>NC_086263.1:6345454-6952272 GCF_021018805.1 Prinia subflava | reverse complement strand
GGGCCATCTGAATATAAAACATTCATGTCAATGATTAATGCTGATACCAGCCGAGTGACTGTAGGTTCTGTAGTCAGCAAGCTTAGAAATTTTGACAGTATGATCAGTGGCCCAATACAGACTCAGGTCTCTGCCGTGGTTAAAGAACTCCAAGAGGAGATAAGGGAGGTGAGGGAGGAGATGAGGAGGAACAGTTCCCATGTGGCACCGGTGCGAGCCACAGGCCCCAGAGTCAGAACCCAACGTCCTTCAGCTAGAGAGAGAGAGTACATCCCAAGAGCTGACCTGTGGTCCTTCCTGCGTGACCATGGGGAAGACATGGGAAGGTGGGATGGGAAACCCACTTCTGCCCTAGCAGCACGGGTGCGTGAGCTCAAAGAGAGAAACACTAACCGAGGGGGTTCCACTAGAATGAAGGTAGCCTCAGCCTCCCATGACCAGGCTGTCAGGTATTACAGAAATGAGGATGCTCTGTCAGACCCCCTTGAAGGAACCTCTACTATGTATACACAGGAAGAGAGTAGTAACCGGTGCTAGAGGGGCCCTGCCTCTAGCCAGGAAGAGGCACGGGAAAACCGAGTCTTTTGGACTGTGTGGGTTCTATGGCCTGGCACATCAGAGCCACAGAAATATAAATCTTTGGTTGACACCGGTTCTCAGTGTACCCTAATGCCGTCAGAACATGAGGGAGCAGAACCTATTTCCATTGCCGGGGTGACAGGGGGATCACAAGAATTGACTCAGTTAGAAGCCGAGGTGAGCCTGAGCGGGAAGGAGTGGCAGAAACATCCGGTTGTGACTGGCCCAAAGGCTCCGTGTATTCTGGGCATAGACTATCTCAGGAATGGCTATTACAAAGACCCTAAGGGGTTCAGATGGGCTTTTGGAATAGCTGCTGTGGAGGCAGAGGGCATTAAGAAATTGAACACCTTGCCTGGATTATCAGAGAACCCATCTGCAGTAGGACTCCTGAAGGTAGAAGAGCAACGAGTACCTGTTGCCACCTCGACAGTGCATCGCCGGCAGTATCGGACGAATCGAGATGCTGTGATCCCCATTCACAAGATGATCCGAGAGCTGGAGAGCCAAGGGGTGGTCAGTAAAACCCACTCACCCTTCAACAGCCCCATTTGGCCTGTGCGCAAGTCTGACGGAGAATGGAGACTGACTGTGGACTATCGTGGCTTGAATGAAGTGACTCCACCGCTGAGCGCCGCTGTGCCGGACATGCTGGAACTCCAGTACGAGCTGGAGTCCAAAGCAGCGAAGTGGTACGCCACAATCGACATTGCTAATGCATTTTTCTCCATTCCTCTGGCTGCAGAATGTAGGCCTCAGTTTGCTTTCACCTGGAGGGGCGTGCAGTACACCTGGAACCGACTGCCCCAGGGGTGGAAGCACAGTCCCACCATCTGCCATGGACTGATCCAGGCTGCACTGGAAAAGGGTGAAGCTCCAGAACACCTACAGTACATTGATGACATCATTGTGTGGGGGAACACGGCAAGGGAAGTGTTTGAGAAAGGAGAGAAGATCATCCAGATTCTCCTGGAAGCTGGTTTTGCCATCAAAAAGAGCAAAGTCAAGGGACCTGCCAAGGAGATCCAGTTCCTGGGAGTAAAGTGGGAAGATGGGCGGCGTCAGATTCCCATTGAGGTCATCAACAAGATCACTGCGATGTCTCCACCGACCAGCAAGAAGGAAACGCAAGCTTTCCTAGGCGCCATAGGCTTTTGGAGAATGCACATTCCTGAGTACAGCCAGATTGTGAGCCCTCTCTACCGGGTAACCCGCAAGAAGAACGATTTCCATTGGGGCCCTGAACAGCAACAAGCCTTTGCCCAGATCAAGCAGGAGATCGCTCATGCAGTGGCCCTTGGCCCAGTCAGGACAGGACCAGAAGTGAAGAACGTGCTCTACTCTGCAGCCGGGAACCATGGCCTGTCCTGGAGCCTTTGGCAGAAGGTGCCTGGTGAGACTCGGGGTCGACCACTGGGATTCTGGAGTCGGAGCTACAGAGGGTCTGAAGCCAACTACACCCCAACAGAGAAAGAAATCTTGGCTGCCTATGAAGGAGTCCAGGCTGCCTCAGAAGTGATTGGCACAGAAGCCCAACTCCTCCTGGCACCCCGACTACCTGTGCTGGGGTGGATGTTCAAAGGAAAGGTTCCCTCTACCCACCATGCCACCGATGCCACATGGAGCAAATGGACTGCCCTCATCACTCAGCGTGCCCGTATCGGAAACCCAAATCGCCCTGGGATTTTGGAGATAATCACAAACTGGCCAGAAAGTGAAAACTTTGATCTCACAGATGGAGAGGAACAAGAGCAAGTGACACGTGCCGAAGAAGCTCCACCGTATAATCAGCTGCCAGCAGAAGAAACGTGCTACGCTCTTTTCACTGATGGTTCCTGTCGCATCGTAGGGATGAACCGCAAGTGGAAAGCAGCTGTATGGAGCCCCACACGACAGGTTGCACAAGCCACTGAAGGAGAAGGTGGATCAAGTCAACTTGCAGAACTCAAGGCTGTTCAGTTGGCCCTGGACATTGCTGAAAGAGAGAAGTGGCCAAAGCTCTACCTCTACACTGATTCATGGATGGTAGCCAATGCTCTGTGGGGTTGGCTGGAAAGGTGGAAAAAGGCCAACTGGCAGCGTGGGGGAAAACCAATCTGGGCTGCTGATGAGTGGAAAGACATTGCTGCTCGGGTAGTCAAGCTACCTGTAAAAGTCCGCCATGTAGATGCCCACGTCCCCAAGAGTCGGGCTAATGAGGAGCACCGAAACAACGAGCAAGTAGATCAAGCCGCCAAGATAGAAGTGTCAAAGATAGACCTAGATTGGGAACACAAGGGAGAGTTGTTCCTAGCTCGATGGGCCCACGACGCCTCAGGTCATCAGGGCAGAGATGCCACCTATAAGTGGGCACGAGACCGAGGGGTGGATCTAACCATGGACAGCATTTCCCAGGTTATTCATGACTGTGAGACGTGTGCTGCAATCAAGCAGGCTAAGCGAGTGAAGCCCCTATGGTATGGCGGGCGATGGTCCAAATACAGGTATGGGGAAGCCTGGCAAATTGACTACATCACCCTTCCCCAAACCCGCCAAGGCAAGCGCTACGTGCTGACCATGGTGGAAGCCACCACTGGATGGCTGGAAACCTACCCTGTGCCTCACGCTACTGCCAGGAACACCATCCTGGGCCTGGAAAAGCAAGTCCTGTGGAGACATGGCACCCCTGAGAGAATCGAGTCAGACAATGGGACCCATTTCAAGAACAGCCTTATAGCAGCCTGGGCTAGGGAACATGGCGTTGAGTGGGTGTACCATATTCCTTATCACGCACCAGCAGCCGGGAAAGTTGAACGGTGCAATGGCCTGCTTAAAACCACCTTGAAGGCATTGGGTGGGGGGACTTTCAAAAACTGGGAGATTAATTTAGCAAAGGCCACATGGTTAGTGAACACTCGAGGTTCCACCAACCGAGCAGGCCCTGCCCAATCTGAGCCCCTGAGAACAACAGATGGAGATAAGGTTCCAGTAGTACACATGAGAGGTATGCTGGGAAAAACTGTTTGGATTAATTCTGCCTCCAGCAAAGACAATCCCGTCCGTGGGGTTGTCTTCGCTCAGGGACCAGGATGCACCTGGTGGGTGATGCAAAGGGATGGAGAGACCCGATGCATACCTCAAGGAGACCTTGTTTTAGGATGAACTACCCACATCATGTGTCTGTACCCATATCTGTATGTATAGATGTATATAATTTAGGTCATGCATGTGTATATATATATATATATTTTAAAGGTTTAAATTCAATGTAATAGGTTGGTATGGAAAAAAATTCGGGGTGGATGATGTTGGGGGTTAGATTTGGTTTTTTTTCTTCTCACAGAATTTTTTCCCATAAGTTTCCAAGAAGCCTTAATGACTACTTAGTCAGAACAAAAAGAGTGCTTGAGGGATATGGCAGCACGAAGCTACACCTATTGTTTTTGAGTCCCTGGGAGTGTCCTTCAGAGGGGAGAGATGATGAGCCTTGGGGAAGGCAAAAAAGACAGATCTGGGGGAGGGGGAGGCACTCTTGCTCTCAGCGCCGAGGAGGACGGTCAGGCTGCACTCTGCCTCTGCCTCGTCCTGGGAAATCTATCGTCATCTGCTGTGTACCCGGGAATCCTGAACTCGCTTTCTCCAGCCTCTCCCCCCACCGCCGCTGCTTCTTCGGACCTTTGAGACCCTCCTGCTACTCTGTAGCCCTGCACTGCCCAGCCCTGCCGGGACACCCCTGCTGTTCCAGCTGCCAGCGCAGAGCTCCTCATCTGATCCACCAGCCCGGGACTTTTCCTTCCTTCCAGTTCGGCCTCTCGGAGTCCTGCAGGGGCATCCAGATCAAACTGCTCTGGGCTTTTGTAAAAGAAAGCCCTCAAGGTTCTTGGTTCTGTTTATTATTGATGCTGTAGTTGTTGTTTGTTTGTCGTTTTGTCATATATATATTAGTAAAGAACTGTTATTCCTACCCCCATAACTCTGCCTGAAAGCTCCTTTAATTTTCCTTTTAATTGGAATAATTTGGAGGGAGGGGATTTGAATTCTCCATCTCTAGGGAGGTCCTGTCCCTTCCTAGCAGATATCTGTCTTTAAACCAAGACAGAAGGACATCTCTTAGCAAATATAACAGAAAGAACAGGCTCAAACAGATGAAAAAGGAAAAGGTACACACCCTGTACCATGATTTTTGAGGAATGCTTTCTGTCATTTACTTCCAGAGCCATTTTCCACACATGCCCATGATAATATTCCCTAAATAGATAACGATGTAACTTTATAGGTAAATAACTTCAAGACATTTAGGAGACAAAATGGTTTGAGCCATTTTATATAAATGAGTGGAAGAATGCTTAGAAGTATTAGTTTCCTTCAGTAAAGTTCCAGCCTAAAACAACAGAAAATGGCACCTACATTATAAAAATTATAAAAGCGAGTATTTGACAGTAGCAAATTTATTAAATCACAGAGAACACTTTTCCTGATATATTATTCTCCTGGCTTTTTTGCCTATTTAATAAGGCAGACATTAGCAAATTCAAACAACACAAGATTTGGTTGGGTGGAAGCTGTTTCTGGGGGGGTTCCTTTTGTGGCTTGTGCATTATTTTTCTCAAACCTGTTACAAATATAAGCATTTTATGAATTTCCAAATGATTTGCATGCTAACATTACTGGAAGAAAACACTGATGACAAAAGGAATTTTCAAACAAAACCACATTGAGGTTAATCCTGAAGTACAAACACATTCATGTGCATCTCAGCAAATCCCTGTTCTGTTCTGAACAATTTGAGTGCAGCTTCTACAGTACCGTGTTTCATACAAAACTGTATTCTAATGCAGAAGGGTTGACAATCCTGTTTGTTTGTTTACCTGTTCCATCAGCTTCTCTTCTGATCATCTGCAGAGACTCAGCTTAAAATTCACAGTAAGGAAGAGGTAAGTTTAGAAACAACAGATCACACCCTTCTGTAAAGAGAGGAACCTAAAACCAGGCAAGGTGTTTAGGAGATAGACTTTCAAAACCAAGAGGTACCTGGATATGAAAGTAGCAAACTTACCAGTCACTCAGCTGAAACAAAAGAGCTAAACCAAAACCAACTCTGCCAGATGAACATTTGAGGACAAAGAAGCTGAAGAAAATTTAGGAGACCTAGTGTGGTGGCAACAGGAATTGAATACATAAGCAATGTCTGAGTGAGCTCAAGGATGATTTGCATTATCAGTTGCTGGTTAAAGTGTTTTCCACATTATTCTTTGATGACTGAACTATCAATAATTAAAAGACACAAATAGCCAAATCAATCTGAATGCTGCTCTTTCCCATTCCCTTCATATCAAGAATCACATACCACCACTGCAGAGGCCACTTTTCAGATCTGCAGTTCACCTGTGCTCACCTGCAGCAGTACACCTGCACTGTAAGAGAAAAACAGGTGCAGAAGTTAGAACATATCACAAAAGAGATTTAGGTTTCAGATTCATGAATGTTCCTGATTTTGTCCTTTCCCACACCCTAATTTCTTACCAGGAAAAAACATTAATAGTGACCATCATTGCCATTTCTCTACATGGATGAGGAAAATGTTCTTTCAAGAACAAATACATAGTAGATAGAAATAATATTTTTACTCTGTAAAATCATAAACTTTGTGTAGGTCCTTTATGAATTTTCATCATATTTAAAGAACTGAAAGTCACAGCAAACTGTGAGTGATTGAATCAGAAAAGAATTGAAATATTATTTGTTATATGATGTAATAAGAAGCACTGTCCATGTTTATGGGTAGCTTCAAATATTTTTACTAATAGTATTTATAAAGTAGACAAAAACAGAGCTTCTAGAGCTAGCATTAAAAAAACAAGGAAGAAAAAAAATCAAGTATTCCATTTTCTGAAATATTTGGATTATCAAAGCAATCTAGTAGCTGGTGGTTTTAATTCCTCATGTGAGAATTTAGAACCATGGAAATTATTTCATGTTTATTGACTTAGAATAATTGATATTCCTTTCTTCTGGAATCTGTGAAACAGGCTCTATTCACTTGTTTTGTTCCTAATCCCCTTTTTCAGGTGGCACCATTTAAACAGTGCATGTTTCACTGATATGTTCCTTCATGCTGTCAAGGAAGAAAGTTTCAGTTTTACTTTTTATTTTTCAGGTCTCCTTATGCTTATTTAATGAGGCATAAATATGGATGGCACCTTTTTCCTTACAGCAGCTGAAAACACAAAAATACATTCAGCTGCAAAAGCACCTCATTTTTAGCCAGTCTTTATATAGTTCCCTGGGTTTCCATTATTTTTACAGAGGCCTTTACTTCCCTCACACATGTGAGCCACACCATCTCCAAAACAACTGTCCACATAAACTCATCATACTGATGTCAGGAAAAGAAAAAAATATGTGGAAGGAACAGTCAGAACAAGAAAATCCTTTCACACAGAGGATCCGTATTACTATTAACTTCATTTTCACTTCTTACCAGCTGAGTGCTCAGTACTAAAGTCTATATGTCATTCTTTCCTCTTTAACTGTAATTAACCATACAAAGAGTCTGTCAGAAGTATTTTAAAGTACTTATTACTTAAAATACTGATCGCTGATAAGTTCTTGTCAAAATATACCTTGAAGTGCCAGAATTTTGTGTATGTGCTATTTTCTATTTCTGGATTAAAATCATTGGGTTTTGTCAGAAATATCTTGCCAAGCATTTCCTGTGCCAGTGCTATAGTTCAAAAACTGAGGCCACCACTGAAAAGTCAGAAAAGATTTTCTCAAAATACACAGCTGAAATGTCTGCAGGAGACAGACTGCGCATGTTTGGTTGTTTTTTGGTTTTTTTTCCCTTTAGTTTTCTAGACCTCTAGCTCTTGTTTGGTAAACATGTTATCTGAATGAGCTATTTCTTATTCTCCTTTTTCTTCATATTCTCCCTCCTGTTCTGTACCTCATGGCCATCATTTGTCTATATGCGAGGAGATTTTTCAGCAAAGAGGAGGACAAAATACAGAAAGGAGGGAGAGAAAATAAAGCTCCAATTAATTCATCTTGAGTGAACAGGCAAACAGGTGCAGCTGAGCAGGGATCACCCCTCGAAAAAAGTCATATATTCTTTTGGTGACATTTAATTATACTTTTCAAAATATCTCAGCTGTAAAAAACAGGCATTTCATTTCAAAGGAGAATGTAGCAACATTCTCTTATACAGAGATGAGAAAGCACATCTATGAATCATAGCAGAAAGCCAGCTAACCCTGCAGCAGATTCTTCTGCCAACCAAATCTAGGAAGGACAGAGTTTGAAGGATTTTTGCATTTACTCAAACTAAAACATTCATGAGCCTGCAATCTTAACACAAGCCCGCACTGATTCCCAGAGACAGAGCCCTGGTCCTCAGCCGGGACACTCCACTCCAAGCTGACACATTTCATTATGGCTTTGTTGTATTTCCAGACCCTTTTGGGGCACACCAGGGGCTCAACTACCAAGCTGATCAAGAATCCACTGTAGGGTAATGTATATTTTACAGCTGGGCTTTGTGAAAGATGATAGATTTTGTACACTACATGGATTCTAAAGAGTTCTATGAAGTGTGAAAGAGTGAATTCTAGAACCAGAGGAACAGGTTGTAGGACAGAGCTGTCCTCCAAGTCTCAGCCAGCAGAAAAGGAACACAGTGTTCAGAGTTCACAGTGGTAAGTGTAAAAAAAAATAGAGAGGAGAGATCCTAAGAAGTTATTTCATCCATTAGGCTGCAAATTGCACCATTTCTGTGGGAATATAAGAAATAATTAGTCCTGAGAAAATATTCCTCCTATTGAAGGACAACAGAAAAATTACAGGCTCTAGAATATATGTAACAATTAAAAATGTGTCACTTTATTCTTTCTCAATGCTTCCTTCTTCCTTTAGTATTTACCCCAGCCCAGACATTTTCATTACAGCTAATGTTAAGAACAGTAACCCAATCTCAATACTCACTGAGCAGGATGTTGTAAATCAAGTACATTGCTTCTCAAAAAAACCCAACCCAAACAACAGAACAAAATAGGAATAAAATAACCAGACTTCAGGCAAAAGCTCCCTGAAAGTTCTGGAAGAAGACAGAAAATCACTGACTCTATTTTTCTGTGCCACAGCATTTACTCTAATGCTACTTTTGGAGTAAAAGAGATTTCTCTCTTCACATGAAAGGTGTGTTCCTCGGTGACAACACACATCCCTGGAGAACCTACAAAGAGCACAGCAGGCACTACTCAGTTATGCTTTTATTGCAGGTGGAGCCTGACTGCAGAAAAAAAAATAGCTGCTCCACAACACATCAGACTTGCCTTAACTTAATTAGGAATGCCTTCAGTCTTGTCTTGGATAGGGAGTTATTGCAGATTAGTTACATTCAGACTAGGAGCTCTTTGCCTCTGTTCATTTCTACAGAATTTCAGGAACAATCTACATTGAACAAGTTGAGATGGGCCAGGGAGACTGAAATATAACTTTACATAAGAACATATCATCAGATCTCAAAGGTATAGGACCCAAAATTAACTTTCATTTACAACTGAATGAGCAAACCTCTTCATTCTACTTAGACAAACCATTATATTCCAATACACCATTTTTAGGCCCTTTGTGTACTTTTAATTATACAGCCTGATAACTGCTGAGATACCTGCAAAGCACCTTATAAAACACATGAATACTTTATTTAGGTGGATTATCATAGTTGATGTTTTCTACCCTTGAACTTTGCCATTCCCCATGGAAAATGCAAGTTTCAGCTTGAAGTGAGCCCATGGATAACGATTTGTTTGGGTGCCATAGTGCAAGGCAGCACAGTGGGTCTATTTTGGTGTGTTTGCTGCATGTATAAATACAAGCAGGAAGTACAAGCATTTTTCCATCCTCCTAACAAAAACAGCTTTCACAATTTATTATCTCTTACTAAAGCCTACTGTTGGCTTGATTGAAGTGTGTAGGTTGCACTGTACTTACCTGCAAATAAAGCACCTTCTTTTGGTTCTTAAGTTACTTCAGAAGCTCTCCCTGTTATTACATGCCTCCTTTTCAAATTATGAATTTCACACACTTCACTGCTTTTGTGTTTCATTTAAAGCCGTGTTTATTGGTGGCACAAAAGTAAAGCTTGACTAGTAATGCCTGCCTTTTTCTTTTCATGCTTTTCCTCATGGGATGCAATTCAACTCACATTATTGATGTGAATTATTCAGTTCTGAAGACTTTCAAGTAGGTCTGAAACAAGCAGGTTCCTATTTTTTCTACCCTCAGAAAGAGGGAAGAATCAAATTAAAGAGTTTCCATCTTCTCATACATATGATTTAATGACAGAACATACATAATCATCTTTCTCAGCAGATACTATTGAAATTAAAATCTATATCTAGACAGACAGCTGTGCCCAGCCAAAATTAGGTTTTCTGTTACAGGACCACAGGATTGCTTCTTATGACTTCTTCAAATGTAAGGTGGTCTTTACAAACTAAAGACTGCTACACCTCAAAAGGCTAAAGACAAACATGTAAAAAAGTAAAGTAGGTAAGCCAAATTACCTCTATGGTTGATCTTATTTAATATAAAATCAAAACGCATGGATTTGTTTTATTACTACTGAAACAGTTTTATATTCTTTAAAAAATAAACCACTCACTTTACCTACATTCAGAAATGTATAATTAAAGAAGAGACAATTCTACTAAGTTGTTTAATACCAAACTCTGTAAAAGAGTTTTTACCCACAGACTGCAAACTCCATAACTATATGATCCCCCTTGTTCATATAATGTTCAGACAAGCAATATTTATCTTTAGTCATATTTTCAAAATTAAATAGGTCGGTTTACTGTAACAGAGAGGACATCAGATCTTCAGATTGTGTGAAAACATGGTTGTCATCTGCTATCAGCTATTTCCTTCAGCTTTTCTCTTTTGGTAACATTTTTGCTACAGGTCAAAAAAAAAAAAAAAAAAAAAAAAAGAAGGGGGTAGAAAATCAACCCTGCTGGAGCTGGAACAAGGGGTGGATTTGGATTTGGGGTTTTTTTCAAAATTGGCTTGAGTTAGGAAAACAAACTGAAAAACTGCTAGATGGTCTGGTTTTTATCCTCAGGTACTCCAGGAGTGAACGTGATTTATATATCAGTTTCTATATATCCATATGCACACAAACCCAGAATGATGAGGACTCTCAACACTGTGACTCAGACACTAAGTTGTGCACATTGACTTAGATATGTGAATTTCTGTAAGTTCAGTTAAATGCAGGTTACTGAATTCCGACCGCTTATTTTGAAAATGACAAAATTTTGCTTTCCATGCTAGTTTTGCAAGGAAATAAATTACACAGATGCACTGCCAGCCTGTGTCTCATCCCCTCGCTCATAACTTTTGAATGAATTGGCTAATTTTGATCAAATTTGACAAGAGGACCCGGTCTAAAAGATTTGAAGTTCCAACAAGTTTCCATGAGAACTGACAGCTGAGTAGGAGATAAAGACTGACATGAGTCTTCCCAGTGAGGAAAATATTGCTGTGTAAGCTCAGCAATTATCTATTATGCTTGACATACCCACCAGTCGATGATTGTGTATCTCTCAGCCACACAATCTTCTTGCATGGAATTTGGAAGCAATTATAGGTCTCCCATTTCTCTGCCAGCCACAGGCTGGGAAGCAGAGGAGTGGTGGGCAGTATCTTTTGTAGGTTTTAGCAATGAAAAGTGAATGAAGAAGGGAGCTGTAATTTGACTGGACATAACCTCATCTGAAACCAAGCTTCAGCATATACACTATAATCAGACAAATTTTTTAAGTTTCCAAAGTGTTTATAATCATGATCCAAATCACTAGATCCAAAACAGTAAAAGCCAGTAACAGGTTGGAAACAGCCTCTGTACACTTACTGTGAGTTAACAAAGCTGCACACAAGTTGCTGTTTGCATTCTCCAGGGCAAATTCAAGGAGTACCTCGGGGTGCCAGCACTTGCTCCAGGAGGCCACAGGCAATCACAGCCAGTTTTGGCTGGATCCACAGAAGCCCTGCTGGGAATTGCCCAGTTGGCACTGGGGTTGTTGGTGACACATCCTGTGATAAAACTTGAGTAACCTGAATCTTTTAGAATGCTCAATACATTGTGAAAGAACTCTTGTACCTTTCCAAACCTTTGTCTGGATGTTTCTTGGCTCACATCTAGAGATTCCCAGTGATGTGCTGGTTCCTCGCCTCTGCCCAGTTCTGCTGATGGCAGCCCCTGGCTCCAAAGGTTATGCTGTGTTTCTTTCCTGTCTTCTCAGCCAGTCTCACCAAAGCCACCTAACAAGGAAAAACAAGCTCCCCTCAGTCCTTACTCCTGTTTAGCTCCCCTGCTTATTCAGAAAAAGATTGCATTACGTTTGTATGCAAAGGCATCACACCACGACTTGGTATTCTGTTATTTTTCTACTACTATGAATCCTTGATCTTTTCCAGTCATTGCTTCCAAAGACAGGATTGCATTCTGCTGATGAAGTACTTCACTTACATCTGCTCAGACCTAATAAACACTCCACAACTGGAGGTCCATCAGTGTTACTCAAAATACTTGTTTGAATTATCATTTAGGCAGTCATATCCCTCCCTCATTCAGATGTTGCAGAGCATAAATGATAAGAAACCATTCTAAAGAAATCTGCATTGCAGTCATCATCAAAGTGAGTAAATAAAGAAAAGCTGACAGGCCCTCACACAGTAGGCAAATTGCTGTGATCTTCACAGAGAAAGGTAATGGTTTTCTTTTTCTTATTTTCTTTTTAATACAGGTTTTCTTCTAGATTCAGAGGCCTTCATGTTAAATGAAATAATTTTAGCACCCACACGACCATCTAGAATTAAACTGCCGCAGTTCCTTAGCATCTGAGAAGGAAAGCAATGATAGATCACTGTGATTCTCCTGTCCTTGTACAGAATCAAAGACTCATTTACTGATAGACTGAATTGCTTCCAGAACCAGAAATCACACAGCTCCATCTTGTGGAACATGAGATTCCTTGTGAAATGTCAGCTCAGTTCAACTTCTGCCTTTGGTAATGATTTAGCCTTAGATGTTTTAACATATAAGTTTTACTGATCACAGATATTTCCTTTCATATTTGCTTTGCACAACTTCACCAAGAGCAGGAACAATCTGCCCAGCGTTTTTATTTATATTCTCGTTTTATTTTATTTACCCATAGCATTCTCCCAAATTGGTCCATACTTCACCAGTTTGCATTTGTACCAAGTGGTGCAGAATCAGCTATTTAATTTTCTTTCTATCCTCTTTCTTTGTCCTGTAAGAGCTTGAATACCTTACAGAAGCGTCCTCAGTGAACACACCATACGTAAGTACTGAATATATTTGATTTTCAGCCTAGTGGTACTTCTTAGCAGGAAACATTTTCAATACAGTTTGGATGACATAAAAATGCAGAGCAGCAGAGTTTGTCTCATTCATGTAACACAGAACTCAGACCTGTAATGTTGCCATAATCTAATGCCACTAGAGTAAACCAAGTCAGAATTATTTTTAGGTCAGAGGAACCAGGTAACTTTTTCACAACACTACAAGAAATGTCTTCCTGAATTCTGGAGACAACTGTGGAATTGATACTTATTTCCTTGTTACAGAATCTTTGTCCTCTTGAGATCTTTGGAATAGTTTGGACATCAAAAACCAGCACCAAAAACATGTACTCCATGTAAATCTCTGTGCCACATTATCAAGAAAAATGGAATGTTTATATTTTTGACTGTACATTTTACTTTGGGATAGCATACTAAACCACATGTACAATACAGGTCTACAAACTGAAATCCACCAAGGTAAAAGCTCCTTAGGCATTAGTATGGAACTCATTGTAAAACTTCACAACGTCTTTAGATGTTTCCAAAAATCCTTGGTGTTTGAAGAAGGTATTTGTCATAAGCTACAGTAAAATGTAAAACTTCTCTATCAGATTATCCCAGCCCACATTCACTAAAGTTTTCAGAAAAAGCAGCAGTGATGTGACTCATGGGACTACTCACAGATGATTCTGGGAACTTATTTCCCATTAATTTTCAACTGAAATGCATGAGTGGTCAAAAATGACCACAAACTTCCCTCAAGCCTTTTATGTTAATTAAAAGTATAAGTGATCCTAAGTATTTTCATCTTTTTAATTAGTTTTAAATTTATTTTCAGTATGAGAGCCAGAAGTCCTAAGAGGAAAGTAAGGAATTGCTCATAGAAACTTCTATCCAAATCTGCATGATGAATGTCAACACGATAAGTAAAACCAGCTGCTTATTAAAATACTGGTTTGCACTACAACAGTCTGAGGCTGTCTCAATTAATATGTATAGGCAAAAGAAAAAATTAAGTAGAGAAAAATCTCCTAAAAATCATCAAAAATACATATTTTTATCTAGCATTCTGGGGCCTAGGGGGGAAAAAATAAAATAGCATCCTGATTGTTTCCCTACAAAGGATATTCCATTGCCCTATTGAGATGATTCACCACCACTTCACTCCCCTGAATTCATCTTTCATACTGAGAAACATTATGGCATTCCTCGCTCCTGGTAGAAGTCAAAATAGCAACTTTCCAGATATGACTGACAAGAAAAATACCTGATCTCTTCTGCTAACCTTTTTTCTTGTATGAAATTTCAGGAAGACTATCAAATTGATTTCATTTTGTTAAGTCTTTAAGTGATCTTTGTTTCTCTCAGAAGTATTTGTATTACTGTGAAACACTAAAAACCAAAATCCACAAAACGTATGAAGAAGAAAGGCCAAAGGAAAAGACCTTCCAAGGTTCATACCCCACGCAGTAACAGCTGTCAATCCTGACAAAACCAGCTGCCTCTGAATGTGGGTGGGTGAGAGAGTTCATCTTTGTCCAAGCACTCTTTGGCCAATATTTCAGAATCTGACAAGAAAGTTGGCAATTAGTGCCAATCATGATATGTGATGTGGACACCTATTTAAGAGAAATTGGACTTACACGATCGAACTACTTTGCATCTGTATCTAAAGACCCTCTGTATGACTTTGCAGCCTTCAGTTACTACCAAGATTAGCCATGGAGGTATTGAAACCATTTCCCTCCATCATAAAAAGACTACATTGTGCAGTTTACAGCCAGAAGTTCTCTTAGGCTTTTTGAGAAGGTGCAAACAAACAACTACTAGAAAGACTAAGTAATTTGTCCAATACAGGCACAATTATTTCATTCCCCAAAAGCAGAGGATTAGAAATTATGTTAATTAGGATAAATACTGAGAAAGTATTAAAGTATTATTACAAGACAAACCAAACAACAAAAGGGTTGCTGACTATTACAACTGCTACAATTAATATTTAATAGTGATACACTGTGTTGCCTATGTTGCTTAGAAACCACATAATTACACACACTTAATCAGACTTAACCTATGTATTTTCATTACTTCGATGCATACCATTAAAATTAAAATATTATCAAAATATGGAATTAGACATAATTTGGTATTTCCCATTTTATATTGAAAAAAAATATGTGATTAAATGCTATCTATGAGGCAGGTCATTCTAGCTAAAAATAGGACAAAAGACAATATAAACAACTGAATCTGCTTGTTTCCCACTTTATCTATTCCTTTCCTAATCCAGGTGCATTTTGAAAAAGGCATTGAAAGTGTAATCCAAATTTCCCTGGTAAATGGGAGATTTGGCTGCAGGAGAAATCAAACATCAGCCTTAGAGCAGAGGGAAATAAAATGTAAAAAGCCTATAATACTTTGCAGGTAACCATTTTAATACAAAGGCCCTTGTTTTATTATGCATGAATAGGAGTATGATTCTTTGGATTCTAAAGTACTTCAATCAATGTTCAAGGGTTTTTAAGAGCTTCATTATGTATCTCTTTTATGGGATTATGAATATTTGCAAATGGGGTCATGTAGTAAAGCTTCAAAGGCTAAAAAGTTAGATCAAGATATATTTTCTAAAACTCTTCAAAATATTCCAAAATCAGATGAGCTGCCCAATATATATTGCCACATTCAAAGTATCAACCTTCTCTTTGAATTTTAGCAACATCTATGTTTCATATATATATATATATATTTATATTTATATATAAAACTGTTCTCCTCCCTCACTTTCCTCACAGGAAATTGTCACTTTCCTGTGACAACTATGATGTCTGCATCATTTTATCCAATAGTAGTAAGAGTTTCATTCAAATTTAAAAAAAAGGTACAAAATTAAAGCTCCATATACTAAAGACTGGGTTGATTAATTTAATTTACTTAGCAACAGTGTGCAAGGATTAATAAACTTATATTATGAGTGAGCACCTCTATGGCAGTTTTATAACTATTTCTTCTGAGGAGTTTTCTGCTCATTAGAGGAACAAAAAAAGTCAAAATGAAATAATTAGGATAGGTCTGCAAAGCCAGAATGGGGTTTGAGCAGCAGCACTGCTGAAAAAAGGATGTAAATGGACTCAGGACAGATTTTTTTCCATCTTCAGCTCTCTGTCTGTAAGTGGCACTACTGGAGGCTCTCTAGGAAGGCAAGAATCAGCGTTAAGCACATGGCCTGACAGCACAGGAGGGGCACATTGTAACATACTGCAGCCAAAAAAGCTTTAATAAGGGGGCACAGTGGAATCTAGAAAAAAAAATTTCAAACTTCCCTAAAGATATTTTTAAATTGCATCCATCTGTAAGGGGTGTCAGTCCCACCAGCTCTTACCTTTGTCAGCCCCTGGAGAAGGTCTGGCCTCTGTCTCTCAGCCCATGGGCATTCTCCTGTCCTGAGAGGAGCCCTGCTAGGCGTTGTGTTCAGAAGTGAAATGGATTTTGTACAGGGTGGAGAGCATTGAGGTCTGTGAGAAACCTCCAGAGGGGAGACAGTGGTTGATAACAGCACAAAGAAAGAACAGAAGGCAGATTTCGTACACCTAGAGTTTGTTAAAGGAGGCATAACAGAAGAAATAATACTCATAATGAGTTATTAATTGTACTGAAATTGTACCATTCATTTGCTAAAATGAATATGTTTGACTGTAGATTTTCTTGTCAGTCTATATATTTTGATTTTATGCACCACACAGCTCAGCAGTAAATTACTGCAATTAACTTTGATTCCTTAGGATCCACAGCAGTAGCATTTCCACATCTCGTGACTGAGTCTGGAATTCAATTCTAAATTCTTGTGTAAAGGGCTTGTACAAAGTAAGTGGTTACTTTATAAAGTACTGACAAACTTCAGCAGAAATTCTACACAGATCTATTTCTTATAAGAAATATATTTCTATAAAAATCCAAAATTTAGTTTATCCATTGCAGTAAAGTTTGAAAAATATCTGAACAGCTTGAGTTAATTCCTTAACAAACACCTTACGTATTCAGTCACCAGTTTTGGATTCCAAAGACAGACATTTCAATGAGAATCTTCGCTGACAGATAAGATGTTTTTCATGCTGTTCCTTTTAAATTTTAGTAGCACATCCACTGTGAAAGTAGCACCGTTCCATCTGTGCCACTCTAGAGAGTCAGACACTTTATTTCATAACAAATCTGCGTAGCTCGCTGGTTTTTGGCTGTATGAGTACAAAAGAACTTGACACAAAACAAACTGCAAATAATCAGACACAAGGTATAACTCTCTAGAAGAAAGTTAGAGCCCGACCTTGGTTAGGAGAAATCACAAATCCTGTGTCGATAGAGGGTGAGCAAGGGGAGACCAAATATTAGAACTAGGGGAGCTAAGAGATTACACAGTAAAAGATCTGCCAGGAAATAGTAAGTGATGGAACAACCTGTCCTCTGAATCAAATTTGACAAAGTGTAAGAAGTATTAGAATTTTTCACCTTTCTGATGAAAAACTCTAATAGTTTCCATGTATGACACATGCTCTTCTGGTTTTGTTTCCGCAACTTCTCAGTGAGCTACTGAATTCCTAGTGCTGAGTTATTTTCACTTCCAAAAGAAGTGATCTTCTTTGATTTGTAAAAGTCACTGTGTGAAATAATTAATTGCTGCTGTATCACTAGAGTATAATTCAGAAAATGATACATAGATAGTAGACGTAATGGAGAATTTTGTCATAACTTGGAAATCCTGTCAAGGGATCATGATCAAAAGGGCAAAAGCCAGCACAGAACTGGACCAAGTCTACTTATCAATACTTTCTTTTTATATCACAGCAGTCTTCAGGGGCTACATAGAGCATCTGATCCTCTTTTGGTAGTGCACAAACAAAAAGGATTCTACTACAAGCTAAGACACCACTTGCTCCATTTGACTCCACTCTGAAGCAGGAAAATTAAGCATGGGCACACAACCACTCACAGCTCAAACTGTGACTTAGCTGCATGAAGTCAATGCCCAGTGAGGTAAAATGGCTGTGGCATTCTCACATATTCCATTAGGCTACAAATGTGGGGAGATAATAAAGGTAGTTTTTAATTGCCAAATTATTCACTATGTTTTTGACAAATACCATGGCTAACGTAGCCAGTCCCTTTCCCAAAAGCACTCAACAAATCCCCTTGCAGCTCTCTAATAAAATTACCTTGCACCATTCACCTGGTAAATAAAAATCCTTGAAAAAATGGAAACAATGAGAAAGCAGTTCTGAACATATTCAGATAGTTGTAATTACTATGGAAACCATCTCTAGTAATAGTCTTCTCCTTCAGAGCATCAGAGGCAAATCATAATAAACTGACAGCAAAACAAAGTGTAATACTGCCTAAGACTTCAGAGTTCAAGATTGAGGAGAAAATTAAACCTCTGCGTAGGAGAAGCGTTCATGTCCTCCCATCTTTCAGGCTCCTTTTGCAGCACATCTCTGTGGATGAGCACTTTGGGATTGATTTCTGCCCGGGCTTCCCAAACTGCAGTTTAGGCAGCCCCTGGGGCTGGCAGCATCGCTACAGTCATCACAAAATACAAAGATACACTTTCTTTAGCCTAGAAGTGATCCTAATTTTATCGCTTGAAATTTTGGGAAACTTGAAAACATGTAACTCCGTTCAAGCAATGCCATTTTTTTTTTTTCAAACTCCAAAGAGACTGATAATAGGGTCAAAGAGGGTAATGGGTCTTGGATTCAGAGATCATCAACTATAGCAATTAGCTTTAATGGTTCACCCACCTAAACTAAGGTAGGTAAAATAAGAAGCTACTAATCTTAGACTAAAAAAAACCCAATTAGTTTAGAATATTGTATGCCTTGCTTTCATTTCTGTATATGAAATATTCTCAGTTTGATTGTATTTGTACTACACTAATGTGTTAATGGATAGTTCAGAATATTTTCAACATTTCATCTCCTTTCCTTGCAGCAGCCTACCTGCTCATACACCAGAGGTTATCTCCCTACTCTTCCTAATCAACCCCAACACCTCTTTCTGAGTTTCATCAGACCAACTCTCAAATTTGTTTGCTGAATAAAATTAGCCAATGCAATATGCATACATCTCCAAATTATGTCCAAAAGTCATCACTGCTGATGTGCCAGCCTTGATTCTCTCTAGGTACATCATTCCCAGAAAGGATACCAGCTCAAATATTACTGCAGAAGAGCACTACACTTTAAACACTCCCTTTCCTTCCTTCAGGTACATCCCATTTCAAAGTCAGCAAGCAAAATTCCACAAAAGTTTCATTTATCAACAGCTCACAGTAATAAGTCATTATTGTAGTTGTTTATAAGCAACAACTTCTGCTTTTTAAAAAGTTACTTTGGAAATTCCACACAGGTGCCTATAAATGGTATTTGTGTAATTAGGGTTTATGATAATCTGAACCTTGCCTTTCCCACCCTTTTTTTTTTTTTTTTAATTAAGGTCTTCTAAGCAATAGAAACCAACCAACTTCCCACAAAAAAAAAAAAGTCTAGGAAACGCCCACTTTCAATGCTACAATCAGTTAGATGGGAGCAAAAAACTCTATTTTGTCAAGTGAAGCACAGGATGCAAATTTGTGCTAACATTATTCTGAAAATCAGAAGGCAAACAATAACTATTCTCACCTAATGCCATTTGTTTTAGCACTAAACCACCACCATGTTCACATAGATGTGAACAGGCAGGACGTGAACCTTACAGACAGTTCTGTCCTGTGGTCACACCCTTTTCACGACAGCTACTGACAGTCGTAAAGGTGGATTTATCCAACCACCAAACCACACCCTGGGCTTTCAGAATAAAGAGTGACCAAAATATACAGCAAGTTACACAAACTGCTACACACAAACACTTAAACTCTTGTTCACAAAATAATGTTTGGTTCTAATAATTAGTTAAATAAAAAAATCCCTTTTGTTTATAAAACATAAAGCAATGTAACACCAATATAGCAAGGACATTGATTTGGCTTCTTTAAAATCTACCACTGGGATATCATCAGTTACCAAACTAATGTATAAAAAAAATGGCAGGAAAAAAATGACGTTTCTAATAGCACTCAGAACATTATGTTGTCATCATTTTTTTTTTCATTTAGCATCAGAAAACACAAAATCTCAACTAAAATTGAAAAAGCAGATTTGTATTCGCACTACCAAACAACAACTCTACACTGGTCACAGTGGGGCAAATGTTCCCCTTTGTATCATCAACTGCTTCTGCTTTTTTTAAAAACAAAGTAGGTTATTTGTAAAATTACTTCTATTAAATGGGCAGCTAAACATCAAGTGAATATGCCTATGGCCCTCAGAAATGTGTGAGAGACTCGAACATAAGTAATATATTAAAACATTTAATCTATCTGTCATTTCTATATATTGCTACAATAAAGAAACCTCACTGTATTTCATGACTTTTTAAACTAGAAATTACTAAGTTGGATATTCTACACAGTCACCATACATTATTTACATAAAACACAGAAATAGAAGGGGAAAAAGTCAAGGTTGTTGAGGATACTGAAGTACAAACAATATGTATCTTTAAACTTTTAAATCTAGGTTTGTTATTGTGGAGAAAAGTCCAGGTAATTCCAGGGTCTCCTGGTCTGGCAGCGCCAGTGCAGGATGAGAACTCACCTTTCCCTTGCTAATGTTCTCTGTCCATCAGACCACAGCACAAATCAGGGATTTTATTGCAGTTCATTTTTTACCCAGCAAAAATATGTCATATTTAATTTTTACAATAGCTTCATTGAAAAAGAATAATTAGATTTTCTTTTCTAGGGATAATATTTTTTAACTTATAAAGAATGCTCTGTATGTAGATTGCTGGAGAAAAATCTACTTCAGCCAATTACAGATCACAGGAAGTGCCCCCCTCAAAACCACATATTCTAAGAATATGAATAAATGAGGCTAAAACACAGGTTTTAATAAATTTCCAGATTATGGAACACAATTTTTTCAATTTCCAATGTATATTTAAACATAAAGACAAATACCAATACTTCTCAATCCAAACAACAAACCAAATCAAAGACACAATAAAAAGAGTTGGTAATCTCACCATGCTTTTACAGCTGAAAATACGGAATTTTACTTAAATACAAAAGTTTTACGTAAGTTACATAAATATTGTTTTGCTTCTCACAGAGAGTCCTCTTCAGCTCTTTACATGACCAGTAGTAAAAGCTGATGAATATGACACAAAAGTTACTCTGTTACTGTCTTCAGACAAAGCTGTTGTTGTTACCCAAATGTGCAGATTAGTGACTTAGTCATGATTTTTGCATTTTCCTCTTTTGCAGTAATGAGCAAGAACTTCTAAAAATTAAAATTTAAAAACAAATTAGTTGTCAAAAGTGCATCATAAAGATTAATATTATTGCTGATCCAAATAACAAGGAATGATACAAATACTAATCCCCTCTCCAGGGATGTGTTCTATTGCACTACCAGGTAATCAGCCCAAGTTTCATTCAGTGTTAATATGATGAAATAAAAGATCTGTTAATGCATTTTTAAAATACACAAGTAAATGTCTTTCTTGGGAGGTTGATAATGAGCTGTACTGATCATCTCATATCATCTATCAGTTTGAAAGTAACTTATAATTTGTGTGTGCTTACTATTTTATATGGAATGAAACTCCTAAAGTTACTCCAAATGTTTATTACACACATATATAAAACATAAGTTTTAATATGTTTAAAATTAAAAACAAACCTTGACTGCTGGATATAGAAATGTGTCCATGCACTACCCAGAATAACATTCTTCCAGCCTATTATTCCCAACTTTAAAACTACATAGTAATTCTCAGACAAATTTTATTTATCCTGTTTCTAGTCAAATTATTTCTTGTGTGTTTATGATTTTTTTCAATATTAATCTAGTGTTTTGCAAAGAAAAATTGCACAAAAATAAATTGCAAGATTTGGGCCTAAGTTCTGGTTTCCTAAGGTAAGAAATGACAGCCCTCTGCTGGCTACTAACTATGTACCCAAATGAAGGACATCTCCCAACAGCTTTACATTAATACTACATTTAGCAAAGTAAAAATATACTAAAATACATAGGAGTAAAAATAAAATTGTAATACAGGGGTGCCTAAAATATTTTATCTGGACTATTAGGAAACATTCTGTCTACTGCCTGTAGGAAACAGTAAGGCAAGGAAACGGCTGGTTCCTAAATTATATGGACAATTCTACAGAATACTTGATATTCCTCAAAGTAACCTTATTGGGTTTCAGTTTTCCATTCAGTATTTAAAAACAGTAATAAATGTTAATGGTAATCGTGTTACTGTGTAAGGCTTTGCTTTGTTCAACTAAATGGTCTGCAGTCCACAAAAATGAAAAGTTGTCAAAAATATATTGATTTTCTGACACTTTTATGGTCTAAAATAAGTTTTAAATGCAAACATCAGAGAGCTCATTGGCAGCCAGATAAAAATGAGAACCAAAACATGGTATTTAGCACAACAGTTAGCAATGTGATCTAACTTGCAAAGAAAGTATTCTTTAAGTATCAGCATAAAATTTTATAAACATGAGGATGTGTATGAAAAAAATCAAGACTAGTCTCCAAATTTTATTAAATTTTGCCTGTTTTCAAAGACTTGTTTTCTGCTTTGCCCTGAGGACCTGTACTGCATTTTAAAATACAAAGGTACATATTGTAAATAATCTGTACTTTTCCTACACTAATTTAAAATGTTCCACAGCATAATTCTGACTGTGTGGAAAATTTACAAATAATGCTTTGCAAAGTGCCTCTTCATTAACTGTGCCGGCTGGAACAAGTGTGCAGTAAAGGAACACCATGGCAGCGTACACTTTATTTTCCCGCATCAGAAAAGCACCGAAACCCAAAGGAACGCCCACTGCAGCTGCCCACAGGTGTCAGTGTGAAACAGAGAACTGAAAGTGTTTATTTGAATATATTTGCCCGTTAACTCAGCGCCCTGATAACAGCATTTTACCCAACGAAGACAATATTTACAGGGATACCTGGAATCAGCAGCCAGCACAAAGAGAAGTGATGGAACATTGTGCACAGGTTCCCAGGGTGGAAGGGGCGGGTGGTGCGCTGCCCCTCTGCCCCGCAGCCCCGCACACAGAGCTGCAGCCTTCTCCTTCCCTTTCCAGAGGGGGATTTTGACCCGCCCGAACCGGGCCACCCCGGGGCTCTGAGCAGCCTAGGCAGATGTCCCTGCCACGGCAGGCGTGGAACAGGGAGATGTGAGGGTCATTTCCATCCCAAACCCTTCCGTGATTCCATGATGCTCGGCAGAATGGCAGGGAAAGACTGAGGAGTGCCCTGCATTTCCAGCTGTTTGTGGAAGCAGTCTGAGGAGTGTCTTCACCCCTGGGGGCACAAACAGCCTTTGGGGCACTGACCGGGACAGGCACCAAAACAGCGAGGTACGATGCCTTGTGAGAGGAGTGATCAGGAGAGTTTGGGTTTGGTGCTTAAAAAATGCAACTACCCAGTAAAAAATAACGGAATCACAGAATACGCTGAGTAGGAAGGACCCACAAGAATCATCGACCCAACTCCTGCCCCTGCGCAGGACACTCCAACAATCCCGCCCTGTGCCTCACAGCGGTGTCCAAATGCTCCTAGAGCTCTGTCAGCCTTGGAGCCGTGATCCCTGCCCTGGGGAGCCTATTCAGTGCCCACCCTACAGATGAAAAACCTTTTCCTAGTGTTAAACCCAAACCTCGCCTGAGAGGACGTCAGGCCGCTCCCTTAGGGAGTGGGGCCGAGGGAACGGCCCTGACGTGTTTCGATGAACACGAAACAATTGGAGAAGACCGGCTACCTCGCATTATCACTTGGCACACACGCCCCGCTCGGGGAGAAGCGGAAGCTCATCTGGCCGCGGCAGGAGCCGTGTGTGGGGTCGCGTCCCGGCCCGCTGTGGGTACCCATGAGGGGACGGACATTCCCTGAGGGAGGCCTGGAGGACCGCGCGCGGGCCCGGCAGGGGGCGCTGTGGGGGCGCGCGCGTGCGCGGGAGCGGTGCCGCGATGGCGGCGCTGCTGGAGCACGAGAGCCAGATCTTCCTGGAGCTGTTCCACCGCGACGGGCTCGCCGTGTGCGCCCGCGGGCTGGGCATCGACCGCCTGCTGCTGCGCTTCCTGCGCCTCTACTGCGAGCCCGCCAGCCTCGTGCTCGTGCTCAACACCAGCCCCGCCGAGGAGGTGAGGGCAGCAGCCAGCGCTCGTCCCTTCCCCTCCCGGCTGCAGCGGGCGCATCCCGGGGGCGGCCGGCCGCTCTGTCGCTGCCCCGGCCGGCGGAGCGGCTCCCCGGGCTGGCGGGAGGGTGTGCGGGCTCCGTGAGGGCAGCGCGGGGGGCGGGCCGGGCGCTGTGCACCGGCCCCGGCACAGAACCACAGAATGGGTCAGGTTGGTAATGTTATAAATGCATACTACAGTGGCTTCCACCTCCCTGCTCAGGCAGGGTCATTCCAGAGCACACGGCACAGGGTTGTGTCCAGACTGCTCTGGAGTATCTCCAGCAAGGAAGGCTCCCCAGCCTCTCTGCACAGTCTGTCCCAGTGCTCACAGGGAAGAAGTTCTCCTCGTGTTCAGGTGGAACTTGCTGGGCATCAGCTCCTGCCCGTTCCTGCTGTGCCATTGCTGGGCCGCAGGGAGCAGGGCCCGTCCTTGCTCTGAGCCCTCCCTGCTTACACTGACAGACAGGGACAGACAGACAGACAGGGACAGACAGACAGACAGGGACAGACAGCCTCTCCTCTGGAGCCTGAGCAGCCCCAGCTCCCTCAGCCTTTCCTCACAAGAGAGATGCTCGGGTCCCTCCCTGACCTGCTGCCAGAGCTCTTCCTAATACACCTCAGGATCCCCTTGGCCTTCTTGGCCACAAGCACTGCTGGCTCAGCTTGTTGTTCCTCCCAGGTCCTGGGGAAGCTGTCAAAGCACACACATTCAGGATCATGGCACTTGAATTTCTATTCCTGCAGCACAATGAAGTCTTAGTAACACTAATGAGCTAAGGCAAGTACATAACGTATAAGTAATCAGTGAGGAGAAGTGAAACACGTATGTGGGGCTTGACAGGTTTGCCCCTAATTGTCGCTAAAGCTGCTCATTTTCTCTGGAATCTGGCAAATTTCCCATCATCAGTAAGGGGAGATTTTGGGGGACCTTTTTTAGCAACCATAGCTGAATAAAGATAACAGCTGTAGTTTTTAAGATTAAGCTTGGTGTATATGATCTACCTGCCGTAGTCATCTAATGACAGGTGAGGGCACTAGTTGATCTCTTCCCAATTCTCTGTTCTTATGGCAGTATTAAAATTGAATTTCCTCTGAAAATGAGATATTGAAATATAAGAAAATATAAGCTCCTTGAAGTGTCAGTTGCTCATTTTTATGTAAGTATTGTCTAATTACTACTGACTATGTAGATTTTTTAAAATCACCCAGATGTGTTTGAAACTGAAGAAAGTGTGTCAAAGAATTGATAATAATTCTGACTTCTTCTAGTATGTTCTACTATAATGTCTTAATCTGTTTTCAACAGCTCCTCAAAATTACCACAGTATATGTAATAAGGGGCTTTTTGGATCCCTTTCCCTGGATACCACAATAATGTCTTGTGTTTTATTGTATTTGGCTTAGGAGTATTTTATTGATCAGCTGAGGTCAGATGGAGTTGTTCATCTCCCTCGACGGGTTACCAATGAAGTTGCAAATAATACTCGATATGAATTTTATACACAAGGAGGAGTGATCTTTGCAACAAGCCGGATCCTTGTGGTAGATTTCCTCACTGACAGAATTCCTGCCAACCTCATTACCGGTAAGACTTAATGAACTAAACTTCTTACCTTTAGTTCATGGTGTTCTGTTTGAAAATACACAAAGCTTAATTCCATATGAAGAGTTCTACTAACAGATATTGAGGTTGAAGAATTATTCCTTTTTTTCTCCCACCAAGACTGAGCTAAAAGGAACAAATATGTAGTTCTTTCATATTTTTAATTTTTTTCCTCTCTCAACTTGTTTGCCTTATTTAATCATACAGTTTAAAAAGGCTTTCAAAGAAGAATAGACAATTGCACTTGGTGAAATAGTGTTCTGTGGTCTGTTGGACACTGGCCTATCATTAAAACTGATTTTAGATGTCATGCTTTATGAGCCATGCACACTACCTAGATTTTTGCATTAACAAATTACTCCAGATGACTTCTCATCAAAAAATACCTCACTAATCTTTGTATTGACACACTTGGGCACTATGCAAATAGCAGTATTACAAAGTAACATTGTTACTGTGGTTGTAAAGATTTGGGGAATAGCTTGCAACCTTTTTTTGTAGTTATATAGAAACTCATGGACGATGTGAGAGGTACCCTTCTCTTGTCAGTTCATTAATGCTGGAGGCAAAGAACACCAGATTTGTCAACTCTGATATTTCTAAGTTCAAAAGAAGTAAATAGGTTTTCTGGGCAACCTGTGGTAATTTCTCTCTTTGCCTTGACTTCTTCCTCTCTACCTTTCTACCTGACCAAACAAGAAAAGAAAAAAAAAAAGACGAAAAGAAGAAATACAGTAAAGTTTTAAAACTGGTGCTGTCCCACAGAGCTGTGACAGGTTTTGTATTGCCACCAGAGGGTGTGACAGCAGCTGCCATTGACTGGTGCCTTCACCTGGGTCTGTGTGCCTTGTCTGTGGGTATGGTTGTACAACAAAATCTTGTAATGTTTCACGAGGACATAACAGCAAAAACCTTTTTAGGTGTTAACGATGTTATTTGTAAAATTAATGTGGATTAACACCCGATGAACTCATAAATCCAGCTAAATGAGGATAAGAAATTATCATTGCAGTAAAGAAGAATTATTCCTAGTGGTTTCAGCTGAGTAGAAATGATGTACTTGACAGCACAGGGAAACTGATGCAAGTTGGTGTAATAAAAAGTGACAAGTTGTTTCTACCAAGGCTTACAGAGCAGGTGAGAGCTCCCTTCATAAGCAGATATATGTTGACTAAAAGGTGTTATAATAAACACACTCTTACTGACCTGTTAGAAATACTGTCTTTCCTGTCATGTCCATCTGGGGTCACATCTTGATAAACTGGAAGTTGCTCAAGATTACTATGATCATTATCACGTACTGAAACATTTCCTTCATAGGACAGGTCTAACAATACTTAGATAGAAAAATACCTTGTAGTGGATTATTTCAGGACTTAATCATGAATGGAAAGCAGTTATATGGAAGTCTTTTTTTGGATGGTTTTTCATTTAGCAAGCAAAGTCATGTTACGATCAATGGCTGGGTGCTGAGTTGAGGAGACTTGTCACAGAAATTAAATGCTCTGTAAGTTTTTTAGCTGATGTAGGCACAAGGTAAAACCTGTGATGTTTGATGTCCTTTGGTTCCATTTTAGAAAGTCATTTATGATTCCACTAGAAGCTGTGAACAGATACACATAGGCCTTACTTCAGTAGGGGAGAGGGAAAACAATGCAATGTGCTGTTTAACATGATGAGCGTGAGGGGAAAACAAGCCTTGGTTTAGCAGGTCTTGGCTGAGAGAACTGTGAACTCCAGAAGTGTTCGTCTCAAACACGTAATTAAGTTAAACTCTTGTTTAATTTCTCTTTATTGAATGTGCTTGATAGGTTTTATTCCTACTACACCCATAGCCATAAAGAAAATTGGTGGTGTACTCATATATGTGATAATACTTGCTGTTCTTGAGTGTGAATATGACTGTCAGATGGGAGAGAAAAGCAAAATAAATGTTTTCAGAAGTTCTTTGATTATGGAAACACTTGAACTGTTACCAATGAAAGTTACTCAACAAGTCTGTAATTCCAGAATTTCTCTTAGTAGAAGAATCCATCACAGCCTCAAACACATCAAACTTACTTTGTTGTAACAGTGTGTTATGTCGTGCATTTACTTTTTCTGCTTTTAAAAGGCTCAAGTTCAACTTATGCCTCAGGAGTAAAGACTTTTCCAAGCTAGTAAGTCCTGCCACCCATGCACAAGTTTGTTTTTTTTCTGTTGAAGATGCATTATTAACCCAGTTCTGTTATATGGCAATTCCATGGTATTGAAAATGTGGAATCACTCGTTTCAACCCCAGAAAGTTTGTTCAACCTTCATTTTAGAAGACTGACATTCCTGTAATTAAAAGAACAGTAGAAGAGTAAGACAGTTGTGAGGAAAAATCTGTACAAATCTGGACCTTTCTGTATTTTTTTTAACTTGATTTTTTTTTTTTTTTTTGCCAGGCATTTTGGTGTACAAAGCACACAGAATCATTGAGTCCTGTCAGGAAGCATTCATCCTGCGGCTTTATCGCCAGAAGAACAAGCAAGGCTTCATTAAAGCTTTCACAGACAATGCAGTTGCATTTAACACTGGCTTTTGTCACGTGGAAAGAGTGATGAAAAATCTTTTTGTTGGGAAGCTTTATCTGTGGCCAAGGTGAGGCCCTTCTTTCCTTCACTGGAGAGTTAAACTTAGAGGAAAGATGAAGGATGTTAAGTGGGTCCCTAGGAAAACAAGGTGTATTTAGTCACACTCTAATCTGTGTTACCTCCTGTATTCCCAAACAAATTTCTTTTTCAGTTTTTGACAGAAGTGGTCTTAAAGATACAGAATTTCTGAGAGTATTTTTGAAAATAGACTCAAATTGACTCTGTTGAGGGGATGAAACTTATGTTAGAGCTGTCCTTTTAGTCAAGAGAAATCACAGCAAAAAGTGACACTTCTCTTACCAAACACAAGAGTATTTAAGCCATGTAATGACAGGGAAACAGTCTCTCAGTTCTGCTATTCATGGAGGTGTTTGTTTCCAGCTGAGATGAAACTCCATGCATCTCTTTCTACATGTCAGGTTTTTTTAAACTTATACAGTCAGTTGTGTATGAAGAACATTTCTTGATGAGTGTTAAAAAGAAATTTCCCAAGATGTGGCATGCACTGAGTCTTCCAGGAGCAGATCCACAAATGGAACTGGACACTCTCTGATGACCCAGGCAGTGCCCTTGCCCATTTGTTCTCTTAGTCTGGGCTGGGAACTGCTTCTTACTGAACTGTTCCTCTGCATTGTAAATTCCTTAACAGTCTTTCTTTCAGTATCCCTGGGAAGTAGAACTGGACATACCTAGGGTAGGAAAGGTTGAGTAGAAGCTCCCTGGATTTCCTTCCTTGTCTTCCATGAAAGGACCTGGGGCTGCAGGCTGCAGGGAAATGTCCGTGGGGTTGCAGAGTCAGCAGCCATCGTGTTCTCTGAGCCTCATCCTGACAGGAACAGTCGGGTGACATCTCTGGATCTGTGCAGTCAGAGTGGCTCCAAGGGCAGGGTTCCAACAAGGACCTGCAGGTTGTCATTGCAAGCTGGGAATGTCACAAAATCTGCTGGTGCAGCTGTGTGATTTCAGAGAATTTATGAACTCCTTCCAGTTTCTCCCTTATAGGATTTTTGGGCTTATTTTAAAATTTGCTATGTGTGATGATGATGCAGAATCCAGTGCAGTAATTTTCCATGGATCATTCACCAGCACTACAGGCTCACATGACTAGAATGACTACAGTCATAATTGTGGAACAGATGGTTTTCCAAGGCTGTTCATAAGATTGCAGTCTTCACATCAGTAGAAACTAATTTTGGAATTAACTTATGTGTTTACATTTAAAACAATTGTATTTTATACAGACTTCTGAGTAATTCTAAGTTAAATAAAACTATCCATGTAGATCTTACAAAGCTGTTTTTCTCTTAGATTTCATATAGCAGTGCACTCCTTTTTAGAGAAGCATAAACCTGAAGTGGTGGAAATACACGTGGCCATGACCCCTGCTATGCTTGCTATCCAGACTGCAATCCTGGACATTCTGAACGCGTGTCTGAGGGAACTCAAGCGTTACAACCCAGCTCTGGAAGTAGAGGATCTGTCTTTAGAGAATGCTATTGCTAAACCTTTTGACAAGGTAACTATTTTGATTGTTCTGCAGTGTCTGAGTAATGGGATATAGATCTCCAAAGTGCCTGCCATGCAAACAGAAATGTTTGCAGAATAAATAACCAGCAGCAGCTGAGTGGTGTTCTCCCATGACATGTTTATTACTGGTACAAAGGGGTGTAATGGTGATGTAACAGTTTCCAGGAGGGGTTTTGATGTATAGGTATTATTGTTTTTCCTTTATTTCCAAAGTCCCAACAGTAAGAACACTCCAATTCATGGTTACAATAATAATTGTTGCTGCTGTTATTAAAAAGACAGTTGCAACTTCAGCTCAGAATACTTTGGAGATAAGCATCAGTAATCGCCACACACGTACTCCCCTTTCCCTTTTGAGTTTCTTGCTTTTATTTTTTATTTTCTCTAGTAGGAGAAGCACTGTACATAATAGACAATATGCACATGCACGCATCTGCTGTATGTTTAATCATTATGTATGTCAATAACTTTGTGTTCATTGTTATTTTTGACAGATCTGTTTGGCACACATACACTTTTGTTATGGTGAAATCAACTGTCATAGTGCAACACAGTTAGTGGTTAACTATGATTTAATCTGGATGAGAGGCCTTCTGTACTTTAAATATTTGAAGGCTTTTTCTTGGTCTCTATAAGTTGCACATCTTCATGGTACCTATCTGATTTTGGAAACTATATGACATGATAATGGTTTTTGCTGTACCTGAGTAAAGGACACTAGATACTAAATACAACAGGCCAGTACCAGTAAAATAAGGATGATTTTTTATAATTTTACCAGGATTTTTTTTATTGGATGGAAAGGAAAAAATTTCTGAAAGTATTGAATTATATACATCTGCTAATTGCTGAGATGTTTTTCATAAAGACATCTATGTTATGTTAACTTTGCTAAAATATGGTCACTTATATCAAAACAAATACTTCACCAGTACATCTTTATTTTGGTATCTGTAATAACTTTGGGAAACCAGAGCGTCCCCTGTAAAGTTGAAGTGCATTCTCAGCTTGGCTAGAAGCTATAATGCAGTACTGTATGTTTGACACTCCAACTTTCCAATTTTGATTTCCAGACAATACGTCACTATTTAGATCCTCTCTGGCACCAGCTTGGAGCTAAGACAAAGTCTCTGGTCCAGGATTTGAAGATCCTACGTACTTTGCTGCTGTATCTAACCCAGTATGATTGTGTGACTTTCCTTAATCTCCTGGAGTCACTGAAAGCAACTGAAAAAGCTTTTGGTGAGAATTCAGGTAAACACAGAATAACCATACAAGTTAATGCATGAAACAATGTAGTGTTGATGTTTTTAATTATCATTCCCAAACATATGAAGGTATCTAATTAGGTTTTACACAACCAGCCATAAGGACGTAGGTTTTTATTGACAGATAATTCTTTCATCTTCCCACTTAACTGCTGTTACTTAACAGTGTGAGATTTGCATCACATTTCTGTCTTTTATTAAGCTGGTGATTACACAGCAAGCAGGTAGGGCAGGTATTCCAGCTGAAGGTCTGGGGCTTTTACTGCAGAGTGTTGGAGCACATGCACATTGCAGATGTCAAACTATTACTGCTTCCTTCTCATTTCCTCTCCAGGCTGGCTGTTCCTTGACTCCAGTACCTCAATGTTTGTGAATGCTCGAGCTCGAGTTTATCGCATTGCAGATGAGAAACTGAATCAGAAAGGCAAAGCCTCAGGCTCTGAAAAACGTGATGTAAAAAAGGAAAACGGTACTGATCATTCCTAATTTTAAGTTTCAGAGTGTCACACGATTCCAAATGCTTTGCATATTATTACTTGTGCTGTGGTTCCCTGCATGAACTTCCACAGCTCAGGATCTCAGTCTGTTAGCTGGGATAAATTGAGACATAATCTTAGTTCCAAAAGAACATAATAAACAACATATAAGAGTCACGAAGTAGGGGATTCTCCTAAGCTTGCCCAGCTGATTATTGGGAGAGCTTTTGTGGAATTGTTCTTGCATTACATTGATGTTTAGCTTCATCTTTATTATGGTATGTGAAAGTGTAGGAGGCTGTGGTTGCTTTTATTAAAAAATATATTCAGGAGTTTCAGAACTGAAGAATGAGTGAATATTTCAGGGTTTTGCTTCACAAAAGCACTTATCTCCATTTTTAAATTTAAGAGTGTTCTCCAGCTCATTAGCATAACAAGTTGCATGTGTAGGCTGTTGAATATCATATGTGACAACAACCATCACACTATTGACATCTAACCACTGATTTAAAGTCTGAAGGATATTTTGGCTGCAAGAGCTGCTATGTTCAATCTTACTTTGTTTCAGAACTTAAAAGGGAATTGGTTCTAGAAAGTAACCCGAAATGGGAAGCTTTGAGAGAAGTACTGAAAGAGATTGAAGATGAGAATAAGAACAGTGACAACCTTGGTGGCCCAGGTGAGAGAATACTAAATGATGTAAGTTTTCCAGTACTGCTACTGGTTTGTACTTCTGCTTGACCTTGGAGAGGAGGAACTAACTGTTCTGTAGTTTTATCAAAGAGCTGGTTTAAATTTAGTAATTTGTGGCCTTAAGATGAGGAATTTATGTATATTATGTACATAAGCTATGTAAATTTAGATAGTTTTACATAAACTCTTATTAGATCTTGCTCTAAAAGAGAAATGCTGTTCATTCCTACAGTGCAATACTTTTTAGGAAAGAGCCTGCATTATTCTGAAAAAACAATTTAAGTTGCATTTCAGTACTGACTGATAGCTTAGTTCCAAGCCAAATAAAACTGATGTGGAAATTTATCATGATCAAGGGACCATTTACTCATTTCTGAAGTTTGGGGTTCCGTCTTACACCCTTTTTAAATTGCGCATTCTTCTCATCCGCCTGAAAATTTGCTTCTCATGAGTTGCATATAAATGAGGTAAAGATTAGGAGGCAGGGAGGGGAGTCTAACTGCTTTGCTGCCTTTCCTATTTTAGGGCTTTTCATTCCCTTAAAATTTAGCAAGTTTTATTTTCAGATATAGTAAGGGTAAAAAAGCGCTCTTTTCTCCCACCCACAATGTTCTGACTCTGGGTAAGAACTGGCTCTCTCACCTAGTGCTGTAGGAGTTTATCTGAGTCAGCTTGCAGAGAATTGTTATTCACAAACGTCAATAATACCATGTGAAACGTGTTTTGTGGACTCTCGAACACAGCTGACAAATTGGAATGGTTAAATTAAGTTCTCTCTTATTCCACATCTTAAAAATGAGTAGTTGTTCAAATATGTTTCCACACATGGTCAGAAGAAAAACTTTACAAATTTAGATATTGTAAGAAAAAGGAATGTTGAACTTCCATTAATCTTCTCTAATTTTATTTGGTACAAAAAGCCGTGCAGTTTAAATTCTTTCAAAGTGCAAAGTGACTGTGGCAGCCAATGTGAAGGCATTTGGCAGGCACAGTGCTGGGACCAGTGCAAGCCATGGGCTCGGGAGGTGCTGGTAGCTGGGTAAGACGCACAGCATTACAGGCTGTAAACATGGGATTGTTTCTTGACTGCAGGGCAAGTGCTCATTTGTGCCAGTGATGACCGAGCCTGTGCACAGCTCAGGGAGTATATTATTGCTGGAGCAGAAGCTTTCCTAACAAGACTATATAACAAAACCTTTGGAAAGGACGAGAAAGCTGGAGAAGTGTGGATTAAGGACAGAAAAGCCATCAAGGCCAAAGGAAATGCCAAACCAGACACAGGGCCTCAAGCCAAAAAAGCCAAACTAACAGCTTCTTCAAAACAAAATAAACTCAAGAAACAGCAAGACCGGACTATACTCCAGATGATAGGGAAAACTGAGGAGGAAAAGAGAGAGGAAGTCGAGGTGGAAGACAACGAAGAATTAAGTGGTAGCCAAGAAAGCAACACTGAAGAGACCATTCCTGAGGATTTTGATGTGAACCTGCCCTCAGACTGTTACTATGGCATTTTCAAGGACCCGCTGACCATCATCCACCCGCTGCAGGGGTGTGGGGACCCCTATGCGCTCACTCGGGTGCTGCACGAGGTGGAGCCCAGATACGTTGTGCTGTACGATGCAGAACTCACTTTTGTTCGGCAGCTGGAGATCTACAAGGCAAGCAGGCCTGGGAAGCCTTTGAGGCAAGTTGACCTGGCCAGGGTAATTCTGGTCTGATTGGAAAAATTAAAAGTGCACTGTCAGCAGGCAATGCAGAACATGCTGCTGTTCATTTTCAACAGCTGCCTTTCAGTTCCTGTTGAGCCCTTAAGTTTAAACAAAAGCATAATGTCTGGTGTAATCAAAAGATATTTTTTACTTTCCAGCAGGTATTTAGACCCTTAACAGCAGAAGCATATCTTTTAAAAAGAAAAACAACCAACAAAAAACAATTCCAAGACCTCTGCTTCAATCATTTGTGGCAGTAGATCATTTTGAGGTGGTGTGGTCTCATTTTAAATCACCTCTGAAGATACGATTTTTAAACAAATGGATTCAATTTGGGTTTAATTTTCACATTTCCTGGAGTTCATCATGCTGAAGACCAGGAATTCAGAAACTGTAACAGAGAAGCAAGTAAAGGAAACACCATAAAAAATTAGTATTTGCAGTTATAGCATTTGCTGACAGAAATATCACCACATTGGGTATATATATTTAATACACCTGAAAATTGCAAAACTCAGTTCTATGAATAAATGTCACATACTAATTACAAATATAGAAAACTTAAAATTTAATATACTGTTAATTAACTTGTCAGGCACTTACTGCTACTAATCTTAAATTTATTGGTTGTGGATTTTTAAAACTTAATAGAAAGTTTTGTGACCTCTTTTTTTTTCCTCTTTTATACCTCCAGAGTTTATTTCCTGATATATGGGGGCTCCACAGAGGAGCAGCGCTACCTCACAGCTCTGAGGAAAGAGAAGGAGGCCTTTGAAAAACTCATTCGGTAACACAATTAGTTTAGCTGCCTTTATAATTAGTGTTTCATGTAATTCCCCAATATGCTTACATTTTAAATAAAGTTCTTAACTGTGTGAAGGCTTTAAATAAACTTTTAATTCAATTCTTTGTCATATGTAAAGACTGCTTTCCTACTGAGAATCACCAAAAAGTCAAAACTTTCCTTTTCAAAGCACCTGGTAATTTGTTTAATAATTTTAGCAGGATTTATTATTAACGTAAAGGCTAATCAGCATCACTTGAATTTTTTCCTCATTGTCTATGAAGATCATTTGTGTAATTGTGTTTTTGCAGGTAACATTTCTTGTAGGATAATTTTGAAGGCTTCTATAACCTAAGTCAATTGGAGAAAGAAAACAATTATTTCCTTAGGCTGTATAAGATTATTTTTACTGACAGTGCCTTCTCAGTGGGTTACAGTACTATTACTACTCATTACTTCCTTTGTAAAAGGAAAAACCAAGAAAAACCCAGTAAATTGCATTTCTGATCGGGTTTGCTTTTAGTATTAAACTATATATAATTTTACATCTGGATGAAGGGTATTGAGGTATTTCAATCTTCTTTACTTCTGCATTTGCGGTTTTTAATGTGTTTGTTGGTGGTTCCTTAGAGAGAAGGCCAGCATGGTTGTTCCTGAAGAAAGAGAAGGAAGAGATGAAACAAACCTAGACCTCCTCAGAGACGCCAGACCTGCCTCTGTCTCTGCTGACACACGCAAAGCAGGTGAGCAGCTCCTGGAGCTTTCCAGAAGTCCCATAACCATTGCACTTTAAATCCCCCTCAAAGCCTCTGGGGCAGAGACGTGTTGAACATTGGCTCTGCGGTCTTTGTGCTAAAGAAACATTATTTCCCAGTGACAATGAACTGTGGTTTCCTTTGAAAATACGGGTTAATGAAGTATTTGACCGATAAGACAGGTGCCATTTGAATTGTTTCTGGTGAGATCATTGAGTATGAGGCTGTCTAGTGATGCTTGTAGGAAGAGAAATTAAAACATAGAAACTGAAGTTTACAGTTGGTCAAAGGCAGTGTTGTTCTTGAGACAGTAAATGTTGTGGACTTCTTTTCATCTTTGCAAAACGTGCTGCCTGGGAAAGCAACTGCACAGTATGGGTTTGATCACTCCTTTGCAATAAAGTATCCTTTTCCTTGTGTTGCAGTTCTAACCATATTTTTGTTCTTTTTCTCGGACATGTATGCTGTGCTCCTGCCTGGTTTTCTTTGCTGTCGTTTCTGTAATCCTGCTCTCCTTTGCCATATGCTCTCTAATCTTTGCTATTACATCTTTTGTGGCCTTGGTGCTGCAGTCTCTATGTGTCCTGCAGATCTGTAGAGGTCAATACATAATTCCTGCAATAAAGTGCTGTATTTCTGTGGGAAACAGCTGGAAATAAAAGGGATCAGCTTCATTATCTTGTTTTGCTGGCAGCCTTTTAAAGATTTCCCTGATTCATTTAAGGAATTTTCATCTACAGCATAATGTATTTCATTGTCACCTACACAAAGCTTACAGCAAGTAGCATGGTAGTTCAATCAAGCTCCACAGCATGCTCTATAAACTACAGTATATATTTAGGCAAGAAATGTTTTTCTCCAACAGTTAAAACTCAAATGGAGTCTGGATTTATTGTACTGCTGAATTTGAGGTATAACTTAAGATGAGGAGTCCATCCAATGCAGAGGTCTTGGCAACACACAGGAAAACAAGCAGAGCAGGAGGCGCTGAGTATGGAGGTGACTGTGTTTGTTTTGCTCTTTAGGGGGACAGGAGCAGAAGGGTGTTCAGCAAACCGTAATCGTGGATATGCGGGAATTCCGCAGTGAGCTTCCATCTCTGATCCACCGCCGCGGGATCGACATTGAGCCTGTGACCTTGGAAGTCGGGGATTACATTCTAACCCCTGACATCTGTGTGGAGAGGAAGAGCACCAGCGACCTCATCGGCTCCCTGAACAACGGCAGGCTGTACGCGCAGTGCGTGGCCATGTGCCGTTACTACAAGCGGCCCGTTCTCCTCATTGAATTCGATCCTAACAAACCCTTCTCCCTGATCCCGCGAGGCTCTTTACAGCCAGAGATTTCCAGCAATGATGTCACTTCTAAACTGACCCTCCTCACTCTGCACTTCCCAAAGTTACGAATCCTGTGGTGCCCCTCTCCCCACGCTACTGCCGAGCTGTTTGAAGAGCTGAAACAAAACCGTCCCCAGCCCGACGCAGAAACAGCGATGGCCGTCACCGCCGATTCCGAAATTCTCCCCGAGTCAGACAAGTACAACCCTGGGCCTCAGGACTTCCTGCTGAAAATGCCAGGGGTTAATACAAAAAACTGCCGTGCCTTAATGACCCACGTTAAAAGCATTGCAGAGCTGGTGACACTGTCCAAGGATGAGCTGTCCAAGATTTTGGGTAATGCTGCCAATGCCACACAACTCTTCGACTTCATTCATCTGACCTATGCAGAGGCACTAGCCAAAGGAAAAAGCAAAAGATGACTCATGAGGTTGTTCAACATGCAGCACAGATAAGCTTTTATGGCACAGTACTTTGGCAAATACATGAAATATTTTAATAAAGGCTTCCTCTAAGGTAACCAGCTGTTTCTTGCTAATGCTGTTTCATCAGTTCTAACATGTGAGTTAATTATTACTGAGGGCAAGTTTCAAGAGGAAAAAATATTTTTAATAGAGAAATGTGATTTTTTTAAATTCCTTTTAAAGCACTTTAACCAATTCTGTAATACCACTGAATTAACTAAATGAAGTTTTTCACCAAGACCATAAGAATTAAGTGCTAAGACTAACTGATAAAGGCGTTTTCTTGTGAAAGTTATGATGCCTTGTTCAAGCTAAAAATGTGCTGTGTTTTGGTTAGTCTGTGTGACCTGTTGCATGAGACAACACTGCTCTTACCATTTTTAATGTCTCACTCTCTGGCAGCTGCCTGTTTTCAATTGACAGTGATGGAGCTATTTGAAACACTTCTTGGTCTTTGCTCAGGAGTTTGTTCAGAATATACTGGGACTGAATCCTGAGTTTTAGAACATGACCATAAGCTTTTGGCACAGTAAAATCCATGTATGCTATACTCTACATTTGCTTGCTTACCTTACTACCAGTTACACTTTTACCATTCCAAAGCTAGTACAGCTCTGCCTTGCTAGATTTTGCAAATTTTCCTTTGGTGTGACTGGGTAGAAATTCTGTGGTGCCACAGTGCAACCTAATTTCAAGTGTGCCTTACTTATACTTTTAAGAGGCTTCATTTTTTACTCAGTTTTGATAGCTCTTTCACTTGAAAGTGAAAACTTTGGGTATACCATTGGCACTGTGCCTTTATACCAAAGAATATTTCCTCTTGTAAAATGCAGTTGTTTTCTAAGCAAGGTTTTCCAAAAATGTTGAAATTTCTTCCAATATTGGCTTCTTTTGTGTCCTATTGCTCTTGTATTTTTATGTCTCAAATCAATTGTCTGCCAATTAACTCAGTAAAGCCATTGTCATGTAGAAGATAATAATTTTAGCATTTTGTGTAGCAGAAAAGAGGGAAAAGTTTGTGAAGTGAATGTGTGCATTGTTAAATTATATATTGTACATTGAACTTTGATACAACAGTGTACCAAACTGCCTTTGCCAAAAGGGTTGGTCCAGTGTTATTCCATGCTAATGTATTTACATTTGCTATTTACAAAACGTATATCTATTACTTGTACATGTATTTATATGATTCTAATAGGAACAACAGACCAATATTATCTCCTTCGTGAAGGGAGAAAATATTTTTTGTGTCCAGTAAAAACTGTACTCTGCACTTTCAGGTAAAATGTTTGTTGTGCATTTTAAGTGTGCATTATGAATTGCTAACTTTAATCTATGGCTGAGCTGTGACAAATTTCAAAGGGAACATTTTTCTGCAGATGCAAATTTTAGTATTTAATGCACCCATAATAAGATTAAAAATTGTTAATTATCTTGGTTTTCTTTTGGCTGTATTGATAGCAGAACATTTTTATTTTTAGTGTGTGGTTTACAATCCAGATCTTAGGGTTTCTATTGCCCTAGATTCTAGTTTATTTGAGAAATCTTTCCATGAGACTTTTGCTTATTCAGACTATTGTTATCAGGTGTGCAGAGTGTGGAGAATGTTGTAAAGTGGTGCTAAGAGAATTGAAAATCAGAGGAAGATCGAACTGTCCTGAGTGCATGGCTTGTAGAGCCTGATTCAGAAAAGGGCAGCTGAGCAGCCTTTGAGAACACACTTTGCTTGTGCACTGGGCATTAGGGTGCTCCATGAAATGTGGGTTTGGGGTTTTCACAGAGCTCCTCAGCTCTTCAGTGAGATCTGGAGTTTTTGCATTGATGTGTATGGGGTGAAAATGAAGGGTATAGTAACAGGTGATGAAGTTGTAGCTTTGTGTTGTATGCTAGATCAAAGTTACATCATGCAATTAAATAATTATTTGCTAAATATTTTGATGAAATTGCATTTTGCTTTTACATGTGGAGTTTCCGTAAAGCTTTTTCCTTTTTCTTTCTCCATGCAGGATTTGCCCTTTTTTTCTAGAACAGGCAAAAGTGGCATTGTTGCATGTTATTATTGCTCCTGTGCTTTGGCATTTTACTCTATTAGGCTCGATTGCCAGTTAGAGCTGTGGACTGTGCTTCCAGGTGGGAGAGCCCCGTGTCTGAAACCACTTATCCCTGGAATAACAGAGCCAAAGGCTCTGCCTGAATGCAGTCACAACACAAGGCTGGGTGAACGATGAAAATCCTCTCTTTGATCAACAGTCATGGAATTTGTACACCTTGTCATTTCTGATGTTTTCAATTTGGGCTATTTTATTTTGAGTACAAAATGTTAGGAGCTCATCTCCCAGACTTTTCAGTATAAATAGGCTGGCCATTTTTTACTTGAGTTTTTATCTGTATTTTGAAAGCCTCTCCTCAATAAATTAAAGGGAAGAAATATCCTCAGTCACAGTCTTGAAAACAGGAAAGAACTGTTAAGTAGCTTTGCTAGCCAAGACTTAGCTGAGAGATGAATTCTTCCTGAAGTTAGTGAGGGTAACCAGGGCTGCCACACTGCTATGGTGATTTGTTGTCTAAACAGAAGATGTTGCTGCAATATATCAAAATGGGCCTGTGTATGTTCTAATTTTAGTGTCTTTTTTTTAAAAGCATGCCAAAATGACCTTAATCCACAACTGCTATAAAGCAGTCTTCCTAGGAATATTTAATCAGGTCTAAATAGATACCGTTTTCTCAGCTTGCATTTTACCCTAGTTCTGTCTGTGAGAGCTTCCCACTATAAATAAAAGCATAGTTTTCATTTCTAGGGTCCTCAGTTCATCACTGTTACTTCTTTTTTCTTTCACCTTGATCATCTCCATCAAAGAGCAGGAGCCTGGAGTTATTAAACAGCTGACATTGCTTCCAAGCTGGCATTATTAGTCAGCAGTGCAATCTTGTTCTTGCACTCTCAGCTTCTTCCTCAGCTCTCAAAATGCCACTTAGACCATGCTTATTTTTATTCTTGTTTGTTTAGGGTAACACAGTGGCTATGTGGCAAAAATTTTTGGAACGGACTTGCCTTTTTTAATGTAACCTTTCTCCTTTCTCGTGTAAGTTCATATCACTATCAATAGTGGAAGTAAAACCACACATGAGATGCTAAGGTTTACCATGAGCTAGGCCCAGAGTTTCAGAAACTGTTAAGCTGGGACTGCTGATTAAAGGATTTTAGCCAGGAGCCAGAGAGTAAGTTTATAATTTTGAGGGTAGAATTTTCAGAATCGCTACTAAATCTATCACATATGTACAATACATTTATAAGGGTTTTATTTTAAAAACACCATTCATATCCTTAGCTGCACTTTGATAAAAATTTCATCCACCCGAACTTAGAAAACTTGGAATTTTACATAATTGAATTAGCAAGAAGAGAAACAAATTCCCACAGGTAAATTCAGTGCAATAGTTCTGGTTTCTGTCCCCTTAGTGGCTATTACCATTTGTCCACAGAAAATGCTAACCTTCCAATTTCAAGCACGTACAAAACCATCTTCCAAGGGATTCAAAGCCCAAGAGTATTCCCAGCGAAATTGGCACATGAAGCCTAAACTTGACAAGGCTGCATTTCAGCCCCCTAAAAATAGGCAGCATGGTTCTAATTTGGGCGCTTTGCACAGAGTCCTGCAGTCCCCTGAGGATGCACAGTGGGACGTGTGCATTATCCCTCCTCTGAACATCCTCTTGGGGAATGGAATATCCCAGCAGTGTCCCAGCTGTGCAGCTGCAGTGCAGATCTGTGTGTCCTGGATGTGGAGGGGTGTGTGTCTGTCATAGCATCATTTAACACTGAATTAAGTAACATTTTACAGTTTCTTCATCACTTTTTTCTTGTGAAAATGTAAATTCTTGTGAATTTACATTATTCTTGGATTCTCTATTCAACTCATCTTTCTTCTATTTTTCCTCTGGAATTTTCTGATTTATTTCTTTTTCACATCCCCTATCCTAACCATGACTGTATGTATTCTTTTCCTTTTGTTTCCCTTCAAGAATGCTGCCTAAGTATTGTGGCAATTTGTGATGTCTGTTGAGCACAAACAACACTGAATTCTTTGCAAGACTGGCTGCACTGGAGCCTTGTCCAGTACTTACTATCTAAGGGCTTACATCAAAAAAGGATTGTACTTTGTTTTCATTTTGGTCCCAGACTTGAGGCATGTCACACTTGGAAAGCTGACACTCAGAGAAAAGGGAGCAGCAGGTTGGAAGTTCTTGCAACATTTAATTGTTGGTTTTGTCTTCGATTTCTTTTTTAAAGCAGTCCAAAGACACAATAAAATCATAATCAGTTGATTTTATAAATTTTTCCCACCCTGGCAAAATTTCAAAATATATTTTATGTGTCACAAAATTCTTGGAATCTTTTGCATAGATAGCAGAAGTTGCAAATTTTCTTGTGGCATTTATATATCCCACGACCATTTTTACATATTGCAGTACTACAACTGGCAAGTTCTCAGATCCTGCAAAAACTCTCATTACATGCTTAAGCATTTACATTAGGATGTGGGAGATCTGCAACAGCAAAAATATTAACTGCATGTCCTCTACTTTTGTCTAATTTTTCTTTATTGAAATCCCCCTCTCTATCTCTTCTCATTGTTAAAATATACTTTGTTTCTGCATCATCTTAAATCTCCGAATGTTAAGTGTTGGGAAGAACTACAGTCTTTAAAATCAACATATATTTGTGTTAAACTATCACACGATTCTAACTTTTGAAGTCTCTGTAGTGCTCTTGTTTCATTTGTTACAGATGCGTTTAGAAATCTATCAATCCACTTTCTCTACAGCTTACACAGTGGCTTTCCAACACTTGCAATGTGGTGGCAAGGACAGCAGACCCTCCTAACAAAAGCTGGCCAGGGTGTAAATGTTCAGATCACCTGCAGCAATAGCACAGCTGCAAAATCTAGAGATCCTTCAAGAGAGGTCCTGCCCATACTACATATGAAAAAATACTTCAGATCTTCAAGGCATGTCCTGTGCACACCTTGGTGCATGAGGTACTGTCTGTACACAGTCATTCAGATAATGAAGATGTCTCAGCCAAGCCTTGAGCTGCAGCAATAAATCTGCTGTACTACAGTTCATATAACTGTTATAGTAAGTTACTGTTTTCTTAAATATTTGCATTATACTGCACACCACTCACTGACAGAAGGCATAATCAAGTTTTTCTTGTTCGCTTTAATATTTATTTGACAGAAGGTCGGAATCACATACTAAGTTATCTGAGTTCTTTTACACAAAGTGCTATTGGTATTAAAATGTAGAGATTTGGGTTTTTTTCTGGTCAGCCCCACCAACTCCTTAGGGATCACTGACGTATTTCTAGTGGCTAAATAACTCTTGTGTTATTACGCAAACAGAGGAATTTCACTGGTGTCCACCAGGAATGTCTGCCTTTCCTTGGGCCGCTCCAGCTCCAGCCTGTGCTGTCCCACACCAACACCTGCACTCACACACAGAGTTCCTGCAGGGGGGTGAACGAGCCTGCAAATCTGCAGTGACCCTGAAAACGCCAGCTAAGCCCATCCCTGCTGCTATATTTAAAACTGTTTGTTTAATTGGTGGAGTGCACCAAGAATAAATAATGAGCTAATTCTGAAGATCATTCCCAGAACAGCCAGCTCGGGGTTTTTTTCTGCAAGTTAGAACTCTCTCCTCTCCTTTTTCTGGGTTTTCTGGATTTTGGTGTTTTTTATGGTTTCATTATCTGACAGTGAACAGCTTTATCTAAATGCAATTGTAGGAACAGTGCAATATTTCAAGCATGAAGCACTCTACATGGGTGAGGTTTTGAAATGTTTGTTTACTGAATATAAAAATAGTTAAAAGTTCAAATTCTAAAACTGGATCAAGGATCCTAACTAGATTGGAGATTAAGTTTCTTCCATTAAAAAAAAAAAAAGGGTCACTTAAGTAATACTAAAATACTAACACCAGTTTTTCCAATTTATTGTAGACCTTCTTTACCTTCCTTGATAACAGTTAAAACAAGGAACTTAACTACACATTTTATCATAGAAAAGAAGAATTTAAGAAGATTTAAACAGATACAGTAATTCCTTTTTCAAAATTTTCACTAACTTTTTAGCTGTAATAGGTTATAAAGATTTGATAATAATTTTTAAAAAACCAACCTCTTCACGTATTTTGTTTTGTTCTAATGTACCAGCAGTGTCCACAGGTCTCTTGTGTCTGGGTGAGTGCACAGGAAGAGAGATGAGATACAAAGTAACATGCAAAGTTCAGAGTGCAGTGAAATGACTGTCCAGTAACAGAATAGAATTGCTCATGGACTTGATAATTAATAATATTAATACAGCAATTGTCCTTTTTAATGACTATGGACATAAGTGGATCTCATGTGTCTTACTGTGGTTGAAAGAATACAAGTTTTAGTCAAATCCCAGCCACACCCTGTGAGAAGAGTGCTGTGTCTCTTTGCTAGGTTATAAAATAACAAACTTAATTCTGTCATGCACTCGGTGTTGCATTCATTTTAGCTCACAAGTAGGGAGCCAGAAAAACCCAGCTAGCTAAAGGTAAAGGGTTATGCCCAAGCTGATAAAGCAAGTCCATGATGAAGTGTGAAACTCAAACTCACCACTGACTCACAGGTCAGTTTAAACCTTAAAATATTATCTTTCATATATTTCCATATGCTTTTTCAGCTCTCATATGCTGTTGTTTATTACCAGTTTCAGATGAAATACTTATTTCAGTAGGAGTGGATTGATACTCTGAGCAGCTTACACTGCAGTTTCTCTTGATTCCGAGCACTGATGCACCGATTCATCCTGTCACATGAAAAACATTCTGCCACCTCCAGTACAGCTTTGGGACCAAATCAAGAACCTATCCCATGGCACGAGCTCACCAAGAACATGTCTAGAAGCCAGTTGAATCTTCCCTTCTGGGCTGTGTCTAACTAGCCAAGACAGGAAAGCTGGGGATTAAGTGGTAGCGTGGAGTCAAGAACCAAGAAGTTAGTGTTTGTTGCTAGAATTTTTCAGTTCAAATCCTTTTTCTAAGAGTGGGGTTTAAATACTCAAGAATACCAAGAAATTCAAGCTGGCAGGCAGAACCTAGTTCAGACCTGGAAAATCTGGATTTCTGAGCAACTGTAATTAGCTTGACCCTTATTTTTAGGGTCACACTGCTTAAACTGGCAGATATCAAAATAGGCTGAGGGCCAAATCAGTTATGATCTGGTTTTATTTATCTAAGTCTCATATGGACCTAATTTGCTATTTTGTGTTAAGAAATAATAAGTAGAAAGGATTATGAACACATGTTTGGCATAGAGAGGAAGAGAGAATGCAGCCGTAAGTTCAATTTTGGAATGCCTTACTTCATCGTAAGCTTAAGTTTTAAGGCTGACACAGGGATTTTGGTACATAATGCCTCATTTTCAACTAATTGCATCTTAACTGAACATTGAAACCTTCAATTTGGAAGCTCAAATTAGCAGCTATATGATGGTAGTTTTTTCCTCAGCTCTGTGCAGATGCCAACTACAGGATCTAGGCATATGATCAAGTCTTCAAATGCTGTTTTATTAAGTGATAAACATAATCAATATATGGTGACAATTTTTACAACTTCTTATAGTCTGCTGTCTTATCCCCAATCAATATCTTGAATAATTCACCCTGCAGTTTTCTCAGCACTCTCTGTAGAGTAAGCCAGTACCCTTCCTTGAAAGTGCCTTGTTTTTCAGCTAAATTAAAAAAACAAACAAAAAAATGTAACTGTTCTAGGTAATAACCTATGCTACATTGTGTAAAAACTGCATTTGAGAAGTTGAAGTTCCCCCAGGGAAAAGTAAATACATCTCTGGTGGCATATACTGGTTAAATATGAATGCAAATCACTGCTTCTTTAACTATTTACGTAAATGAATCTTTCAGTTGGGTTTGAGAGGTTTATACTTTACCCCTACCAAGCTGATTAATGACTTGGTCAACATAAGCCTTAGTTCACAGGGAAGGCGTCTGCAGATAAATAAATCAAATACTACTTGTCAATTATAATATTATGTTTATACTTCTACCCTGTGAATGCTGACTGATGGCAGTGGCACATGAGTCAAATGGCTACTTCACAGCTTTGCAAATGCCACAATCTGCCAATTTCATTAGCAATACCATAAATTAAATTTTTCAATCTGGGAAATTTCTTAAGGAAATCCAATTTAAAAGAGAAAAGCCACCCTGTGCTCTTTAAAGTATGAAAAATACATATGAAGTCAAACTGTTGGAGAAAAGGTGTGAGGAGCTGCAGAGGAGGAGTTGCACCAAGGGTTGGTGGTGAGTGGCACTCATAGAGACAGATGTGTGTGCTTAGTGACACAGCCATTCCCAGACACTCCTCATGTGGTGCTCGTCCTTCCTTCCTCCCCAGACACCTCGGGGCCCTCTGCCCTGGGGACCAAGAGGCGTTGTGGACAGCACAGTGGGACAGAACTGGAGAGCCCTGAGCCAGAGCTCTGCAGCTGCATCACTGCTGCGTCTGCATGAGAACCGGGGATGACAAAACTGGGTTACGTGGCTGAGCCATCTCACAGTCCTCATCCCAAGGAACAAGCAGAACAGAGGAATGAAAAGGATGGAACTTAAAAGGTAGAATGAATATGTATAATTAATTTTCAGGGACTGCAAGATGATGTGATCACCTTCAGATTTTTCCCATCTGTTGCTAAGCAGCACTCTTAAATCACAAGCTTTGCCTTACAAAATGAACAGCAGTCTCCTCACATTTTGCTATTTTTCCATTTTACGCTGTTCTTTTGCCAAGCTTGCATTATAACTATATTTCAAGATATAACTCTACCTGGCCCCACCCATAGTTATACACCCCAAACTTGAAACAGTTGCACTGTTCTGCCACTAATTATGCCATCACTGTTTTGGCAACATTGGCAACAAGTATTGCTTATTGAAAAAGATTTTTGTTGCATGTAGGATACCATAATGATTTATATTGCTTATTTAACCTGCTAATTTAACCTGTAATCTGGTAAGAGGTTTTATCTCTTTTTTTTTTTTTTTCCTTAGCTATAATGCTGGTAAATGCTGTCTTTTCCTCTTTCAATTTTCTTGTCAAATAAGAACTGGTTCTGTGGTTTACACTAAAGGTCCGTCTAGTCCTGCATGTTCCCTTGAAGAGCAGCCACAACAGGATACCTCACAAAGACGTTCCGCTCCTTTGATTTCTGCTGAACTCAAGGAGTTGTTCCTCTGTGAGAGAACCACCCCTTGTTAACCACACTGCCATTTTGTAACTAGAGTGTTTAAAGCTTGTACAAATCCAAGTAACTCTGTATCAACAACTTATCCCCTTCCCCTTAACTTACACCCCTCTGGAGAAAGCTCTGTGGAGAAAGTAGTTATTTCTTCCTCGCATAACATGTTTTGTCAATCTTTTGATCTCAGGCCTTTAAAGAACATATTGAAACATAATAATTACAAATTATATGACTCTAGGAAAAGCTGCAGTAGTTCTTGCCCTAGTTTCAAAGTAGTTTGCTCAATGGTAAACCAACTGCACTATTCTGTAATCCTGCAAGTTAGGTGGCAAAATTGTCGTCTTTACTCAATGAATTTTATCTAGAAATTTAATACCCTCGTTGAATATGTAGTTGACACTACTACAGAATATATTATTGTATGTTTTAAATAATGAACTGTCTTTATTAACAAATCAAAACAGTGCTTGCATCTCCAGAATAATCAAATTCTTTATATAAAACCTATACTAGAACTGAAAAGCATAGGTAATTTCTGAATAATTCCTAAAAGATGTTTGTATTGTTTTATTAAACAACCCTTCCCTAAAATATACATCTTACAATTGCATGATTAAATACATATTCACTATAAATCACAACAAATATTTTTATTTGTGCATTAATTGGAATAATAAAATGCTGATATTGTGTCATTTATCTTCTTTTCATGTTCAGCACTTTTTAACAGCAGAACACTGGTTTGAAAGTGAGAGAGGGAGAGTTGGGTCCATCGTTTCACTGCAGATCATTGCATTGCTCTGACAGCTTTAGCCACTGTACCACTGCTTCTTATCCTTATCCTGTTATAAAAAAAAAGGGAATGTAGAATCCGTTGTCATTCTTGGAGGCACATGCCAGGAGCTCTTGTTGAACTATTCTGTAAGAAGAAGGAAGTGTTGTACATGTCCATGCCCAAGACAGGAAAGGTGGTGCTCAAAAGTCAAGAACAATTGTGTGGAGCTGGACAGTTTCCATAGAGGGATTTTATGGAAGAAACTGTTTTAAAGAGGCTATTTGCTGCTTTAAATGTGTCTTTTTCATCGACTCCTATCACCACGTGGTTTCATAAAGCACAAATGCCTTCAAGAAATGAGCACCATCTGTGTTTAATGTCAAACCCTTTAACACACCTTTGTCTCAGACATCTTTTTTCCAGGCTTTTCAAGTTCTAGAGTATTCTTTAGCAAGGAATACTCCACGAGTTCTGCAATATGAACCATGTCTATACCCTTCTAACCAATGACTGGGCAAAGCCCACTAATGCAGCCATTGGAACAACTAGAATTATCTAGGCTGCATTGTAACATGAAAGAGATTTACACCTCTTGCACAATGCTCTTGTACATTGTTGTTTTTAGTTTTCTTCTGGAATTGGATAAAATCTGATTAGCTAACTGTAATCTAGCAAAATATAAGAGAAATTTACTCTGTTTTACAAACCTTAAGAAAAAAACAACCTTCCAATCTATATAAAACAATTTGAACAAATAATTCTTTAAATGTCAAAGCATTAATTTGTAGTGAAGTGTATTGGGATGTTGTCTTAAAATTGTAAGGAATTAAAAACTGGCTCTTTTTTTGTGCCTGTGGTATCACTGCCAAACAAGTGCACTGAAAAATTCTTTTGGAGCAGGGAATCGTGTTTTGCTTGGTCAGCATGTAGCATAAGCTTGATGCAGTCTCTTAGCAAGATCCTGAACATCAGCAAATTGCAAATAATAAAAAAGCTCTATTAGACCATTGCACCAAGTGGCAGCTTAGTCCTTAAACTGTGAGCTAAAAAAAAAAAAAAAAATACAACCCAAAAGAAGAGTTGCATAATACTGGGCCTGATGCAGTCTGTGCTTACAGAACAGGACTGGCTCAGTATTAGTAAAAGTCAATTTATTAGATATTTGCTGTGAGCAGTGTTGCACAATATGTGCAATAAATTACTGAGTGCATGCATGATCATATTCTGATCACTGAATAAGTGCCTGTGTTCTCGATTGCACATTCTCAAGTGTAAATCATCAGCTTTCCAAAACTTCTTTGAAGAATATTTTTTCCCTCGTGATTGGTTTGATGTTGAATCAAGTTCAGTCACCTCAGACACTGACAGCTACGCCTGAAGGTGAAATACACGAGGTATGAGTCCCATCTTGTTTGTGAATGTTTGCACAGCCAACGTTTGAAACCATACCCAATCCATTGGCTTCGAATTCCAAACCCGTGTGAGTGCAGCACCCCGCGGAGAGCGCTGAGGGGCCGAGCGCTGCTCACCCGCCTCGGCCCCGCTCCGGCCCTCCCGCCACGCCCGGTGCCCCAGGGAGCGGCGGGGCCCCGAGGCACCGCTCTGAGGGACGGGGCCAATTGCCTGGGCCTGGGGAGGGACCCCAGAGAACTTTCCAAAATACCAGCAAGGACAGGGGTAATGACTGTCCTGTACTTGCACTGGTGAAGGCACAGCTCGACTGCTGAGTCCAGTTCTGCACCCCTCAGTTCAGGGAGGACATTGAGGTGCTGGAGTGTGTCCAGAGAAAGGCAACAAAGCTTGGGAAGGGTCTGAAGCACAACTGCTATGAGGAGCAGATGAGGGGGCTCAGCCGGGAGAACAGCAGGCTCAGAGGGGACCTTAAAGTACCTCAAAGGAGGTTGTAGGGGTAGGGGTCAAACTCTTCTCCCAACTACAGGACCCGAATACACAGTCTTAAACTGCGCCAGTGGAGGTTTAGGTTGGACGCAGGAGGAATTTCTTTTAAAGGGTGATTAGACATTGGAGCGGACTGCCCAGGGCTTAAACACCTCCGTCCCTGGAGGTGTTTAAGGACGGGCTGGACGTGGCCCTTAGTGCCATGGTCTGGTTGACACGGTGCTGTTCGGTCATAGGTTGGACTCGATGATCTCAGGTCTCTTTTCCACCCTTCCTGGCTCAGTGACCCCGCTCCGGAGGGAGCCCTGCCCCGGCCCCCTCAGCCTGGCTGTCTGAGGGAGCGAGTTCCCGGATGTGCCGCCCCGCCTCCCGCACGTGCGCGGCGCCAGCGCGCGCCGCTCCCCCGCCCCCGCCCGCGGGCCAACCGCCGGGGCGCGCGCCCGGGGAGGGCGGGCCCGGGCGCAGAGCTCGCGAGAGGAACATGGCCGCGGCGGGCCGGGGTGAGCGGGGCAGCGCGGGCGGGGGGCGCGGGGAGCGCGGCCGGCGCCGCCTCACGGGGTCCGCGCCTCACGGGACGGCCGCGCTGCAGCGCGCTGGAACGGGCCGGGCCGCGCCGCGCCGCTGCGCGGGACCGCCACCGCCGGCAGCCGTCGCCGCCCGGCCCCGGGGTGGGCTGCGCGCCGCCCCGCCCGCAGAGCCTTCTGAAGGAGGTTGAGGCGGGCGGGAGTGCCGAGAGCGGCGGCCGCCCCCTCTCTGCCGGGGGCGAGCAGGGTCCCCTCAGGGCCGCAGCCGGGGACGCGGGAGGGGCGGGCCCGCAGCCCTACCGGGCCGCTCTGGGCCCCGAGCAGGTGGAGGTGCCGGTGCCCGCACCGCGCCCTGGGACGCGGCTCGCAGCGGCCCGGCCGCTGGTGGTTGTGTCCTGTGTTATTATTTGCTAGTGAGGAACACTCGCTCCCGGGGGAGGTGCGGGGCTGTGGGCAGCAGGGCGGCGCTGCGGGCCCGGCCCGAACCCTGCGGGCGCTGATGGGAGCGCCTCGCCCGGGAGCCGCTCAGGGGAGACCCGAGCCCTCCGTGGCCACAGTCGTGCAGCTGCCTCGGAGGTCACTCGAGCTGCGACCCTTAGACCGGGGGCTATTAACGAGTTCGGCTCGTTTTCTGCGACATGCGGGGATTTAGATGGCACTTGGTTAATCCATTTTAGCGTGGTCAGGCATTAGAATAGGTTGGTGGAGTCACCATCCGTAAGGCGTTTAGAAGGCTGGATGTGGCGCTGGGTGATGTGGTTTAGAGGTTTCAGTGGCAGTGCTCGTTTGATGGTTGGACTGGACGGTATTAAAGGTCTCTTCCAAGCCTGAGGATTCCATGATTCCAGAATCAGCTTTGTTAACGTGTGTATCCACAGCGCCTGTGTGCACAGATCCCCATGGCGGGTGCGGGTCACTGGGCTGACACTCGCGGCAGTGACATTCTCTGGGACACGGGGAGCCAGGTGCAGAGCTGCCCTGCCGTGCCTTTCTGCCTTTGTTCCATTTATGCCGGTTTTGTATTTGCGTGCAAGTTGCAGCAAACTGCTGTTAGTCAGTCTCAGTGCAGTCGAGGGATACCAGGACTTCTGCCTGCCGCAGGCAATTAGCTGAAATAAAGACTGCAGGATTTAAAGTAACTTGTTTAGCTATGAAATAAATGTCAGGAAAACTGTTTTTATGAATGTTTTGAAAACACTCCCATGAAATCTGGTATGTCAGCATGTCTAAAATACTTAAAACTTAAACATCACTCACCTTTTAAGAAAAAAAGTCAAGCTTACACTGTTCTGTGAGTACAGCATGTTCTGAAGTTCTTGTTTATGGGAAGGTGTTCACACTTCTTCCTCACACTGCATCATTTCCTTTATGAGAGAAAAAATGCCCAGGTTTTGAATTAATCGAGGTTTTAAAGTTCTCAGCTAAAACACAGCTGGCATTTCATAAAATTATTCTCTTAATTTGTGACATTTTATCTTGTTCCTTCCTAAAGCTTTCTCTCCTGTGTAATTACTTAGGGCAGATGTGACTTTGTGGTATAACTTGCATTTAAAACTTGACAAGATTGCTGTCTGGTAGTGACATCAGTTGTTAAGCAAATAAAAACATCTGGAAGCTGAAGATCCTTAGTACATTATTGGCAGTGCAGAACATCTTTCAGGATTTGGCAGTATTTGGAGAAGTGTAGAAAACTGAACTTAATGCAAATGAGTTTTTAGATGCAGTCATACAATAATGTGGAAATCACCTTAATATTTACCTTTTCTATTTGTCAGATTCTGTTGAATGTGGTATTATAAAACACCTCTAATAGTGAGGGTTAATACATAGATATTCAGACAAATTTAGTGGTTTATGCACATAAAATACTTTAAACATTGGAAATTTTACTTGTTAGCCTAGCAATGAAATTAGGTAATTGATGACACAATGGATTAATGTAGTATTGGATAGGGAATATACTTAAGTTGAGGTTTGGGGTTTTTTAAACAGCGTTTAGATTACTGATGAAATTATTATTGAAAGGAAGAGGAAATATATTTTATCATAGGCCATTTTTTTGTGGGCCTTTTTGGCATTTCCGTCTTGTAACCTCTTCCTCTTGTGTTTTGCTTTGTTTTTTTACATGTTCAGCTTTTAACCTCTGTCACTGATATGTACAGAAACCATAACATCAGCTTCAGCCTTTAAAAGAATGAAAAATAATCTGTTAGGATTCATCGCTGGGATCAAAAGTAAAATTGTATGGCTGAGCAGTGTCTGGGACATTTTAAGTCTAGTTCAAAGCCAAAACTGGAAACCCCATTAGTGTTACTGGATGAAACAGCATTTGATAAATGCCAGACTTCAAAAATAACTGGGTTTTTTTTTAACTTTTCTAAATACAGTGTTGCAGTAGGCTTCTATTGACTTAATCATATGTGTCTGTATATGTATGTATGTACAACATACTCTAATATTCTAATAAATGAAATGCTTGTGTTGGAACAAGTTCACTTGAGTTGCTGACATAGCAAAAAGCAAATGCGGATGTGAACAGTTTTCTTTTTTTTTGTGAATGTTCCATTGTATTGGAATCTATAGAAAACTAAAATATATTTCTGTTGTATAATTGGCACTTCCAAGTGTGAAGACTTGAAGGAACTGAGGCTAGGTTTGTGTATTGCAGTTAAAAGGAGCAGATGATGCACCTCTGGTACTGCTGTTCTTGCCAGAGGTAATTGAAAGACAAATATCATCTTAGAATTTGGATAGGAATATGAAAGGTGTTAAAAGATGCACATAGTCTATTGAAATCACTTTACTCTCAGGATTTTAACCTAATAAAACACTTTAACGTCTGAAAACTGTAGAAACTGAGAAAGCTAGACTAGTATTCTTAAGGCTTTAATTTCTCAGATAGAACAAAATATCTAACTTTTAAAATAAAGAATCCTTGAGACATCTTTGTGATTGTTGTTTTTCCTTTTTACTTTCCAACCAACCAGGAATGTGCTGAAACAGATATTCTAGAAGGGTGCTAGAGATACAAGGTAAGTGCTATATCTTAAAAAATTTTAACTTTTTAAAAAAAAATTCTTTAATAAAGCTGCTGTGCTATTTTTTTTAGTGAGCAGTGTATCCCTTTAAGTTGTGCTGGTTTTATAATCCTGTTAAAATGGAAGGTTTTCCAAGAGATCTGTTCCTATACAAACAGAAATTTGGTTCTATGTAGTACTTGTGTTACATAAACTTAAGAGCAAGTTACTGTGATTTTATGCTTTGGCCTTTGATATGAGTGGGTTTTAATCACCTCTTAAGATTATGACTTAAATACTCATATGCTGATTAAACAATATTTTCTCTTTTTAAAGGACTGTCATGCTTGCAAGCCTTCACAGATGTTAGATGTTTTCCAAATGTGAATAGTTTTGATATTAAAACTTTGGCCTGTAGAGCATTTTGTTTATTTTTAACAGTTTTTCTGCAGTGACTCAGGCTTGTACCAGCACAGCATCTCCAGAGGGACTCCAGACCCCGTGTGGTTTGGTTAAATCAATCTGGTTATAGATGAGGAAAATTCTCTCTCAAAGGGAGTAACCAAAGGTGTTTAAAGGCTGCTGGAAGTGTTTCAGGGGGTGTTAGGAAGGGAAGTCAAGCAGCTTAGTGAAACAGGGAAACTGGGTTATACTGAGTAACAAATTCTCAGGTACTGCGTACTTCTGGTGTTCAGCTGGTCCTTAAATGGTGAAAACTCTCGTCCTGCTCTTCTGCATGGGAAAAAGAGGGTGGGAGAGGTTGCCTGATTTTCAGGATAACCAAGACAGAGCATCAAACTTAAAGCCTCTTGATAGTTTCCACTGAGGCCTCCTAGATGAACCGGAGCATTGGTTCCACCTCTACAGAAAAAGCAGACACTGCACACGACTCTCATGGCTAAGAGCTGCTCCAGGGACTGGAAGAACAAGATGTACAGAGCTGGATATACACAGACGGGGGTATGTATCTGTAGCATTGATGTATTCCAACAAACCCCAGAACTGTGTTAGGCAAGAAATCCCAACTAGAAACGCTTAAAGGTAGGGGAGCTTCCCCTAACCTGAGGGCGAGGTGTATTTAGGGTTGTGTGCAGGCTCCATGAGGAGCAGGTTTGATTAGACTTGGCAAACCAGTTCACTTTGTGTCTTCTTTTGATAAATCTGCAACCTTTGATTCTTACTGTGAATAAATCTGCTGTGTTTTTAGCTGCATGTCCAAAAAAATGGACAAACGACTGAAATTAAGACTACTTGCACTTGACAGGCGTGAATGTTTCATGTTTGCTTCTTTAAATGAAGTTAGTCCATGCAGTGCTGAGGACAGGGAACCAATATTTCTGGCATTGTTTTTAAACCTTTTAGCACCTAAAATTCAAGAGGCAAAATTGCCCAGTGTTAGTTACAGAATACTGTCTTTTTCAAACTTCCCTTCTGTGGCAAAGATTGATGTCTAGCACAAAAATCTTCCATATCCTGAAACTCCAAAGCAAATGCACATTACAGAATTTATCGAAATGTTCAGATTACTGTTATTAAATCCAGATGTTAATGTAACAGTTTTACACTTGTGCAATAAACTGGATCTCTTGATTGTTGACTCAGTAGAGAGTATTTTAAGATTTCATATTTGGTGCTTGGCTTAAGCCATTAATTAAATGTTTGAAAAGGGGCTTTTACCTGGGTATGGTGCCAAAAGCAACAAAGTGAGAGAGAAGTTCTAGTTACACTCGGTTTTGATCTTCGCACCAACTAGTGAAACACAAATTAACAAAACAAAACTAAAAGGAGAACCACTGGTTTTCTACCCTTTTAAGTGAATTTATGACATGGGTAGTCCTAGAGAAGGACTACTGCTTACCTGAGAAGGACATGTAGTTGTGTTCTTATTTCCACATTTTGTGTCTAATACTGGAAGCCTGCTGGAAGGCTAGGGAACAGTTGCTGAAAACTTGTTTACAAATTCTAGAGACATTAAAATTAGTTTCTTAGTCATTCTGTAAATGTAAAAGAGGTAGCTCATAAAAATTCAGCAGAGAAACTCATTGAGTACAAATTAATAGTGTATTCGGTAAAGTCCAATTAATACCCAAAAAAGGTTCTTACATCTCATGTAGAGGCAAATTTCTCAATATTTCCTACACAAAAAAGATAGAAGAGACATAGAGTTTCAGCTACTGAAATTCTTTTTAGCTACATTGCTGTAGTGCTTAATTTTGTTCCCCGTATTTTTCAAATTGAAAATGTATAGCCTGGTAAAGTTGAAATCCAGTAAAGCTTTAAGCGTGTGTTTCTGACACCAAATGGGTTGCACAGAGTTGAACACACACTTAAAGCTTTTCATGGTTTAGAAGCACATTTTGTAAAGCTTTAGGAAGGTAATGCTGTGGCACAGGCAGAGCAGTGTGTGTGAGTGTGGCTGTGGTGGCTGCACCCTCACAGGTGCAGCTCTGTGTGCGGGTCTGGCTCACATTGGCAGGGGTTTGGTGTAAGTTGGGAACCAGGGCTTTGTACCTGGGCATTATCTTAGAGAACACCTGATCTGATCTAAGATCACTGTTAATCTCACACTGTTAGAAAATGCTGCACGAGCTGTGTTATGGTTCTTTTGTACATTGTGCATTGGCATCTTGGCACATTCCCTTGTAAATGAGTGACTGGAAGTGTGAAAGCAAAGGAGCATTTGTGCTTTTATAATCTTCCCTTGGTGCTCAGGCAGGTGAGAGTCTCAGGATTGGTGTATTCTGAGAATGGAGCTTGCTGAGTATACGGAGATGGCTATACTGAAACTAATCCTGTTCATTATGGTTGGCCTGAATTGTACCATTTGTGTGTTATTTTAGGAGTTTTTGAATGGACTAATAAATCTCTCTGAACTATTTTTAAGTGTGTTTTTTCATTATATCACTTGATGCTCTATTTTTGGGGGATTTCATCTTTAAAAATAAAATTTTAAAAGCATTCTTCCATTGAAAGTACAACTAAGAGAGCTACCCAAAAAGAAAAGCCTTAATGTTTTGTTAATATTTTTCAGTGTGTAATTCGTACTCTTTGTACAGCTATACTCTTTATAAATAGTATATTTGTAAGGTTTTTGTTAAAGACTTGCAACCTGTGTAAATTAGGAATTTATAGAAACAACTGGAAACTTCACCATTTTCTGCTTAATGTTTTGAACACTAATTTAATTTGTAGTGTCTGGACTGCAGAAGGTTTTTTATACCCAGTTTATGAGGATAGAGCTCACTTACGGTGTTTCTAGTAAATGCTTAATTCAAGAGAAGTTACTGTTTTATTTTGCAGTCTTTATTATTTCTGAATTTTTATGGGTTAATTACAGTAATGCTTCTTTATGTTAATGTCAAACAATACAGCAGCACTCAAATACAAAGTAATGAGCAAATACTGTCAGTTTTTACAAAATATAAACCATTTTTATGGTTATGGGAATTGTAAGTCTTCCAATGTGAATCAAGCCCTAAATAATTGTCTCTACATCTCCAGACAGTTCTAACCAATTTCTTTGCTTCTATGAATAACAGAGTGTAGTTTATGAATTCTTCTGGAATCAGATCTTCCCTCCTCTGCCAGACGTTCCACCCTTCCTCTGTTCTGCCAGTTAAACCATTTGATGACTTTTACCAGGTCCTGCATCAGAAGCCTCATTTTAAAAACTTGTCATGCAGAATTGGTAAAAGAGGAAGGCGGAATCTCTTGGAAGGGGGCAGTGGAGGTGGTGAGATCCTGCTGTGGCCCATGGTTCATCCTTGCAGTCCTGGGAACGCTGTGGGCAGGAGCACAGGGGGAATGTGGAGCCAGCCCCGCCATCGGACACGGGGCACGGGTAAAACACTGGGGCTGCTTCCCTTTGCTGCAGAGTAAACCACACTCACAGAAGAGCCTTGGACACAGCTCTGTGCCACTCTTCCTCAAATACAAGGGCCAGTTGGGGGCTGGAGGTGTCAGAGGAGAATTCCATAGTGTCTCCCATCTGCCTGGGGGTTCTTGGCAACAGTGGTAGACTTTGGAAAGCCTAAGCCAAGCCTTGTGCTGGCTGGCTGAGAGCATGGTCAAGAGAAGGTTATCAAGGAAGGATGGTATACAGAGCATTTCTGATGGGTAAAGCTGAGTTGAGGTGATTTAGTGATACATGGAGGACAGAAAAAATAGAGAATTCAAGAATAGAAATCAGGAAAGTGACTATTAAAGTGATCTGGGGAAAAAATAACTATTGTCTGACACCAGAAAAAGAACAATGAAAATAAACCAAGAGGAAAAAACTCCTTGGCTACAGTATTTGTATCTGACCAGATTATATTTAATGAATATCTCGTTTTCATTAGATAATCAGAATTTTCCAACAGAGTTTCTAATAAAGCATTGTAGTATCTTTTTAAATATTTTGAGTGCTGCTCAAACGACAAGAACTACAGAAAATAGATGTGCGACAGCTGCAAAGTGCAGAAATTTGTAATCTACTGTAAACAATTTTATGTTACCATCTATTTCTTATTTATTTTTAAACAGGATCTTTGTATGGAATGAAATATTGGAACACAATAGTTTAACAGATAAGACTTCTTTGAAACTGGCCTTAGGCAACATAAACTCTCCTGACCCAGAGTTTCTGCCCTATTAGTCTTTAGCTAATTTCAGTAGGGAAAATGGAATTCAAGTTCATTTTAGCTCTGGAGATCGTGAGAAATTGGTTCTTAAAGCACTGAGGGCATGGACTGTGGATTATAGCATTAAACTGTTTAGAACATCAGAGTTTTCAGGCACCATACTAATAACATACTTTTTCTGATTATTTTAGAATATGGGTGTTGATCTGGAGATTAAGCTACATCAGTTACAATCTTGGATCTGTATTTGTAAAGAAGCAATAAGTGATATTGCTTCCTGTGGTCTTACCCTGTTCCTTGTTAGAAGAAATGTGTTTGATTAAAAAAGTACAAATTTTGCTTTTGTTTAATGAAGAGTGTAATTTTGTCTTTAACAAATTATTTATTATGCTGCTAGTAATAACACTATGTGTGTGGTATATCTTCATGCTTAATTTCCAATGTTAAGAAGTCTCAGGGCTGGGATTTTGTGGTTGTTGCGGGATTTTTCTTCCTGGAAGTGTGTTTAACTCCATGGAATTCATTCTTTCAATCTGCATCCTTGTTTTTTCTATTAAAAACTCCCCTGCTTTAATTCTTGGGAAGATGCTGTAAGGTGTAAATCTAGTATAAATGATATACTTGCATTCAGAATTTGACCTTTTGTGACTGCGGTATAAAAAATGAGGCCATGTATCAATGTGGGATTTGAAGTAAGAAACAGGAAAGAATATTGTAGATGGACTCTAAGCACTTGGTGTAAATCAGGTAAAGAATGCACAGTAATAGCTGCTGCTTAAGATGTGCTACAAATTGATTTTTGTATTTTTTTAATTAAACATTAACCTGTTACCACATAAGTTTTCCTTTTGTCCATTAGCAGATTAAATATTAAAAGTTTCGTTTTCAGAAGTTGGGAGCAACAAGTTGACTGGTTTCCAGGGGAGCTAATTCAAGTTACTGTTTGCATGGTTAGTACCTTGAAGCCTCTGTGTTGGTCCAAGGCAATACACAGCAAAAGGTTTGTGAGAGAGATTTTCTTAGCTGTCCTAAGGTTGTGAGTAGGGACTGCTTAACTGAGGGCCTTCTCACATGTCACTGAATGTCAGCTCAGACATAATCATTCTGATTTTTGCAAAATCCCCTAAATTGAAGTTGCTCGTAATCTCTAATTATGCTTACATTATTTTGAATTAATGTCTAATTAGCACTTAGTTTCTTGCTGAATGTAAATAATATGTTAAATTCTGTTCAATAGTTGATTGTATTTTTTAAGAGAACACCAAATATTACAATAACAAAACTTTGCTAATCTCTTTAAAGTGTGTAGATATAAAAAGAAGCAAAGTATAGATTTTTCTCATCTACTAGAAGTGGTTGTGCAATGTTCAGTCCCACTTCTGGTAGGAGGTAGAAAGCAGCACGTTCAACAGGAAGCAGTCCTGCAGTTCCTTCCTCTTTGATTTGAATCCTTGTACTTTCCTTGCTTTGTTCAGTTCAAGGGCTTGGTTTACAGGCAGTAAAATAAACAGAATAGCACCTGCAGCTTAGTCATAAATGGGAACATCTTGCAGTATCCAAGCAAACAAATGAAATCATGGAGTCATCTAACCTTTCCTGAAATGCCTTAAGAGCTTTACCAACATTCACTTGTAAGATGCACCACTGTTTGGGCTATCAAAGGTTTCTTAACACATAGAGGAATTGGGAAAGATTATGATCTAATTCATTGATAAAAGTTATTAATTATTGTCTGAGCTATCAAGTGCATCTATAATAGCAAAACAAAGACTTGGGTCTTGATTTTTTCCTATGCTGGCAACTTCAATTACAGAAATATATTCTGGCTACGCTTTATGTCTGCTGGCCACAGAAAATCATGGAGCACATGGGATCTTACTAATTCCTTCCACCAGAAGAACTGAACTTGCTTTTGGGGAGGTTGATCTGAGCTGATCTTGCAATTACTCAAACATTACTGCAAAGCACTTCATATTAAAACTGAAATTAAGAACTTTGGAATTTTTGTTAATTGGAATTCAAGTAAGTTGCTTCTGAAGTCACAAGTCACTATGCTTCACTGTAAAAAAAAATTATTTAAATATGTAGACATTTATGAGGGTGAGAAACTAGAAGCATTATTTCTTTGCACATCACACTTATGCACACAGCTTTTTGTGGTTGTTTGGTTTGTTTCTGTGCCGTACTAAATTTAGGTGTAAAACTGACCTTGTGTTGCTTTGTAAACTCAGCCTAAATGTATTTGTTGCCAATGTTAATGTCAGATTTTTAAATTAGAGTATTAAAGCAAATGTAGAATATTGACAACCAACATTTTCACACACTGAAAACTAGGAATGTCATATTTAGGTTTTTCTGACCATTTGCACACAGTATATACAGTAACATCTAAACAAGATACTACTTCATGTTTTGCGTGTTTAATTTTAAGTATTTTTATGAAGCTCTTTATTTTAATAGAACTAGTGAGGATATGTGCTCTCACAGCTCTGTATTTATTCAATCAAGTGGAACCATCTGAACAACTTAATGTTGCCTTAAGAGGAGCATTGTTCATTAAGAATATCTACAGAAAAGATGAAATTAAATCAAATTATATCTGCTTATATGGTGATAAAAAGTAAAAAGTTGTTGAGGACTGTGCCTGAAGTCCTTCACTTACAACAAGTTATGGGACTACATTTTCTACACTTCAGGTATCATGGCCAGAATTCTGGTTGCTGCTGAGTGCTCAGGCAGCAGCTTAGGGAAGATGAACATAGGTGTAGATGAAATATTTAAATCACCATCCTCTTGTGATTCAGAGTTTTCAGCACAAATCTTTATGAACTCTGCTGCAAACACTGCAAGTTAACACAGCGTAGCTTCTGCTTATGAGGCATTGTGTCAGTAGAAGCTAAGTTGAAAGCTGTCCTGGGTTATCAGGATGGGTTTGTGGATATTTGTTCCATGCCTGGTCTTTAACAGCTCTCTAGAAGTGAGCATCTCTTCTCACAGGGTGGAGTAGCAGAGGAGTTCAGACTTCTCCTTAAAGATGAGGTTGTTGACTGTGTGTTACCTTTAAGAGGCAGCTAATTTTAGACTTTACTGTTTGTTTGGTCCCTCAGACCGATTTATTGATTTTGGTGCACACTGCAGAGTTTCACAACTGTTTCTTAAAGGAAGATGACATTTTTGAGCAGTTTTATGTATTGGTAAACAATTTAAACTTCACTTTCATCTGAAGGTAAAGGGTTTATTTCATTGAAGAATATTGTGCATATTGAACCTTTGCTTGCTTTTCTTAAAATATCTAAGTTTAGCATTTTTAATAAATTCTATTATTATAATTTTAAAGCCCTTGAAATAGGAATACAGAAGATAGTTGTAATATTTACAGCTACTTAAAATATTTGTAGGAGACCTTAAGGTATTTAAACACTAAGCTTCACAACTTTGCTATGAGGTAGATTCTTCCCAGTGCAGGTTTATGTGTAGCCCAGATTTCACCAAGTCTTGTTTGAACAGGTTAGTTTGAGAAGGCAGTAATGTGAGAATAGATAAATCATCTCTATAGCCCTACACAGCGACAGGGTAGGCTTTAGTTTCCCCACACTTTAATGGAGCTGTGGGAGGCTGCCTTTATTCCTCACAGCCCCACACTGCCAGGTAATTCATTTGCACTTAGCAGGGCACAGTTCCCATTACCAATTACTGTAATTTTTTTTTCTCCTGCCTGGAGGTAGCAGTGGAGGGAATTTATCATCAAGGATTCTCCTGACTCATCCCCAGCCTCTGTCCAGATACAAGTAATTCTCTACACATTACCTCATTTATGATGTGCATTTGCCACTGTAGCTTATTCTGCATACCAAAATATGCAGAAGTGTTAAATGAGTTTCTGGAGGTCTTCTGGTGTCCGTTCAGTGGTATTAATTTAGAGCAGACAGTTACAAAAATTTGATCTCAGTTATGTAATAGAAGTGGACATTTTTCTGCAGTAGTGACCAGTCCAGTCCAGGAGGGCTCTGTGCTCCTGGAAGAAACATGTTATTCCAGGTACTGGAACAATGAGAAGCGTGACAGGACCTCAGTTTAGTCAGATACTTCTGCACACTGTTTTTAAAAGAAATGAATAGTAATAGTGAGTTTTTCATAATGCATAATCCAAGGTGATTACTCATGGTTAGTCAGCTGCTGATATTTCTCATCTTTTTCTGCTTTTGTATAATTATCTTTATTAAAATAGCTGTATGATTTAAATTCTTGTTGCTCTGTATTTGACCACAAAAGTTAATTAATTAAGTTTATCGACACTGTGTTTTAGCGATAAGATTGCAGTTTCTCTTTCAATATGGTAATAAATGTCAGTTTTCATGTCAAGGTTCAGCTGCTGCAGTAAGATGGTGTCTGTAGGAAGGGCGGCAGCACAGCAGAGGTGAGGCTTGGTCGGGGCTCATGCCCCCACAGCCCTTGCTGGGTGTCTGAGCTGTGGCTGGGCTGAGGAGCCTCACCCCCTTTGGGGCACAGCCTCCCTTTGGTGTTGCTCCAGGAGCTGGTGGAGATGGAGACTGCAGCCAAGGCCAGGGTTTGTTTCTGTGTTTCTCTTTACCCCTTGCTGATAGGCAGCATGCCGAGAGGAGCCATCCTTTCAAACCCTGTGTCTCTCCCTCTCCCTGGAGTGGGTGTTCCATCCCCAGGGCCTCCGGGAAGTGACTCCCGTAGCTTCCAGTTACCGGATCGTTCAGTGAGCTAAGTGTTCCCGACTACTTTGTTTATGTTCAAGCCTGATGTGTGCTGGTCCTTGCAAGGAAGGAGAGACTGAGCATTCCAAGGGTCTGACCACTGGACTGAACTAATCTGTAGCCTAGGAAGGAGGTTTGCTGTAGCCTTGTGCAGGCACAGGTAGGGTCTGCTGCATTCTGAAAGCACAGTCCTTGCCCTTCTTCATGAGAGGGGAAGGGGAATTGCCAAGTCAGTCTCAGATTGACTTTTCACATTCTCTCAGGTCCAACTCATTAATGCCCACTGCTCAAATAGAAGGAATATTTAAAACTCTAACAGCCCCCAAAGAGTTTTTTGGCCTCAGTGTCAGAAATCACTGTTCCCACTGCACAGATCTCCAAGTCTTTCCAAGCACTGACAGGGAGACTAAAAGCTTAATGCAATGGCCTGCCTTGGCAGCTGTGTAGTTAACCTACTGGATCTCACACTTTTTAAGGATCCTTTTTAATGTTTTCTGATACACTGAAGAAAAAGGTAAGAAAAAACGAACCCAACATTTTACATTTTGAGTACTCTTTCCTCTAAAGATTCTGGTCTATTACAAACTGCTAGAGTTTTAAATTTTACTGAGTTTTATAAATGGAGGAAATGAGTGCTCATGTTCACACCATGGTTCTGTAAATCCTGGAGCTGGTATTGCTAATATTTGATGACTGTTCAATACTGTACTGGGTACAGTGACCCAGGTTCTTTGCAGGTGTGAGTGAGTGAGCAGTGTTAACGTCAGCCAGTTGACTTGGCCAAAGCTTGAATGCATTGTGATTCTTGAACTGTTATTTTCTAGCAGATCGCTAAAATAAAAGCTGATTTACTACTGAAGTGTCATCCAGATTTCAGAGCTTGTGCCAAATAAAATACCAGTTCTGGTGTCTCAAGTAGCAGGGAAATATGTATTTCCCCCCCCTTTTAAGATTTTTCCAAGGAAATACATTTTGTCTTTTGAAGATAAAATGTTTAAAAATAAAAGGAGCGTTTGTCTTCAGCAGTTAAGAAGATAGCAACCACCTACAATCTGTGAGAACACTTACATAAGGTTCATACATTGTACAGGAGTTCTGGTTTGCCAGTGCTGGAACACTGTTCCTGTGTACTTGTCAGGGAAATGTGAACTGAAGCCTCCTAGCAGTGCTGGTGCAGATTCTATTTTGATAATGTATTCTAAAGGCTAAGTAGGAAAATAATTTTTTTCTAGTTTTCACTTTACTACTCTTAAACAGTTTGCTGCATTGTATGTTAAAAAACACAAACAACCACAAAAACCAGCCACCTGTAATCATTTAGGACTGTTGGAACAATGAGTAATTTTATTTTTAGTTTCTAGAAATAAATTGGTATTATGCTTTCCAACAGTTCATAAGCAGGAATGGTTTTCATACCTAGCAGAGCGATGGCTCACACAACTTTAACTTCGGATGTCTTTGTTTCAAGGAAGGGAGTGGAAACCCCCGGAGTGACAACTGATTTTTGTCAGATCAGCCTGGTATAAAAGGTGCTTTCTTGGATTATGCAAAGTAGAATTTTGAAACTTTAATGGAATGGATTTTTTAAAATTGTATTTTTCCTGTACATGTTTTTAGTGTTGAGTTTCAGTTATGTTATTAACATACTTTGTGTATAGGTCTGCTTCAATTCATGGGTTACACAGATAATGGTTACCATCTGTAAATGCAGATGGCAAATCTGAAATAATTCTTCAGGATCGAGGAGGCTTCAAACAAATGAGAAAGGGGAGGCAAATTGTTGTCTTTAATATAAAACAGAGTATCATGGGCTTTACATTCTAAATCAGAGGCTTCTCAGTTTTGCACATGGTTGCTGGCTAAAGCGTTTACTGTACAAGGTTTGATTTTAAACAAGGTGAGCAAATGTTTTCTACTATTCATTTTTGTGTTTGAATTGTTGATGTACAAACAATTGGTTATATTAGAAACATCAGAGTGAAATGGCTTTTGAAGACTGAAAATAGATGGGAGACATTCTGCATATCTTAATTGAGTTTTATGTGACGTGAATGCTGCTGGCTGTAGCCTGCACCTGATGCTGAAGCAGTTGTATTCATCTAGAGCGGTTAAAATGAGTGCTAGAAAATGGTAATGGTTTATTATACATGCAGCAGTGTAAAAAGATGTTTACAGAGATGTTTACAGGATTTATTTTTTCTGAATTTATTTCTTTTATGTTTGGAAAGATATTTATAAAAGTTATTTTTAAGTTTCCAAATTAGTTTTTCAATTGATAAGGAAAACCTTATGCCAAAGACAAACCAGTAATTTCATGGACACCAAGTTCAGGAGTTGTCTTCAGAAAGTTGAACAGCTGAATGAATTCTTTATTAGATTCTAATAAACAAATCAATTGTTTATATTTTATTATTGCAAGTCTTCAAATTTTCATATTTATAATTTTTTTGAAGTTCTGTTCATTGATTCAGTAAGGAGCAGTTAGGATCCGAGTGTGTCTAAGCCAGATGTTAATGATGTAGGTCACTGAATTTTTTCTCCCCCTACAAAAGAAACCCTGTAAATGTTGGATGGGGATGTGTGTTTTCCTTTTTGGGGAAGGTTAAGAGAATTTGTTGTTCTTAGTTCAGAAATATTTCTGTAGTCTGATACAGCAGCAATTCATAAGTACTAATGAAAAGAAATGGGAGCAAAATGTAATTTGAGATATGGGTAAAGAATTAGAAGAATTTAGACTTTCTGGGAATTCTAGAGTGTCTTTTGTTCACAGATTATGTAGCAACAGTAGCATTAGGATTGTTCTAGTGTTAAAGGATCATTTGAGAACATACCTGGGTTTTTAGCAGCCTATCTAAAAGATTCAGGAAAAGGGAAATGTAATGTCTGGGACTTTACTGTGAATTAGAAAGTTTAAAATGAGAGTTAGAGTTCTGCACTGGAGAACTTAGGATTTAGAGGTTTCCTGATGCTGACATTCATGTACTGTATGAAACCACGGTGAAAATGGGGATGTGAGAGTCATGATCAGCAGGAAAAGAAATTAGTGTGAAGAGAGTGGACGAAGCATTCATAGTGAGGTTACCCACAGGTGGTGAAATCACCTTCTTTGGAGATTTTCAGAAGCTGACAAGGCAAGTTCCTGAGAGCTGGTAATCCCATGGCACCGGGGAATGGACTGGATGACCCCCAGAAGGTCCCTTCCAACCTGACCTATTAATGTTCAAACCACTGATCAAGCACATTTTGTGTGGGAAGTCATACTTGTTTTGAGCTGTGCTGCTGTGCTGCAATCAACATCATTTAATTGCACGCTGTGTTCTCAGTTGGATCTGGACAATAAACCCACATTTCTGTACATTCCTGAAACACAGTTGAAGAGATGGACATGTTACCAATTCTGCAGGGCATTGTAGAAGTGGTGAAAGTCAAGCTGGTTTCATTCAAAGCATGATGTTTACTTATCTGACATGGGAAAACTTGCAGCATAACAAATGCTAAACCTTTAGTACAAGAAGGTGTTTCTATTAATTTCATCTGGTTTGAAAGCATGAGTACAGCTCATGTGGCTTAATCTCTTTGAAAAGTGGCTCCAAGGCAACCAATAACTAGTAAATTGTGGATAAAATGCTGTGAATATGAACAGATAAGCAGCTAAATTTTCACTTAAATTCTGCTCTGAAGAGACCTGCTTGGTTAATAATGTACTTAATTTGTATGGGTGAGTGGGAGTTTGAGGAGAGTGTAATGTCAGGAAATCGAGTGAGAGCTGAGTAAATTATGCTTCTAAAAGCTAAGAACAAAGAAAAAAATCTTGCATAACAGTAAGTTAATGTGTCTTCATTTAATGTGAAAGCACCAGTTGGTAACTAGGGAAAATAATGAAAAATATGCACTTAACCATGATAATTGTTCTATTTAGGTGCATATCAAGCAGTCCTTGCTTATATTTCTTATTTTTCAATTCACACTTTCGGAACATGATTCTCTAACCTTCTGTAGTGTAGGCTATTCTTTGGTGGTCATGATAAATTTTTGTCATGTTGGTTTTTTAAATATGATAACATTTGAAATATTTTGATATTGATCATTGAAACATTGCATTTTAAAAATTCTGAATACACACCCCAACACATGGTGTTTATACTCAGAATATTTGAAGTTTAAGGCTGAGTAGGGCAAGCAGTTTTGTTTCTTAAGAAAAGTAATGAAAAGTTAACAAAAAATCTGACAATAATATGACATTTCTTCATTTTTGTGTATCTTTCTGAGCTGTTAATATTTCATCTCATTCAAGTTTCCAAGAACCCAGAGGTAGGACTTCATTGAAGTCCATAATGATTTATTGAGACTTTAATGACTTAATAGTTCAGTGAGGTATAAAAAGCCTGTACCAGTAATTCATACTTCTGTCTCTCCGTACTGTAGATTAAGTACTACACTAATGGTAGAAAGGAAGGAAATAGTAAATTGGGAGTTTTATTCAACTATTCAATAAGTAGCTAGTGTGCAGTAAAGTTAATTTTAAAATATTCATGGCCAAAAATCTTCCTTGCTGGAGAGACTGAGGACTAACTCATTCTAATACAGTCCTTTGGTGGTGTGAAGTCCTGAATGAATACTGGCGTTGATTTGGGATCTGAAGGAGAGTTGTGCAGAGCTTCAAAATTTTATAAGCCATTTGTGTGTTAGCACAATATATTAATTCAGCATTCCCTGGTAGAGTATTGGAAAAAAGGGATATACGCGGGTGGGGGCACGGAGCTTCTGGACATCCATCATGAGTTTTAACTCTGGGTGATGTTTCTGTCGGTGTGAGCGGGGAAACTCTCTGCTTCTCTGTTAATTGCCTCTGAATCCATTCCCCGATTATATTTTTGCCAACCCGTAATATTTGTGGGAAATCAGTAGGTGATGTCCATAATTCTAAAGCCGAATTTCGCGCGCGAAGGAGCTGCCCGAAGCCCAGCTGTGAGGGCAGAGCAGTGTCCGCAGCGCCTGTGGGTGTTGGCGGAGCAGAGAGTGACCCGGGCCGCGTTGTTTCCGCAGAGCGCCGAGGCGTGCCCAGGATGGAGCCCGCGGGGCCGGCGGACGGCGAGGACGAGCCCGGGCCGCCGGCGCGGCTGGCGCCCAGCCCGCACAGCGAGGCCGTGGCACACGAGCTGCGGGGGCTGTCGCTGCAGCCCAGCCCCTGCCTGCCGCCCCTCACCGAGCGCAAGAATGGTGAGTGAGCGCCGGGGCCGCGGGGGCCGGGAGGGACGGGCCGTGCCCGCGGGGACTCTTCTCGCTCGCTCCTGTCACGCCCGGGTGCTGCGGGATGCTGGGGACGCTGTCCCGGGAGCTTCACCCGCCGGGCAGCCCTTGGAGCAGCAGCGGCCACTCTGGGACATAGACTGCAGCTGGGGAGATGTTAAAGTAGTTTTACAACTACAGCTGGTGTATACTACAAGTATTGATGAAATATTTTTGAGAGTTGTATTATTATCAGACAAAAAGGGATAATTTTCAAGATTTTTTTTCTGCATAAATAATATATAATTAATGTTTTGCATTCTATCTCACAAAGTTAAATTCAAAATGAGTATACTTCTGGAAATTTTGGGTTTTTTCATAATTTCCTGTAAAACCAAAATGGATGAGGTGGGTATGTTGTGTCCTGTCAAACCCCCAGAGCAGCCAAACTACTGCACATCTGTAAGTTCAGATTTAGTAATTTTGGTTAATTTGGTTAGAAACAATTTTCTGTAGAAATTATGAAAGTCAGAAGAAAATTTGTGAAAGTGAACTTTGAACTTGATGGATTCAAATTAAAAGTAGTTTTAATAATTTAATATTTTTACTTTTTACCAAAAATTGGGTATTTGCAAGAGTATTTTAGCATGTCACTACTGTATAAAGTCTATAAGCATAAGAGATTGCAGTTCACAGAAATACAGTGGCACTTAAAAAAATTCTGAAAATTTTAAGGGTATTTTTTTTGTAGGCTATTTTTCTGCAGGAAGCATTATGCTTACTGTGAGCTTTGGTAGTGATCCTTTAAACCTTTTGTTTACTTGAATGAGTCTTTGGCAGTAGTACTGTAGGAGGCTGAACTGTTCTAGTGTTGTTCTCAGTGTTGTTAAGTTGACTTGCACGAGTTAGTACAGAAACTGTGTTTCCAGCTTTTCCAATGTCACTGCAAGGGTAGAAGGCTTCTGCTCTGGTTTGGTTTTGTTTACCGTGGAGGTAATCACAGCATGCCTGGTGAGCCAACAGTCACTGGAGCTGTTACTACCTTCTCATTTTTCACATTTTCCTCCTCTCCCCTGCCCTCTGTTCCAGAGATCCCAGCCACAGAGCAAAACAGGCATAAGAGTTTGGGTGGGCAGAGCTCGGTGGGTTTGCTGCAAATTCTCATGGTTAGATTAAGCTCCAGTGGAATTATTGTCCCTTGAGTTTACAAAGGAACATTTATATGCTGTGCCAACTCTGTCGAAGAGGTTTTAACTTCCAGCAGAGGATCAATAACAAAACAGTTGGAGTGCATTAGGAGCTTAAGATTTTCTAGTCACTTATTACATGCAGGTATTTACTCCCTGAACAAAGAGAAATGGATAATTTTGGGAGGTGGATGTTGTCCTGGGCTGTCACAATTGTAAGGTTCTCCTGTTTCATTTGAGCTGTGTTCAAGTTCATGGCTGTGGGCAGTACTGTATTGCTAATGAAACTAATTTCAGGTTCCCATTAGTCTGCATCTTTCTGGATAATTAGGCAGTACTTAACAGTGCATTGATCATGTAAGCCTGTCCTCTCTTGTATTGTAGTGGTTTATCGTGCCTGTCCTCTGGAGGCCAACTCTTGCTCCACTTGCTAAAAAGCAGCAAAAGTTCCTATTTCGTTGGTTCTGCTCTTCATACTTGTCACCTCCTGGCTGATGACAGAGCTGTGTCTGTGATTCTGGCAGTCTCATGACAGCCACGGGTGTGCAGTCCCTCTCAGGAGCAGTGGGGCTGCACGCATCCGTGGAGTCTGGGAAACAGGCGCTGCGTTTGCATCCCTGCCTGAAGGATGCCACGTTGGGTCCAGTGCATGTGCTTCTTAGGCAGGATGCTGTGTCCTTAGGGAAGACAGTCTGGGGGAAAAGGGACCTGAATGAGGCTCTTGGGAAGCAGGAGGGAGAAGAGTGATGCCTGGGTATTGAGCTGGGCTGCGGTGGAGGAAGGCTGACAGGAGTAGCAGCAGCGTGGCACAGCCCAAGTACCAGTCAGAACAATGTGCTGCCCACACACTGCACCACAGTTTCACGAGCTTCTGTCTGAGAGCCAGGAGGTGGCAAGGGAGGGAAGGATAGGCTGTCTGCTGCTGACAGCAGGAGGGTGGATGGGAATGATGCTGCCTGCAGCTTTCCAAGCTGCTGTTTTAGAGCCAAATGATGGGAAGGGATTGCACATGTAGATACCATCAAAAAAAGGAAGCAGTGCATGACCAGAGCTTTTTGCATGCTGAATTAGTACTTTTCCAGAACTGGTGAGCATGTCACTTTGGCTGGAAGAGGGAGCTATGAAGGGCTGGGTGTGAGGAGCCACGCAATCATTATTTCAAGGTACATGTAAAATAGAAAGCTCCTAGCTTGTGTTTTACAGCAACCTCTCTTGACTCTGTAGTGGCTTCTTTGACTATTTTTGTGCCATTGTCACTCTTCTTGTGACAGTGGCTACTAGTTTCTGAAAAAGAGACATGCAAGTTGCTCTTGTGCAGTTGTCATCCACAGGTGGGAGCCTGGTGATATTCTTGTAAAATGGGTGGATGAGTGGCTGGCACCTGTCTGGGCCATTGACTGCCCTTCAGCTCTGCATTTTGGCCCTAAATCCTGTCAGAAGGGGAGTGTGCCCATTCCCTGCCCTTTGTGTGGTGTGGAGATGCAGTTCTGTTCCAGGCAGTGGGGGCTGTCAGGTGTCTGCTCCTCCAAACTCACAGCCAGTGAAGGAATGGGATTGCTTCTGCTTGTAGGAATGGGACTGCTGCTTCTCTTTGGGGTTGTGCATCATGAACTGGAGGAAGGTAGAGAAGGTGGTGCTGTTCCTCCCATGGCTGGCAGCAGATGCTCTCCAGCAGAACTGGGCTAATTGAGAGAAGAAGAGCCGAGAGTCTTGGATGTTTTGTAGGAAAAAAGCCTTGGGACAGTGAACATGTTAAAGTGAAAGCAAGACTGGTAAAATCTCATTAGGAGAAAGCAGCCCAAGGAAAGCAGTGCCCCTGGCTGGGTAAGAACAGGGACACTCTGGAGCAGAGACCCTGAGGTACCAAAGGCCCAGTGAGAATTGCAGCTTCCTGTGGGGCTGGAGAGTTTGTGGGGAACTGTGGGGAGTTCAGGAGAAGATGGAACACACAGACACGAAACCCAACCCAAACCCAAACAAAAACAAATACTCCAAATGGTGTATATTGAGTCCTCCTAAGGGACCAGTCGAGTCAGCTGGGAGGCACAGTTCTTAAAATAACTGAATGAAATCCACATCCCACTTAACCTAATGGCATTACTTAAATAAATTTGATGATCCAAGGGATTTTTTCTGGCATCTAAAAGGCTTGTGGTATATTACTTTGCCTGTTATCTCTTATCTTCCACTCCCTCAGTATGCAGCACTGGTAACATGCATTCTTGGCATAGTTTTATGGCTTCTGAACAAATTCTTAATCCTCTGTGCAATTAATAGATTTGAACTGCAAATTTGATATTAGGGAATCAGGTGAGATTTGGGACATTCTCCTTTTCTCCACTCCTCTAAGATCAGTAATTAGGTGTGGTTTTTTTTCCTCTTGTAACAATATATAGGTAGGTCACTGTGCTTAGAATTTATTTTCTTGAGAGAGCTAGGAGAGACACAGTGTAGAAAAGATGGCTAGTGGAAAGACTAGAGAACAACAAACGGAAACCTTAGTTCTGATTAAATAGCGTGGCAGGGAATAGAATTGAAGATGTTGTCTTAAATTCAGCAGTTTCATAATCACTAATCTGAAAGTGGTGAGATCTGGAAAACAGCATGCAAATATTCTGATTAACAGCACCAACAATAACATCAGCAAACCAAACATAAAAATCCCCCAAAAACCAGACCTCAAAGGAAGTGTATCCTGAACGACTTATCTAGATAAAGTGCACAATTTCTGTAAGTTTACAGTAGAAATGTGTGTGTGCATTTATGATGTAGGGCATAAATAATGTGTGTGTGTGCAGTGATGGCCCAGAGAGGCTGTGGAATCTCCACCCATGGAAATACTAAAAATCAGACCAGGCACTGTCCTGGGCAAGCCTGTTCCAGCTGACCCTGCTCCAGCAGGGGATCTCAGGAGGCTGCTGCCAGTCTCAGTGATTCTGGGGTTTGTAGTTCCATTAAGGTGTTAATAGCCCATGGAACATCCAGTGCAAATATTCTACTAAATAATCTTTGCTAAGAACACACAGCATATTGTAATTAGTATATATTTGTCTCTATGCTTTGTGGTTTTTGGGAATGCTCTGTTTTTTGGGTGAGTTTGTTTTTGGGGTTTTGTTTGGTATTTTTAACATGTCAATAGAAAAAACAAATGTCCCTTGGTCTCCCTGTAAATATTTGAATGTCGTCCTATCTGTTCCGGGAGGAGAGCACAAACTGAGTAGGTACTGCTTTCCCAGTAAGTCTGTCTTTGTCATTGGTACTGCCAGTTCCCACAATCCTAGCATTCCCAGGCCATCAGTCAGTGTCTACAAGGAACAATTTTCAAATATTAAAGCATGTGAAAAGACATACAAGCCAAAACTCAGAGATCTCTAGGGACTGTGACCTCTTAAATGGAATATATTCTGACATTTTCACAGGCTACATGAAAGAATTCCAGCAGGGTCATTCCATTTGGTAAACTTCTAAACAAACATTCCGTCATTTTAGTTTGATTTATAGACATTATTTTTTTTAATTATCTGCTTGTTGTGAAGAGATTAACACAGGAGACATGACCTGTGACTGACTCAATTCAAGGCATCTGGTATATATGAAATCCTGTTTGAGGGCCTGGCATTTGAGTGATTACAGGAGATACAGAAAGCATGTTTTCCTTTAAAGAGATCGCTTGATCAAACTTACTCAAATCTTATTCTGACCTTTTTCCTTGAAATTCTTTGTGCGTAACTTAATGCATAGCTAGAAAAGAATGTCAAGTTAATTTTAAATTTCATTGTGTAATTGTTTTAAGTTGTTAGAACGCAGTCCTAACTGCAGATGTTGAAGTGTCAGCTTGTGACAGAGCCACTACAAGAGGGTAACGCAGAGCAAGCAGAACTGGTAATTGGTGTGCAGCACTTATTTTAGGCACCTTTACAAATCAGAGGTAGCACAGTGGATGACTAAATATTGTCCTCTACAGGATATATATATGCAGTTAAATGTAGATCTGTGTAAACATATACAAAAATACATATTTTATGTACTTTACATACACATTTTAAAAATATTTATTAATTTACATGTGTATATGGGCAAGACCAAATGGAAGGTAGTTTTCATTTAAGCAGTGAACACTGCATATTCCTTGAAAGGAATTTGTGTGGGTTTTAGTGGGAGAAGTAGAACATGCAGACTTATAAATTTGATACCACTGTAAGTGTTTGTAAGTGTAATTTTTCTGGGAAGGGTGACTGAGGTAGATGGTGACCATTATTTCATTATTTGTGTTGTTTGGGTCTTTGTTGCCACACTGGTAGAGAATACAGGCAGAAGAGAAATCCCCCAAAACAAATCCCCTTAATTAATAATTTGAAGTAATGTTCTGAGTGTTTATGGAAATAATAGAATAAATTATAATAGGGGTTATATAAACTGATGCTTTAGTTTGTGTAGTCAGAGCACTATTTTCCTATGTGAAGAAATCATTACACCATGATCAAGAACTAGATTATCCTAACACAATATTAAGCACCAAGATATTCATCAAGGTGTTTGTGAAGCCAAGGTGAAATAGATATTTGAGTAATTAGGCTTTTTTCCCACTTGAAAATATTATTGTGGTAGTGAAAGAGTTTAAACACCCGAGGGCGTTTGGTTTGGTTTTGTTTTTCTTTTTGATGGGATTGCAAAGGAATGAGTTCCATATGATGTGAAGAGTTGGAATGCACTGTTAAAGCAGTTGTTGCTTAGTTACTTGATGTTTAATAAGGCTGGGAAGCAGCTCCCAGTCAGTGATGTCACTCAGCAGATCCCTGAGGCTTCACCCAGATAAGGGCTCTGTTGTGGGAGCACACAGGCAGACACTGGGACGGTGCCTGAGGCTGCACTGCTTCCTCCTGTACCCTGGAATTTTGGTGAATATCTGCTAGACACTTCCACTTTTTAAATAACACTTGTGCTGTAGGCTGAAGGTTGGCAGAGCACTGGGAAGTCTGTGTAGCAGGAGAATGGAAGGAACAAGCACTGATGACCTTAGGTGTAAAGCAAATGTTTATGAAAATCTTGTGCAATACATTGCTATTAAATGAGATGTTACTGGATTCTGGTTTATGGAACTAACATAGGTGCTCCATTCTGAGGCCTTTTTTCTTCATTTCACCCACTCTTGTGCAATATATTCAACTGAAATTGAAATTCAAATGAAAGATACTTCTGCCCTCTGAAAGTAATGCAAATTCTAACATTTAATTTTCACTGAAACCAAAAGTTTCTTGTGTGTCTTCTACTTCAGCCTCTGGTTTGGATACACTGATGCAGTTTGTAACAGAGTGTAAACCACCAATTCAAAAATACAACATGCAAAGACTCGAGATTTTCCCACCTGTAAAGTCACCATTTCTTTTAAGATAAATATGGAATTAGGGTTCTTTAAAACCAATAACAAAAGTAACTGAAATAAAAAGCAGTTTTTATCTGTCAAGACAATCTCCAAGGCAGATACTGCCCAAATATAGGTAGTGTGTTTATTGTATCAGTGTGGTGGTGATGGCTCATGACAGAACTTCTGTTATTTCATGAGAGCTTAAAAAATGACCATCAGATTTGAAAGGGAGTAAATCTGAGGAGTCATTGTGGTGCTTTAGCAAAGGTACGAACATATGGGAAGCATCCTAGAGGATTTCAAATGACAAATGAATTACAAATTTATTTCATTTGGCAGAGGAGAGGGAGTCTTTGGCAGGTGGGCATAACAGGCAGCTCTCTGCCTTGGTTCACATGGGGCCTGCTCAGGACACCTTTGAACACCTGGGTATTGGTAGTGAGCAGGTGAATTTAGTACTGGAACATGCTAACAGTGTTTCTGTTCCCTCTAGTACAGCTCTTAGGAATGTGGACAAAGTCCATCATAAGAACATGCACTTTTCCCACATTGCAGGGAGTTGTGAGATGCCCCTGGGTGCCTGTGGAACTGTCTCAGAGTTTTAGACTTTTCCAACAGACATGTTGGATGATGATTAGTTCTTCTTTGAAGCCTTATCACTAAAAATACAAGAACTATATTGTGGCACACTCAAGTAACCAGTAAAACCAAGTTATCAATTGAGCTTGGATTAATGTATATTCAAGACTGCTGGGAAAACAAGAGGTTGCTGGAATAGGAATATTTTTTCATGATGTGGGAGATAAATGTTATTCTTCACGCAGGGATTTAAGAGAAACTTTACCCTGAGCAGAATATCCAGATATTCTCAATATTCACAGGGTAACTGAATCTGGAGCAGAACTCTTTCCTTCTTCAAAGGCATCTTTTCTTTGTCTTCATTTATAATGTCTGCCCTCACCCAGCTATTCTGTGTTGTATAGCATTTATTGGCAACAGCAATATTGGTTACATGAGAAAATACACAGCATCATTTTGACCATTCATCTCTCCGAGTCTGTACAAGAATGTCCTCATTCTTATTTTTCATGAATTCAGTGATTCCTGCTTTTCTTACTAAAGATTTTGCATGCTACTTTTGAGATTTTGATCAGACCTCTTAAAGGTCTTTTAAAATTTTCATCTCTGTGTTAAGCTTGTATTGCACTGAGGTGAAATTGAAGCAAAATACAAGGTATAACTCCAAGTAGCTGAAGCAAAGCGCACTGATCTGTTGTGGGGTGGCTACCCTTGGAAAGGGGGAGCAGTGGATGGCACGAACTCCTGGCTGAACTCATCTTTCTGAACAAGAGAAATGCTCCTGGAGGCTTGAACTGCTCCCACCCAGCTGCTGTTCCTGTGATCAGCTTTCACCTGAGCACTGGGCACTCGCAACTTACATAAAGCACTATAATGGTAGGAGTGGATAGAACTGCCTCAGAAATATGGTGTTTGAAGGAAATGTCTTCCTCTGGGTTCTTTAATTACACACTTCCTCATTAGAGCATGGAACTTTTAAAATTTCAAAATACTCTGTTTTCTGAATCATTGGGAAATCAGAGAGTGTGAAGTGCACTGTACCCTTTCCATAAAACAACTTCTGCTGTTATATATTGTTGCACTGTTAGAGTATAATTCATCCACCCAAACCATTACTTCTCTCTTGGTACAAGAAAAATGTGGAGTTATAATCTGTGGTATCAGCAAGTGTGTAAGATTCTGTTTATTGACTGTGTCAGAGTTTAATGGTGTTTAAGTTTAAGCAGTATGTGTTTGTATTCTGCTTGTCTGAGGTTTTATTTTCTGAATGTGTGGAGTTTCTCAACAGTAATTTTGTTTCTTATGCACAGTAAGTGTTCAGCTGCAGGCAGTGAGGAAGTTAATTTGATTTATGAAGGAGCTTTTCCACAGTATTTTTTCCTGTGTTCAGTAAAAATCACTGCAAAAGCAAATGCATTGGAATAGTCTGTAAGTTGTATTTAAGTAGAACATAATTTAAACTGATAATTTTTATACAAGTGATGTTCAGACAACTGATTTTTAGGCTGGGAAAGTGGCCTCAAATCATTCATGCTGCAAAGAGTTTTTTGCCTGTATTGTCAGCTCCTTACATGTCAGGAGGCTGCTGGAGCCTGGTGAGCTCGGCAGGCTCCGAGGCTGCAGTCGGGAGCAGATCCAGGTCTCCCTTTCCCAGCAGCGGGCAAACAGGGAGAGCTTCCAAATCCTACCGGGGTCAGGCAGCTTCACACCCCGTGGTGTCACTTGTCCCGGGAGTGCACTGTCAAGGTGAAGAGTCAGTGCTCAGGGCTTGTCTGGGGGAAAGATCCTCTTTCCAAAGAGGAAAAGATGGGGTTTTTTCTAGTTTCCACTTCTAGAAATTCTGTATCTCAATATATAGAGATATTTTCAAACCTGATTCTAGGGAAGTGAAACATTTTATATGAATGGAGATGTCCTTTATAATTCCAGGTTGAAAGATTTAAAATACAAATTAGAGATGTGGAAAATGTGTGCAATGACAGCATTTTTAGGCCAAAGGGAAGGGAAAATACACCTGCCAGAGTTCCTGGTTGACATGTAGAGACTCTTTAACATTATATAGAGTTTATTTTCTCTAAGTACAGAAAATTAAATGCAGACTCGTCTGCTGTTCCCTCATGGCCAATGCCAGGTAATTAGAGGGGATCCATTTCCCTGAAATCTTCCAGGTTGACACTGAAGTTGATGACTCATGTAAGATAAATGGGCTATGGTGCAGAGAATGGCAGATCAGAAGCTGTGGGAGGAAATACTCCTGAAACTGCTGGGAATAATGAGATGTGTAACTAATGTGAAAAGGAAAATAATAAAATACTCGGGCTTTAGTTATTTACAACAAGGAACAGTCTCTTGTACTGCAGGGAAAAGGCATGGAAGTAATCACTCGTTTTCCCAGTTACCTGTGCTAGATAAATGTCTCTGGAACCAGACCCGGGTTGGGTGGGTGGGAAGGTTCCTTAACTTTTCAAACGCACCGTGCAGCTTTGTTTACTGGTGAAACTTAATGAGTAATGAATGTGCCGGTCAGGCAAAGATGAAGAATTTCTGCTGCCTGCAGCAGTGTTCCGAGGAGTGGGGGCAGGGAGAACGCCGGGGGAAAGGGAGAGAGCCCTCAGCAGTAGTTTGTCTTAGGTATCAGCGAATGCTGCTCCAGCAACTGCTGGATTTATTTTTAACCGCTTGACTCATTCTGTGTCAGATGATTGACCACCGAGCTGCAGATTGAAACACCAATGTGCAGAGGCAGCGAGCGGAGCTGAAGGCACAGGGGGAGTGCCTGTCTGGGAGGGGAGGCGGGCTTTGAGAGTTCTGCTTCACATGCTCGGTGCCCGCGCTGAGAGCGGGCTGCGCGCTCGGAGCGGCCACTGCGAGCCGGGCCGAGCCGAGCCGAGCCGGGCCGGGCCGGGCCGGGCCGGGCCGAGCCGAGCCGAGCCGAGCCGAGCCGAGCCGAGCCGAGCCGAGCCGAGCCGAGCCGAGCCGAGCCGAGCCGAGCCGAGCCGAGCCGAGCCGAGCCGAGCCGAGCCGAGCCGAGCCGAGCCGAGCCGAGCCGAGCCGAGCCGAGCCGTGAGGGGCAGCGCCATGGGCGGCGCGGCGGCGCCGGGGCTGCTGCCGTAGGACTCGGCGCCGGGCCCCGCGCGGAGCGCCCTGCACCGCTGCCCACTGCGGCCTGCGTTTTTTCGGTGCTGGATGTTGCCGTTCTGAAGGATTCCCACCATGATCGATAGCTCCAAGAAACAGCAGCAGGGCTTTGCCGAGATCTTACCTGCAGGAGATCTGAAGCCGCTGAAGGAGAAGGAATGCCTTGAGGTGAACAGCCAGAAAAGTCTCAAGGAAGGTCAGTCACTTGCTGGTTGGGGGACAGAGAATGCAGGAGTCCTGGGCACGTTCAGTTCACAGCATGTCTGATGCTGTAGGTCAGGAAGAGTTTTTGTACCTTAAATGAGGTATTGTTTTCCCTCTGAAAAATAACATCTAAAAGCTGAATTTAAATTTTACCTGAGACTCGTAAAATAACGATGATGATAGCTTGATAGGAACTGTATGAAGAAAATGAATGATCAAGTAGTCTTTTCAGAGTATCATTTAGTGCTGAGTTAATGAAGGACTCTGAACTTGTCCTGCAAATACTGCACAAAGTGCTTCAAAATGTCATTATTGAAATAAATATAATGAAATGTCATTAAATACAGCATGTCAAAATAAAACCCCTCAAACCTTTAGTCTTAGACATATTGCTACCTCATTTTCAACACTGCTTTTCTCACCTCTTTTCTTTCTTTGGAATTCCCTTCTCCCCTCATACTTTAAATAAGATTAGATTCTGCTTTTGAGACGTGTGCTTTTCAAACCACATTATATCTTTTTAAATGATTGGATTTCAACAGGGCATTAAATTGATAAAATGTACAAGCATTAGTTTCTAAAATAGCAATCGTCTATTTGTGTAGATATATATATAAAATAAAGGTGACAAACGGAACTATACAAGATTGATGTAAAGTAATCTTTGTTAGGCTGAGGCAGTAATGCTGCTGAGACAGGGAATAGTTTCACTCCTGGCGGGCAGGATTTTCCCAGCTGGCCCGGGCCAAGGAGGAGGAGACCTCTGGAGGTCTGACACTGCTAGGAGTTAACACACCAGGCTCTCGCAGCTCTGGGCTCAACTCCAGCTTCTTAATCAATAGGACACAAACTGTATTTGTAGTAGACAGAATTCCTGCTTTCCTTTTACAGCACTCTGCCTTGGCTTTTCCTCCAGATAGCTCTCAATTGTCTGGTGGTTCAGGGATTTTTCCCTTGGTGTGGTGGCAAGAGTTACACATGAGATCCTGCTTTTCTCAGAATTTAAATGCTGGGTTCGTTTGGGGGTTTTTTGGTGTGTGTTTGTTTTTGGGTTTTTTGTTTGTTTGGTTGGTTGGTTTGTTTTGTTTTTTGGGGTTTTTTGTGGGTTTGTTTGTGGGTTTTGTTTGTTTGTTTGGGGTTTTTTTGGTTTTTGTTGTTGTTGTTGTTGTTGTTTTATTTGGACATTAATAATGTTTTAAATGGCAAAAAGATAGCCCATATCTGGTATTAAATTCAGTACCTGACAGGTTAGTTTCAAAACCCCATTATTTAGCTTTAGTTAGAACTAGACAAAACACTGATTTTTACGCAATGTACTGATACCAAAGGTCTGTTAATGATTACAAAGGTAATAAGAGGTTGGGTGTTGCTGCATGTGGCCTTGGCTGAGGGCAGAACAGTTGTGCTTCCTTTGTGGCAGGAAAGCACTGAAGGAAAGGGCCAGCAGTGTGCTCCTGCTGGGGAGCTCAGAACAGCCCGGTGAAAGCCCTGCTGCCCCGGGGCTCTGGGGACAGCAGCGGGGGACAAGGGAGGAGGGGCAGAGGAGTGGGCAGTGCTGTAGGAAATAAAACCTGTCTGGGGTAGGCTACCAGGAAATAAAGGGCAGAAGAACATGGCAGAACCCGGCCCGGTAGTGTAGGTGTGCTAATGAGTAACCACGGTAATGATTATCTTCAGGCCTCTCCAAGCATGTCAGTCATGGAGAAAGTGGATGAAAGAATGTACATTACAGTAATGATGGTCTGTCAGAGCAGCAAAAAACCTGCAATTATGGGACACTCTGCCAGTCTAATTTCATTAATATTTTAGAGCTTAAATTATTCAGTGCATAAAAGAAGATATAATTGTTTTCCATAATCACTGTCTTTGCTTCCTTTTCTGTGTTTTAGTACCTGTTCTCCATTTTCACTTTCCCCAGTGAATAATGCTTATCCTTTTATCTCTCCCAAGTTTGGCAATGCAATGATTAAAATAATGAACCTCTTCTTGAGAGTTTGATTGACTACAGGATCTCGTCTTCCAGCCTTTCCTCTTTCCAAAGCTTAGAAAAACAATAATTTTCTTTCTTGTGGTATATAGAATGAATTATTGAAAACACTTCAAATCTATTTGATTTCCATCTAGAAAGATTAAAACAGAGCTTCACGTTTCCAGTTTATAATGTTATGAAATATGTAGTTCAGATATTTTATGGATTTTTAAAAATTCAGTTGCAGTTGTTAGTTAATCCTATTTAAATAATACTACAGGTAGCATATCTTACTTTGTTAAAAACATAAGTTGGAAGACATCTTATTTTACAGAACAGTATCTTCTAAATTAACTTTTGCCCTTCTGTCTTTCATTTTTTTGCCCTCCTCTTTTCTCCTCCTTTCTTTTTCCTTAAAGTGATGTGGCTAGTTTTGCCACATGAATTCTCATACATTTCCTCCTTAGGACACAAAAGTACTTAAAAATATGATATATGAATTGTAAAACTTGCAAAAATTAAAAATGTGATTGTATTGGCAAACCCAGCTGAAGTATGTAGAGATCCAGTAATTCAAAAGGTGCCTTTGTTTCATAAGCTGCTTTGCCCAGGTTTGATAAATCTAAAAAGCCTTAGATAGTACAGTGCTTCCTTCAGCAGTGAGTACCTTACGAGAACTGTGGGGTGAATGCTTTTTTAACTTAGTATTTCTTTATAAGGAAAGAGATTTTTGATGGAAACAAAACCCCTAACACTGTCTTTGCAAATTAATATTAAGGACTTCAGCAGTTTAGGTAGCGAAACAGAATTTTTTTATTTGCTGAAGCTATTGATGCACATTATAGCATCCTGTAGCATGGGAGGTATTCCTCTTAATTGCCCTACTTTCCTGTAAACAGCTCAGATACTATTGTTGCATATTGCTTTTTTTGTGAGAACTGTTCGTACTTTTATCTGTCTGATCAAAATTACCTTTTGTATGAGCAAGGAACAAAGATATTTTCTGTCTCTGAGGTCAACCACACAGTGCTAACTAAACAGCTTTTTCAGAAATTCCTGTACCATTGACTGTACCTCCTGCAGCATCTTGTAGCACTGTCAAGTAAGCAACCAAAACATTTGGAAAATTCAAGTGAAAAGCCTTAAATGTGCATACAGTTGCATAAGGAAGATTTAGTGTCATCCAACAGTGCAGGTATTACAAACTGGGAATATATCTGGACTGCAGATTGAAAGGTTTCTAACAGCACTGGAGAGAGTTGAGGAAGTCTTCAGTCTAAAGATGGATGAGCTGTATGACCATGCAGAGCTCTTGAAGACACAGTATTAAACTGGTGAAACAGATCAGTCTGGTGCTTAGGTGGGATTTAAAAGGAGCTTGGATCTCTGTTTGCACCATATTTTTCATATGATAATCTGAGTTTCAAAGTTACCAGTTGCCTGCAGGCTACTCTAAATAAAATAAAACCTACCCAGGAAGGAAATTTTATTTCCACCTTGAAACATAATTCCGGGTTTTGTTTTGCATTTTAAATTTACTGGTTTGTGAGGAACTGGAGACTGGCAAGTGCTGGAAACAGGATACAGGGGTGGAATGAGTGGATTTCTCAGGTGTGCACTGGAATTGTCTTTGTGCTGCCTGAGAAACAGATTACCAGGTGTAGTCAGGAAGGATTTCTTCCCCTCATCCCTTGCAATCAAATCCGTGTTGCATGAGAACTGTTTATTCAACAGACTTCCTGCTATTGCTGGCATGTTGAGTATTGCTGATACTCTTGACCTCTTCTGCTCTCCTGCCCTGGCATTATAAAGAATCTGCTCTTGGTTTGTTGGGGTTGGTTGGTTTGGGTTTTTTTATAAAGAAAAAGCTCTAAGTTGTGTTATCTGGTATTTAGAGATGTTTTTATGCCCCTTACCAGTGGTAGTCCGTCAGGTATGTTTCTTGAGACACATATAATGAGAAAAAATACAGGTGAAAAAGGTGTTATTCCGTTGTTAATAAAGGAAGCACTGTAAATTCCGTGTACTGATCCTGCAGGGCTGTGCTAAACTCTACCATAAACAGTCTCTTTAATGTCAGGGGGATAATTGTATGTCATAAAAGTAAATCAGCACTTACTCCACAGAATTTTCTTCTTCAGTGTAGCACTTAAATGAATAATAAATATATTGCAATACCATTATAATAAACACATGCTTAACTACTTCAATACACCAAGACTATGGTGTACTAATTTGATTTTGTGTGTAATCTATATACAATTAGAAGATGATGGTGGCTAACCAAGAGCTTTTAAAAAACTTGCTCTGGCAACAATAAGATTTCTGGAAGTTTTTCTAAAAGGTTAGGATTAAGACTGGTGCCAAGAGCCAGGTGTATCCCCATCCTACCCAAGCCCTGCCCTGCTGACTGCCAGCCTCTGTCTCGTGTTGGCATTGGGAGCCACGCAGCCCGAAGTGAGTGGCAGTGAGTGGCATCAGTGGCCAGGAGTGCTGAGGAGCCCTTATCTCACGGTGCTCCAGGGCAGGGCACAGGCCTGGCAGGAGGCACCTCTGCAGGGTGAGAGCAGCAGGAGCAGCTGGGCTTGGAGGGAGTCACAGGCCATTGGCTTTTCATAGGTAATCCTGTGTTAGATCATACTGAGTTATGAAACCACACTCTGAAACCACTGTCTGCTTTGCTGCCCTGCTGGGGGTTCATCTTTCCTGTCACGTCCGACACAGCACGAGTGAGCCTCGGTCTCTAGTGCAGGGTCCTCCCTAATGCAGCAACTTCCCGGTGCCTGTGATCAGCTGGGCTCACGCACTGAGCATCTGCAGGCTCTGGGGCTGTGTGCAGCACATTGACTCAGTCCCATGCTCACACCCCCGTCTGCCGTCAGGCAGCCAGTGCAGTGCACCTTCCTCTGCTTCGTGTGCAGTCTGCTGAGCTGGAGAATCTGCTCCCGTGTGCGTTTCGTTTGCTGTGCCTGGGAACAGCATGGACAATGGAGGGGGCTTGGCTGCAAGTCATCTGTCAGCATTCCATGTAATACACTCCGACTTATCACAAAGGAAGTTGTAATAGGTGTACAATTTACACTCAAGTTTCACGAGTCCCTTGACAGTACACTTTTTGGCTAATGGTGGTATTTGAGAAAATGCAGATTATTTTTAAAAAATCAGAGGTCTGCACTAAGCAGAGTAATACTTGCAGATTTATAAAATGTTATTGTTAATATACTTGTTATGCAATTTTACAATAAATATAAATATAATCTTCAGTTAATTGAGACTTCTCACCCAAGATGATCATGATTTTTCTCATTTTAAAGATTTAAACAGAATCATGAAAAGTATAGATTTTGCTTTTTACATATCCATGCATATATATATATATATATATATATATATATATATATATATATACACACACACAAATTCATCCCAGCAGACATCCCAGTAATTTGTTTGGAGGCTTGTGTATGTTCTGCCTTGTTTCTAAGCAACATGTTCCATAGCAATAGGATACAATACAGATTGTCCTATATCCTAGTCATTTAAGCCTCTCAGCTAATGATATTGTTACAGTTCATATGTTTGTTTGAAATGCTGAGTTTACATGCAGCTCTTTTTGCCATCTAGGTTTTTATTTTCTGCTTTCAGAGGATGCTGTTACTGCTGGCAGCACTTACCCGAGCGTCAACACTGGCTAGAGACAAAAGCTTTAAATCACAGTGGTATCATTTCAGAGAATTGGAGGTCCTGCAGGGCTTCCCTCCAGAATTCTGGAGAGATTATCTGAAATGGCCCTCAGTAGTCTCCTCTCACATACTTTACACTTACACAGTACATTTCTGAGCTTAAATGGAAGTATGACTGAATAATTGCTTAAAATGAATACGCAAAAGAGCTGCTTCAGCTTTTCTTAATTATTTTGGATATAGTCTTAGCAGAAAGATTGCTTATGAATAATGAAAAAAAATTAAAATTATATAACAAGTAAGTAAGGATTTTTTTTAAAAACAAAAGCAAGTGAAACTAAGTAAAATAGTTTCTTTTTTAAATTATATCCTGGAATGGAAGTTTTGAAGGCATTCACCCATGATTAGATGATGTCTGATATATTTTACAAGATGAATTGGTGATGAATTATTTTTTTTTAAAACCGAGAGTTTTTAACATACTGTATTACCATCTTCAGGCTGATGGGGAATGAGTGCTACAATTTTAAATGCATTTTATCTTTAAAATTCCATACAGCTTACTTAGAATAATTTCCAACAAATTAAGGGTAGCTGTTTTCATGGTTTTTGCTCCTTTCCTTTGACATGCCATATAAATGGAGTGAACATTATATTAACAGATTTCTGACTTTGGACTGGTGGAATGTGTAATACCATGTGCAAACTACCATATTCCATAACCTTCCTTGCATATCACCTGCTCTTTTTTTTACTTACTGTACAAAATATACTTTCTACTATTTTTTTTTTTATTCACAGAACAAATATTAGTGGGAAAAAACCCCATTTAAAATAAATAGAGTACAGTACTTCATCATAGAGTTGAGAGAGAAGCAATCTTCACTTAGGAGAAAGCAAAATTTATCTCTGGCAGATTAACCTAGCATAAAGTTAGAGTGTTTTGAAAAAATGAACGTTTGTATGTGAGCAGGCGTGGTTGGGGGTGCAGGGTTTGAGCTGCACAGAGAGCGCTCAGTGCCGGGTTCCGCAGTCTGTAAGTGCTCCCTGTGGGGCTGGGCCGCGGTTCCGGACAGAGCCGGTGCTGGGATCGCTGCCGGGGTTCACCTGCTGGAATTCTGTGCGCTGTGCCCTGCCACACGCTGGTGCCACTCACGCTGAGGGCACAGCTGCTGCAGCCCGGCCCAGGGGACAGGGACAGTTCCGTGTCCATCCGCGGTGCCCGGGCCGTGCGGTGCCCGGGCCGTGCGGCGCCGCCGGGAGCCGCTGCCCGCTGTGCCCGGGCCGTGGCTGCAGGAGGGCTGTGGCAGCTGGCACCGAGCAGTGCAGGCGCTCGCTGTAAGCTTCTCGTTCAGAGGAAACGGCCCCGCTCCCAGCACTGGCTGTTTCCATGGCAGCCAGCATAGCAGCCTGCGCTGGAGTTTCTGTGCTCTTGGAAATTTCCAAGGGGGCATGCAGGAATGTTGGACATTGCATTTTCTCATTTTTACTTGCAGTTTTAAGAGTTTAAATAGGTAATATCCATTGGATTTTAACTTTGAGAGAATAATGAGGTGATTACGTATAGAACATTTAAAAAATCTTGATGCATTGTTTTTCTTCTTGCTGCCATTTGAAAGGGCTGTGTGGTGTCTGCTGGACCCCTTGTCCATGGTGAAGTGTTTGTTTCAGCTGTGTAATTGGGAAATTTACAACAACTATTTACTGTTTCATACTACCTTCTATAATAAGATTAACATTTGATCATAAATTAATAGGCGATGTAATGAACAGTGTTAGATGTGTAATTATGAGTGCTGGAACTGTGCACAGTATGTGTTCTGGTTTTTTTCAAGGCAAGAAGCAGTGGTGAAAGCTTGTCAGTCAGTGGAGATAGCATTGTTCCTGCAGGACAACTATCAATTTATTTTTGGCCTCTTTACATTCCAGTGCTTGTAATTATGTAGTACTGCTTTGAGACTGCTCTTCTATAGGATACACGTTACAGACTCATAACAGGAATCACTTGCTCAGCTCTGATAAAAGCTGTTTGTTGTAGGTGATTTAATAATACACTTTATTTCACTCCTTCTGCCACTCACAGCAAGTAAGACGTGCCCAGACCACGGTGTTTGCTGCCTTCCCAAGGCTGATACAGAACGTGCTGTGCCTCCTCAAGGGCCTGTGTGTGGCACTTCTGCTCTCGCCCCTTGGGCGCCTCTGGAGGAGACTGAGGAGCTGCTGGTTCTGGTTATGCTCAGTCTCTGCCCCTTGGGGCACCGTGTGTGTGACCCGAGCAGGACTCCTGGAGTGAGAACGGGGCACTGGCTTTGTAAAAGGCGCTGCTTTAGGGAATACACTTGCACATAACCAAGGGCATGGGTTAGCGGGTGAGCTCCCCTTTCTGCGCCATCATCTCCGTTCCCTGGCTCAGGGAAGGGTTGATTCCCTGGTGTGCTAACACTGGAAGGAGCTGGGATTGTGGGAGCACCAGTCTCTGGCACTCAGCTTTGGTGCTGGCAAAAAACTCTGCCTCCAGTGCGGTCACAAGACTTCTGCTGACTCTGAGAGTCAGATAACCAGATGTTCTTACTGTGAGGAGGGATTATGCTTTTTTGTTTTGTCAGTAAGTATTAAATAGGCTATTCAAGCTTTAACGTTCATTTTATTGACTTAAGAGAACACATGAAAATTTTGGAATCTCTCCATCTGGTGTTCAAGCATTAAAATTGTATGCTTAGTTGAAAATAAAAAAGAATATCCTCCCTTCTCCCTCAGTCAAAGCAGGAATTTGACTGACCTCTCCATGCATGGCTTTTATTCAGAAGCAGTTCACAGACAATTTTTAGAATTGCAGTGGTGTGAAGGAGGATGCCTGCCAGATAATGTGAAGTGCAAAATATTTGTACTGTCTTCTAGCAACTACATTTTCTCAGTGGTGTTAACATTGCCCTTTTTTTGCACTTGTACTTTAAATAGGAGGAACAGTATTAACATTAATAGTTTATCAACATACGTAATATTTGTTAATTTTGTGCCTTTATTTTGGAGATTTCTTATGATTTTAGATGTTATGTAGGTAACTGCCTGGTTTTAAAAGCATAAAAATGAAAGGTAAACTCTCTGGCAACACACTGAATGGATTTACCCTGATAAGAACCATCTGTCAAACACAATATTTGAGTAAACACTATTCCAAGGGGAACTTTGCTTTGTAGTACCTCCACCTCCTGTCTTTTCAAGTCTCCCTTCCTCACATGCCATGATGACTTGTCTGTAAATCGTTCTTTAAAATAAAGGGGAGTGGGAAAAACAAAAGAAGGAAAAAAATCCAAACCCTGATCCACACTAGAACAAGTAGTTTTTTATATATATATATATATACATATATATATATATAGTATTTGGGTAATGCTTCAGTGGTTTTTAGATTTTTGTTTTTAGGCTGTGTCCCCTTATTTCATCCAGCTTTACTAGATTTACCACTTTGTGTGTTACTGACTGTTCTAGGAATCTCTTGCTCCATGGATCTCCATATACATGATAAGCAAAGTCTGTATTAGCTTTAATGGCTAATTAAATGGCTATTTAATGGTTAGATTTAAACCAACCTGCATTCTCTTCTAGATAGTTTCTCACAGAAATAAATGAGTGATTCTCTGCCATAAGTGCAATTCTCAGATGGCTCATCCTTGTCTCTGAAGATAATTTCATTATATTTTCCTTATTGAAGATGTGTGATTTAGTTTCCATGACTCCCATCCTCCTGTCGGGCTGGCTGTTCCTGGAGCTGTCTCTTGTGAGTCCCCATTTCCCTCTGAGCTTTTCTCAGACCTCAGCACTGTTCCCTTCCTTCACAGCCACTCCAGGTCCCCTCCAGTGCAGAGGCAGTGGCAGGGTCACTCCTGGCTGTGGTGTGACCGCTGCTGTGACACTGACCCTAACCCCGGTGTGCTCTGACTGCCTGAGGTTACACAACTCACACACAGGCCTTACTGCTTCTTCCTTAGGAACACCTCTGCTTTTTGCTTTCTGTCACTGGAGGGGCTGAAAGTATTTTAGATCCTCTAGATCCTTGTATCTCTTTTAGAGAGATATCAATATTGGCTTTTTTCCTGATGGATTTTCTTTGAAATAGCAAAACCTTTTTAAGTTTCCAACTTTAAAAAACAATATATTTAGGGGTTTTATTCCCAATTACTTTCTATTTGAAAATTTTCTATAATAGTGCATTCAACTGCTCAATATTTATCTTTTTAAAAAGTGTAGATAGGAAACACTTTTTCAGCCTTAGCTTTGGAGTTGGTTGCAAAAGCAAACATCTGGTTTTCATCCAGCTTGGTTTCTGTTTAACCTCCTTGCTCTGGTCAAGTCAGAATCTTCAGTTATTATCTTATACCATCTCTCTAACTATGAGTCATCTCTTCTTTAGCATTCCCCCTGCAGTGCTTTCCTATTAGTCATGCTACAGGCTGTCCTTTCCTTATTATATAATGTATAAGTGCATGATATTTATTTAGTAAGTGAATAGCTACATGTTCTATATTTTCTGTGTCTCTCATTTTCTCAGTCTTCTCACTGTTTTTATGACTTGTCCAGATACAGATGGGACAAACTTAAAACCCCTCCCTTACTGCTGTGTAATGCCTGGTGTAGATGAACAGATGATGGGCAGACCAGGAATGTTAGGAGAGACAAGAATGGTTTGTTACGTGTTTTTCTTAAAAAATGCTAAACCTTCACACATGAGCACATAAGGTTTATGTGTAGGTACATTCTTACTGTTCTCTCCCTTTTGCTCTAATCCACTGCATATTCTCTTGTTGCCCTGTATGTTGTTTAGGACTGGCTCAGTTTGAAGTCTTTCTGCAAAGCTTAAACCAAATATCTGACCATAATTGAAACCACAAATCTTAGATACATTCCTAAACTCACAGCAGGGCATCCCATCATTTATATTTAGAAATAATGTTCAGTATAATATATTCAATAATAATGTTCTTTCCCACTTGTGATTACTAATACTGAAAGCATAACTCTAGCAATACTTAGGTAGTTATAGCTGAATCAGCTACACCTACAAAATGGGCTTTATGAGAAAGCTTAGTGAAAAAGAAAATCTGAATAAAAAAACATATTAGAAATCTGGAATATCACCATAAATGCATTATTTCTTAGTTGATTACCTGCCTATGATATGTTGGTATATGAGTCACAGCAGTACTAACATTCCTGCACCTGCTGTGATACTGCCAGCATTCACTTACTGAGCCACTGTGTTTCAAGTACTGGAACTGAAAAAGAAATACTAATTCTGGTTTATTTACTTTGCCTGACATATATCAGCTCTGCTGTGGACATCACTGATGTTGGAGCAGATCATTTTTCTTGAAGACCTTGGGCCTGAAATAGAGGCATGTGTTTAAAAGTGATCTGTAGCTAGGTAAAGATTTGGTAGGCCCATCTGTCATTTGCTCAGTATTTCAAGAAAGTCAGATTTAAGTGTGGTGTGAATTTGGACCAAACAGAGCTGTTAGCATGGATGAGATTCCTGCCCAGAGCAGGACGTGATTTTCTAGCCATGTAACAGTCACCTTGTAATGTAAAAGAAAACATAGTTTAAGCAAAGAACAGAAGAAGGACAAGTTTTAATCTACTCAGGACTAAAACACTGGAATACAGTAATCTTGCTATCCTGCTTATAAATTTGTCTTTCCCGTCATTTAGATGGGTAAAACTTACTTAAGATTTTTTAACAGGATTGCACACACAGTTTTAAGGCTGACTCTGAGCTTTCTTACCTTACTGATTGTAAGCAAGGAACATATCAGAGTTCTTTTGCATTCCTGTAAGCACCATTGCAGTCAGTGAGTTTCTCCATGCTGTGGGCTTGTGATGTACCCCAGGGTTAGAAGATGAACATCACAAAATTATCCTGTATGCTTGAAATGCATTGGAATGATTTCCTAATGCACATCTGTCCAGTAAAACTGGTGCAGGATTCCAGGCAGCACAAGTTTGCACCTACTGGTGAGGAGAGGTCATGGCTTACCTGGAGCCACAGGAAATTAAGGAACACAAACCCAAACTATTATAAAGTTATTCTTCTGTTGACTTCTCACAATTAATATTATTTGGAAAATACAATGCCCTACTTAAAGCAGGTATTTTCAAGTTTCCAGAGGAACTCAATACCTTTTGAATAACTTTTCATCAGTTTACATTTTAGTGTTGTTCTTTTGCATTCTCACATCTCTGTCCTTTGTGATTCTTGTGTCACAATATTGTAAAGTCTGAACAGATCTGCTGTGCCACAGCCCTGAAATGTTTGTATTTGAAGTCTCAATGTTTGTGTGACACAAGAAAATAATGTCCTTGTTTTCAGGACTTGCTATTCCCGGTCTTAATGCTTTAGCCAGAGGAATATCCTTCCTGTACTGCAGAACAGGAAATAAGCTGGTTCCTTTTAAATACTGGAAACAATGAACTTAGTCTTTAGCTTAATTTTTTAGAAATTACATTCCTTTTGATGTTTTGGACAATGCATTAGCTTGTTTTGCTTCCTTGTGAAATACAATAGGAACAGCATACCATAATCATACACCCATAATAACCTCCCAAGTCTGAATTTCAGCATGTAAATATTACAGCTTTAATCTATTTTGTCTCTTGACTGTCCCTTGTTCAGAGGATGAAACTTCACGTTGGGGTAGTAGCTATATGTGTCAAAGAGATAATGAAGCACTGTGATAAATTGATAGAGAAACAAGGGGAAGGGAGGAGTAGAAGAAAGAAACAACTCTCATTTTTTTCCTTTTTTTTCCCCCCAACAAAAAGCCATAGTCTCTGAAAGTATAAAACTTCTATGTCGACATCGTCCCCCAGATTTTGTGGTTTCTGGTGTAGTATTTGATATATGCCACACTGGTTACCCACAAAGGACCAATGAGAAACTTTTTATTAAATGTAATTAAACATAAGAAGTTACCTCAAGCTTTATAAACTTTTTTATAAACTTTATAACACTTTTGACAGTATTGGATTTATTTTGTCCTTTAAATAGTTATGATAACACGTATCTCAGTCAAAAATCCAACATTTTCTGATGTTCAGAGAGGGAATAAGGTGTGTTCCTGATTGTAACACTTTATTGTTTTTAAATAAGGCAGATAAAATCCCACTTCTTTTCAGTTTCTTGTGTTTCAGCAAGGTTTATTTAAATGTACAGTCAGAACCCTTAAGGAGAAACAATCAACAAGACACAGCTTTTCTTCTAAAATGCTCTGCAAACATCATTTGTACTTCAGCACAGTGAAATCATGTAAGATTGGCCCAGGACACGCAATAAGGTGCTCTAATCATTATGGGCTCCAGTTTATGGTTTAAATAAACTCTTTTTACCTCACTGTTCTCTTGGTGTAAGCTCAACACTCCTCACGAGGCCCGGCTGATAGGAGAAGTGGGTGCACGTGGGACATCCAGTCCTGGCATAGATGAGATGGAGAAGCAGCAAGCTCCGCTGGAACTGGGGATGGAAGCAGTCCCTGTGCTCAGAGCAGCTGCTCCTAGGGTGGCTCTGGGGGTTACTGTCAGTCTGAATACACAGCAAGAAGCATTTCTAGGGTTGCAGTACTCGGTATCTTTGGAAGGGGGGTTTGCACTTTGTGAGGAGCCTGTGCTCACAGGAATGAATGTTTTCTTTTGTCAGTACTTCAGCTGAGGCTGCAACAGAGACGGACACGAGAACAGCTGGTGGACCAGGGCATCATGCCACGTAAGACTCACTTCTAGGAATTCGTTTTTCTGGAATGTTAATTATGAATACAATATGTAAAATACTAAAGATAAGCGTTTCTTTGAGATCATTAAAAATAACTTTAGCATTTGGAAAGACTCATGGGTTTTGATAGCCTAAGTGAGCGTGTAGTAAATTCATCATGCTTACATTATGTTTCAGTTAAAATAGCCATTGTGATGAAAATGCAAGGATTTGTAGACATAGTCTGAGTCTGCTTTTATGTTCTGTATTTAAATAATTATGACTAATTTACTAAGTAAACTGGATTACTTAAATGAATGGACATTAATAACAAAACCAGCAGTTTTTAAAGAGTAGAATGACAAAGGTTGCCAAATGAGGGGCACAGGAAACATGGAGAATCTCTAAGTGGATAGCACTGAGATGGAGCACTCTATAATTTATGTTATTTCTAGGTGAACAGTGTTTTTTTTACTCTTTGGTTATTTAGGAGGTAACCATTCTTCTAAGATGAACATTTAGGGCCTCTACATTTTTCTATTTTGTTTTTAAATCAACACATAGTTCTTAAGGGAAGGCCCAGTTCTCTCTAATAACAGCAAGTGTGATGTATGTACAGCCAGAAAATTCTGTGCAATAAATTAAATTAAATTGGCATTTTGGCATTCTAAACATTATCTCATAAAATTTCCACAGTGGGACACTTGATAATAAACAAACATCTTTGTACATAGCAAAAAAGTTAACATTTCATGGTAATAATCGGTTAAAATCAAATATTCCAGGTATTTATATAGGAGTATTGCTCATCTCTGCTAAATATAGGTGGATACAAGTAGCACGAATCAAATGTAAGCCTGGTCAGATGCAAACACAACTCTGAGGTGGTGTTAAACACCCATACACACATTCTGGTTAGCATATTTCTTTCAAAATTCGCTTTCTGTCAGTTTAACTCTTACTCTTCCTTCACAGCTTTGAAAAGTCCAGCTGCATTCCATGAGCAGATAAAGAGCCTGGAGCGAGCCAGGGTAAACTACTTTATGTAAACTTGTAATTAACATCTGGAAATGGGGAATTGTTTTTTTGTGATACCAAATTCTCTGAGTACATGGAAAAATTCTTACTATTACAGTAATAATGTGTGCTTTTATTTTGAGAGAATGTATTAATATAAAATATGTGTGTCAAATCTGAGAGGAACTTCTCTGAGCCTTCACAGATCAGTTTGTGGGGTCAAACTTACGGGGGGTTAACTCATAGCTGCCTCCACTTAAGGATTGGCTACTTGGGGAAATTCTGCTTGTGCAGTTTTTCTATACCAAATCTGTACTATTGGGATTGTGTGGTGGTGTGGGATCAAATCCAGAAGCATTCCCCCTTGTTTGGGGAAGCTGGAAATCCATCAGCCCTGCTTAAGTGCTAAGAAAACAGAGCAAAGCAAGAGGAACCCCTCCACTGCCTGTGCTCTGACAGTGCTGCCCACCCATTGAATGAAGCTATTCATTGACTGGATGCAGGTGCTCTGTCAGACTGCTCTGAGATTTTAAGTGACCAGTAGTCCATGGTGTTTTCTCCTTTCTTTTAAGACTGAAAACTTCTTGAAGCACAAGATCCGGAGCAGGCCAGACCGCTCGGAGCTGGTCAGAATGCACATCCTGGAAGGTGCGTGCCAGCGCTGGGCCAGCCCTCAGCTGGGGCTCGGTTGTGCTCTCAGTTGTCTCACTGAATTACACTTGGATGGGAATTATTTCTAAGGGTTTATCTGCTCTGTTTCTCTACTTCCACAGTGTCTGTGGTAGTCTGTACTCTAAATCCATATAGTAGTAGATCCATCTGTGGCACTGAAGGTATTCTCAGCAGTGTATTTGTTTGCTACTGCATATTGTTCTTAATCTATAATGGTAATTATATCATGGGGTATGTACAAGGAGTGTTTCTATTGCTTCAGTTTCTACTCCTGCCCTAAAATAACCTGACAGCCCTGTGCTTTCCCCTGGCCCTAAAGAACCTTTCATAAATGTGACTGTTACCCTGTTACCTGTTATACTTGACTGCTTTTGATATAAGTGGAATGGTTATTGCAAAGACAAGACAGTGTTGTTTGTCATGAAACTGGGGAACAATTGGAACAGAATATTTACATCAATAAATCCTTTTAGAGACCTTTGCAGAGCCTTCACTACAGGCCACTCAGATGAAACTGAAGAGAGCTCGGCTGGCAGATGACCTGAATGAGAAGATTGCTCAGAGACCTGGCCCTATGGAACTGGTAGAAAAAAATATTCTTCCTGTAGACTCCAGTGTGAAAGAAGCCATTATAGGCAAGTAGATGTCCCACAGCTTCTGTTTGTGATCTGTGTGGCATTGTGGAAAATAAATAATTTAACTCTTAAGGGTAAAGATCACTAGAAGATAACACAGGCTAAGTTTATTACTGCTTTTACTCTTTCAGCTTCTGAGACCTAGACTTTGTTATCATCTAAATAAACGAATCCTATTTTTATGTGTAACTTTGAAAATACTTGTTTTTTAATAAAAATGGTTACAAAGTAATCAAACATCTGTGGCTATTCCTCAGCCTGTTGTAGGTGTATGTGTGCACGCCACGTCTGTTGAATGTACCTTTTAATCTCTTACTAAAACCACTTCTGCTCCACAGTTGTTTTTATTGATTCCTTGAATATGATTTAATATGGCTCTTATATTAATAACACAACAAATACCTAGGTACCATATGTTTAGACTGCTGAGAACTGATCATTTTCCAGCAATTAGTTAATTCTGCCATGAATGTCTAAATTTGTGCAATTAAAAAAACAACATTGTTTCTTTCTATGTAAACATTTTAGCAGTTGGACAAGAGAATTACCCTCAAGCTTTGGATGATTTCTCATTTGATGAAGACAGCAGTGATGCTTTATCACCAGATCAACCAGCCAGCCAGGAATCCCAGGGTTCAGCAGCTTCCCCTGGTGAGCCAAAAACAAGTGACTCACCCTCACCTATAACCCCAAATGCTGCTACATCAACACAGGTACAGTTTTTAAATGTTAAAATCTTCACAATATGGTTTTGGTCTTGCACTGTAGAAATGGGGCATGGTTTCACACAGAATGAATACCTCTGCTGCTACAAAAGGGTATCTGGGACTCTCTTTTCTGGCTGGGAGTGCATAGAGTGGCAGTGATGAAATTCCCATAGGCTGCAGTGAAGCCATAAATTCCCTGAAATTCATTATGAGCCATAGAAGATCTGCAGCTTTCCCAGAAGTTGTTTAAAAGGTCATGGCCACGGTTTACACCAGCTGTTATTGATTACTTAATGTCTGTCTTCCTTCTGGGCAAGGTCTTGAACTCAGAATTAAACTTAGCTGAAACAACAACAGTTGATGTCAGTTCCATTATCTTCAGAAAAGTCCATTAAAATGGTTCCCCACATAATTTAAATATTCTTTCCTACAGTTTTACAATTCTGCCTAAGCAATTTACTATTTAAGAAATCAACATAACAGTTACGTTGATTTTTCTTTGAGGTTTTTAGTATTTCTCAAGGTACTTTCAAAGAAAGGAAAATAACTGTATCATGGCAGATAAAATGTTATCTTTATAGCAGAGTATTTAAATGTGTAGGATTTAGAGAGCTATGGATTTGCTCCTTAGTGCAGGAAGTAATGTAAAAGTCAGCTGTTAAATAAGTAAAAAAAGGACAGCTCTTGTTAATGCTCCAACAACTACATTGTCTTTATGACCATGGACACTTGACAGTGGTTCAGGATCTGGTGTTACTCTCCTTGGTTTTCTTATTACCACAGTAGATAGAAAAGGTATTGCAAAGTTCATATTCAGAAACAATGTTGGACACAAAGTACAGCACGTCCATTTTATTTCATTGTTCCCTAACACACAAATTAAGATGTGTGCTGGGTTTCACGTTGAGAGAACATAATTTGTGTTGAATAAATTGAAAACAAACCACATGAAATCAGATTCCTGAGTAAGGAATTAGGTTCCTAATGGAGAGTTAAATAAAAATACTCAAAGCAATACATGCCAAAAGCTTTCCAAGTAGGAAGTATAAGAGAGATCTGTGATTGCAGAAACAAAAAGGCACTTGAACTTGATAGAAAAAGGGCTTCAGATAGAACTTCAAGCCTTTGCTTGTGGATTTCATATCACAGCCACTTCTGTAATGTAACTTCTGTAAAATGAGAAGCTGCTTTTCTGCAGAATAAAACCGATGCTCACCTTCTGAATTAAAGAATAACAGCACAGCAGTTCTCTACAGGAGACGTGTCTGGGAATGGCTCCTTTATTCTTTTAATTTTCTCTGATAAATTTTAAATTTTATTACAACAAAAAACTAGGAAGACTGTTTTGAATAAAGCAAAGTGCAGCCAGAGTTTTTTTCAAGGCTTCCTCCTCCACACATTTCCAGACTTCAGAGGATGTAACATAATTTTGAGAAACTTCAGCTCTTGTTGACTGATGACCTAAAACTTACTTTAAACCAGTGTACTTGCATCTGGTAAAGATCAGGCATTTTAGTCATGCTCCAAAGAGATCAAATTGGGGGATTCACAGTTCAGAAGATATTAGACAGTTATCTTCAAAACAGCTGTTTTGAAGAAGAACAGAAGAATTTTGCTTGATTGCACAGAATAATTGTTTTCTTAATACATTCTCTGTAGCTTGTTGACCTGCTAGAGTCTTGTTGGCATCTAGCAGAAAAGGTGAAGAAGTGATATTATTTGGAAATAGAGATCTGTTCAAATGAAATAATTTCTAGTTTATGAAATAATCAAGTTAAGAAGTCAAGGCCTGTGAAATCCAATTTTTTTGCATTTAAAAATATATAAAGTAAATTGCATGCACAGTTCATTGCCTCATCTAACACTTGCAGGTTAAATTGGGAAGTCTGTAAAAAGCTCTGTGTGTAGGTTAGGATAATGACTAGTGTAAGGAGAAATAATTTACTCTCTGGCAAGAGGAAAATGTTTAACACCGTGATTTTCACACAATGTGAAAAGAGGTAATTTGGGGTTTTGGTGGTTGCTTTTTTTGGTTTTTTGGTTGTGTTTGGGCTTTTAAAAAAATTTACTAACTTTCCCACTTTGAAGAGTTTTGCTGTGCTGTCATCATGGATTTGTTTTCCTAACCTATAATGGGTTACTAAATAGTATGTTTGAAATCAAGTTGTTTGGGTTCAAGAAGGATCAGAATAGTACAAAACTATGCAATGAATAAGTGAAATAGCAAACATTTAAAATGACGTTTACTTAAGAAATAGTGAAAATCATGAGGTCATTTTAATTCCTCTGTGCCTTGTGGTAATATGGTACTTGATACTTTGATTCTAAGACAAACTAAGTGGTTTTTAAAATTTTACTGCTGTAACTCGAATAAGCCTTTTAAACTGGATAGCAACAGGGATGCAATATGTTGGAATACAGCATGCACAATCCTTTTTTAAAGGCTGAGTCTCTCTAACCTCCCCTCCCAATTATTGTGCAAGTCCAGCAAATAACAGACACTGCAGATATCAGATGTTTTCCAGAGCAAACATTCTGCAACTTGGATATAAAAATAGAAGCATTTGTATCTTTAGCATGCCACTGTAAAGTGACAGGAGCCCAGGACAGGCATGTGCACAGTGCTGCAGTTACCAGGGAGGGCATGGTAAATCTGCTCTTTAGTAAAGCAATCATTAGGAGCTGCAAGACAGAGGGATCAAACCCACTGGTGTTTTGCTGGGTTATGGGAAGGCAGCTGTAGTTGCCTCTTGGCAGAATGTCTAAATGAAACACAAAGATAAAATGGAAATTTATTACAAATTAATTGTAAGCAAAAGTCAGAGAGCTCTGTTCATGCAGACTGGCAGCTGTGGAACTGCTATCCCAGAAATACAAATGAACCAGGACACAGTGTCACAAAATATGTACCAATAAGTCCCTTGTGGTGCAATCTCATCGAAAAATATGGGAAAGGTACAGGAAGAAATGAAACAGGAATAAGTACCTGTTGGACTTAATTAGAATAGAGGTCTTGGAATTAATCTGGAAGAGGCAGGATGCTTACTGATAGGAATATAAAGAAGGGGCTTTTATAAAAGGAACAGTGTACTAGGTGATCTAATTGCTTTCTTAAACAATGGAAGTGCAACTGATGTCATCTGGCTGGATTTATTACTGGATGATATTAAACATTAGGAAAATGAGGATGTAGATTACCAGAAATGAGACAGAAAGGGAAGTCCTGGACTGAGAGGGAACTTTGGTACCAGTGCTCTGTGGGAGTTGATTTGGGACATTCTGGTTTCATGTTACCGTTAACAAGCTTGACACAAGAATGGGTCACCTAACAAAAGTAGGAAGGCGTAGTCAGCACACAGTTGGATTGTTATTATGCAAAAAGAACTGGTTGATTTGGCTTTTAGGAAAGAAATGCAATTCCAATAGAATGAATAGTGCTTGGAAAGAAAAATACACAACGCCCTCCTTCCCATGACAAAGAAATGTGGAAACCTGGGGACTCCTGACTCAAGAGAAAACTGGGAAGGAAGAGAGCTGGGCTGCAGTGTTCAGCAGTGCAGCCAGGGAGCTACTGTGGACATCCTCTGTAAAACTGTCAGAAGAGATGACTCCAGTAGAAGGGCTAATGCCACTGTAAGGATGCAGTGAGACCCTACATGGAATATCCTGTACATTTTCAATTACTTGTATCCAAGAAAGACTGATGAAAACTGTTAGCACAGTTACCTGTAACAGGTAAAGAATGAAAATCTGTTTGTGAGTAAAGAGTAAAAATTTCTTTGTGTATCTAGGAACACAAGGACTCAGATCTGTTAATGTAGAGTCTATATTCCAACAGAGGGATATTCACCACAGAAGGAAATCATAAGGTTTCTGTAAGACTTAAAATCACAAACCAATTTCAGCACAGTAAAAATTGGTATGACAAATTTAAGATGAGCAAAGTTTGGGTTTGCACTTCTGCTGGCATAAGATACAGAAGAAATCCACCTCCTGGCACAGTCAGAGGTGGGGTTCTGTGAAAATGGCATAGGAAGGGTGAAAATACACCTCCTGTCCTGTTGCATGATCATTCTGAAACAACAAGTTTGTTTGCGTGTGTTGAAGCTTGACCTTTATGAAAGCAATGCTTTTCTGACAGTACTTGTTTGGGTGGTAAGACTCTCTGTGTATACACAAAAATCTGACTCAACAGACAAAAAATACTGAAGGCCTCAATTTTATAGTAATAAAGCAGTGTTTTCTTAGCTAATAAGAAGTCAAAGTAAGAAATCATTTTCTTTTATTTGCTATATTTGAAGAGTGCCAAAATGTACCCTTTTAGAATACCTGTACACATGTACAGGAGTTCTGTTTTCACCATTCCTCCAAAAATTATTTTGTGAATTTGACATGATAGTAAATTGTCTTAACTTTTTCACATTTTTTCCAGTTACTCAGGTGGTCGATGTTTTTAATGTTTCTCTTTTTCCTTATATCTTTTTAATACTAGTATCCACCTTTAACCTCTCCAGTTCCTGAATTCCTCAAAACTCCCTCTACCATCGAACAGCCCGTGACGCATTCCACTGCTGCAACCACCCTGACCACAACCACTGTATCTGCAGCAAAGCCTGGGCCAACGTTAGTGAAGGTGGGTGCCTGAACTGTGGCCCTGAGGACAGCATTCTTCATCTGTGTGTCCTAAACACACAGTGTGTGCTTAGTGGAAAACTACACAAATAACTTACAGTGCCTGTAGCTAACAACTTCTGCTGGTGTGCAGGGGAGCATTCTGGTGACTCAAAGCTTTTGTGTGCTCAGGTGAGCTGTAACCCTTGTGGGGACCAGCTCATTATTCCAAGAGGGCCTTACAGTACAGCTGAAAAAAGTTTTCAGGCAGAATTATACATTACATTGCTATGGAAATTTTTAAGAAATAAGGACAATTAGGATTTTGCAATATAGAGTTTCTGCTTTCTATTTCTATCTGCCTTCTAATCTAGTTTTGTATGGAGGATAGTTGAGTAGAAAGGGAGTCACTGCATGCATAGTCTGCTTGTAACCAAAGCAGTGAAGAGCATTGCTCCTTTTCCACGACGATTTTTGGCTGGTTTAATGTATGAGCAGAATGCATTGTGAGGGAGAAGTTGCTGTATCCTTGTTGAATATCAGAAAACCTACTCAATTCTCTTTTCTGCACTGACTTAGCCAGCAGCACTGAAAACCCTTTCAAATACAGTTAGAAGGGGATGTCTTTTAGGTGTCTGTAATGTTTCATTTCAGTAACTTCACTGTCTTCAGCTGTGTTTATGAATATATGTATGTAGACTACATGAATATATGTACGTAGACAACTTACCTGCACGAAATAAACTCAGTTAAATGTATGAGGATGACCTCTGGCAGTCAATTTCTAATATAAATTTGGCTATATCCTTTCCAATCACTGGATTTGTACCAGCTTACTTAATGCAGGACCTCAGTGACAAATTCAGATACACCCCAAAAGAGGCTGTCTGTGTAGTCAATGTGCATGGATCAACACAGCATTTCTGCTTTGATACCTTCTGTATGATTAGGTAACTGCCTTCAATTTTTCCCTCAGAATAATTTCAAAGAGCTTGTAAGGTAAGAGAGTTTGACCACTTGAGGGGGCATTGCTAATGAAGACGTTGCTGCCTGTAATTAATAGTAATGTCCATCCATGCTTTTAGTCCAAACCTCTAAGTACCTTCGATGTTTACAGAGGGAATTTAGAGTTCTGGCTTTTACTTCCACAAACCACTAAGTGGCTTTCAGCTTACCTGCTTAAGAGGAATGCCTCTTTGCAAGGACAGGTCATTTCTAGTTGAATTCCTTAGCTGTGCCACCTTTAAAAAACCATTCACAAACTGTGATTTGATGACCCCTACTTGTGCAAGGGATAAGCCGGCTCGAGTATGTTACCCTTCCAAGGATGGTTCATTTGGGGGTGTTTTCAAGGACAATTGTTTTCAGCAGCTCTCTACAGTAAAAGTGCTCTGGTATGCTGCATCTCTGAGCCATGCATAACTGCTTTAAGTGACATCTGTTGTGGTTTTGTTTTGATCTTTTCCATCCGTAAACAGCAAAGCCACCCAAAGAACCCAAACGATAAACATCGGAGCAAGAAATGTAAAGAACCAAAGCCAAGGGTGAAAAAGTTGAAATACCATCAGTATATTCCACCTGATCAGAAAGGTGAGAAAAATGAGCCACAGATGGACTCCAACTATGCTCGTCTGCTACAACAGCAGCAACTGTTTTTGCAGCTGCAGATCCTGAGCCAACAGCAACAACACTACAACTACCAGACAATTCTGCCTGCACCGCTGAAGTATGTGAAGCATTGTTTGTGTCCTTATAGAAAAACATATATCAGTTAGAGGCTTAGGGCTTTAGAAGTAAACGTGGTTTGCAAGCATTAAAGAGACAGTTGGAACCCAAGAAAACTTTAAATGGCATTGTGCATCACTGTGGGTATTATTATTTCTGAAGTCTCATAAGCCTTGAAGTGGTCCTAGTTATTTTTATGTGACCTGGAAGCAGAACATCTTACCTGTCAGATGCATTTTTCCTGACCAAATGCATATTTGTGAAACTCAAAAGCATTTGTGCAAAATCAAAGTTTTGACACCATTTTCACTCAAATGTGACATAGGTAGGCAGAGCAGGAGAGAAGCTTGCAGACCATGTCTTTAACAAAGACATATGCTATTCTTGTGGGTTTCTTTGTTTTACATCAAATTCACAAACCACATTTTTGCAGTTTACAAATAACAGTCATTTTAAATTTTATAAGATCTGTCTGTTGTTTATAGCCTCATCTCTAATGCTTATATGAGCCCCTCATTAGTACTGATCTTTAGCACTTTTAACAGTGAGAAGTACACTCACTGATTTATAGGTAGAACCAGTCAGAAATAAATGTTTAAAGAGTTGCCAATACCCCATAACAAAACAAGAAGTTGACTATCTGCAGAGTTTCATTCTCATCCTCTAAGGCCAATCTTTTCCTAGAAGTGCTTAAAGTATAACGTGCCACAGTCACACAACCCTAAATTCAAATTGACTTTCAGCTGGTTTTTTAAAATGAGTTTTCACTGAGTTCTTTTTCTTCAGCAAGTGAGGCTAGAAAAGTTGAAGCTACCATCTGTGGTTGTATTTATAATTACCATGTATCCTAACATTTGGACTGGCGATGTTTCTGCCTGCTTGCCCACGCTTCTTATGTTCCATTTAGTGACATTTCAGAAACATTTCTTCATAAATCAGCTGAACGAAATAAAAGAGCTGACTTATGGTACCTAGTGTAAATGGTGGCATTTTTAATTTTTTACAATTACTTCAGAATCCTTATATGAGATTCTTGAGTGCAGCTGATAAAAATGCATCATCTTCAAAGTGAACTGCTTTATGTCAGTCCCATACTGTGTGTGAACATTGGACATCTATGGAAGGGTTGATACACAGAGTTCAGTATTGGGGGTGTTTATTGATACCAGACAAAAAAACTGACTAATTGCCCTGGCTGGTGATTAATTTGTGTAAACTGAGTTTGCAGTCCATAGTGTTCTTCAAGGATACCATGACAATAATCAAAATTATGAAGCATAAATTGGTATGCTTAACTCCAAAACCAAAACAAAATAGCATCATACTACCCTCTGTTTTCTTGTCTGTTTGGTTTTACTGAAAATACTTTACAATAATGTGTTAGATTAAGCATGGATTTGTAAAAAAGTTAATTTGTTCATTAACTTCCCAGACATGAGATTGAGAATCACAGCCTCTTGATTGAAAACATAATATATTTAACATTGACATTCTTATTCCTCTTTTTCCTGTTACTTGAAGGCCACTGAATGACAAACAGAGCAACAATGGGAATTCACCACTGAATACTCTGAACAACAGTACCCCAACATCAGCTGCCAGCTCACCAAGACAGAACAGTAATGTTCCCAGCAGGAAACCAGGTCCTCTGCCTTCCAGCTTGGATGACTTGAAGGTAAAAGATAAGAGAATTTCTCCATTCCTGTGCATTACTGTAATTCATAACTTGTGAACTGTTACTGTCGAGAATATGCCTGGTAATTTGTACCAATGAACACTGTCCTTTCCTCCTAATTGGTTAGAATAAGATTGTCAAAGTTTTCATACACAGCTCTCCTGGACTGAAATATTTGATTCCTTATATGCATATATTCCAGAAATGACATTTCTTTCCCAAAGAATTAGAAGAGGAGGAATTTTAAACACATTGTATAGGTCACTCACTATGACACCTTAGATAAACTGTGAGGTTCACTTCATGTGAAGTTTCAGCTCAAGCAGATTTGAACACTGGAGCAGTAATTTCCTCATGACAATTTCAGTGAAGAGGTTTAGTTAAGCAATATAAATTAAAAGATGCCCTAATAAAAATATATTCTGAGAGGTCACTGCTATAAATAGAAATAAGACTGTAAAAAAGAGAATAGGAAAGATCTTACCAGAGTTCAACACATCATCTGAAAATGAAGACTAAATTCTGAAGTTTCTTGAAGTTACTACAAACTGTGTAGTGTGTTCAGGTTGCACTGTGAGGGCATTGCAGGGATCTTCTTCCTTCTGAAAGACATTAGCAGGAATAAAGACTGAGGGACGGATCTGAAGCAGCTTGTGGGGTTTAGGATTCAGCAGCTGCAGGAATGTGCCAAATATCAGCGGCAGGGTAGGGACATCTAGTGGGCAGTTAATTCCTTTCTCTCTGCCTTTACCAAGGTTTGTGAGGGGTGGGAGGGAGAGAGGGTTTTTTTAGATTTGAAGTGATAAAAAGAAGAAATTTCGGAAGATCAAATTCTTAAGACAGTAATGTATTGTCCTAAGTTGAAGCTAATCTTTTAATATGAAATAAGTCTATAAGATGCAATTCAAACAACAGTGTTTGAAATAAGTTTTCCAGTCTTTAATTTTTTAACTAAAAGCTTGTAAAGATATTTAAGTTAATACCTGAAATTGTGCTTTGCAGTGATTAAAGCTGTTCACTTACCTATTTCTGCACAATGTATTGGTATTCTTGCTGATGTGGTAACACGAACATAAGCCTTCCTTGCAGACCTGCTGGTGGTGCTTTTACCACTATATCAATAAATCCATTCTGATTAAGAGTTCAGAACTTAATTGTTGAAAAAGAGAAAAATTAGAACACTCTTTCAAGTGTAGAGGGTACCAGACTGGGGGAAACAGCTGATAGTCATTGGCTAGAGAGTTATTTAACATAAAATTGCAGTGGGTTTTAGAGATGTATTGCTGTGACTTTTCATCATTTCCAAATAAAAAACACCTCCAACTTCAATTCTAGGCCAGCTGAGTACTGAAATACTGCTGAGGTCACTACCTTTTGTTCTATTAGAGGCAGCTTTAACTGCAGAGAGCCCCAACTCTGCAGTTAACTGTGGTGCATGTTTATGAAAATAGAAGCATTCTTTGTGATTGCTTTTCTTTAACTGATATTTTGAAGCACAGCATTAGTTTACACTCAACATATTTTCACTTTACTTTGTGTTTAAGCTTATTGGAAATAACTGAGAACATTTTTCTGTCAGAAAGTAATTTTGACTGCTCATGCTGTCTGTGTAAAAGAAACCCACATAGCACATAGGGTAACTGTTTGGTTGCTAATTAGCAGAAGAGCCTTTTGTGTTTGATGGGTCTATTGACTCATCAACTGACCTGATACAGTTTCTCAGAAACAGATCTGTCTGTCCTGATGGTGTAACAAAGGGGCTCAGCGTGCTGCTGCTCACTGCTTTTATCTGCACTGCTGCCGTTGTCTGCCTGTTTGCTTCAGAGGTTTTTAGCTCAGAACTGGAGCTGTAGGTGCATTTTTCCATGTTGAATATTTATTAAAAAAGCATCATCAGTTTGCTACTATTCACTGTACACCTGAACACTGCTGAGATTTTAGCCACCTAAACACTAAAGTAAGTAGGAAGTCATGGAAACGTGTTCATGCTGTCAGAACCCAGAGGTGTAATAAATAGCAAATATGCTAACGAAAATAATTTTCATTATTAAGATGTAATAAGAATGCATATCAGTCACTTTTAATATTTTCCTTTTTTATTATAGTGTTTTATTTCATTTTATTTTATTTTATTTCAGGTAGCAGAGCTTAAAATGGAGCTGAAGCTGAGGGGATTACCAGTGTCTGGAACAAAAACAGACCTTATTGAGCGTCTGAAAACCTACCAAGATCTTAACAACAATGGGGTTGCTACAAGTACCTCTGTGACAGTGACCACTTCTAGTGGGGCCACAGGTAACACTGGGGAAGTGACTGTGGCATTTCCTGTTGCAACAGTAAATAAACCAGTGGCTAATACGACACCCAGCTTCCCTCCAGAAAAAACATCCACTGGATCTGGCAGCAAAGCAGTAAAAACGGAGAACATCAACTCTCCCTTGCCCGTATCTCCCTCTCCTTCCGAACAGTCGAGTCTAAGCACAGATGACACGAGTATGGCAGACACTTTCCCAGAAATGACCATGATGTCACCGTCCCAGTTCCTAAGTACTTCACCACTGAGAGCAAATACAAACGAGGACAATCAGAGTCGCAGCAGTGGAAGCATCTCAACCATGGAGTTTGATGTAGCAGAAAAGGACCGCAAGCTTCAAGAAAAAGAAAAACAGATCGAAGAGCTCAAAAGAAAACTGGAACAAGAGCAAAAACTTGTGGAAGTATTGAAAATGCAACTTGAGGTTGAAAAAAGAGGACAACAGCAACAGTCTCAGACTTTTGGTAACTCAGCTACTTTGGAACAGAAGCAGTTTGGTGCTGCTGTCAAAGATGAAACTGCTCCTGCTGACTGCTCAAGTACAAGTCAGTCTGTACCTGTACCCAGCCATTCCTTAGGACAGTCAGTGTACACCGCTGGCCAGAACCCAGTTGCCAAAAAGGCGGTTGTTATCAAGCAGGAGATACCTGTGGCCAAAGCTGAACCCCAGAATGCCATTTCTCAGTTTTATGTTAGTCCACAGAGGCAGCCACAAACTGCAGTTGTTGCCCAGCCTCAAGCTTTATTAACTACCCAAGGAACTGCCCAGCTGCTCCTCCCACTGTCTATCCAGGCACCGAATGCTGCTACTGCAGTGCAGTTACCAGTTGGAAATATCAAGTTGCAGGTAAGAGTGTTTCTATTTTTTTATCATGTAACCTTCAGGGCAGTGTTTCATTACTTGGTGTAATAGGTAAATAGGTAAATGTGCTGCTTGTAAGTATTAACTTAAAAATCAGGCTTAGCCTTTTTCTGCTTAAGGGAAACAGTAGAAAAGCTTGAGCCAATTTTGTAATACCTGCTTCTAATACTTGTTTCTCTGCAACTTTTGTTCCCAGTTACTCTTTCCTGAAAAGCAGTTGTCTTACCATGTACTGCCTGCATGCAGAATTTGATTTATAGTAGCATATACCATCATTTTGTTAACTGCAAACTGTAATAAAGAGCTACACTGTCAGTACTTTGTTTTGAGATAGCCCTGTTTGCAAAACATGTGAACTGCCTTGTGTGGTGGTGCTTCAACATATTTTAAAATGCGAATGCCAGGTTTGTAGAACTCTCCTGTGGACTTGGAAAAAGAAACCATGGTTATTATACAAGTATTATTTCTAGGCTGATTACAGGTAGTGAATAAATACAGCCTAAACCAAGACAGGCTATAAATACAGAGGTGTAAGAGTAATCTGACCAAGCTGAGTCAGTGTAACTGTTGGTCTGAGGTAGAATTAAGCAGTAATGCACTTCCCAGTGGCATTGCTGGAATTTCCACTGCCACCCATCATGGCAGCAAAATATTCTTCCAGCTGCAGTGTGTCCGTGGCTGTTGTGCATGCTGTGGGCCTAGCTGCAAACCTGTGCAGCAGCACGTGCAGCAATCTTTATGAGGGGTGGAAAATTCTGGTGAGGATGGGCCCCAGTGTGCAGTGCAAGAACTGTTCCTAGGAGTTACACACCCAGCTCTCCACGTAAATTGTTCTAAAACCCTGCTAGAATTCTCTAACAACCTTAAGCAGCTTGTCCTGGTATTTTACTTCACCGATACTCCAAAAAGTTTTCCACTACATTTAAATTATTTTCATGAGGTTGGACACACTTCTGGCTGTTCATTGGCCATTAAAAATTACCATGGTCTTAAAAGCAACCTTTTTCTTGTATCATCAGGTTTGTCTTCTGGTTACTCAAGACAGTTCTTACAGTCCTTTCTTATAGATTTATGCTCTCTCTGTCCCCTGTTATTTTCATCACTATCTGCTGGGCTCCCCCCAGTTTGTCTTAAACTCCGTTGGCACAATAAACATCACCTTTTAGCTGGGAATTCCCCAGTACCAAACGCTGTAACAGTTTGGTTTCCTGTACAGTTCACACTCATCCCTCCCAGAATACATTTTATTGCTATTCTGCATAAGGTGTGCAACAGATTTTTACATGATGTAACTTACTGTGAGATACAAATAATGCAAATATTTTATCTTCATCCTTTAGGCTCAATCACAAGCTGGAATACAGACCCCATCACAAATACCTGCTCCTATTTCTTCCTCTGGCCTGGTGCAGACAGCACCTCAGATGCATACTCCACAATCAAAACAAAATACCAGCATGCAGCATGCACTTGGTCAGACCCAACAAATCAGAAAGGTTTGTGGACAGCAATAAACATTAAGATAAATAGTTGTATAATCTAGTTCTAGGTAGTGCTTTCAGAATCTTTTATGTGTCAGCTGTGTTACATACAAATGATCAAGTCACCGATACCTGTACTGTGTTTTTCTGTGTGGTACAGTGGGCTTGTAACCCCTTCTCTTTCCAAAATCTTAGTCTGTGCAGGACTTGATTTTTCAGTTGCAAATAAATACATTGTCTAAAGACTTTTTATCTTAATGGTACACTTAGGGCATGACTCTTTCTACATCCTTACTCACGCTTGGCACAAATGGTGTGTACCAGGTATATTCCAGTCAGTTTCTCCTACTTGCCTCTGGCTCTAAATGGGAGATTCTCAGAGGCAGTTCTTAAGAGAAAGCTTTTACCTGTGACTTCAGAGATATATTCTTTTATAGAAGTTAATTTTGGTTTTCTTACTTTCCTTGTTGATTTCATCCCTCCTTATGAAGAAAGCTGTGGACTCAGATCCTGAGGATGGTAATTCCAGTCAAAACCCTACCATACCTCTTCCTAAGGAATGCAGGGTGTGATTCAGAGAGCTCCTTCTCTTCCTCTCTACTGCAAACAATCAGTTCTGTAATGCCCTGGATGTTCTGTTGTGACTGCCACTCCAGTCATGTTCATATGGGAAATGATATCAACCCATCAGCACCAGTCAGCACAAAATAAAAGGTTTTCTCCTCTGAGCCTCTTCCAGGCTGACCTCTGTTATTAAGAACATGGAGATTAGTTTTGGACTTTATTGTATCCTTATCAGTATTGCTATTGTAGGGCTCCTGTTACTTAGGACAGCAAGGCTTTTCAGCCTGCCCCTAGTGACAGATAAATCACAACTTAAATTCCAAGGTAAAGAGCATAGTTTTTACAGTATAGTATGTAACTGCTATATTTCAGCCTTCAGAGTTCTTATTTCATTTTACAAAAGTGCATTATGAGCCCCATGTTCTGCTGTGATTTGGGGATTGTACCTGAGCAGTGTCACCTTGTCTGCCTCTGCTTGGGCTCTTGTTCCAGATAAGGCCTTAGAAGATGCACAATTGTTCTTTGCCATTCTCTAGAGAGCTGGCTAATAAAGGGGGGGACACAGCTAAAGGAGCACCAATACCCTTCAGACTGCTTGTTCAATCTGTTTCATTTCATGGACATTGAGGCTGTCCTCCAGAAGTCAAAACTGCATGACATACATCCAAAAAGCAGATTTCATGCAGGTTCTCTGTGATTTGGTGAAGGGCTAATCTTACCCTGTTAATTCACCAGGTCCTATAGAGAAAGTTTCCAGTCATTCTGAGGCACGTACTTGTGCCAGAGACTGGCAGTGTGCTGCCACTGCAGCCACTGCCGCATCCAAGTTCCTGGAAATGTCTGCAGGACATAACCAGGATCTGTACCCTCGGCTCCTCCCCACTGTTCAGATTGGTTGTCATGAAATCCACAGTTCCCAGCAGAGTTTGCAGCCTGCATTGCATCAAAATGAAAATATTGATAAATACAGCAGATCAGGACACTGCTCATGCCTTCAGCATTAGATCTGCCTCTCTCCATCCATGACCTAAGATTTGTCACCTTTGTCATAAAGGTGTTTGGGGGTGATACTGAATTTAAAACAGCCTTCTGTGCTGATGGATTCATAGATTCTCTTCATCTCCCTTTAACTCAAAAGTATGAGAAGGATACTGCTGGGAATCATTTGCAGTAAGTATGTGGACTAGCAGATGAAGAATAAAAAGTTTAATATACCAGTAACCAAACTTATAGTTGATACCCGTGTTCATCAGTTTTATCTTCTGCCTCTCCCTCAGTCCTCATAGATACCTGTAGTTACTTCAAAAAAAAAATAGAATTATATGGCACAGACAAACCATTGTGCCTTAAAACCAGCAGGAGAGGGCAAGTGTGGATACAGGTACAGTTAGTATCAGGTCAGAAATGAGCTCATGTTTATTGACTGTCCACCAGGTGGGGAAATCATGGATATGCTATTGAACTGTCCCATACACTTTCCTCATACTTCCCAGAAAACTACAGGAAAATATTTTTAGTAATGAGTGATGAATGAAAGTATGTCAGAGCACAAAGCTTTTTTCAGAGACTAACTGTTCTGAATTTACCAATTATTCCACTGAAAGGAAAAATCAGTTTAAATAACATTCATTTAACAGGGAATTTAAACAAGCAAGTATTTTAGAAACAAAGGTGTTATATTTCATTAATGTAATTTATCCAGTGTTACCTTTTCTTAAAAATAAAAACGCACAATCTAAGACTGACCTGTTAATCCTTTTCAGGTTTTTCCACCTGCCACATCAAATGCAGTATTTTCCTATCAGACTGCACCAGTTTCAACACCTTCACAAACTTTTATTAATAAAACATCAAACTCTAACATTCACCCTGCTGGTAATCAGGTGCTCTCTGTGCAGAATGGACCTGCTGCTCCCAGCAAGGTAAGGATATCCCAACAATCTTCCATAAAGCTCAGGTTTATATTCTTATTCTTACATAACATGCAACTATTTACATATGGCAGTTCCCTCAAGGAAAAATGTGTCATAGATTTTAATAATGCCTCTATGTGCATATGTGTGAGAAAGGGAGAAAGAAACTTATTTTATCCCTCTGATTACGCTAATACATAGATTGTTGTGACACAATAGAATAATCTGTAGCGTTTGATACATCCTGCATTCACTAAATCACATTATTTAGTCATTATTTTGTTCTTTCTCGCAGCCTGGGTCTCCATCTCAAGCCCAGCCTTACATTGTTCAGCAGCCCCTCTTCAACAGCACAGTGTCCAAGGCTAAGGATCCTCCTCGTTACGAAGAGGCCATAAAACAGACCCGCAATATTCAGCCATCACACCGTGAGGTACTGGTTTTCTTCAGACTGTTAAAAACAGAGCTTTTCTCTACAATTACCAAAAACATTGCTTCTTTTAGGGTTTTTTGAGGGTTTTTTGGTGTCAAGATTTTCTAACGTACCCTGTTACTAGTTTCATAACTGCCTTTAACTACAGGAGTCCTGTTTCATTATTCTTTTACTAAAGCAGCATATATGTAAATAAGTCTTAGAGTTCCCAGCTGGTGATACATCTAATTGGGATAATGCTGCTATTGCTACTAACAGTAACTAGCCTTCAGATGATTTGTATCAGAGGAAATTTATGAACAAAACTAATGAATATCCCTAATTTCATGCATTTCAGAACTATGCCAAAAGATAAACCCTTGTAGCCCCTAGTGTTGGTTGGATTTTTGTGGTGGCAGATCTCAGGCACAGCTAGGGGTGCTTAATGCCCCTTCCTGTGTCCTTGCCATGTGCAGAACATCCCCACAGTGAGGGCACACAGGTCACGCTATCACTGCCAGCCAGGCAGGGGTTCCCCACTAGATCTCCTGAGGACAAATCACTTCCCATCCCTGGAGTTTAAGCAATGGTTTAAAACACTTCTTCAGACCTTCATCAAAGTCTCCACTTTTTCTAGACTTGTTTTTGAATGAGTGAATTTGTGGGGGGTTTTGTTACCTTTTGCTTAGGGTTCAATTATTTAGGCTGTTTAAAACAGAAATAAGCCCCCACTTAAAAAAATAAAAGAACATAAATCTACAAATTGGGAAAAAGCCCCAGAGATAGCTAATAAAGTGCATCTTACATGATGGCCATTCACAAGCTAGTTGTGAGACAGCAGAGCAGGGTTTGCAACCCCAGAGCGCTGCAGTTATTGTTACCCTGGTACAAAGTGGGGTCAGTGACTCTCCTGATCCTTAGCTTCCTGCACCTCCCTCCTAGGTTGCCTTCATTAAGTCTTTGTCATGCTCTTTCCCTATTCCTCTGTACAACCATAGAGATTGCAAATATCTGTCCAAAGTATCTGTTTTCTAGATAGACAATTTCATATTAAGCATTTTAGCCTTTATCATAGGTTAGTACTTACATCCTGTTGGGAGAAGCTAGGAACAATGAGCATAGGAAAGAGTACCACATGAAAGAGAATAACCCTGTTCTCCTGCACTACAGATTTCCAGTGCACACAGCCAGCAGATGGATGATCTGTTTGATATTCTCATCAAGAGTGGAGGTAAGCTCATTGACAGCTGTGTGATGTAGAGATTTAAAAACTCGCTGCTATAATCAAATGAGAATTCTTATAGGAACAGGAGTTAGAAGCTATCCAGTCTGTATGAAACTAAATTTCTGAAAGTTTGCTTAGTTCCTTATTAAAGAAAACATTTACCAAAACACATACAGTCAACCTGCTGTGGAACTTCAATGATTGCAAATTAGCTCAGGTAGACCTTTACAATAATCTCTACAGCATTCAAATGATTAAAATAACACTTTAGGTTAGCACAGACATACTTTATCAAAATTGGAAAAATTGAGCAAGTCCATAACATGTTTATTGAGATTATACAAAGAACAGAATATGGTAAGAGTTAAAGCATGTTGGCAGTAAAATTTTATTAAACGTAACCATGTGTTATCAACTGTGAACATCAAAGATACATTATTGGGAAAAGTGTGCATGAACTACATAGAGACACTGATGTCATTTCTGTCAGTTAAAATAAGGGAGCTATGAGAAAGGCACTGAAATAACTGAAGTAATAAACAGAGTAGCTCAGCAATAAAAGAAGGAGGCTTTCAGCCATAATTAGGCTTAGTAGACCAAGAAGCCATTACAATACTGGGAAATGCTGTGATGCCAAGTGATTCAATTAACAGAATGGTCTGTAACTGCTGTCATGTAAGGATCTTGACAGGAGTGAATGCCAAGGCAGGCGTTCTAAGCTACTGGAAGACTTCAGCCATATTCTAAACATCAGAGTATTTTTTCTTTTTCAAAGCAAATTGCAAGGTCACCTGCAGAAAATGTCAGTAGACTGACATAAGTAACTTGTGTACTCAACAACTCAAGCTAAGTTAATGATAATCTTTATGAAAAAAATGAAATAAAACATTCAGGGCTCTTGCACTTAATGTAAGTAAGCTCTGCACTGAAAAATGTTTTGTTTACTAATGTACTTCAGGAGAGTGAGAAGGATGTGGGTTTTTCCTTGGAAAACCAGCACAAAATATGTTGTCAGGTATGTTTTTGCTGCTAGGAACATCACTTGTGCTAGAGGATTTATTTGGATATTTGTCTGTCTTATTTTTGGGCTTTATTAACATCTAAGAATAAATTGGAACTTATGTTTTATATCCCGTTATTGTTACTGCCACTATTTTACATGCAACTTCTTGGCAGAAGTTAGTTTTAGATTCTAGAATTGGAATAAATGCTTCTTAATCACATCAGTTCATCTCATGGACTTCTAATTAATCAATGTGGACTGTGCTAAACAGGGATGAAATTGAAAATTGGTTTGGGTAATCTCTAGACAACGAAATGTGTTGGTTCCATAATTATTCCAGTTAATGAGAAGAACTATAAACATGAAGGAGGTTAAGGTAACATCTAGAAATACATTCCTTTTTTCATTAATACTGATGTGAATTGGCTGAGCTATCACTGAAAGCAGATTTGTGGGACTTTTAAACAATACTCTCTTGTTCATGGAGGCCTTGCCAGAGTCTGATGTGTGTGAGTATGAGTGGGGCAGCAAAGTGACTGTTACTGCACTTAATTCACTGTGGATGCATCCCCAGGTGGGCAAAGAAGGGCTGCAAGTTCTAAGCATGAGAATATTATGTGATGATCTTTTTGAATTCAACAGTGAGGTTTTTTTATTACAGAGATATCCCTTCCAATAAAAGAAGAACCATCTCCCATATCTAAAATGAGACCAGTAACAGCCAACATCACTACAATGCCAGTGAACACAGTGATATCCCGCCCACCTCCACAGATCCAAATGGCCCCTCCTCCTGTGTCCTTAGAACCAACAAGCAGCTTGTCTGTAAGTCTGGAAAACCAACTCGAAGCCCTCTTGGATGGAACTTTACCATCAGGTAATGAAATTCCTCAACTGACAAGCAGTAATGAGGACAGAGAGTCATTTTCCTTAATTGAAGACCTCCAGAATGATCTGCTTAATCACTCCAGCATTTTAGATCACTCCCATTCACCCATGGAAACATCTGACCCACAGTTTACTGCTAATAATTCTTGTCTGTCTCTTGACCTTCCCGATACAAATTTGGACAATATGGAATGGCTGGACATTACAATGCCCAGCTCCTCATCTGGACTCACCCCTCTCAGTTCTGCTGCCCCGAGCGTGTTTTCCACTGACTTTCTAGATCCACAAGATCTACAGTTGCACTGGGATTAAGCTATAGCCAATGAGAACACGACCTGCAAGTCTCTTTACAGCAGAGGTCCATTATTATACCATTCTGATTGCAGTTAATATCAATTAGGACAGTAATGTTTGGAAGAACAAATGCTTGAAGCTAATTCCTTATTGATTTTCAAGTTTACAACAGTGAATCACTTTATGCACCTATCAGTAATGCAGATCAAGGCCCTCTGAAAGCTGTATTTCACAAGGCAAGAAAGGATGATTGTACTTCGTGATTAAAAGTACCCCAAGGTAAATGTTCCACAAATATTAAAGAAAGAAGTTAACGTCTCCGACTTTGTAATGCTTAAATGAGCAACACAACATGACTAAACTTAGAGTGAGATGTCAGTTCTCTGTATTGACCCAGTGAGCAAATGTCTGGGGGAGGGGAGGTATCACTGCACTTCATTGTTCCTGTGGAAAGCCTGAGCCAGGTTCAGAACTAATTGTGAGGGCAAAGGCAAGTAGAAGCACTGGCTGGTTCAGTGACATTTCATATATCTAGTCTCTTAATTTGTTCAAATTGTTTTTATATTTTGCTTTTGTGGATTTTAAAACACTTCTCCCATTCTGTAATCATGAGGGAGGAATTTAACTGCATCCAAAGGGATATTAAGTGTAATTGCAAGAAATCCACTGTAGCTATGCCAGGTAATATTGAGAACACTGAATTTTCTATAGCAATGCTCTGGATTTAATAGCTAGGTTTTAATGTGTATATCAGACAGTTATTTGTATACTCTTTTAACTTTATATAGCTTATTTTTGTGAACAGAGGGGAACACAGTGGTCTTCAAACAAGAGATTACTATAATGGAAGTAAATATCCTGTTCTGCTTTGTGTTTGAGGATATTTGTAGATCATTGAATCCAGTATCTCAGCATATTAGAAAAGTTTGAGGAAGTAGAAAAGTTTCATTAATAGTGTTGTACACTACAATCCTGCAAGCATCTATGCAAGAATAGTCCCAATGTCCTCAATAAAAGATGTTTGTAGGATGAGATCAAGTTGCTGGGGACAGTACTGACAGAACAACCATCATTTCTTAATGAATACTTTGTTGAACAGCTTTTGTCTGCCACTGTATAACATCAGAGAAACCAACAGAGAAGCTGCTCAGTGCAAATCCTAAACACCAGGATCAGAATGTACTGTTGATAAGAAGGCATATTGCATATCTCAAACAGAGAATAGCAAAAATTAAGCTCTTACCTCACAGCACAGCACACCATGTGAATATTTGTTTTGTTTTAAAGCCCTTAGTTGTTGTTTTCAGAGCCTATTATGAAAGCAGTTAGAAAAACAAACAAAAAGTTCAAGTAGAACTAATACACTTTGACATTCTATGGTTGTCTCTCAGGTAATAGCTGGTAAATGTTGCCATAGATGATGGAGGTTGATAATCAAACACAAAATTGGAATTTCCTATTAGGGGATGCCTAAATTAAGATAAAAGGAAACATTTCCTGTTTCCTGAAATAGGGAAATATTGTCTGTTTTCTAGTCTGAAAGCTGATTATGTTGCATGGTTCTTTCCTCATCAAGTTACAAAAATAAAGTTCTGTAGGATTGAATGAAAAAATGCCCCAAAGCTTTTACCTACTTCTTAGATTAATGATATGTATCAGAGAAATACTGAAAACAGTAAGTAGCTGTTATCCACTTAGCCACCTTCATAACATTTTTCAAAAAGAAAAACACAAAACAATCATGTTAACATCAACCAAATACTTTGTCAGAAAATGTTAGGGAATTACCTGAAAATTTCGATGTCCAGATATAACATGGTCTGGTTTACTGACACGACAGAATTCCATTGGCTTCAGATAAAATAATGGATTACATCATTGATTCAGGGTTTGAACTGATACCATATGTTTGCATCATATCAATTACAGCACTTTAAATCATTATGTATCTTCACTGGTTTCACTGGCCAAGAATTACTGTAATATGAAACTAAGTACAAGAAAACAATCTTTGGAGATTTTTACTTCACACAGTTGAAAGACATAATTCCTTATTCCTTCTTGCTGTGCCTACAATACTTGAGTACAATATTACATGTGGACTGTTTGCCTTAAGCTTTGATGGTATAGGACTTTTCAGTAACAGTGAACTCTTAACATTCAACTTTTTGCATTCCTGTTCATCATCCTGTCTTGGGAGCTAATACTCTGAGATACGAAGTGCCCTCAGCTGTTATGAGAATAAGAATTAAGGACTCTTGGTCTGATAGGAACAACTCTGAATGAAATTTAGTGTTCTGCAGTACTGTCAGTTTATTATGTGTGATACACCAGACATCATACAATATATGTGTGGTTAGAGTTATCCCTTTTTGACCCTGCCTCCTGATTAAATGAGAGGCAGGTAAATTAATTTTTAGAGGACAAATTAACCTAGAGCAACTGTACTGTCATTTTTGATATGCATGTAAATAGAGCTTGAAACTGGCAAAGTCATCTTGCTACAAAATTACCCTTATTGGCAGTGTAGAATGTTAATTAATCCATAGGAATCTTTGTGCAGAAATAAACCCAAACAGTTGAGATGTCTTGTTATCAGTACGGTATAGCTTTCTGCTCTGAACGTCTATTTGAAAAAAAAAAAAATTAAGGGATCATTTTAGTTTCTCAAGTACAAATATTCTAGTGTAGGGAATGTGTGATTACTTTTCTGTACGTTTCAGAATTGTGTATTAAACCTGATATAAAATGGTTTGCTTTAGACTTTGTTCTGAAATGTGATATGTTTGCCATAGTTGTATATGCCTGTTTATGGCAGAAATAGGTTTTGCTTAGACTTTTGTGTGTGCATGTTTTACATGAAAATTTTTGTAGCACAAATACAATACATCTTAGAAATTTAACCATGACTGGGCAGTTTGACTGCACAGAAGTGAATCTTTCTCATTAAGAGAACAGTTGCAAAGGAATGCACTGGCACTAAATTTGCCATTTAATGGCTGCAGTATACTAACAGAATGCATCCTATCAAATGTGGTGTTAGTGGGTCCTTCAAAGTCATTAGGAATAACTTTTAATCAGTGTGAAAATCAAAAGTTGGTTGTTTACACATCTAGACAGAGAGAGCTCAGACAAGTTTTAGAAGGCTCATATTACTCAAGAGGAATCACATCCTGTGTTCAGTAGAGAAATGGGATTTGTTACGCACTTTTAGTGCCATTCAGTATCAGTTACAGCAAGAAAGTTTACAGGCAAAATTTTGTTTAACATTAGAAATAGTTAAAAAAGCATTGCCATCTTCTCTCTGACAATAAAATTAATTTGTGGCAGTTTTTCTCTACAGAAATTTGAGGTGTAGTCTAGCAACGTGGACTTGCAGACCTGCAGAATCAGAACTTACAAAGCTGAGGCCACAGCTTTTAGAGATAATCACCATTTAATACTGACACTTATTTCCCAGGTATTTCTAAATTCACCAACAGGAGTCATGTTCAGAGAAGATGATGACCCAAACAGAAATGTCAATATTAAACTCTTCTGTTACATAATCTCAAACATTCAGATGCCTCAAAAGTGTAGGCACTGTAATCAGAACCCAAGCACAAACTGCTGAACTGTTTTCAAGACAGAGGGATTACAATTACAGATACAGTGAACTGGAAGGGCATTATCTAATCAAAACACAGGAAAGCTCACCGATGTAAACAATTATTATTTGGATGGCATCTTAAGTGTATTATAAACTTAAAGCAAACTCTATTAAAACTGGAAAAAAAATCTTCCACTTATCTCTAGTAAATGTTCTGTTGAAACTCTTGGTATTGTGGTCTATGAAATCAGCTTTCAGTGACTTCTAGACCATACCCCAGAAGGTATTTCATGTGACAGCTGTGGAATTGAGTTACATATAGTATATACATGGCCAATAAAGAACATCCATTAAAACGTGAAATAATCTCAAATATTACTTTTATACCAGTTTGCTAGGAATAAAGTGCAAAAAAGAGACACCTACATCATTCTGTAGTGTCCAATACTGAATATAAAGTGTTTTTAAGTTAAAAGTGCATAAATGTATTTGTAGAAATCTAGCCAAAAAAAGCCATTCTAGCTGTGAGAGCAAATTCTCAAAAAAATGCAGAGAATGGTTAATAACTATATAATCATACTATTTTTATAAAAATAATACTGCTCAGATATTCAAAAGACAGCCTAAAATAAATTATAATAATATAAAATTTAAATAGGAACCAAAGCATTGCCATTTATATTGCCAAAGGAGGCACTTTGTATTTTAAAAAATAGGAAATTAAATCCCCAGAAGTGTTATCCATACTTTTTTAAAATTAAGGATGTAGATATTTTCAAAGCTGTTTTTGATGTTTAACAGTACAGATTTGTTTTTGTTGTTTGAGAAATTTGTAGTAGGTAATAGCACAGGCTTTTTTTCCAGATAGGATTTCCTTCACAGTACGGCTTGCAGTAGAAATAACGCTAACCCTAGTAGGTGTTTCTCTTCTCCTTTTCATAGTCATAATTATGTCTTAGCATCTCATTTTGTGAAAAGAAGAAGATAAACATCTGTCTCTGGGGTCCTCTTCATTTAAGCACTACTTTACTAAATGCAAATTATGGCAATCAGGGCGTCAGTTTATGTATTGCCTTTCTAGAAGAAACCATGATGCCTTTGTATTTGCTGTTTGCACCCCTGAAATCAATTCCATATGTTTGAATGCCATATGTTTTGCACATTGTACTGTATATATGTAATGCATACTGTATTTTTATATGTGTACTACATTTATCAAATATTTTGTACATAGTGGCAATATTGTAGCTACTGAGGAAATGTTTGATATTTCAGCATTTTTGCTAAGTGTCTCAAATAAAAAAGGAAAACTGTTCATTTGTCCATGGTTACTATTTAAAAGTGAATGTATCCTTCTGACTTCTATGAGTCTGAAACATTTGGCCTATAGTCTCAGTACCTTTCCCACACAAAGGAGTAAGAATGAACCTGCACTTAGACAAACTCCAAGACAATTATGGTTTGTCTTCAAAATCAGAGACAAATTCTGTAAAAACAGAGACTTCCTGAACCCTCAGAGTTTAGCTTTGGACTTTCATTTATTTAGCAATTTTTTATCTAGAATCATTTACTCATAGAATGGCCTGGGTTGGAAGGGCCCTTAAAGCTCGTCTTGTCCCTTGCCATGGCAAGGACAGCATTCACTATCCCAGACTGCTCCAAGCATCGTCCAGCCTGGCCTTGGACACAGGCAGGGTGGGGCAGCCACAGCTGCTCTGCGTCTTTACTCCTCACAGTAAAGACTTTCCTCCTCATAGCCAACCTAAACCTGCTCTCTTTCACCTGGAATGCGTTCCCCCTCGTCCTCCCACTACAAATCTCTTGTCATGCACTTTAATACATGACCTTCCCAAATTCTTCCAAGGTTTTCAAGATGTGTTGGGTTGTGAGATTTTGTATTTTTGATTTGCATTTTGCTCAGCTTCTAGAATACCTGAATGCATTTTTTCAGGAGAATGAGCTATGAGCTGTTTGCACAAGCTTCTTTTAAGGATAAAGCTGTTTCATGTAAATATTAAGTGTTATACTTCCCCTTGTGAAGGTAGTCCTTCACCCACCCTTTTCCTCTTTAAAGTCTGTTCTATAGTGATACCATCAGAACTTGGCCAAATATTAAAACCTCTGTGAAGTAGTAAGTAGTCATTGAATAAAACTGAATAAATTAAGAAGTACTAATAATCACTTTAAATTTCATTAAATACCTTTTCTCTATGAACTTTAACCTTTGTAAAAGTTTGTAGGCTATATGTGCCTCCAACTTACAGATATCACACACCAAACACAAATATTGCAAAACAAGTGCAGTCCTTTTTGCCCATGTATTTGTGCATTACATAAATTATAGCTGGAGAATAACAGAGATCAAGCATTTGTTTTGGTGCCAGCTGGCAATCTGGGGGGTTGATTGTTTTACAATGGCAGTACAAACACAACCCTTCCTCATAAGGTGTCTTCATATTAATACTTGATGTAAACACAAAACAAGGCTTAATAAAACTTGAGATTTTGCTGAGTGAACTTTTTCCACAGGCTAAACCCTGATTTCCAATAAAACCTCAGTTTATTCAGACACTTTCTACAGATGGCCATCAGCAGGTCTGTCTTTACTCTGTACCACATTCAATGCCATTTGCCCCTGCCTATTGGCTTGTTGTAATTGTACAGATGTCTAGAGGGGATGTATTTCTTAGAGTATTTGTACTGTCTCGAGTAGGAGATGTTTCTTTGATGGCAAAGAAGTCACACAGATTTCCCCAAACCCCAAGGTATAGTCTGCAACCTTACCAAGACATTCCTAATGCAAAATCAAAGTAACAAGTTAGAGCTTCTGAGAGCCAACAGCCAGAGCTTGGGGTCTTTTCCTTCAAGTGTTTATCCATAAATGTAACAAGTAACTCTGAGATAAATACTTCCCTTCATGTAAAAACCTTACCTGAAGTTGAGTCTCGAGTCTTCTCTGCAGAAGAAGGACTTCAGAGCCACTGTGCCATCTCCTGTGCCATTCTTGAACCCCTCCATGACAAGTGCCGTGGATTAGAAGTTGAAATAGTGAACAGAAACATTCTTTCATACAGCTAAGACAAAGTCAAAGCTCAAGTAACTGCAACGGAGCAGCATTCCAGCTCCTTGGCATCCCATAGCAAGTCCTTATAAAACTCAGTTGCACCCAACCTACATAAATAGGGTTGTTCCCCTGTATCTCACAGGAGTCAGGGAATGTGTTGAAAGGCCCGGTTTTGCACATGAAACAGACACCAAAGCCTCTCCTAAAGCAACACCTCCATCTCATATGTGTGAGGATAAGGAAAGAAAGAAAACCAACTGATTATTTCTCCATCCAGCAAAATCTCTGACAGTGTCTTTTCAGCAACAGAATCCTCTAAGCCTTCCCTTTTGAAAAGTCATGTTGTGTTCAAAGCTTGTGTCAGGAGAGAACAGCCCTTAATGCACGGGGAGGACTCAGCCTGGGGGAAGGGCTTTCACACCGAGCTCAAACAGGGTAAGGGCCAGCATAAAAGACAGTTCCACACAAATTATCCAGACCAAAAGGGCAATCACACTTTTTAAAATCAAGTTAACTTTTAAATTATAAAAACTATTGCGATAAATCAGCTCACCATTAAACAGCACTTTGTTTAGACAGAAACAGGTTCTCCAGACACACTAAGGAAGTTAGGCTCAGAGAGTACACAAATTTTTTAAACCAAATCAAGTATTTCCTCTTAATCTAATTAGAAGATCTTAACGAATTCAAATTGAAGTTTCCATCTCCCCATACTCTTAAGGAAGATCTTGATCAGTAGAAGTTGATTTACCATTAAAGTACAATTCCTGAAGCAAATACATTTATTAAAATGTAGTGTATCTCAAGACATAAAATGCACATGAACTCCACCAACAATTCAAACAGCCCTTGCACTCACCAAAAACTTACCTCTCAGCTTACAAGGATCCAAAAACATTAATAAACTGTGATGACAAGTTACAACTGGCAAATGGCACACATAAAACAGCAAATTTTGTAACAAGCAAGTAGGCCAGAAATCAAAATCATCAAACATGATTGATTAAAACTGAACTCCTTTCTGCTGCCAGCCTGGTAATACTAAGAGTAACTCCTTCAGCCAGGGGGGTAAGTGGCTCTCTGAGGCACCCAGTTCACAGACATTACCGATGTGAGAGGAGGGAGGCAGCTGCCACTCCTGCACACCATCACACTTTGAAATGCTGCAGTGATTACACTGACAAGGCAAATGCAGAATACAACAGTGCTATCCTCATTCCCAGCTTTCCCTAGTGCAGATGAGGGCATGTGATGAGCAAGACCAGCAGATAAACTCCAGCAAGCATTCAGATTGGCCAGGCCATTGGTTCTGCCCATAGTGGTGACTGGAAATCAGGTCACTTTGGGGGCAGCTTTTCCAATGTTGCAGCAAACACACTTAACAAAGGCTGACTGTCCCGTAAGGTAATTTAACTTAAACACTTTTCACTGCAGGTCAAGCTAATTCAAATCTCTCTGTTTCAACACAGGCAGGCATGGAGTTATCACAAACTAACAAATGGTAACTTTTAAAGAACTAAAATTTTTTCATACAGTCAAGGCCTCAAGCATGATTTTTCATGACGAGTGTTCAAAGAACATCCCAAAAGGATACATAAGTATTTCCCTGCTCACTGCAGGGTGGCTCAGCTAGAGGACCTTTGAAGGTCTCTTCCAAGCCCAGCTATTTTGGTTCTATATAAACCTTTTAATGCACCTGTATTACAGCACTACCAAATCAGTAACAATTATCTCAACCTTTACAATGTAACCTCAGTAATGTTTACCTGCTTCTTCCACAAGGAAACCAAAACCACACCAGAGGGAATATAAAACTTGGATATCAAGCAACAGTTTCATGGAGAATATAAACAGACCGCCAAAACAAACATTAAATGAAAATTAAAATTAAAAGCTTTGTTTTCAGGTCACACTTGTAAAAATCTAGGAGACCCAGTCTAGAAAATATCTAGAAAGTATCTTTTCTGCGTTTCAGAACACTGCGTTTTTTGAGGGAACAGCTACCAGGCAGCAAGTGTATTTAATTTAGTATTTACCATTTAATTACCCCAACATCTTGCATTCCTGCTTCTCTTCTTGGAGGAAGACAGTTTTAATGCCGCTTTTCCCCCGCTCTCTCAGCCGTTCTGGCCGGCGTGAAGGAGCCTCTCGAGTGCCATCTCCGGGCACCGCACCCTCACAGCCCCGCGGCGGCGCGGGCAGAGCGCGCTGCCCTCAGAGCGCCTCCACAGCCGGAGGAGAGGCTCCTGGCAGCTCCCCGAGCGCGAGAGAGACGGAGACGAAGGGAGAGCGAGACCGGGAGCGGTGGCAATCCCGGTCCGTCCCTCCGTCCGTCCCGCCCCCTCAGCGCCTCAGGGCCGGGCGCCCCCGCCAGGTGGCGGCGCAGGCGCGCGCGAGGGTGGGGCGTGGGCGGGCACGCGGGAATGGCGCCGCCGATAGAAGGGCGTCAGAAGAGCCCCTCAACGCAGGCGCGGTGGCCAAGTGGTAAGGCGTCGGTCTCGTAAACCGAAGATCACGGGTTCGAACCCCGTCCGTGCCTTGGCGGGTCCGCGCTGGCGGGAGCTTTCCCCATCATTTTTAGGAGAAGGCGGAGCCCCGGCCCGGCGGCCGCAGCCGGGACCGCGGCGGAGCGTGTGACCCGCCCGGCCCGGGCATGGCGGCTCCGCAGCGCGCCCGGCAAGGGCAGAGCCGCTGCCCCGCAGCGCAGGTACCCGGCCGAGGGGCCGCGCCGGCGGCAGCGGCCGCTCCGGCCCCGGCGGAGTTCTCGTGAATGTCCGGGCAGCCGCGCCTCCACCGCGGTCATCCCTGCCCTGCTGCGTGCCTCAGCCGCTGTGTGACCGTCCTCCTCTCATCTGCAGCAACAGAAGCGTTTTTCTTCCTTTTCTCTTGGAGCCTAATCCTGTTTACAGGAGACTCTCAGCTCAGCCTGAAGAAACAAAAAATAGTTTGAAATGTGAAAGGCCAAGGTTACTGTTGAGGCCGAGTGGAAGTTGTGTGATGCTTATTCTACACGGGCAAGTGCTGGTGCCCACCTTAACACGGAATCATCCCTGGGAGGAACATGTGGAGCCTCTGCAGGGTCTTGTTTGAGGAGATCCTCCAGCTCCTTCAACCTCTTCTTTGAAGAAAGTGCCTTCTCCAGAGGCTGCAGCTATCAAGATCATCCTGTAGTTCCCCAGGTCCCTTTCACTGATTCCCCCCCAATATGCCATCATGTAATTAAGTATTTATTAATTTGGTTCCATCTTCTGATTAGTAAACCATGAAGTTTCTTCACCTGTATCACTGACCACTTAGAAGGATTATTTGCAATCTGATTACTGTGTACTTTACATTTTCTATTTTTTAACAGAAAAAAACTCCCGGTGATTCTGAAAATGAGTAAGGAAAAGGTGCAGTGGTTACACTCACAGGAGCAGAGCAGTGCTGCCCTTCCTCAGGTGAAACAAACACTGGGTGCTTCGGACACAGCTGATCCAGCAGGACCACAGGTGGCCCAAGCTGGTGACACTGACGGGACCAGGCACAAAACCCACACACACAGTTAAGAGTTGGCAGCACTTAAACCCATCCTAACAGATTCATATTTGATATTTACCTACCATTTTAAATTTTACTGACCACTGTGTCCACACAATCATTTTTGTTCTCTTCCTGACAAATCTTCTGCACCACTGTTGTCAGGAATATAAACTGTACATTTGTTGTACAAACAGAAATAAGTGTCCTTAACTATTTGCACTGGATTTTGTAAATATTCTTAGATATTTTTACTTATGGATATGAAGGACAGTGAGATACATCCATGTCCCTAAAACTACTTTCATAGGACAGTTGTAAAAACTAAATGCAAAAATCAAACTCAAGGACAAAACACATATCTGATAAATCCTGTTTTCTCTTTACTACAGCCTCAGGGATAAGCCTCTCAGGGAGGGTGGAGATGAGCCATCTTGCCACTGACGAGTAAAGCTTTCATAAATTCTTGCTTGTTTTTTAGAAATAATATATTTATAGGACAAAGCCAGGTATGCACAAGAGCTATGGCTGTCTCACCCTGTTAATGATGGTTTGAGGCCTCTGAGTCTGTGTCAAATGACACAGAAATCAAATAACACAAAGCCTGTTTTTCCACAGTTTGAAGACAGAACTTATATTTTGTTGAATAACATTGTGAAACTATGAGCATGTTAACAGTGTTGCTAAGTAACATTTTAAGACATATCTTATGGTTATTTACTAGAAATTAATTTTGGAATTAGAAAACTATCTGTGCACTCACAGCCTAGAAGAACCTTGTGCAGCCCAGAAATAGTAACTCCAGCAGCAGTTAAGAGGTAGAAACAATTAACATATCACACAGGTCTACTGCCACAATGGATTCATTTACCTGATGTTAAACCTTCTTTGAAAGTATTGCTCTATTTGCCTTCAGCTTTCTTCTTTTTTAGACAACACAATAGCCAAATTTTAAAATCTCTCCTTTTAGGCCAGGTTTTCTACACCTCTGATCATCCTTGCTACAATCCCCCCAGTCCTCTCCAGATGCTGCATGTTCCTCTTGAACTGAGCAGCCAACGAGGCTTAGCAGCAGTGCTCAGAGCAGGGCATTTCCTTGCAGCAGGGCTCCCAGGGCTCCCTGCAGAGGCCGAGCAGGAATGTGCATCCCACACCCCAGGAAGGCCGGGCTCCATCGCCACCAGCCCGAGGGGCTGCCCAGCTGTCACGGCACCGCCCCACAGGGGTCACACACCGCCCTGTGCCCACACCGGACCGTGACATGTGAAATTCAAACCACAAACTTCCCCTCTGGCCACGCTCTTGGCAGCACTGCACTCCCCTGCAGCCCGGGCTCCCAAGGGTGCCTGCAGCGCCCTATGGCACCCACAGGTCAGGCACAGAGGGTGAACCAGCAGCTGGGGGCCGAGGAATCCCAGGCCAGAATTCGTACTGCAGTCATGTGAAATGAGTCCTCTCCATAATCCAGTTTCTATCACTGCATAATTTAAAAAACATCCCTTACACTGTGGTCTGTTATTGGTGAATGCAGAAGGTTAAGCAAATTTAATTTCTTTTTTTTTTTTTTGTCACTAATATAACAGCCTCTTGCTGCCTTTTTAATTGAATTTTACTTGTGACAACCAGTATGACCAACAGAGGACAGCACATCCATTTCTTTTAATGATTAAAAGATCCTGAGCTTGAAGCTGCCATTCACTTTTTCGCTCAGGAAATGAGAGTGACAGGCAGAGTGGAGCAGTGTGCCATAAGTAAGCCAGCCAGATTAAAAAGGCCTTTTTGCAATTAACTAGAGCTGTTTTGAATTCCAGGAGATTACTTAACATAAATCTACTTCTAACCAGGCATTATTGCTAACGGAACACTGCAAGTGCATGTCGGTGAAACCTGGATATGTATTTTGATGCAATTGTTTACTGAACACTGCAATAACAGTTAAAACATCTGACAAAGTGTTTAATAGTGTTTCAATAACAGTTAAAACAATTGACACTTAGGAGTCAAAGCACACTTAGAAGTGTCAGGTGAACTCTGCTAATTCCCCTTCAAAACTGCAGACAGAAAAGATGTCTGTAACCAAGTTTTGATTACACGTGAGTGTTCATTAAACACTGAAGTGAAGACAACTCCAGTGTTTTTATTGCATTTGATTTGGGGGCAGAGAGGACTCTGCAAGTCATAATGAAATTCAAAGAACAAACCCAAGGATTTCACGTGGCTGAGGGGAATTTCATTAAGGAAATCCAATTAACCTGCAAGAGTTGCACACACTGAAATATTTTATCTTCCCCCAAAAGCTGGCTTTGTGTTTTTTATAGCAACCTTTGCTATTCCTGGATAAATAACGCCTTATTACAAATGCACTGACATCTTTATATAATTAATAGCACATAATGTCTTCATTCGTCTCTGCTTTGCAAACATTCAATTCTGCTTCCTATGAAATGTATCAAATAGTGTTTTTAAAGAAGATATGAGTCAGAAAGGATTTGATGTTAGACACTAGCACAAAGCAGACACAGATTTAGGAGACACATGAGGAATAATGTGGCTCCTGACAGCGTGTGGGTCTGTGTTTGTCGGTCAGGGCCTGATCCTGTGAATTGCTGAACTGAATTAATTAAGAGCCTAAGATACCATTAAGTCCACGGGGACTGCCAGTGCTCAGCAGTACTCAGTGTTGAAGCCCTTAAATAAAAACCAACCTACAAATTCCGATTCATGCGAGCAACAATATTGCACACATCTACAGCGGGGACATGAATTATTCACATCAGTGTAGCATGAAAGATGCAAACAGCAAAGCCTGTTTAAAATAACACACAAACACTCTGTGTTTCTGTGATATGTGGGAGGGTTATCATTTGGCCCATTTTTCACTCATATGCATATTCCTTTTATTTGCTGTGCGCATATGTCTGAGGATGTGGAGAAAATAAATACAGGAAACAGACAGCTAATAAACATTAGTAGAAAATGAGGAAAGGCGGTTACTAATTAGCATTCCTTCCATATGAAACTACTAGATTGTATCGGAGAAATGTGAGTTAAGTGTTTTACCGTTCTTTTTTTTTAACCATTATCTGATCAGAGAAGCATGAAAAGCACTTTATTGCCTTTTTTTTTATCCCTGTGCTAGGAGCCCTCTGCAGGAAGTGAAGCTGAATTTCACAAATCTTCCCTTTCTGACGTCTCCCGAATTTCTAGGAATACCCCTTCCCTGTTACTATATTTGGTGGTAGTTTCTAGGAAAAAAAATAATTTTCGGACTGTCTTGGACTCACCACACCTCCTCTCAGAGGACTGGGCGCCCCGGGTCTCCTGGCACGGCCCCCGCGGAGTTGAAGAGCTCACGGCTCGGGCTCACAACTCCCGGCGCAGACAGCACGTCTTTGTAGCACTGTTGGAGGAATGAGCATGGAGAAGGAGTGGGAAGGGGAGAGGTGTCTTTGTGGCAACAATGAGTGAATCTTCTCTAGTTATTTTCCTGGCGGCTGCTCTTTTCTTTTTTTTTTTTTTTTTCTTCCTGCACTTTTTTTTTTCCTTTTTTTCAAGGAAGAGGATCTTAATGAAAGAAAAAAAAAAACACCTCTGGATTTTTTTTTTTCCCTCCGCTTCCCCCTCTCCCCCTCCCCTTGATGTGGCCTCTTGTTTAGCTTGTGGCGTGACCGTGATGAAGAAATGTTTCAGGGCGCCTGGCAGGGTGATCTTTTTATGTAATGAGTCAGGATTTTGCCAACGGAAGGAGCCGGCTCGGAGCGAGGACCGGAGGGCTGTCTCCTTTCAAGAACGGGGACCTGCCCGGCGAGCGGCTCCCTGTGCTCGGGATCCCCGCTCGCTGCGGGCGCTGATCCGTTCCCATTCCCGGCTGGCGGGGACACCGCCGCGGGCACTGACAAGTGGTGAGTTGCGCTCTCCCTCCGCGCCCCCGCTCCGCGCCGCCCGCCAACCCGTGGGGAGCGGCGCGGCCCCGCGACGTCCCCTCCGAGGCCGCAGGTGCGGCCGCCGCCCCGCGCCCCGTTCCGCGGGCAGCCGGGGCCGCGCCCTGCGCGGGAATGGGGCGGCTCCGCGGCGGGCGGGCAGCGGGGCGTGCGGGCGCGGCCGCGGAAAGGCGCCCCGGGAGCGGCGGCGCCGCGGGGCCGCGCATCGCCGGGCGCGCGGCCCCGGGCAGCTCCCGGCGCGGCCCCGCGCCCACCTGCCGCAGGCCGCGCAGGGAGCGCGCCGGGCGGGGCGCCGGGCCCGCCGCGCCCCGCGGGGAAGGGGCGGTTCGGCGCCGCGCCGGCACCCTTGGGAGCTACAGGTGCCCGCTGCCCGCCGTGCCCGCTCCCCGCCGTGCCCGGCCACCGGTCCCGTCCCGCTGCCTCCGCATGGCTTCTGCGGCGACTTTCGCCAGGCACAAATAACTACAAATGCGTGCGGAGGGGTGTCCCTACGCACCGTCTGACCAGCTCGTGTGAAAGCACGGCCGGAAAAATCTCCTAAATAATCACAGCCATGAATAAGTCAGTTAAAATGTATGGTCTATAGAAAAAGGAATTATTTAAACATTTCTACTTAGCCAGAATTTCTATCAACTTCTCTGCGTTTTCCTTTCAGGATGTATTTGGTGATTGTAAAGTAGTTCAGCTAGGACAGCATTCTTCAGCTCCGCATTTTGATTATCAAAAGCAGAATGAATGTAATAGTGACTTTTCAAGGACAGTAATTAGTTTCTTTTAATGTAACTGACAGCATTAATCTACTGCAGCCATCTGAGTGTAAACTGTAATGCTTTTAAACATGGATTTTATTTAGAAGCTCTGTTGGAATCATAAAGTGAAGATTTAGAATATATGTTCCTTTTGTCCATGAATTTCTACTTTTTCTCTCATCTTTGAAAGAAGATCTTACAAGACATAATATCGAGGGTAGTAAGATGATGATGTAGGGCTGAATACTTGAGACTATCATTAAGTAAGAAGAGAGCAGTTTTCACATAAAGTGAAAATAATTTTTAGTTTACTGTACGAATAACAAATTTAGAATAATGACAGGCATTTCTCTATAATGTGTCGTTAGTCTGAAATACAGTGAAACAGATAATTTGTTACATACTTTGAGAAGAAATCTTAGTAGATATTTTGAATGCTGGGTCAAATAACTTATTCTGTGTCATTTTATAGACACTTTGAAAAGGTACATCTTACCTGCTTAATAGATCATAAAATATAATAAAATCAAGTAGTATCTGTTTGCAATTCCTGCTGTCTAGAAAGTGAAGGAGGGTGTATTGCAACTGGGCTATAACATTCTCTTTTGATTAGTCTGAAAATTACCCACTAGAAGCAATGAGTCAGTTGATTGGGCATACCTCACAAAGATACTTTACTTACAAATTGAATCTTGGAAGGCTGTGGTTCCAGAGTCGGGGTTTTGGGGGCGAGATGAGCTTATGTTTTATCCAACTGGCCCACAAAGTCCCGCTTTTGGTGGTCACTTTGTTCTGCAAAAGAAAACAGCACATTATGGCTCTTACAATGGACAGTAAACTTAGTAGTAAACTACTGCTGCACTTAGTAAAGGGCTATTATACACTTTAAATAAATAATCATGTTTAACTTTAATGTTGTCTTCAGCAATAAAAAGTGGATAGAAAATACAATAATTCTGAAAGTTAAACATAAAAGTTTTCTGACTGTTGGTGGTGTTTTTCTCTTAAAAAGCCAGCAAAAGCTGAAGAAAAAGTCACCTTTCAAAGGGTGGTCATGCAATACAGGTGAATTGGGAGAAAAGACGGTCCCTAGAAAAGAGAGGCAGTTTAAACCTTGAAAAAAATCTTTTAAGCCCTGATAGCATTTGTATTGTCAATCCCCACCTCATTTTTTTTTTGCTCACAAAGTATTCAGTTGTAATGTATCTCTTGAACGAGCTGTTCCTTTATGTGTGTGTCTACACGTGTACAGTCTGTATCTATGGTTCAATTTAAAGACTGCTAATTTTTGTACAGGTAAAGTTGTAGAATATATTATTGTAAGTAAGGCAGTGTAAACCTGACCTTGGTAGAGCTGTTTAAGTTCATGTTACTATTTACATTTTGGTATCAACATCCTAAAGAATTGAAGTATTATTTTTACTTAAAAGTTACACAGCTGTACTTTCCTCATGGGATTCTAGAAAGTGTTGAAAATTCTGTTAGATGCACTGAACTTTCTCATGGTTCCAAATGCACTGCACAGATATCTAACACTGAATGAACACAATACTCACACAATGTAATTTATACAATGTTTCACATGTACAGCATAGTCACACAACATACGTGCAGGAGCATCCTCTCAGTTGCTGTAAACATATCTGTCATAGTTTTGGCATTTAATGCCAGCTAATCACCTGCTTAAGTTACACATAAACATCCAGACATTCACATTGTGGTCACATTGTCATTGCAGTCAGGTCAATTTTAAGTGTTGACCTACACAGACTGAATCAATTTGAGTATTTCAAAAAGGCCTGAAAATTCAGCTGAAGTGAGACAGTGACACACTGTTAAAGCTAAGTTGTTGGCATGTGATTTATTATATGACTACATGCAGGATCTGTACATTTACACAAATGAGTAAAGGGATGAATTATCAAATTTTTTAAAAATAGAATTCTCATATTTTACATTTTATAGCAATATAATTGTAACACAAGTGAAATAGGATGTAGCTGAACCTCAATGCAACAAATTCATCACTTGTTTTGAGACTGAAATCTGATTTGGAGGAGCTTAGGTCAGAACTGTGGTGCTAATAGTCCTTTTCTATGAAATAATATTTTCCATGAAATAATACTGTTCAGAAGCAGCATGTATGAAAGGTTAAATTTTTATAAGCCAATTAAGTTAAAAATTTAACTGTAGAAATCTTTTCTTTTTGAATTATATTAGAGTACGCTAGTACTTAGTTTGTGAATACATTCCAGACCTGTCCAGTCTTCCTAGCTGTCAGATTTGCATTGGTTTAATTCCTGTGGTCTCTTCTCTAGTATTCTGAGAATGTAAGAGCAGAGAATCAGAGATGAGAAAGTGGATCAGTGTGAGGATCTTGCTTTAGGGGAAAAGAGAAACACTTATATCCAAACAGCAGTGAGGATCAGCTCTGCTCTGCTGAAATACCACAGTTGCTTCTTACCAACTGTTACTTTAAAGCTCTTAAATTAACGCATAATTTTGTACAGCTACTTCCAGTAAGATGTGCTTTATGTATCACACTTTGTTAATCAGCTATTTTTAGATCATTTTTTAAAATAGATTCTATCCGGCTCTCCACTGAGGATATATAAAATTCACTTGCATTCCTTCTAGCACCAATAACCTAGCTATAGAATTAATACACTATTTAAATGATTAATGAGCAGAGTTAAAGAACAGTTATGCTTCTGTAGGCCTTCCTCAGACAGTATTTTTATTCACTTTTTCCCCGTCAATAAGCTTACAGAAAGAGCTCCTGTTTGTCTCTGGTGTGCAGTAGAACAGACAATTTTCTCCTGCTATAGATATCTTGCATATATTTTAAACTTTCAATGTATGTTCAGTTTGTATGTGTTACCTAAATTAATGACGATTAGACAAAACAGTAATAGATTTCCTAAACATCTGTGTTATAAAATTTTGATCTCTTTCCCCCAGACTGGTTTTCCCAGCAGGTTTGCGTGCAGCTTGGGGTGCTGGCCTCAGAGCTGAAACTCCTGAAGTGCACTGTGCATCCAGAGCATTAATAATTAAATACCTGAGGATCAGTCTATCTTGCTATTTGATAGGACAAAAGAAATTTACTGAAGATAAAAAGTAGATGGTATGCTTGCAATACAAATTAATTTTTCTTCAGATAAAAATGTCATTAATTATTGAAAAAATAATTATTGAAAAAAATATCAACCCCAATTATTTATTGTATTTATAATTTATAAAATTGAAAGTCTTACTAGCTATCTTTCTATTTAGAATAAATTTAAACCTATCATTTTAGAATGACTGTTCTGCATTTTTAAGCAAACCTTAAAAAAAAAAACCAGCTTACAAACACCGAATCAGCATAGGATTAGCAAATGGCCTAATCTTTTATTTTTGAAAAATTATTGAAAGCAGGGAAAAGATCAGGATCTCCACCAGAATCCTGTGGCATGGTTTGGAGATTGGTCTGGGGCCTGCATTTTCTGAAGCAAGGCCTCGACCTTTGACACCTCCTGACCCCGTGTTGCAACACCAAAGTTTTGTGACTCCCCTCTGATCCAGCCACAGAAAAAGAGAGAGAGAGGTAATGACCCCGAGTTTGGAAACCCATGACCTGGAACAGCTAAAAATTTTGCCTTACTAAAGGCTACAGAATCAGTTGTCCTTTCCTAGGAAGCTATGCCGAGTTTTTCCAGGGCAAGAACGCAGCCACTGAGGTCTGATGTTTAAACTGTGCCTGGTTCTTTGCTCCCTGTTGCAGTGTTACACACCAGCACTGCTTCCCCGTGGAAAACCTGGACCTCATGCCACAGAGAAAGTCTATGCAAACAGAAACCAGTATGGTCAGGCATATTTCCTAAAGACATCACTCAAAAGATCATTTTACCTGCCTTGGAAATTGTATTTAGAAGCCTATGAAGCAAAAACAAAACAAAGAAGTGTGTTTTTTCAAATGGGTTTAAAAGATTAAGGGAAAACCACTGCTATCACCTGGAAGCTGCACCTGTAGTGGAAGACTTGGTAGAAAAGTGGTTCAGACCACGTGGCTTGGGAACTGTGAATCTTCTGGTGAAATCAATGAATTTAAAGTATCATTTGCCCAGTTCACAATGCACATCAGTTAATAACTGCACTAATCCCTTGCTGCAGTGCCATATGCTATTCTCAGTCAAACAGTTCAAACGTGTAGGGAATTTGGTAAAGCTATAAACATGGAAACAAAGACACAAAAAATCAGGAGGTTTTGCCTGTTATCAAAATGCCCGAATAGTTCCTGTTTACAAGGTCTGGGGGCAAGGGCAATAATTCTATACTCAAGTGTGAATGGATAGGCCTTATTCAGCTTGGGAATCATTTTCAGGACCTTTCTTACAACACCTACAGAGTAAACAAAGATAACACCAACAGAAATCAAGCCCCACGCCTTACTGAGTAACTGGCTTTGGGACTGCATGTTAGCAGTTGGTTCCAGAGGGTTACCCCTGGTCTTTGACTCCCTGTTGGATATAGGGCTCTTTTAAAGGTCTAATTACCAACATTTTTTAAATACTGGAATTGTTATTCTCTACAGACAGGCTCCAGAGCTTGTGGGTTTTTTTCTTTTCCTTCTTTGGAGCATACCTGCTCCTAGCTGAGCTCAAAAGACTTCAAAATTTGAGTCCTATCTCATTTCTTAGTATGCTGAATACTTACATTGTTGATATATACGAAAAACTTTCAGACAAAACTATTTTGATCTTTTCAGTTAATAGTGTTAATTGTAATTTAGCTGTTAATGGGGGAGACTATAATGCAACAGTATAAAGTAGTATTTTGCATAAAGATGCATTTTTGCTATTTGAAGTATCTCAGCTTCAGTCAGACAATCCAAATACTTTTACTGCAATCACGGCCTTTCCATATGAACCAATATAAAATAGTAACTGGACACTAATTTTTTAAGTAATGCTTTTCATTTGTAGGTCAGAACAAGAATTAAAACAGAACACACACACACCCCCAAAAATATAAAATGTGTTCTGTCATCTACAACAAGGCACGTATAAAGGGTTGTAGGACAAGATGAGAAAAATCATTTCAGGATGTTTCAGAACTGGCCCACATGCATCAGGAAAAGTAAGTGAATGCAGTAATTGTACTGAAAGGGCATTTCTAGTTGTTACACATTGCTGCTGTTAAAAAATTCTGTTTTATGGTCAGCAAAATCATGAATTTTGTTTTGATGCTGTGGCTGTTTGTATTAAAGCTTTCTTTTGTAATCAAAGACCTATTTCAAATCACACAAAGCACCTCTGTCAGCAGGTGCCTGGATGCTGCTGTAAGTCAGAAATATCTCCACTAAATTCACTGGATCTATATCCATAAAAATGTAAGTGAGATTATGTTAAATTTCTGGAACCTGAGAAAAGAATTCAGTTATTTTTTCATATTTTAACACAAACAACGGGCAAATGTATTACACAGAACATAATATTCAATAACGTGAGGAGTTGAGCATTGGGTTTTTTTCCACAATATTATTATATTTTATGCTTTGCACTACAAGAATCTATGAAGAATATGCCTGTTAGGTGGTATTCAATGTGGATTATTTTAAAATAGTTACTTTTCATTGGGCATGCCAATTGAATGGGCATAACTTAAGTTCAAACGTACTATCTGTTTTACTAAGGATATTTATAAATATGGATAATTCAGCCTACTGAATTGGGATTCTGCTTTGTATTTTTACTCTGACTGGTCCTTCTGTATGTATGGAAAACTGCCCAGACAGTTCACTGGAAAATATTTTAAAATTCTTTCAAATGAAAGATGTTCTATAATTCTATTATGTATAATTTTCTTCTATAAACTAATGTCCACTCTGTCACTGAAGGATCCTTAAAAGGAGAAATGCAGGTCAAGAGTTAATGATGATTATCTTGGGGTTTTGGTTTGGGTTTGTTTTTTCTTTTGGAGAGCTGAAAGAAGAAAAATTTTCCTGTATTGTCTGGGATTAATGCAAAATGTTTTTCGTTTCCCAATAGTGGTATTTCTAAGGTAGTTGCCTCAAAATTCACTTTATTGCATGGACAGAGCCATTTTATACATCCAGAGCTAATGAATTAGAGGATCCTTGAAAAACTACAGTTTTCTTATCCAGCGGACTAACAGAAAATGATGAAATCCTGAGGTATTGTTGGAAAGTTGTTCTAACTTAAAAATCTTTTCTTTATAGTTTCATTCTTGATGTTCCACAGCATTCACCACTTCCTGCATGGCTTTTAACCGCAGGGAAAATGAGGGACTTTTGGGGGCAGATGTGTTTCCATTACACTATCATAATGCCCCTAAAAATCCTTATTGCTCTTGCAGTATTCTTCCGTATTGCTGGGCCTGGTGAGAACTACTTGAAGACCTAGCTTGTAAATACAGCTTTTCTCTCAAAACACTTTAAAAACACCACTGAGTTTTATTTTGTTTGTCTTACATTATTTTTAGTTTTGTTTACTGTTGCTTAAAATATAAATGGCAAGATACTCAACCACCTGTTGGTAAATAAATGTCATAAGTCATAAATCCAAGGGACATGCTGATAATTGCATAGGATTATGAAGAGGGATCTGTTTTGGCTTAAGAGTGAGAACTTCATTTTTCTGGTATAACTCACATGTTTTTTACATAAGAATTTAGCATTTATGTCTGAAAATATGGCAGATGTTTTGCAAGCTAACTTGAACGACTGCTGTAAGTGAGCCTCACTTAGAACATTTACTGCTTTTGGAAACACACATCGGGCCATTTATCAAATGCATAGATCTGTCCAGTACATTTATTTACATTAAATGCTCCAAAATATTCAAATCGTGTTTTTATATGGTCTCAAAATAAAATTCTGATTAAACCTGAAGAAGACATTGTGGGTTGTCAGGTATTACTGACTCAATTCAAAAGGTCTTTGTGTGGCCGTACCTTGTGAGGCTTCTGAGGAAGGCCCAGTCCCTTGGGAATGCAGTCATGCTCTTTGGCTTCTCCCATGGAGGGAGAGATGGCCAGGCTTCTCCCAGGCACATTTATTCCTGCTAGGTGGCCAGTTCCCCTGGAGCCTGCAGTCTTCCAGTTCTGGAAGAAGGCAGAACATACACATGTAAACATGGTTTGTTGTTGTCTTGGTCTTGCAGAGCAATACATCATCAGTTTGACATGTGCAGTGCTGGTAACTTTTATTTCAGTAGCTGAGTGTGGGGCACACAGTACTGTCACTGGCATATAATTGTCCTTTTTAGTGCATTTTTATCACTGAAGAAGAAGCATTAGAAAATGAGAGTCAAGCGCGTGGTTTGAGATGTGTACTTAAACTTTCGTGAATTACTTGCTTCAAATTGTTTATTTTAAGTATTTAAATAATTTTGGTTGAAATAGTATGTCACAAAACTCTTTGAATCTGATAGAGCCTCAGAGGAAGGACTGCAAAACTCATCTGTAAAACTGCCTGCTGCAGCTAGCAGCACATTGGGAATAGGCTGGGAGTAGGTTTCAGTATCAAACATTTTGTAAAAGATAATCTTTCTCTCTGTTTGTTTCTTAAATATTAGCAAAGCAGATTTCTATTAGCCTCTTCTTAGGGATTTTGATTTCTTTTAATTATAGGACCAAGAGACATTAACAGGAACAAACAAATTGCTCTAAAATTTAGAACAGTAGCAAGTAGGTAATTTTTCAAGTAGAATTTCCACAGTGGAAAAGGTATTAAGTATTTGTTATGTGCCAAGAAATAAGTAATATGAGAATACTTCGGTTCTTTTACAAAATGGAAGACCATTAACAGTATTTTAGGTTTTTATTATATATAAAACTCTTGATTACCAACAGTCTCCTAATAGATAAACAAAAATAGAACAAAGGACGTGCAGTTATTAAATAGGCTAAATAAAAGACACCCATCTCATTTAAATATTGAATAAGCCCATTTTTATCTCAAGTTTTGAGCACTGCCTCAACTGTATTTAAAATGTGATTCAGAATACAGAACTTGGCTGATCCATTTTAATAGCATTTATTTATTTATTTGCTCTGTTATTTCACTTCCAGTGTGTTAGATCCAGTTTGTTAATGAATTAAGAGAGTGTTAGATGTGGTCCAGCCCATTCTGAGGGGTCCCTGTGCAGCTCCTGTGCTGTCACCTGTGGGAGGTGACTCCAGAGCCAGGCTTCAAGCACAGGCAGCAGCTCTGGGCTGTGGCACAAGGAGGCTGCTCAGGAACACTCAGATAAAATCACCTCATTCCACAGGGGGCTACAGAAAGAGGTGGGAAAGGGAAAAGCTATAGCAAAGGGAGTAGCAAGTGCATGAGAGAAACCACTACTCAGATGCTGTAAATAGGGCTAGAATAATAAAGAGAATGTAAATGTAAATAGAATAAAGCAGTGGAATGTGGCCAGAAGTGAAGAGGAAGGAAGGATTCATCACAGCCTGCAATGGAGCTTTTCATTGAATGTTTAGTTATGGGAGCAGAAGTGCATACAAAAATAAACTCCATCAATAAATGGTCACTACTACATTTCTCAATTATATTAAACTGTTTCCATTTATGACCGATTAAAGATGTGTAAATGGTTTTCTTTTTCCTTAACTTTTGAATGTATACAAACAATTTTATTCCCATATTTAATCATTAGTGCCAAGATTCTGATAAATAAAGTGGATCTTTATCACTGTATTATTAACAAGTGCAAATGTCAGTTATGAAGTCCATGGCTGACATAATTTCAGTTGTAGCTGGAAGAAAACTGTACATACACTGTAGCAATAGCAACACAAGGAATCAATGAAAGTGAATAAAAATCATTAAAAGAAACCACATATTTTATAATCAGACTTCCATCAAGATATGACCTATTTTATGCTTAAGAAATGAAAATAGAAGCTGAAATGTTTGGAGATGATTAATTTATTCAGTAGTTAGACTTAACAGGTGAGTTTACCCAATAAATAATTGACTAGGAAACTGGAATTCTTAACCAAAATTAGTCTTTTGTTGACTACTGGAGCTTGGGTTGGTTTTTTTTTAAGGAAAAGCCACTTCAAAATTTTCCTTACTTTTCCAATGACAGATTTTATTTTGTATATTCCTTTAAAAACAAAATCTACAGCCTTGCTATGACTGCTGTCTCAGGCTTTTGAAGATCTCGGCTGTGAGAAGTGTAAGTACCAAACAAGATTGCAGCAGGTTAATTTTGATTCCAAGGAAGCAATAAGATATTCCTATATGAAGCCAGGGAATCTGTGCTAGTCATTTTTGGAGTGCTGAATTAATCCATAACAAAATTATCCCATGACTGCACTTGGCAATATTGAGAACTGAGTGAGCCCACAAGATCCCCAGACTGTAGTCTGAATCAAGCATAGACTTTATGATATAATGTGGGCTCATACTCAAATAATCTAGATTTATTATTTTGATAATACATATAAATTCATCTTATCTTACAGATTTATTCTAACTTGCACCACAATGTCACAGTTTTATTATTTTAAGACTCTGGATGTGTCTAAAACCAAAAAGGAAACAAATCCCTTCTTAGGGCATATCTGGAGTTCTGGTTCTGAGCATCAGGAGGTGAATGCTGCAGCGGGAGGGTCTGGGTTCAAGGTCTAGGCCCTGATTTGCCCTCTGCCGGTGACAGAACCCAGGTGAGCCAGTGGTGCATGTGCCAGCCCTTCACCTGTCAGAGCGAGCAATGCAGCTGCCACCTGATTCCAGAGTGTGTTTTGACCTGGAATAGTCAGCTCTGGCCTTAAACACCGTATCTTTCTGTACCAGCTCCATTCCTATCTCCTTTCCAGATTATCCAGCTAATAAACAGAAAGTTCCAAGAAGTCAAAACCCCACCCCAAACCAGAGGTGACTCCTGCCAGGAAGTAAAGACAGAGCTACAGCTGCAATTTCCTGATAATACCCCGTGCAAACATCCCGGAGGGGGCTGTGTGAGTGGAAAAATGACACCAGTTCGGCAGCTCAAGCCTCTGGATTTTCGTGTAGAGCAGGAAAGCCCGACCGTGGCTGCAGTGTGGAGGCAGTGTCCCAAAGGCCACCTTAGCCGGGCTGTCACACCACACCCCAGGGGCCGTGCCTGGCAGTGTCCCAAAGGCCACCTTAGCCGGGCTGTCACACCACAGCCCAAGGGGCCGTGCCTGGCAGTGCCCAAAGGCCACCTTAGCCGGGCTGTCACACCACAGCCCAAGGGGCCGTGCCTGGCAGTGTCCCAAAGGCCACCTTTGCCGGGCTGTCACACCACACCCCAAGGCACGGCGGGACTGGGGCCGTGCCTGGCACTGTCCCAAAGGCCACCTTAGCCGGGCTATCACACCACAGCCCAAGGGGCCGTGCCTGGCAGTGTCCCAAAGGCCACCTTTGCCGGGCTGTCACACCACACCCCAGGGGCCGTGCCTGGCAGCCCTCGGGGGACCCCAGTCCCTGCTGCGGGGCCGCCCTGTGTCTCTGTCCTTTGTGCTGCAGCTGCGGCTGCCCAGCAAGCTCAGCACACTGCACTTTTATTGTTGCTGTTTTATGGTTTCACTGTCTTTTTCTCAGAGGTCACTCACAAGACAGCAAGAGATGGTGAACTGCTGCATCCTGAGTTTCATCTCACCCAGCTCCCAAAGAGAATTTCCTTTAACACTGTTAATAATGGAACTGAAAAAATGCCTACAACTCTGGCTGGCCAACAAAACAGCCATGCTTTAATGACACAGTTTTAACTGATTTCTCTAGGAGCTAATAAAAGCAGAGTATTATATATCATATATACCCCTGAAGAGCAAATCCACAGAGTATATTACAGTTCCTATAACAGCAAGTTTATCTCATTGCACAAAAATATTTAACATTTCTAAAGAAGAACCATATTGGGTGGTATTGACATTATTATATATTCTCATCTTTTTATGGAGAACAGAAAAATGTATTTTCCTATTCTGCCTACAGAACACTTGAAAATAATTAAGTATTTTATGGTAAGACATCAGACTATGGCAGTATTACAGCAGAAACGTGGAGTTTGAAACGTATTTGAGAGGCAGGGACTTTGTTTCTGCTCTGTATGATGATTCTGCATCTCTCAGTCCTGGTGTATGTGTTTAAGCATGGGAACAAAAAAGATAGAAGAATAAAGCAAAGTTTCTAGACTTCAGGCCACTTGCCAGCTGCTTCTTACATCAACTTTCAGTTCTGCTGCTTGCTTTGACTGTAGCAAAAAGATAAACATTTTCTTGTTGCAAGTTAGCAAACACTGCCATGCGTGACAAGTTGATAAGGGGTATTACGAGTTGTATCAGGAGTTTATTAGTTCATTTGAGCACGAGATAAACATGGTAGAAAGTTCTGATGTACTGCTGAAAAATTAAAAATAACTGGTCAATGCCAAGAACAGTTCTGCTGAATAAAAGGTTTCTATTCTTAGTGACTATGACAATAGCTATGGACAATTTTTCTTTCTGTTTGTAGTAAACTCCTCAATGTGTCTGCCTCCTTTGTAAACTTACACCACTGCTCTGTGGGTCTATATTTTCAGGTGGTACAGATATAGCAGTCTGAATTCTACACTCATAAGGAAAAAAAAACCTTTTAAAGTCATGGCACAACAGGCAGAATTTGGTTTAGTGACTTAGTAAATTCTGCTTGGTGTCTTTTCCCATTAACTGTAGATGTTGAGATCTCTTCTCCATGTTTTTGTCTGTTGTAGTTATTGAAAACTAAATACAGAGTATTTAAGTATCCTTCGATTTAGCACTCACCTAATTAAATTCTTGCCTGATTATTTTTCTGATGTAGGTCTACATGCCTTACAACAAATTGATAGTGTTTGACTCTTGATATTTTCACCAAATCTGTATTTGAACTAAGATCTGCCAAAACAAATATTAAAAATCCTGCCATACATCCCAAATATCACTTTTAGTTTCCTTTTTGTAAGGCAATGCAGTATAATATGAACAAGGAGAAACAAAGAGATAATGCAGCAATGTAGGATCAGAGTTTACTGGCAAAACCTGGATGTGGGTTTATTAGTCACAGATGATAAAAACATCAGCAAAATGGTCTTCCTAGATTGCAGGAAGAGACCTATATCCTACACTGTAGTGACTTTTTTTGTATCATTTATTTTATTGAACAATTCTTTTAAGAAAAATTTTGATTGTTTTTTCCTTACAAAAGTAACTATACTATTCTATAGTCCCTTTCCCTCACTAAGACAGACTTTAAGGCACCACTGACATTTGTGGTATGCTATTTTTTATGGTTCTAGAGAAATAATAATAACACATCTAGGAGAAAATTCTGACATTTTGTCTGGAAAATGTTACACTTTGTCAACGGCATAAGAACTTATTTTAATATCCTGTCTCACAATATGGGGTAAAAGGACAAGAAAATTAGGATAAGATCAAATGTACACTTTAGCAAGATGTGATCAGTGACCAGTCAGGTAATATTTTCAGTTATTTGCCAGACTTCAATGATTCCCAGATGCCTCAAGTAGGGCAAGGGTAAGGACTAGGAATTTCTGGATTTGATGGTTGCTTGGCACTGTGGAATGTTGGTACCTTTGCCCATTGTATAAGAATTGTGTCCTTTGCCTTGGCTTCCCACGGAGAGTTCACCACTGAGTGACTGACACTCTTTCAGGACTTCCTCCTTTACTGAGGGCACAGTCATGGGAGATGCATGAGCAGGATGATTGTGGAAAAGAATAAAAAGTTTTACTCTTACAGCAACTGAATGCTCATGAGAGAGTGTCACACGTGGATATTTGGTGAAAGTAAACACACTCCTGTCTGTTTTGAAGGAGAAAGAAAAACTCTGTATTCTTAGACACTGAATCACATTCTGCTACAAGGCAGGAATTGTTTATGTGCAGATGCTTGGCTTCCTTGAAAATATTAAGTTTTCTTGGTAGCATATTTATTCACCATATCAATATTAGTCAACTAGGGGTTACAGTTTTTGAAAGTGAATTACTCTGAGGCTAATAGCACAGAAGTATTGCTATTGGCATGTTAGATATTTTCAATTAACGAAATAAGTTCAATAATTTAATAAATTATTTTTCACTCACTTATTTATGGAATTTACATATTTATTTGCTTATTATGGCTTCTTCTGATTCTCCAATCTAGAATATTAAAACTTAGACAACAGAGCAGCCAGTGATGTACATGTAAATTCAGGTGTGGGATATGGCCTCCATAAAAAACAGAACACTAAAATTAGAGATCTCTTGATATAGGAGACAGTTCCACTATTAAGCAGCTGGTGCTAAGAGCAGTTCTAAGTTTCAGAAGAGCAGTCTGGGAAGGTGGTCTATAAGGTGTACATTTCAATTTAAGTCTTTTGTGAATTAACAGCTTCTTGCAGTGCAGTGAAATTCCTCCAAAGTGTGTGGTATTTAAGAGCAGCAGATATCTGTGTTGTGACAATCAGCAGATATCTGTTTTGTCAAAGTCTATACTGTGATAATCAGCAGGTAACATATCTTATGAAACTACTGTACCTTGACTGTGGATCGAAGAAAGCAGGATACTAATGGATCATTATGGGAATTTATGCAGGCCTGTATCACAAATAGTAAGCAGTGAGAATGCAGGAACAAGGAGAAATGTCCCAGATGAGCTGACTGGCTGCCTACAGAGCATCACACTGCTGAAAGAATCAACTCTCCTTCAACTTCACACCAACAACTCAGCTGAGGGTATTTCCTAGAATGAATAGATCACGTATGGCAAGCACAGAAAACAGACAAGACAGCATTTTTCTTCAGAGGTTTAAGAATATTTTGCTTAGCCTGTGCTATAAGGAGCTAATAATGAAGATAAAATGGAAGAGAATATTGTTTGATAATATTTGTCTTATATTGGGTCTGACAGATTTAATGTTTAAGGTAGAATAGAGCTCATATATCAAAAAGATCGCTTATCTAGCACTTCAGACTAATTTTCCTGCGTAAAGCAGATTTTTTTTTCTTTTTAAATTGAGTTCTATTAGACTAGGTTGAGTCTCACACATCATTACAAAAGTAATCTAGAAAGGCACTTCAAGGACCCTTTCATTTACAACAAGAGGCCAGCAGGTTGATTGTTTTTTCTGAAACTCCTCATATTCTGTTTATTTAGACATGAAGAAACTGTTCTGAAGTAATGGCTCTGAGATGGTGCACCAGGAGCACTGCACAGGAATTCATGCCAACAAGCTCTGGTGTTTATCTCTGCTCAGATAATGCACCGAGTCTGTTCTTACACCATGTATTCCATGTGATTAGAATTACATAGAGTTCCCTCTGAATTTTAAAAGTAATATAGTATGGATTGAGAATTCTCACAGATTATTATGAAATAGACATAAACCTTGCAATATATAAATTGCAAGAAATAAATAGCACCTTTGATACAAAGGTGCTTTTTAGCTGTACTTGTAGCCTTATTAACCTTGTACAACCCCAAATATAATTTGGTCCTCTATATTTAAAATTGTTCATTTCCATATTGAAATTGCTTTAATAAGAGATGTGTTAGTTTGGCATTGCTAAACACATATTATGTTCCTGAGTAATAATTCAGTCTTTATTACTGCAGTAAAAGGTCCCCAAGACACAAGGATGGGGTACCAAAGAGAGGATCTTCCCAAATCCATGCAACCCAAGTACTGTCAGAATCATTCTCTAAGCATGTGCTGCTTCATTATGTGGTTTTTAATCATTAAAAGTGCAGTCTTTTGTGACTTGAAGATAAGGACTTTAATGAGAATTTTTGTGAATGTATTACTTTCCTGTTATAATACTTGGAACACTTTCATAGTCTTATGTGCCCTAAACCAGGACATCCTAGGAAAGCAGCAAATGGAATGTAAAGATGAATGGAACTGAAAGAATATTGTCCTCCTCTATGGAAAAAAATAAAACAGAGCTGAATGGTAAGTTCTTTACACAGTATAAACTGAGGAGAGTATTAGAAAGAATTCCTACAGAACATGAGTAGTTTAGTTCTTAGTGAAGGAACAAATTTTAAAAATTTAATAAATCTTTATTAAGTGATTTTTTTGAAAATGTGGGAAGTACATTATTTGTACTCCTAAAAATGTAATATCTATTTCTACTTCATTTTTAGATTTACAGCCATAGAGATTGTTAGCCAAGGTCTAAATGTAAATGATTAAAATAATGAGCAAACGTTTCAGAATGCAAGTAATGCATTGTACCTGGTTCCCCCTTATGGCAACAAGTGATCATTTAAGGAGCAAGACCTAATCATTAGCTATTTAGTTATATATAGCTATATAAACACACTTACAGTTTGCTTTAGTAGATACAAAGGAAATACTCTGTCTCTATAAAACCCACATTTCAATGTTTGTAGGGTGACTTAACAGCTTAACCCCCATAAAAATAGTGTCTGGTTTTGTATGTAAATCCAGATTCAGAGTAGAATCTTTCAAAACTCAGCAAATTCCTCTTCCAGTCCTACCTACCTTAGATGCTTATCATGTGAGAGGATGAATAACTCTTTGACAGTATCATTACTCTTCACTGATAAACAGTCTTCTTGTTCATAACGGTCCCCACATTTTAGACACCCAAAGTAAGGAGGGATTAATTATCCTTGAAGTCACTATATTCCTTAGAGGATTAAAAAATGAGAAGTCAGCACATTATTTTTCTTACATACAAGATCAGAAGAAATCCTGAAAAAAAAGGAGTGTTCTAATATTATCTCATTGTGGCTGCCAGTTCTATTTATGACACCACTTTATAAACTGTACAAATCTATTCCTGCAACCTACAGATTCTCTTAATGACAAAATAAATTTGAGCATGAATATAGAAAACATCATGCATTTGTCATGCAGAAATAATTTCCATCTATAAACACATTCTCAATTGAACTAGATAAGGCTAATATCACATAAAAATGAAGCAATTAGACATTTAACTCACAGGAAGTAACATGATCAAAGATGAAGTTTATATGACAAAACAGTCAGTAATTGTCCCCATAAAATTACTGACAGTAAGATTTTTATGGCATTACCACCATATTAGTAAAACTTTCTACGCTATAAAAGTATACACTGAACACTGTGCTGTAAAATCCCGTGTGGTGTAAGTCATAAAAACCCAGCAGAAACAGGTGTCTCCATTACCTGACATCTCTACAAGGCTTTGAAATCAGAAACGGATCTGCACAACCATAAGTTTAGCATGCTTTAACTAAGTAAATTTGTAAGACCATTTTGCTTCTAATGAAATACAGCAAAATGTTCTCAGAACATTTTATTGAGTCCCTATTTCTATATTTCACCCTAAAAATCAGTTTTATAAATTACAAATGTCACATAGATCAGTGTGAATTAAAAAAACAAGTCTCAATCTATTAAAAGAGTCTTGATTTGGATAGGCTGTTTTGCTTTTAAATCAACTGGAAACCCAGACCAAACTCCCTTTGACACATTCAGTGTGTCTAAGCTGATTTTGGTTTCATTTCAACACAGCAAATAGTACTGGTGATAGGCAATAACATGAAACTCGAGAGATTTTGGCTCTGATTCTTGCGGAATCTGGAGAATTAGTTAGTCCGAAGTATGTGAAACCAGTTCAAAAATGAAGAAATTATCCATGCTAACCTTTTCATGCCTAATTATTTACCAAGTGAAACATTTCTGCTGTATTCATAAAACTAAAATCCCAATTCATACAACTGTGCTGAACAGGAAGGGTCCCTCTCCTATTAAATGCAGAGTGATTAAACATTGGAGACTGTAAATGGTAGTTGATAAAAGTGGCTGGTGCCTGTCCCAGAGGAGGCTCTCTCTGGAACACAGACTCTGATAGCTGGATTAACACACTGAATAAATAAGGATGATGACCTTCTAGATATTACTACTGGCAATTTCTTTGTACTCATTCCTCTGGAATGCTCCTATTGGTTTAGGAGGAGAGGACACAACAAATTAACCATAAATCCTACACTTAATTCCGCGTTTAAACAGGCTCCTCTGCTGCGGTGGGAGTTGCCACTGTAATGAGAAATGGTGTGTGAGGCAGTGTCCCCCGGCTGTACATCTGTGTCTGTACACCAAACACTGCCTGGGCTGGGCTGTGACCCCAGCAAAGAAGGAGATTGCTTGATTTTCTCATAAAAAAGCATGTTGTCTGATAACTGGATAACTATTTTTGCATTATATATTATTATAATATATATTATTATAGCTGGACCAAATGATGTTATCCCAGAGACACATCTCAGCTACTTGCTTTGAGCTGCAGAACACCGTCAAATGAGTAGCAGAAATTTACTTGTTAGCCTAAAATCTGTTCTAAAATGCAATAGTTTAGTTAAAATACATAGGAGAAGCCTTCATGATGCTCTCTGCACTTGACTGCAGCCAATACTATTAATCCTCTAATGTCATAAATACTGTAGGAAAGACATGCTAATAAAAAAGACAGCACTGACACCATTTATCATGTGTAGGAGTATATAAATACTGCAGAAATCTCTCTCACTTTTACAAGAAAATCAGCTTTACAACAATTTTCTGAGAGAATTGACTAATAATTTCACTTCAAAAATATTTATACTCTGAAAATAAGTATTTTTAAATAACCGCATGACTTTAGTTATCATTCTTTTATCTATGTCAGCTTTTCATGAAAGACTTATGGATGTGTTATTAGTGTTCCTGCTATCTGTTCTGTCTGCGGGAAGGTTTGATTTAGTAATGAAATCTGCTTCATTTGAAAAATGCATTTCAGCCTAATGTCAGAGCTTTGTAAACCTGGATTGGTTCGATATCTAAAATGGCTTATAGCTGGGAAAAATGGGTATCTTCTAATTAAGACACATTACAATGAGACTGTTCAAATCAACTACTGTTAGCAAAAATGCCCGGGTTACTTATATTTAGAAAAGGTTTAGCAAATAGCTGTTCTCTGATACAGGCCTGCTGCAGAGTGCTCTGCAGGGAACCCCACTCTGGGGAACTTAAGGGCACTGGTGGAATTTACAGAGTCCATACACCACATTCCTGAAATATTGATAAAGACTGAGTTTCAGTTACTTACATCAAAATTTTAAAGGATGTCAAAATAAATACTGCAAGGTAAAACTCAGCAAAATGCTGCACTCTTTTTACAATAATCCTTATTTTCCAGGTATTTGTAAAATTGAGTTGTTCAGCCCTTTTCCTATTATGAAGAAATCCTTTATAATTTTGAGTTATGGATAGTGGCAATGATCACAAAGAAGCAGACAATAAGTGTATTGGTGGCTTTGGCTCCAAAATCTAAATCCTAAACCTGTATGACATTGTAGAAGTAGTTTTTATTTATGATATATAAATGTGTTATTCTTCCCTGTGCAAACCGCTTTTGCAAGAAGCCCTGTAATCTTCATCTAACATAATTCAGTGATGGAACTCCACAGAGGAACAGGACTGCCTGGATACAATGCCTTGCAGAACTGAGGAATTTTTATTCTTTTTACACAACATAAAATAAACAGAAGTATATTTTGCTATTGTTTTACAGTGCTTATGGGAAAATTAAAATATCTAATTTTTGTCATAATCCTTGTTTTGCTTATTCTTTTCTTATGGGTAAAATATTCTGTTATTTAAAGCTGTGTTGGAAAGTGAGGTAATTTGTGTCAGTACAAGTGTCAGGATTATGTATATTCTGTATATTTAGATATTCACAATGAGTATAACTTTGGAATGACAATAAAACATGAATGAAATACTCCTCCCAGTACAAACTGTATAGATTTTTGAAAGACTATAAAACCTTCTAGGACCCACCTTTGTCTGGGGCAGACACCTTCTCGCACATACACTGATTATAGGAATAGATTTTAGTAAATAAAATATCTCTAGCTAACAGTACCAAAGACTAATTTATAGTAGTAGTGGAATTTGCTGTATGTACTACTATGGATTATATTTTTAATTGTATGACTCTTTTATTTCAACCACAACTCAACAGGATGGCAAAGGAAGGTGTGAATACATGTAAATGTGAGATGTTGTGACTAAGCACAGGAGTGTAATGATGGGAAATTTTTCCTACAAATCATTTCTTTGCATGAAGCTTTAAATGTATTTCCTCCACAGAACTCAAACTAAGCCCCTGATGTATATTAAAGTGAGTGGCCTCTCTGTGTATGTCCCTTACATCATCATTCCTTACGGTTGCTTTGTAGGATACAAGACTGCACAGAAAGGAGTTTGCTGTGACCCACCTCTGCAGTTCCCACAAAAGCTACCACTGAAACCCCCAAATGCCTGCCAGAAATCTCAGCATTGGGAAGGCTAAGGAATTTGCCAGCATGGTTTTTAGAGGAGCCAAGAGAATCATCAGTTCCATACAATGATTACATTTTTGCCTGCTGATATTCATCCATTCTTCAAAAGAAATGAAAGCAATATGTGTTTTACTTTTCTCATGCTTGTGACTGCAGATTTCAGTTAAAAAGTGAAGATGGTTACAGCTTTTGTACTTTCAATCTCCCCTTCAAATTGTCAAATGCTGTGAGATAGAGCACAAAAAAAAAAAGGAGAGAAGAATAGAGGTGGCAAGGCACCTAAATATAACCAAGATTGTTTATGTCAATGAGCTCTGCAAAAGGATATTGTGTTTATGTGACTGTCCTGGGGAGCTGGTTTGCAATGCTCACTTCTGCTGTGCATCCTTTATTGTTCATATTCCAAAGGCCTTTTTTTTCAAGGCTCTAATCATACGGATCAAAAGTTAAATTATTAACTTGCTTGTGGAAATTGAAGTATTGAAGCTGACTGACTCTGTCAAGTCAATATTTACTATTAGAAGAAGGATTAGATTTCATGTCATCCCTCCAAATCTTACATCCAGAATTGTCTACCTACCACTGTGACAAATGTTCATGTGTTTGTGTTTAGTACCCTGGAAAGAACAATCAGACAAATGACTAAAAATTTCTTAAGGATAACTCAGATGTTGAACATAAACTCTCCTCACATTTCATGTTACCGTTCTCCTCACTACCATTTGTCAGGAATGTTCTGATTCATGCCTGTGGAACACTTTGTGTGCTGCAGTTTATATTTCTCTCATGGTACCAGCAATGTGCCAAAGTGGTGATTTCCCTACAGCCGGCGTGTAGCTCGCTCCTGAACCAAACGTGTCCTGTCTGCTCCCATCCCCCCTGTCTGTCACAATTATGATTTTTTGTAAGATAAGAAAATCCCATTTTTACCACTGGAGAGCCAGGCTGCTTAGGTCACAAGATTCTCTTGGCTTAATCCTTGTGTATGAATCATGAACTTTCCCTAATAAGTACCGGCATTCTTCAGATGATCAAGCTAGCTTATGAGGGCTTCCAGAGCTTTCCCCATTAATTATCACCACGTTTAAAGGATCCAAAGCAGCAGCTAATTAACAATTATTAAGACTATAAGTTGTTTATTCTTACTTTTCCTTTCTGTCCCCTATTCCTCACTCTTATGTGGGTTGATATTGTAAATGGCAACAATACAACTCAGTTCAACAAAAACAACATATGAAAAGGATTATGAAAAACTATAAATCGAACTGAAAATAAACTATGTGAAAAATTGGAAGCAAATTTGCTTGCTTTCTACACTAGAATGGGTCAAAAGTAAGCTATACATGACCACAATTTCAGTTCAAAAAAAGCTTTTTTCTCACATTAATTATTAGAAAATGGTAAGATAACCAGACTAACAGTAAGCCTCTACTCTACAAATAAATTACTTACAACTCCTGCAAAAGTTGGAGAAACACACACACTATTGAGAAGTCGTAGTAAATTGTGATTAAGTAAGTATTGTGTTAGAAATAAATAGGCTAAAGACTTTTAAAAGGAAAATGTAATTATTTCTTAACATTTGAAAGTGGAAACAGAACATTCACTCTAGATTCAGAGTACAGAAAATTGCTGAAATAACTCTGGACTTCAAAGTACTTTCAGTCTGGAAAAGTGATGATCCTGGGCACCTCAGGAACAAAATTATATTCTTGCACCAAATTCAGCTACTAAGTCTAGTAAAACGGCACAATTAAAAGCCTTCAATGTTTAGCTGCCGAAAATGTAATTTTTTATCTTTTACCAGGATGAACATATCTAAATAAAGATTGAGTAAATTTGTCAAACACTATTTTAAGTGTGGTACAGCATGATAGGAAAAAAGTGTATTTTATATTTGGAAAAAAATAAGGAGATTTGTACTTAACTGGCAGTTAATTAATAACATGTATAGGTGGATCAATTATATATGAATGAATAACAGGACATATCCAAGACATAGACAAAAATCTTTTGGGAACTTCTGTGAAGACAGGAAATATTTTTACAATAGCAGTGATTAAGTCTGAAAATAAAAGGAGAAAGTCCTGAAAGGAAATCAGAAGTGAGTCAAAATCATTTGTGGTTAGTCTCACATTTATCATCCAAAGTGAGTCAAAAGCAGCAGGCGTTACTCTCATATTTATCATTATATAAACTGTAGTGTAAGAATGCAGTCAAGAGGAAAAGAAGAAACAAGACGAAAAGAGCAAATCTGTATTTAATATTCTTTCCAAAGAGAGGATATTTGTGAAGAGTACTACTAAAAGTAGCATTAAATAGAAAGTTCTTTATGCACTCAAATGAATTCTGGAAAAGAACTAAATACAGTGGAATAACATTCCAGTTTATGTTTTCAAGACAAATAATTTGAAATCAAATTCAGATACTATATGTAGATATTTACAAATTTTTAAATACACAAAAATATCATAAAGGTTCAGTACTGCCCTTTTTTGGGGCAAAATTCAGTGACATACATGAACAAGTGAGTAGCTGAACATGAGTCTTGTTTCCAAGTTTGCCTGCCTGATTGAATAAACTATTCGAAGACACAGGGTACTGAATTTGAATATTGAATTTAATGTTTGTTATGTCTGTAATCAGAGAAACAGAATTTTGCTCCAGAATGAAGGTGTCTCTGCAGAAGAAGAAAAAACATTCTCTAGTTCTAGTATCCATTTTCCTGACAGAATACAGTATAGAGAAATTGGGCAGAAAATCTAGCATCTGTGGGTAGAGATCTATGCCATCCCTGTCTTAAAAAAACCATTATTTGCAAGGGATAAGCTCAAGCCACTTAAGAGCTACACAGAGATAATCAACACTTCTGGTAAAAAAGTTATTGGATTTTTTCCTGACTTAGTGAAAAACACTGCAAAGTCTTATAAACACTTCATAGCATCATGCACAAATTTAAATTAAAATTTTCGGCTACCACTGTGCTGAGTGTTTAGAGGACAAGTTTAAAGTTGTCCAGAAGCTGTACTGTTTGATTGTTAACACTTTTGGTCTTGTTCCTCACTACCTCTGAAAATATTTGGGTTTTTTTTATGGAAGGGTACAAATGTGCTGAAACTGTTTCACAATTCATATTAAAAACCCCCAACTCTAAAGCTATGCTTTCAACAAAACACAGCATAACATCTTAACCTAATAAAGTACTGCCCTACTTTCTGATTTGCAGACCTCAAAATAGGAATTTAAGTATTTTACTTTGGCACTGGGGCAAAATCACTTCCTAAGGGGAAAATAATAATAATAATAATAATAATAATAATAATAATAATAATAATAATAATTTTAAAAAATTACCTTGTCTTGGTACTCCTTCCAGTCCTAGGAACTGGAGAACCAGAAACTGTTTTGAGACGTGACAATGCACACGATGCAGATCAGTAATGGGAGCCACATTCAATTACCGTTCTACAATGGCATTAAGTAATCAGAAAGGACAACAGAAAAGAAATATTTCCAGTGCTGGTTTTTGCCTTTGGATGAAATGAGCTTGTGTAGAGTTACAAAAACGAGCTAAAATTATAAGGCCAGAGTACAGGCATGGCATTCTCCTAAGCAGAATCTGTTTCTATCTTCCATATGCTGTACAAGCACAGAAATAATTATGTAGCTGAGAAAAAAGACTTTTTCTTTATGAAGAGAAAATTATTAATAAAATTATTTTGAGAAAGCATTAAAAGAAACAATAAAAAAATAGAGGTAAGTATATAGTAAAAAGTCAGATGTTTTGAATGCCAGAGAGGAATACAAATCATTTCCTAAAAACTTCTATCAATCACTCTGAAGTCTGTCATTCTTAGTGGTTCAGCTTTGCCCAGAGAGCTCCATCATTGGTCCAGTGCAGATTGTTGATTGATTCTTCATATTCTCTGTATGACTATATTAAAGTATAGAAAAGTAAAAATATATAGGGCTTACACCATCTTTCTTTTCAGTCAGCAGTTACTTCTCTTATTTGGTTTGTTTAGTCTATCAAAGGGACAAGGGAAGGAGAACAATAGATTTTCTCTGAAAAATACTACTCATAATATATGATATCTGCTTCCAAGTATTAAATTCAATGTAATATATGCAGTGATCAATAGATATGAACTTCATAGGGCAGTGGGGGACTAAGGCTACAGCAATTAAATTCTACCATAAGTCACAAGGACTGCTGGTGGCTGTTCTCTTTCTACCCTAAGGGTTTTCTCTTGCTTGATGTACCAGTAGATTTACATTATAAATCTGATTTTTTCCTTATGATGTAATATATTTTAATATATAAGTTCAGCAATGGCAACTGCATCAGTTTAACATTCAACACTTATCTCTTCTTCATGATCTTCATTTCTCTACCCTATTTATTATTAAATAATGCAGATGTATATGCACAGGACTCTTACCACATTACATTACTGTTTATGATTTAAAAGCAAATGAGTTAATTTTTTCTTCATAACAAAGAATGCAGCATGTTATTTATATGTACCACTAGAAGAAAACTGATAAAGAGGAATTGAAGAAGGGGAACAGAAAGAACAAAGTGAGAAATAAAATCCAAGTTTCTAATGCAGAGATGCAGTGCCAAGAAACTGCTCCAGAGAAAATGAGTAACTGCCAGCTTTTCTACCTGTTGCCAAGAAAATGTTGCTGTGTTCACTGATCCTGTAATTAAACTGAGTATGTTCTGAAACAACTTCTTCTGAATTGTGCCATCTTCTGTGAAGGGGGAGGCAGCTTCATTCCTATAATACACCAATAGCAAGATAGCTCTTCTCTAAAAAATTAGGTAGAAGAGCAAGCTTGGTTTAATGATGTACACACATTCTTTAAAGAAAAAACTATTTGGAAAGAGAAATCTTATTGCCTACAGACCTTTGGAAGGAAGCACAGATCTGTAATTTGCATCGTTCAAAATACTCATGTGCAGGGTAAAAAGTTTTAATAGCTATTCTTTAATGTCCTGTAAAAACAGCAGTCTTGCTGACTTCTGCTGTTTTATCAACATTTTAAAATGTGAGTTGTTGCAGTGTGCTTTGCATCAGTGAGTTATTAATTGTAGTGTCTTGTAGCAATTTCTTACTAGGATTTTTTTAATGTTTAATTAAATTACCCATGCTAGTCAAGGTATTTGTATACAAGTGTGTCAATAAACCAGATCATACCAGTATACTTCTGTTGCCACATTTTATCTTGTTCAGCCCAGTGTTGATTAATGAAGATTTCATAAAGATTGACTATATTCTTTTCACTTCTAGTAAAGTTTTATTGTACTTTGCACAGCTTTTCTGCATTCCTCATGCTTTTACACGTGATGAGTTAATGAAATGTTGTTTTTTCTTAGCTGAGTCATTCTTTGCTCTGTGGCTGGCTGTGCTAGGCAGGACAGTGGCCCTCTCAGACGTTTGTCACACAGAAAGCACCGAACAGCTGGGGTTGGAAGGGACCTCTGGAGATTGTGCAGTCCAATCCCCCTGCTGAAGCAGGTCCACCTAGAGCAGATTGCACAGGATCACATCTTTATTAGATCAAGAAATGTTTGGATCACCTAATAGAAGTGTCAGAAAGCCCTTGCTTCTGAAACAGTTCCCAGTGCTCTTTCCCACATACAGCAATACCAACTGCCCGAACGTGCAGGCTGACAGGTTCACTCCATGGCAAGAGCTGGGCACAGCTGGCACCCACACCCTGCTTCATTTGCAGCTGAGTTGCTTTGTTTTATTTCTGTGATGGCTTGTTTAGCTGATGAGTAACAGATCAGAGTCATCCACCAGACAGAAAACTCTGCTACTAATCTACCTCCAAAACAAAACTCAGAAGCAGAGCCAGGTCACTCTTACTTTCCTGGCTTGCATCCATCCTGCTCTCTCTTGCTGATATCAGCACTATCCACTGACTTCAGTGGACACAAACATGCCCAGGTGGTCCTTACTGATCATTGCTTCTAATCCTGACATCAGCTAATTAATTCTTGTACTTCTAAGCCAAGCTTTGGACAGTTTAGCAGAGAATGAACAGTTAGCTGTTGGTGCTGATTCATTACCACCTGTTATTTCTCAGGCTGTAAGCACTGATTCCGAATACATCTCTTCATATTTTCAGTGCTGAGCAGTTCCACTTGCTATGGACCAAGAAGCAAGAGGTTTCCACATTTGATAATATTATGAGTACTTTTCAACCACTACTAAATGCACAGCAAGAGTAACACAAAAACGTATGTGCCTATTTTGATTTGATGTGAGAGAGGCCAGAAGATGGATGCACAGTCATATTGCATCTGTTAAAGGAGACAACATTCCATAAATACTGGGGGTTTAGCAGCCTTTCCAGTTGCCATCAGGAGAGCTGGTGAAGCTGGCTAACAGGCAGAGTCAGCTTCTGGGAGCTGTTTCTTGTTACAGCGCTCTCACCTCCCTTTGTGTCCCTGTCCTCGTGCCCGCCCTGCCAGCAGGGCTCACTGCACACTCGAACACGTGTGAGAAGCCTCTGTCTTTACAGAGGTGACATTACCAGCACAAAGCATCTTGTGTGAGATGTGACATCTCACAACTTGCACAAGGCTCTTAATCACAGAATTTGGAGAGGGAAATTCAGTTTGGCATACAGCCTTTAATGTTGCCAATGTATGACCTAGATTGCATTTCCCTAGATGGTTTATGAGAATGTTATTTGAGACATTTTTCAAAAGAGTTATTAAAATTAAAATATACAATTGCCTATCCCTCATTCACAAGAACTAATACCCTGTCGTAGAGGGAAATCAAACTTGATTAACTTGGTTTGCTGTTCACAAATCCATCCTGTTACTCACTACCTGCTTATCTTCTGGTTGACAGCAAATTATTTTTCTTCGTTTATTCTACAAATTTTTTATTTTTATACTTAGTGAAAGAGAAACAAGTTGGATTCCTGAATAAAAGTAGTATTTGCAGTTAAGTTACAGAAAAATTCATCTGTTTTTTGTAGTCTTCAACAGTAAAAGACATCTAATTTGATAAAATTTAAATTTAAAATGGGTTTGTTTCTTCATTTTTCCTCTTAACCTTATACTGTCTTTAACATGCCTGACTACTCTTTACAATTCCAACAGGATAATGCTATAGCAGCTTTGTGTTCTGCTGTCACCTTCCTTTTTGACCCCCACAAAATTCAATTCCACATTATCCTAGTACTAACCATTTTTAAATCTTCAACTTTGTCAACAAATACATTGTTAATGGAATTATTATTAAAATATGTTGTTAATATTGCTAATCTTCAAAATTATTTAAAAATCCCCAATCAGTTCATGCCTAAAATCCTTTGCAATAATATTGGCACGTGAAAACTCTTCTTTCTATTCCAATGTATAGAAGCAAAAATTTACAGCTACACAAGGCTTTAAGAAATAGAAGAAATAACACCTTGAGCTTTTTATTCATTATGTGTTTTGATAATTCAGTCAAGCTTTGCAACTGGTGAAATTGGTGAAATTGTCTTTGAGATTGAAGGCCACACCAATCTCTTTTAGAGCCATGAAGACATTAAAATGTCTTTTTGTGAGGCAGATTGCATACTTGCCATTGTTTTACTGGTCTTATGGGATAACATTAATTTGCAGGGAGGTTTGGATTTCTTTTTTAACATCAATCTACAAACTAAAAGTGTTTTTTCTCTGTGAATGTTTATTTTATGTATCACTACTTGCACCATTTGGAATATAACAGTAAGAAGTGCTTTTTGTGTACTCAAATGCATTAGTTTATAGGAAAAGATTTAACACATAGTATATAAGTTAGTTCAGTTGCTTATTTAACTGCACTGATTGCAAAATGCTGAACTCAAACCAGCTCACACAGGATTTGTTTTAATTTATCTCTGTTGGAAGAAATAAGACATATAATTTAATCCAAATTCCAGTGCTATGCTCTGAGTTTTACTAGTACATGCCATCTAAAATGTACTAATAATGCCAAAAAATGGAACACTGAATGTTCTTCTATTTATTCTCCATGTATCATTTTCTCATTTTGAGAATCAGGCTCTAAAGTGCTGGCAATTGAAATAATCTGAACCATAAGTTTTTGAAAGCTGTTCCTTAATATAGACTTTGATTACCTTTGTGGGTGGTGTTTCTTTGTACTTACATTAAAAAAATTATGACTCCTTTTTTTTTTATGCCCCACATACAACTCCCTTCTTCTTATTAAAGGTTCAGATAGAAGGCTGTGTTTTTCATACTAGATTTCCTGATAAATATGACAAATGCATTTCATCAGTTTAGAAAGATGAATAGGCTTCAATTATGAGAAAGTAATATTGGCACTCATTTTTGTTGGACCTGAATTATAAGGGATTAACTATTACATTTATAAAGATTTCTGGACTATTACAGTAAACACTTCTTTGCTCAATGGACTTAGATGAAAAATTACCAAATAAATCTTCAGGCTCCTTTAATGACATTTTAAAGCGAAACAAGGATGTGGAATTGTTTCTGGACAGTACAAAAGAAAAGGTCTTTCCTTTTTTAGTTCCTACCACGTATGCATATTTCACACAGGCTTTCTAAAGGGGACTCTGCCAGCATAAAATACTAATTGGGAGACTTTCTCAGTGCTTTCTGTCGTTGTAAGAAAACAAGGCAGATGAAGCAGGACCATTACTGTCATGATTCGGGGGAATGGATTTTTTGTAGCTACGCCAATAAAATTGTTCATCTAAATCTGCCCTGTCTGTACAGTCTGGGGAAAGATGGAAAGCAGAAACGTGGCCTTCCAGAAGTGACTGCTTCTTTACAGGAAAAACCAGTGGCCATTCCCTGGGAACTGACTCTTCAGGAACTCTAAAGTAACTAACTGAGACTAAAGGGACAATATTTTAAAAGGTGGAGTGAGAACTTACACTCACTGTGAATTGTTACAGAAGGGATACAATTTAATCTTTGAGCTGAGCAAGGATGAGAATAATCAGCTCACGGAAATTACCTGGGAACTGGTCCATTAGAAATGGATGTTTGAATACACACAACTCATAGCTCTGAAATTAATGCTGGGTTTTGGTGTTTTGTTTTGGTTTTGGTTTTGTTTTTTTACTTGGTGATTCCCTAGAGTCAATCCTGCAGAACTACAGACAGCTGCAAACCAAATGTAAACCTACAGGCAGCAGGCCAATTTGTGTGGTGCAGCACATCATGCAGCATTGATGACTATCATCAAAAAACTTTTTCATTAGGAAAATACCTGTGAAGTACCTAAGATATATACATGCCACGGTACAACTGTGATTTTAAATCCACACATGCATATAAAAAAATGCAACCAAAATTACTGGTAACAGTAATACCATGGTTTCACAATGCAAAGCTTGTGCCCAGAGGTTTAGAAATCTCATATTAGTACCGTGAAACATTCAAATGGCATTGCTCATCTTTACAGCCACATTCTTAGTCTGATTTGGTCTGCTGCCTTCAAACTCCACATGAGTTTGAAGGCAGCAGACCTTGCTAAAGAGCAATTTTCATGATCTAAGTTCCTCTAAGAATGGCACTTCCTTTCTAGTGCTTTGGCACTTTATGAATACTATTGTTTGTGTTTAAGTCACAAAGCTAAGAGGGTGTCAAATACTCTATGTCATTATTTTATCAATAAAGCTTATCAAAGTCTATATGCCAGGAAGCCAGCAAATCTGCTTTTAAGAAGCCTTAGGTGTTATTTCTGGAAATTATACACCTGCATGACAATATGACTATTTTAAGATGCACTACCTTCTGAAGGTAGCCTCAGTACGATTCAAGAAAATAATTGTGATTACTTATAAATAACTAAATAATTGTAATTACTAGGTACCCAGCTATCCTAACCTTGTCTATCTGTACCCATTTAAACAAGTCCGTTTTGAGCTTTCAGACAACACAGCCACTTCCCCCTTGATATTGCCTTCCTGCTTTTGTCAACTTCTGACACTTTTTTTTCTGTTTTATTTTACTCTCAACAAGAGCAGCTCCTTCACTCTCTTTAACAAAAGGAGAATGCTGTGACTAACACAGTGCATGAGCCTAACAACGTCCTCAGAAACATCAATTTCAAGGACTTTTATATGTTAATTTGATAATATACTCATTTTTAAGCATATTGCACATATTCAAGGACAAATAAGATTTCTATTAAGATAATGGATTGAACTACATGATGTGAAAACTGCAAACAGGAGGGAAGGAGAAGTAATGGCAACTGGCCATCATTGGACAATGTAGAGGCAACAAAGAGGCAGGGAGCAGGTACCTGTTCAGAGACAGATGCCCTTGAAGTATAGAAAACCACAAAATAATAATAGGACAGGTAAGGAAACAAGGCAGATAAACGAACCTGTGGCAGAAGAGCAAGAGTTACCTCATGGTATCTAGCACAGCATTTATTTCAAAGTAGACTGGATACGTCAAGGGGCATAAAACCTGAGATTATGTAGTACTTCAGTCCTGGAAGCCTTCTGAACCCAAATGTTTCATTTCCTCCTGAACTATGTGGCTTGGTTTAAACATAATTATTTGCCTAAGAACAGGCTAAGCTGCAGGCCACAGATCAACTTGTGGAGCAGCTCATGTTTCTGACATTTCCTAGTGCCAAGCAAGTGCCTGGGAATCACCTTGCTAAATTCATAAAGGTGTAAAACTCTTCCTGCTGCTCTGAGCGGTCAAGATAGAAAAAATGTGTCAAAACCCATCCTTTAATATGCAAATACTAGTTTGCTGAAAATGTAAGATAATAAAAGCATATATAGTGATTCACAATTGCTCCAGGAGTTCTTTGGATTACTGGGAGTAACTTGAACTGTTTTTTTAAGCAGCAAGTCAGTATTTCTCAGTAAGCATGCCTGATTAGAGTAATGCTTTGTGTTTTAGGGTTGGTTTTTTTTCTTTGTTTGTTTGTTTGTGGGGGTTTTTTTGCTCTTTTTTTTTTTCTTTCTTTAAACTTTTTTTACTTTTTCTATCTGGGACAACATGTTTGTGTTTTGTGAGCTTCCAAGGATGAAGGTTTTATTTTTTTCTTTCTTTCTCCCAATTCTTGTGTGAGTAGGACAAATTCTTTGGGAATGAATAGAAGCTCTTTGGCCTGCAACACTTAGCCTTTTTTGGTTCTATCTTTCTCCCATGATGTCATGCAGTTATTTTTCTGAATGACTTCAGTGTGTTTGCCTCAACAAGTCAGCTATTTTTTAATTTTTATTGTACTTTTCATCTTTTTAAAAAGAAAATCCCACCTTTTCATTAAAAAACCCTCAAAACCTATAACAAAATATCCCAAACAAGAGCACATTTTTCTTTTCTTCTTTTCCCCTTTTGGTTCATCATAATATCTGAGAATTGTATTGTAAGGAATATATAAGATGGTAAGTACTACGTGTCCTGCAAATATCAACTCCTGCTACAATTTCTGTATTGAGAATCTCTGATAACATCAAGGTGACTGTAAGAAATTAGTAGGACTCATATAATTTTCATCTTACAGTTTTTTAATGTTATTGTCAATGATTCTCTACTCCATTCTAATATTTAATCATGATGATGATGATGATGATGATGATGATGATGATGATGAAGAAAGTATATTACACTTGATACAACTATATTAGTAGGAATTTTAAAAAGATTCCCTCCCAGTCCCTCAAAAAAAATTAATAAAATTTTCTAAAAGAAGGTATTCAATAGAAAGGAAATTATTAAAGAATTATAAAGATCTCTGTAAAAGATTTCTGTGGTAACTGGAAATATACAGACATCTCCCTCTCATCTGGCTTCAGAAGTAAAGGGGACAAATTCCAGATTGCTAAAATGGAATTTGTCAATGTAGAATTTGGAACAGTTAAGTGGGATAGCAAACCCGAATCTGATAAGAAGATAATTTGTGACACTGACTACCTTTCCTGCCTAGCTTCTTGGTAAAACAAATTTGTACAATCTGATTGTTGGCCTGTCAGTGCTAAAATAAGTACAAAGTATTTCCTGAGAAGCTTGAGGAAAAGCACTGTGCTCCTAGCACAGCATTTTTTCTCTAGTAGGGAGAATTTGTAACAGGATCTTGTCTCTTAAGAGTGCACTGGATTCAAGAGGCTACTGTGCACACATTCTGGTACTTAGGGTGGATACAGTCAGAAAAATCCCAACCAGGTGCTCTAGAATGAGTGCCAGCAGCAGTTCTGACCTAGGGGACACAGGTGTCCTTCCCACTGCACTTTCCTGGGTGGCTGTTCCTCCAGAGGAGGTGACACTCACAGGGACACTCACATGGCCATGGACTACAGCAGGGTGGGAAAGAGCTCCCCTGGGAAGAACACCAGTGACTGCACCAGTCTGTCCTGAATATCTCTGATGTACCCTGTGACATTGCTTCAAAGATGGAACATATTTATATCATATTTAAAATCCCCAGAAATACTCAGTTGCTGTTGGCTTATTTCCCCTTTATCGACTCAAGTCCCTGACATACCATAGCTGTTCAAAATTGATTTTCATATCTTAAAAATGAATTCAAACCCACATGTATTCACCCATTTTTTGTTGTTTCTCACTTTCCGAAAGGCTTATGAAACTAAAATATAACCATTGTGAGTTATAATCTATTTTGACATTGAAGATATGTTCTTCTATAGAATTGATCACTGAAAAAATTACACACCTTTGCGAAGTCCTTTAACTAGCTTTTAGATTTGAAATACAAACATTTGAATTAAACACTCCACAAAATCCTGAGTAATTTCAGAAGTTTTAAACAAGACTTTTAGTTCTTTTTCTATAGTCCCAAATCACATGCACAAAATAATGCCCCTCGGTTAGAACCTCTGCTTCTGAAACTCTTTATACACCTCTGTTATGTGTTGTGCCTTTATTTGTATTACCTCATAGTATTTATAATGTAGCAGAAAAATTTATAGTACAGCAGGTAAAGGTAATGAGGAGCTGGTAATAAAACATGAGAAATAAAATCTTTGTGCTTCTCTCATATTCTTCAATACCTCTCTAGGAAAAGCACAGAAGAAATCCATGTTAGAAAGCCACACAGAAAAGTTGTCAAGGACTCAGAGTAGGCAAAAAAAGAGCCAGAAAACCTAGTCACACAAATATTTGCACTATGGGACTGTGGTGAGTCTCTCTCTCTGCTTATCAAGATAAATTATGTTGTAACTGCCATTTCTCTTATTCTCCAAATTTTCAATGAAATTCAGCTGGTTAAAATCTAACCTTTCCAGTCAAAGCTCAGACTGCGGTCTCCCATGAGTCAGAAGTTGCTCTATGAAATAACTGCAACTGTTTTGGGGGGATCTTTTTGGGTGGTTTTTTTTGTTTGTTTCTGCTTGGTTTTTTGGTTTTTTAATTAATGCATTTTCATTGCTATTCATGCAAAAAAGAAAACATCCCGTTCTCCAAGGCAAAACATAAGGAATGGAATTCAACACTTACACTATTTTTATTAATTTGCTTTTGGCAGCATGGCATGGCATGGGATTGTCTATGTATTTCCTTTTTCACTATACTGAGACATTCTGCTTTATATTTTCTGCATATTTAAAATACAACTGTCCTTCTCACTACCATAAACTACCATAACATACAAAAAACCTGCTAAGTTTCTTATTGGAATATATATCAAGCTGTTTGAATACTTATATGGTGGAATAGGGGGACCATGGAACAATTATTCACTAACTGGAATGTTTAAAAGAAAAGCAAAAGCAAAAAACCCCTTCATTTTCTGTATCTTTAATTATGATTTCCTAATAGACTGCCCATACTGATCAACTGACATAAGAGACAAATGGTTAACTTCTTTTAAAGTAACATTATGTAATTATAATTTCACATTTAAAATTATAATTCATATTGATGTTTTCAGGAAATGCACTGTTACTGAAAAGATGCTTAAAAAAAGAGTGGATCTAATAGACAAGATGCAAAGGATGCAGCAAACTCACTGGAATTTAATTATGGCACTGACTTATCACAAAGTGAGTTATCCAAAATATTTGGAGTTACTAGAAAAATAGGATTTTTCCAAGACTGACAGGAACTGAGAAGCTTTTTAGCACAACTGGAGAGCATTTTTGGCAGACAAGCCTAATACTGAGGAGCATTCTAGAATCCCGTGCAAGCTTTGCAAAGATTCAATTGACTCTGGAGAAAAAGATAATCAACATAAAAGGATTGTTTACGTGCAGATTATTTGATTCTAAATATTATGTTTATGTCAATAAAAGTGAAAGCACAAAATAACAAGTACCTGGAGTTAAAAGGAAGTGATTTTGGGGGCCTTACTCTCTGCTCTGTGGCACTTGACATACACATTCATTTGTGTGCAAACTGTGAGTTAAATAAGGATTTTGTACTCAGTATTCCTAACAATCATTGGCATTAAATTCTGACAGACACTGGAGACAGCACAAAGTGAGAGGTGACTTCTTGATTCTCCTTTGCAAGATCCACGTGTAGCTTTACATGTGCACTTACGTGTGCTTATGAGATGACTGGAATTTTTTTGCTCAAGTTTACTTCACTGCACAGTTTTGTATGAATGAATTGTTTCTGCTCTCAGTTTAAGATGTAAGCATCTAGACAGCTTAGTCATAGTGCAGTCAGGAACCCAACATTTAAACAGACTAATCATAAAAAATTAGTCACTAAAAATCTTAATTAAAGATGATAAAGGCTTCAGAAAGGTCAATATTAAACTGATGTTCCTAATTAATTATTTCTTTTAAAAAATGTTTTTTCAAGCATCTAGATTCTTACAGAAATCCTAAATTACTTACAATTTCTGTAAAATTAAAATCATTACTCTTCATACTTATTTAATAACTGCTACAGGTAGTGACAGGAATTACAGAGAGCAGAATTAATACTAAATCCTTGAAAATAATTCAATTACACAGCTACCAGTAACTCATACAAGGTGGTTCACATATAAAGTTGATTCTGTAAAGAACATCTCTAACTACAAAGACAAAGCGAGTTCAGAACTTTTGCAATTCAGTAGTTTTGCAGAATTCCTTGGACAGAACACATTCTTTAAACCATTATAATCAGATTTAACTCTCATGTCTCTTAACTCTCTAAGCAGCAGGTGAAAAGTTGAGTAACTGTAAATGTGTTGTAACCATTAACTGGTGGTAATATCAAATAAGGCCAACCTTTCACACAGTACTTTTTTCATGCTAGCCATATCCAAAATTTAGGTTCATAACCTTTTATACTAATTCCTCAGGATAAAAATTTTGGGGGAAATCTATAGCTCAGTTCTGAGCAAGTAAAATGAAGCTGCTCTTTGTTAAATTTTAACACACAGACCCATGACCTGCAATGACCACAAAGCCAACATTCCTCTGGTTCTGCAGCCCTGGAATGGGACAGCTGAGCTGCAGAGCTGACAGATGGACTGAACTCTGGAACCAAGAAATTCCCCTACCTGGCTTCTCCAGCTGTGGTCAAACACTTCAGAGAAGTTGTGATTAGTCTTAAGATATCACTCCTTTTACTAACTTTTTATCATCCTCAAGCCCCACTAAATGGAAGTGCCTTCCTGAGCCAGCTGGGTTCAGCTGAATTACCTTCTAGAGCAGTTAAAGATTTCTCAATTCGTTATGCCAGAATATCTGCAGTCCAGTCACTCTGAGACCTGTGAGGGGACAGAGTGTATCCAAGAGCTCACTGGAGCTCACATGCACATGCTTCATGTGGATAGAGGTTATGGAAATAATCTGGAATAAAATTATCAGAGATTTCGCTGCTTAATTCTAGCAAGCAGAGGTCATACTAGGAGTTATGCCCAAGAGGGTTAAGACTTGGTTAAATATGTAGATTTTTCACAGAAATAACAAAAAGCACATGCTCAACAGGCAGGCCACTTTCCTGCCAACATCAAATCTCAATTCCAAGCCTTTGGGTCATTCCAGTATTTCAAAGAATAAAGTTGCCAGACCTTTGCTTTTCAATAAGGACAGTACAGAACACACGTCCCTAGTTAACTTTAAAAAAATTGAATAAGTTTACCATGTTGATTTTCTAAGTTGTTTCTTTGGATTTTGTGTGTTTGTTTGTTTTAAGGATTGCTATGGTATTCATAGTTACCCAAACTACATCCCAGACTATCTATCACATGTGGATCTTGGGTACAGCTGCATAACTTCTAGGAGTACTCATTTAGAATTTGTTGACATTTGGACTTAGTGCCAAAACATCAATTCTACAGAATCTGAAGCTTAAAATTTCTTTCAATTATATTCTTCATTGGCAAGAAATATATTTAATGTTTCAAGATACAAAGAGATATAATGTACACTGATATAAAATTAGAACACTTAAAATTGCCTCTTAATAGTTCTTCCTTCTCAGTGCTCTTTCAATTTCCAAAGTGTTTTTAACACAATGAGTTTTAGGTAATAAGCAATTTAATTTGAAAATGTTCAACATGACAGAGAAAGTGGGGATGATGGAGCTGATGCAGGGCAATTCCTTGGGCACTAAAATTGGGCTTCCCTTGTCTCTGGTCACACATTCTTATTCCCTTCCCCAAACCAGCATCTCCTGACATGATGCTGGTCTGAAGAACCTTGCTCATGTTTTTAAGTAAGCTTATGGAGTGAAGCAAGCAAGATGTTACCCTCACAAGAAAGGGAATTATCTTCTGCCAGTTCTCTTCCCTGAACTGGTATAACAGCAAGGTAGGAATACAAAGCCAGGATCAAGATGACCATTCCTGTCTGGACTTTTACTGTGTGCAAGTCAAAAATAACAGATTGTTATTTGAAACAACAGCAGGGGGAAAAAAAAGATGTGGCTTTTAAAGCCAAAACCTCTGAAGCCAAAATTAAGCTTCCAAGCTTCTAGCCTTCTATGTATCTATCAGTTTTTCTCAGGTTTCTGATTCATAAACAGTCTGAGACTCTTTTGCTCAGAGAAGTATTGGTTATATCTTAAGATTTATATAAAGCAGCTGCTGGCTTTGTAAATCACCTTTCTACTTAAAAGTTATGTGCTGTGATAATTCTCACTTTTCATATTTTATTCCACTGTAACACCTCTTACACACTCTGCTCATAAGAAGCAGTGAGGTGAGTAAGTATTGCATGAAATAGAGAATGCCACCAGTAGAGCTTGTAGGTAAAATACTCAGAATGTTAAGAAAAACCTTTTGAAAAAGCATCTGTGCCGACATGGGAAATCTGTCTGTGTGCAAAGTAGGAATTGTGGTTGTGGTTATGAAACTGCTGTATCATTAAATACCTCAGAGGATGTGAAATCAGCCATATTCTGTCAGGGCTGACTCATCCATGTCTCAGACATGGGGCTGTGGAAAACATCCCACCCCAGCAGCTCCCAGTTAAGAGGGAACATAAAAGGACAATGGGGTGTCTGAGCCAGACAGCAACAAACTCACCCAAACTCTGCCTGCAAGCCAGGGTCTTAAGCTACAGATTTTCCCCAAAATTGAAAGGAAGATCAACAGCTACAACCACACCTTAAAAGCTAAAGCATTTTAGAAATGCTGTGAATCACAGAAAGAGAGAAAAATTGTGCATGGAGAAGGAACGGTGAGGTGTGCTTTGGTAACTGAGGGCCAGCCAAATGAGAAGGAAACTGGCTTCAGAACTGTGACACAGACATGTATGCAACATAATTTAGCAAAGTTATGTAGAGAAGTGGATGGCACAGAGTGCCCAAAACAACATTAGAGCCGAGGAAGGGAAGTATACACACTGTATCCAGTGTTTTCTCAGCTGCGTGATAGATGCCAGCTAATACAAAGAATCATTGATTTTATGAAATTTTGACACCTGTGCTTGTCTCCTTCACATATCACATCTTTCTAAGAGGTGAACTATAATCCCTGAGTGCACAAAAGGGGGGCAAAAGGAAAAGCTGTGCTTAATCTTTCAGAGAATGTAGCAACACAGCTGTCAGTGCTCATCCTTGGGGCAGGAGCACACGTGCAAGCAGCCAGCAAAGTCTCACATTCACCAAGGAATAGAAGACAAATAATCTGACTGGAAACTGAACCAGAGAGAAATCTGCTTTCCACTTAGACCAAACAAAGCTTAAAGGTATATGGGCTTCAAGAGAAAGAATGGAAACAAAGCAAACCTGTCCATTTCCAGCTGACTGGACGTTATGAAGCCTGTGACAAACCTGTTTCTTCTCACTATTGCATCAGTTGAAATTTGCAGGTCAGTTGTCAAATTTTCACTTTCAATAAAAGTTAACATAATTAAAATTATTTTAGCAAACCTTCCATGCAGTCATACCTACAATGAAAATGGCTCTTCACTACAGAGATGCTCCTCAATAAATATCTTCTAAAAAAGTTGAGCTGTTACTTGTTTATTCTTCCTATGATTTTAGCCAAATGCCAGAGGAAGATTTCCTACCTGAGAGAAGTGCTTGTTCCCAATGAAATCTATATTTTTCCCAATATTGTAAAATTACATCCAAGCTACTAAACTGGAATTTCAAACCATTTGTAGATATACCAAAAGTCAGATCAGGACAACATTCAGAGTTGTTTTCTTGACATTATAGGTAATTAATTCTATCTTGGGCTTCTTTACTCATAAGAATAATTTATTTGTAAGAGAGCAATTTGCATTTTTAATGTTTTTAATGCCTTTTCATTATTAGGTATTTCTTATTTGTTCGTAGGAAAAAAGTATGAGGGTGCATTGTGATTATCTTCTTTTTTTTCTGGGTGGAGAACCACAAGCAAGAACTTTGGAAATCACACATTAGCACAACGTTCAAGTCAAACCATGTCCAAACAGCTCTGCCTGCACTTCAAAGCACTGGCAAAGGCCCACACAATGTTCTTCCAAGGTTTGCTCCATTGCCATAGTGGTGAATCATAACCATAAAAGAAGCCGTGTGAATGTTGGTTGGGTTTTTTCTCTTCATACAGGAAACAGTAAAACATTAATAAAGAAGTGAGGTCAAGAGAGAACTAAAGAACTGTTCTTCAGTCAGATCTAAGTGGCCAGGGTTTTTTTCCACCTGGGACACCCAGTCAAAACATTTGCTATTGAAGGTCTCACTGTGACTCACTTATTAAAATTCCAGATACAGATTTAATTTACTCCTAACTCTGATAAACTGTGACAAACTAACCCTGAAATATTTTACATCAGTAAATCTGAGAGTTTGAGAGTTTGGTGTAAGTCACTCCAGAGAATTCTAGCTTGATTTGGGTTTATTACTCAGAAAAAATTAAAGTATGGCAAAATTTGTCACTTAGCTCATAGAAAATTTAATGTTTTGCAAAATTAGACATCAAAGCTAATGAAGGAAGCATTAACATACATTATAAATTTGCATTACCACAAATTCTGATACCGAGATTATGAAATGTTTTTTCTTTTGCAAGGCATTTCAAGTTTAATAAAAGACCTGCATGTACTCAAAAAAAAATTGCTCATCTGTCCAAACTTTCAAAAGTAACCAGTCTTTCAACTGCATGGCAAATCATGAAAAACCTTGCTTAGTACAATACTTCTCCAGAGATATTTCCTTTATGGCATTTCATTTTTTTTTCTTACAGATAAAAACCTGAATTATTACTTCCACTATATAAAAGAACACACTTATTTCAGTGTAAGATAGGATATGCACTGTAAAATCTTTATATGAAAGAAATCTTTAAAAAAAAAAAAAAGGATTATGTAAAGCACATCTCCTTTTAATTACAAATAAATAATTATGTAATTCAAATTGCTGACATCTATAACCAGTACTCTTAATAGTACAGAATGCATTCTAATTTATTTTCTCTTTATGGGTATCTACTAGAGAAAACATTTGAATTGCAGGCTTGAATCTCAAGGGAGAAGAACACGGAAAAGCAAAGCTGAGTGAAATATGAAGTTCAGATATCTTTTGGAACTCCATACTCATGTAGAAAACAGCTCTTCACTTCAGGATGTCAAAGTCAACACCTGAGGTCGTTCACTGAATTACCGCTTTTGTAGCCCAAAAGCAAACAGCAACAGTACTACAGCAGCTGCTGTGTACTGACTTTCAAACAATCTGTCTTTAAGGACAGTCAGTCAGGTATGAAAACAGCAGGAAATTTAAGATTTTTCTACAGCATTAAATATCACCCATTCAACTGTCAATCCTACTCAAAAACGTGGGGTTTTTTAATAATTTTTAAAGTAAGCATTAAGCTAATAAACAGCTTTTAGGAGACAAATTTTACAGCGTCAGCTCTTGTCTAAATTAAGAATATTGAAATTTAAATGACATAAAAATGTAAAAGTAAAGCTGTAACATTTCAAATAAAAGACTTCCTATTTCCAGTGAACATATATCTGTATGAAATGTGTTTGCTGTTGACAGGGACTGATGAGAGCCAAGTGGATTCAGCATTAATTTACAATTGTTTCAAACATACATAATACAGAATATTATGCCAAATTCAGATGAGAACAGTAAAGCTCCTTTACAAAATACAGCTATGTTTAACAATTTCCATTAAGTTGTTTTTTGGCACCAGAAATATTCCTATGACCCAATTTCCACCTGCTTATTGGCTTTATATACCATCCAAAGTAAAGTACCAAATGGGAAACTGCTAAGTAAAAGGTAACAAAACATGAGGTTTTTAACAGTTTGCCATGTGTATGACATTATTTCTCCACTTAACTTATGAAAAATAATTATGGGTTAGGAAAGTGATGGAGACTCTGAACATTACAGTTCTTTAGGGAAATGCAAGTTAGGAGACCAATTGATTGATATTCTGACAATTTATAGCAGCAAACAAATAATCACAAACATTTATTGGAGTTACTATATAAACCACCATATTTTTTATATAATGCGTGTGGGTTTCACATAATTATGAATGCAAGTGTCAACAATGCAATACCAGGTAATGCAGACACAAATATTAGATTCCAAGTCCTAGATCTTTTTTAAACAGATGGCTTCCTAATGGTTTTGTTTATTGAAATAAAATTCCACTTGAGCTTTTCAGGGGAAGATTGTTTAACTGAACCCTATTTAATAATTTCTAATTGTATATGTGCAAAATAGCTCAAGCTAATGCACACTAAGTTAGGAGATTTCACCCTGCAAATGTGACAATATTGGCAAGTGCAACAAGGGCAAATCTATAACATTTCAAACAGAAAGTTTCCCAAGGAGGTAAAACTTACATATTAAAATTCTGTGGGGAAACACACTGGACACTGCCCCTCACGTGCAGCCTTTCAAAATGCTTTATCTCAGTGTCTTTCAGCCTCCCAAGAAACGTCAATAATCAAATCCATTCAAGCCACTTCAATTGCACCTGTTTGCACAAGGCTTGAACTCTCACTTGTCTGAAGCTGATTTGGTTACCAAAATCTCATTAAATACTGCTATTTATTGACTCAGTCTTTTCAAACATCTATCCGTTTGCATAGGCCTGTGCAAAAGTAAAGGTCTTAGCCCTGAATATATTTGGTTTGAGCATCTTGTTTATAAAGTTGGTCTTTTAATTAAAATGCGTTTAATAATACATAGTTTGTACTTACTCCATACAAAGTCCCTAAAGACTTTGAATTCTGCACTACAGAATTTTTAAATTGAGGTCAAAGAAATTACAGTTTGCTTCTGGGAAAGAAGCAAAAGTTTTCAGGAAGGTCAAACCAATGAATCTTTGGAAACCCTGGCCATAATGTCCTAATTAGGTCATCCTGAAATAAAAAGTACTTTGTTACATCACTTGGCTCTTCTGCAAATAAAGACGTTATTTTATTAATACCCATTTATTATGTATTTTCATGGAATCACAGAATATCCTGAGTTGGGAGGAACCCACAAGGTTCATTGAGACCAAGTCTTGGCCTGGCCCAGGATACCCCTACAATCCCACCATGTGCCTGAGAGCATTGTCCAAATGCTTCTTGAATTCCTAAACCCCAGACTGTAAAGGAAAATCTGCTATCCCCTTCAAAATTATTTTGAATAGGTGGTTTAAATACATGTTTCCTGCCTGCTATCTTCCACCAGAGGGAAAGCTTGATATCTAAAATCACTCAGATGTTTTAACCATAGTCAAATTTTAGTGTGTACCTTTATCATAAGGGACTTGTCATATAACAGTAGTGAATTATCAATCACAAAGTCCAACTCTGTTATATACAATCACTCACTCATAAAATCCAAATAATTCAATGTTAGCATGGTTTGAAGGTTAGTCTGATTGCTTTTAGTGTAATGGTAATTGCTCGTGTAAGATATAGCTATTCCTTTAGAGGAGATAATTCCTACAATACAGTTTGTAGCATCTTCATATTCTCTCATCTTGGAAAAAGTCCTGATGCCATTTATGTGATCTACACTAAAGAAACTAATTAAAGATTACTTATTAAAAATAAAAAAGAAAGGTATTTGTAGCTTTACTTTAGAATAACAAATCTATTCCTTGTATATTTAAGGAGAAAGAACCTCAAACTGAAGTAAGCCTGTTACGTGGTGTTTCAATACTGCAGTTCTATTGACCACACTTTTTTCTATTCCCCTTTCTTTACCTCCAAGGCTTCATAAGGTGGTCAAGTCACTCCTCATGCAGACCCATTTTCCAACCATGCCTTGTGTCCCTTTGTCACAGGAGGGTCCAACAGCCCAGCACTAGGACAAGAAAGATTTCTTTAGAAATTCCTGTGATACTAAAGCCACAAGCATGTCTGCACACTACTACTTCAGGTCAAGGGAAATAATGTGAAAATGAACAATTTTTCGCCTTTTAAACTGAGAGCATTGTGTGCACTAGGACTCCATAAGCTTTTAATCAAAAGTGTAAATTATATTCTTTCTGTTTATAAAGGTGATTTTCTGTTACAGCAATCCAAGAATGCAACTCAGCAAAAAAGATCAGCAAAGAAGCTATTAATGCTAAAGTTAATCTGCACAAAAAAAATTGCACTCTCTCTTACTGAACACATCCAACACTGATATCACAGCAAAATATTTTTAAACTTTACATCGTATATTAAAAAAAATGTGTAAGTGACTTATGTATGGTTCAACTTGACTAAATTATTTTGGATCAAATTAAGTTCAAGCTTGAGGTGCTTCTATTACAGAGTTGGATACTGCACTTTGCAGGCACTGCATATATTACATGAAGAGTTATATCCTAAGCAAATTAAAAATATTTTATATAGTTTGCTACCTTTCTTTGTGAGTCCCAGAGACTTTTTCTCTACACCCAAAGAACTCTCGCTGCAAAAATAATGTATTTTATGAGTTTCTACTCTGTGTGGTTTTTAAATCCCAGACACTTTCAAGCTACCTTCATAAGCCCTCTCCTGGAGATATCTGGCTAACCACAATGTGCTAGTTGGCAGAATGTACACGACCTTTAAAAAAAGCAACATTTACATTTTGCTTAGATGTCCTAATAAGTCCAAACACTGCACAAGAGAAAACATCATATTGGTATAAAACAAAAGAAAGACTTTGTTGAAACTTAAAAAAAAAAAGATCTTGAATGGGAAATTAATGTTAAAATTTTTGTTCAAGAAATAAAATTATAAGAACACAAAGAGAGCATATGTAGAAGTTTAAATAAAAAATAAATTGAAGCATTGTTTCTTCTTTGTTATGCTCTGTCTCCCACACAAACTCAAAAGCAAAAATAATGATTAGATTATTGAACAAACAAACAAAAATCCAAACTCAACTTACTCCCATTTGTAATACAGTCAGAGCATTACAAATACGTGGCCTGAACCTCAGAGTCCTGGTCTGTCTGTTCGGGAGGGGGAATGCACTGGACATGAACTGGAATCAGTACGCCTCACACCACTGACCACAGGCAGCAGAGAAATCCTTCTCTTTGTGCTTACATGATGCTTAAACTACACCACTAAATATGTGGAGAGAGCTGTAGCAGATACTAAATATCACTGGAAAGTATTTCTGTGTATTTATTAAAGGAATTTGAAAAACCTTGTGCCTTTTCCTACAAATACAAGATGAAAAGGCTATGTTGTCCCACAAACCTCTGTTTTTACACAAATACACAAATATTATGCAAGAAAACCTGGACTATGATTTCAAAGAGCAGCTATTCTAATTGTTCTTTTACTTCATTTTTCCTGCCTCATCCCAGTACTGCATTATTCCTGTATAGCATTCAAGTTGCACAAAAACCCAGCTTCTGTGTAGCAGTGTAACTGCCCAGGTTAGGTTTACAGTGAATATTTATCTGCGGGACCTCGGGCATGCTTTCAGTGCCTACTGTTGTGAAGACATCTCAAAAAGCAAGAATTTGTCTTTTTTGCCTGAGGCAACTGCTCAGAACGAACTTCTCTAAGAAATCTCTTACACAGTAATTAACTTCCAAATTCACCAAGTCTAGTACACATTGTTCAAACACACATTTGTAACCCCACGCTCTGAGCTGGGAGTTTACAATACCAGGAAAAGCTGCATTGCAGGGCTTTTCAGGACAAGAAGGCAGGGGGGGCAGGGAGCAAGATCACGGCATAAACTCAGACTCCATAAAACAACACTGTCCCTATGCATCGAGCTGGAGTACAGAATAACACGGTTTAATTAAATAACACAGTTTAACAGTTTAGTTAAAACACTGCGGAGGCAGACGGAAGGGGAAAGAACCAAGACATAAAAACATGATATTTCACATATTTGCTGCAGACAGATCCTGGAAGCATTTCAGAAAGAACAAATGAGGCAGAATATCTTTAAGTGTGTATGGTCATATTGGTTAAATGAAATTGAAGAAAACAGTCATACCTGATTCTGTCAAACACTTTATAACAGATATAAAACTAATTCACCATGTACTGCTATCATGGAAGAAATTCACATAATCCTCAGTAAATAAATACTAAATTCATTTAAGGAATGATATGTAATAATGCCTCACATGAAAATAAAATATACTTATGGAATTTAACTGAATTAAATCTCAGAGATTACCTAACATCAGATAGATAACTATCACTTCCATTTACAGTTGGAGAAACCAGAGACACAGAAGGGTTAAAGTGTGCTGCCCAATGGCACCCTAAAAACTGGTGGCTAAGCTGACAGTGACAAAAATCAGATTATCCAGCGCCATCCTACCAGGGAAAAACATTATCTGTCTCATAAATAACAGAGCAGCTCAGAAGTGTTTCTCCACTTTGCCAACATTGTGGATAAATGTTGGCAGTGCAAATGTGTGGAATTTGGCATAGAGCCTCTTTCCTTACAATGTGTCATTCATCCTCATTTTTAGCAATTCAGTGGCTGTTCCTTTTAGGTGGCTATTAAAGGGAAGAATAACAGAACAAAAACAGACAATAGAACACCTATTACACTAATGAAACATAAGTTAAGTAGAACATCCTCCAGTAAGTTTGTAGCATTAAAACAGCTCTACAATAACCATCAGATTAATTGTTGGAGCTCTTCTAGCCCTGAGATCTATTGAAATATTAATTTTTCTGGTTTGATTTCGTTGGAAAATGTGAAATTGTGATATGATTTTATATTAAACTGAAAGAAGAACCAGTAAAATTGCCAGAGCAATTGCTCTATCTAGAGCTAGCAAAGACAGGAAATACTGTACTGTTTCCCCTTACAGTTCTTCACTGTTCCCTGAAGAACCATTGACTAAAAACTTTAGCTGAGGACAATATTAAATTCACATTTACAAAACACTTTAAACCTCTGCAGGTTGACTCAGTGTTGAGTCTCCCAGCCATAGTTACTTACATACAGTTCCAAAGATTTAAGGATTTCTGTGTTTTGAGACTAAGATTATGTCACAAGAATAAAAAGCACTGTGAAAGCAAGTAAGAACTCCCTTAAATTGCATCTTATTGTACACTAAGTTTGAAAATACACTTGTGAGCTGTTCTGGCTAAGTTGTATGCTGCTGTCTAATCCTCAACAGAGCAGTGGAAATACAAATAAACTAAAAGAGAAGAAAAAATCATTTTTCATATTTGTTAGAAAATCTCAAGTAATACATATAAAAACAAAGATCAAAATATTTGTAGATTCCCACCAACCATGAATTTCAGTGTTAAACTTGTGATAAATATCCCAGGGTGGAATGACAAATCACTCTATGGAGAATTGCTTTCGTTTCAGACAAATGATTTCTAGAGGCTTTTTAGCTTCCAAGTTCAGGATTCTGTAGAATATAATATTCAGTAGCACGTATGGCATAAGAACTGGGTGTAGTACAAGGGAACTCATGCAGCTGCTCAAACTCCAAGCCTTGCATTTGTAGCTCCCACTCAACTCAGTGCTAAAAGGAAAATAAAGTCCTCCAGAGCACGAAAGGTGCGAGACAGTTGCAGCCACGTGAGAGCGAGCTGGATCACAGATGTACATGAACTGGCATGTCTGAGTGTGACTAAGTGCCAAGCAGTTCCACAGTGATTTAAACAGGGCTCAGACTTCAGGAAATGAAGGGGGAGTGGGAGACTGTACTTTTCAATGTGGCATAATATTATTTAATCACTAAGCCATTACCTTCTTCGAATGAAATATAAGTAAAGCATTCATAATTTTCAACTCAATTATGTCAATTCTCCAGTTATTCTTCTGTTTGGATATTTTGAATTTTATAAAGGCTGTTAAGTCCCTGCCGTGGTTTTATTATTAAGCAGATACTGTATATCTATGATCATGGATGCTTTAACTTATTTATATTACCCTTTTTTTCCATTCCAGTTTCCAGTACTAATTTCAGTTACCTGAAACCTGTTCCAGTTTCCAGTACTAATTTCTGTTACCTACAACCAAGCCAGAGCACGCCAAAATGGATGTACCCAACCAGAGGGATCACTGGCACAGTGCAGATTTTCTCTCAGGATCGTTCACACTGATTCCTATTCCACAGAAAAAACTCTGGAACACGGCAGCACTCTCAGTTTGTCATCTACAATAATAACTCTGTCGTGCTTACACCAAAAGCTTTGAAAATTCAGTGTAGTGAGTTTTTTTTAGTTTGAATGTGGATAGTTGTTAGTAGGGCTCTCCTAATCTATGGAGTAAACACTGATGTCTGGTAGGTTCAGAATACACAAAGCATAAGCAGCAATAGAAATATATAAAAGTCACAAGTCTTGCAAATTTTTCTGATCTGCTACAAGTACTTGTGTTTACATCTCACTACAGTACACATTTTTACTTTCTGTTTTTCTAGGTTAGCCTACATTAAACTTGACAAGCAACTCACTTCTTAAAGGAAACTTCAAATTCATCTGACCTTTTTGCCAGACTGATCTCTAAACCTATGTGAGATGCAAATACATTAAGAAAAAAGGACAAATCCCCAAGTTTCCTGAACATGATTTAGCTGGCACTTATGTTACTCAGAACACTAGACAAGTGTCAGCTTCCTGCTGTTTCTTCTCAGAAGTTTCTGCAGTTGGACTGTTAGCAAATAGAACTCTGGTCAGATTTACAGGCCTGAAAGATCACGGACTCCATTCTGTTTCCCACAGTACTGAGGTGCCAATGCTTGTTCTTCCTGTGCATATCATATGCACATCTGCACTCATCACATACTCCCATCCAGAGCTAGACAGCATTTTTGTATCTTAGTTTTAGAGTGTGCCTTGCAATACAACCAAGACTTCCCAAAACCAGGATGGAATAGAAATTGAATATTCTCTTCATGGACTGCCCAGACAAACATGTCTTTTTTTAGTGATGTCTTTTTCAGCAAAATCTGCTCACAGTCTCAGTAATTATCTGTAAACTGAAAAACTAAGCAGAAAGCTGAAAAACTTAAAAGTATAAACAGCATCTTCCATCTGTCTCAAAGAAACATACAGATAGTAAACCTACTAGGAATGCTTGATAAGAAAATATTTCTCACTTTTACAAACTAAAATTAAATTATTAAATAAGGTGCCATGGTTATTCTTAAGGATGTAAAAAGAATCAAGTAAAGGAATTTGGACAATACAAACCATTTTGTTCATTTTCCTGTGTCTATTTGACTAAATGTTTTTGTATTGTTTGCTACATAAAACCAAGTAGGTTCTTGTAAAGGTTTGTGATATAAATTCCATAGTATTAGCATTTAATAGAAGAGTTGTGCAAACAAGTAGTAGTAACCTTAGAGCTTGTTACACTATTACTCCCTGTTAAACAATAGTTATGAATTATGAAAACAGGCTATGAATTGTCCATCATAAGGATAAGACACATTAAATCTTCCCTAGTGTGAAACATCTACATCCTGTGGTCCAGTGCTGAACATTTCCAGGCAGTGTTGGCAGAGTTGCACGTTATTCAACAAGACAGGAAAACAATATTACCATTTTTCACTCTAGTGTCACATTTGTCAAAGGGCATCTCTGCATGAAATCTTACCTGCACAAGACTTTTCCATTCTGCTTAAGAAACATTAAATGTGAGGACACAGGCAAGAGTTCACCAACTAATTAACTTCTCATGTTTATTGATCATCTCTGTTCATTTTCTTTCAGCAATTGTAGGATTTTTTTAGTTTGGGTTAGCTCTTCAGCCTCCGAGCCAAACTCTTCCAGTTTCCCATAGCTTTTATCCCGTTTGTCAATGTAGAGTTCTCAGGCTGTTAGATGAGCTGTTTGTCAGTGCCCCCAGCCTTCCTCTTGCAGGAATCCCCTTGCACTGGTGGCAGCATGGCTGAACACAATCCTTGCACTAGGTTAAACAGTCAGCATGCCACATTACTCATTTTAACTTCCACTTCACATAAATACTCTGCACGTGGAAATGTAGTGCTCTACCCAGAACACACTGAGATTAAACAGGTTGCCTGAGTCATACAACAGCCTGTGAGAGGTAAAGAGACTGCAATTTCAAACATAGTGATAATTTCAGTTCTTGCAGAGAGAAACAACGTGAAACCTTTTAGCCAAAATGAGTAATGGAGCAATAAATACTGATTACAGTTCACAAATCTACCTTAAACTGTGTGACTACACCTGAAACCGTACTCCATGTTCAACTCACAGCAGAATTTTCATCCCAATAATTTATTCTCAAATAGAAAGGTAAAATACACACATGTAAAACTCTATGTAATGCAAACATTCACATTTTTCAAAAGGTTTTTTACTGCATTTCTAAATGCTGTTTATGTGTGCAAGCTGCGTGCAAGCAAGGCTTGCTTTTCAGAAATGTATTCAAGAAATAAGAAAGTAATTTATTTAACATAAGTAAGCATTTTGTATATAGAAAAAGATGAGAATGTGATAGCCACCTTCAAATATGTTGTGCAATACCTTAAACTGTTGAAATATGCTTGGGATGGAAGGCAGGGAAATACCTTTATTTAAGACACTGGAATTCAGAACTCATCACAACTCTTGTCTTGTCTGAACTCCTGTAGAAGCAAAACACAGAACTTTCCATACTCTTTATATGAACTGAGAAAACATCTACACTAGACTGAAAAGCATCTACTGACAGAAAATCTGTTTCACCAAAATACAAGGGCCTGAGTGCCTGTTTTGGCAAGCCAGAATAAGAAAGTCTGTGTGCTTTTTGGATCCTGGGACACATGCACAAAAGCTTCTAGCTCTTGCTCATAACAGACACAGCCTAAGATTAGGCATCATATACACGAAAAAAAACCCCAGAAAAGGTCCCTTCAAATATGAGTTTGTATGTTCAGCAAGTTTTTGAAAACTGTCAGAATATACTGGGAATCATCTCAGAAGACTGAAACACCTTTTTAATCATGGAAAATAGCATACTTTCCTCAGAAAATGCTACTTTAGACATGCCCTCATCCCAAATTTCACGTTAGACATTAATTAACTGAACAATTAGATGTTAAATTCCTGTTCTTGGACCTGATTAAAACCAAAGGTGTGAGTCTCAAAAATTCCTCTGTGCATAATCACAAATATCCACTAGAAATTATTATTAAGATGTTATAAACACTTTAGAACACCTTAGAGCTGCACCCTCTATGAGACAGAAGAATTTACTTCAATTAAGAAACCTGATTGAAAAACTAAGAATACAGTGATGTGTTCTATGAGAATGGAATATTAAACATTTCAAGCAACACCTCATTTACCTCCCAAAATTTGCCAGTTCCCATTAACTTCTTCACTGACTCATCCTTTAATACTACCATCTTTTAATCTGTTTTAGTACCAATTACTGTAAAACCCCAGGGGTGTATGGCACAACCCAGCAGAAAAGGTTATTAGTCTATGGGTGAGAGAGTCCAGTAATGCTGAGGGGAAATTCTCTGGCAAATCATCCCTTTGCAACACTGCATTATTCATTGAAGACAACACACTCAGCACAGGAGCAAACAACTGAACTATTCTTTCCACTTTCAGCAGTTCTACACCATTTTAGCAAGTTTCTAATGGTAACTGGCAGCCTCTCAACAGCACATCAAAAATCGGATAACTGAAATTAAATCGAGCATGTGAGAGAAGTGAAAGGAAAGGCTGAAGCACAGACCTTTTCTAAACAGAATGGAGGGTCGATTTTAAATTACTGTGGTATTGTTAGCAAACATGTATCAGTTATTTATTGCAAATGAGGCAAGCAACTTCCCCTAATGCAGAAATTTTAAATGGCAGACACATGCATATGCTTGGAGGAGACTTATTTTTGAAGTAAGAAGCATCCTAAAATTAAGCCACCTAACATCTAATTAAAAAAAAAGAACCACAAATAACCCCCCACCCCTACGTATATATATGAACTAAACCTGTTCAGTCACCTTTAAACATTCTAAGTTTAAAATCCCATTTGAAAGAAATATTCAAAGTTATAATACATATTTAGAATCAAATGAAATAGCTATTCTTACCTCAGTAACAGTGCAAAGCTTTTTGAGGCTTATAAAACGAATTGGTAACTTCTAAAGGTTTTTTTTGAGGCAATCAGCTTTAATGCATTTGTATTTTCTGTATCTGATGGGTTGAAAACAGGTCACAGATTAGGGTTCAAGTGGCTCAGCACAGCCACAACCTCCAGACTTTCATGTTCACCTGCACGCCACTGCCAACCCCATCACACAGGGTCACTCTGGTCATAAACCACAACATTGTTGGCAAAACTTGCAGACTGTAGACTGCTCATGTCCAAATACAACTACCAGCTCTTTTAAGAAATTAATATAAGCACAGGGAAGTCTAACTTTTCCCAGTTTGGCTGAATGTTTTCTATAGTGCTTTTCTGAATAGATGTGTTCCATACGAGTTTGCCTTGAGCTGGGACCAACTTGTGATCTGCTATAGTGCTCACAGAAACACATGGCTGCCAATAAGGACTCTGATGAAAAAAAAATATTCTTTAAATGAGCTTCCTGCATATCTATTAAAGCAAAAAGAACATCCTAAGTATGAATACATTGACCCTATGAAACTCAGTCTAACCCATCATCTATTGCTCTTCATCCAGTGAACGTGTGGCAGTACATCTGTAAAGCACACACGGAGTGCTAGTTTAGTGCAAGTGTAAAGCTGTAACAGTACAGTACAAACAAGCAAATGTTTACTCATTTACTAAATGTACTGTGGAGTAACTCGAGGAATCTTCTTCAATGTACACATCTGCTCAGCTGGCAGTAGTCTAAACACATTGGAAGCCAAGAACTTTTGATTGTCAGGAGTCTTCTTTAGGCTCCAATGCCGAATTGCAGAGGACATTTTTGTCTGCATTACGTTTACTATGATTTAAAGACAGTGAACACATCCAGGGTACCAGACATTTTCTGGGCACCATGACAAAACTCAAAAGTTTAAAGAAAGAAAGAATTACAACATTTACTTTTTCCCACAATCACCAGAAGTTTTAGCTATCTCTCTCTTAGTTTTACCACTGGTTCCATAATAAAATTTAGGTCTCCATCTAAATCATCCAAAGCTTTTAACTTTTTGCTCCAAACCATAAGCTCTAATCTGAGACCAAGAACAGGCCACTGCACTCACAGCAACCTTAATTTCATATAAGATTTATTCAGTCTCTTACCTGTCCCCATTCAAATCCATGTTTTAGAGACACTCACACTCTTCCCTTAGTCTACATTATACAATTATCTCTATTTCTCATTTACCAGCAGCTTCCTATATCCTGGGCATGCTGCAATCCTGGGCATTTTGTCTCATTAACATTTCTCAACCATAAAGACTTGAGATGAATTCGAAAATTATTATTTCAAATACAGTTTTAGTGTGCTTTCTGAGGTGAGCAATGAAGTACTCCATCACCAGAGATAAATTATCACTGTCAAGTCTAAATTCCAGCCAAATAAGCCCATTCTCGTTCCTCTGCAGTGGCAGGGTTTCAGCTCACCCACCTCACTGGCTGCTGAGTCAGACCTCCCTCACGTTTCTCCACACCATGTTCAGGCCTACACTTCCAAGTGCCCTTTTTTTTTTTTGTTTAAACACTTCTCACAAAATTCCCGCATTTTCTCAAGGCAATTCCTCAATTCTTTCAACGCCTACCTCCAGCACTTCCATACATTGTTGTTTCCCAGACCCTCCTCAGTGTCCCTCCCGCTCCGTCCCCTCAGAGCCGGCGGTGAGGGCTGACCTTGCCTCAGGCGGGAACGCGGGGGATCCACCGCCGCAGCAAAGGCGCTGCACGGCTGCTGAGGAAAATGTTCCGCTCACACTACCGAGGGCAGGGTCATGCCGGCTCCTCCAGACAGTCGGAAGGCACGAGCACAACCGCTCAGGGCGGCTGCAGCCCCCAGCCCCACACGGCCGGCGGGGAGGCGGCGGCGGCGCCCGCCGGGCCCTGAGGGGAGCGGCGCACCCGATGGCGGGAGAGGCGCCGGGACAAGGCCCAGGCACACGGGGGAGGCTCGGGGCTGCCCGGTGCAGGGCCAGGAGCTGCACCCGACGATCTCAGGATATTCTGAGATTCACTGACCTCTGGAGTCAGTAACAGCACAAACCCCCAGCGAGCAGGGAGCCCCAGAGCCATCACAACTAGTGATGACAGCTTTGCTTTCCCAAAACAAATTCTATGCACATATTTTAAACATACATTATGAAATAAATGTGGGTCTAATTTAAGCTACATTCTTTCCCTCCTAGAATTAATGATTTCATTTAAGGCGCGGTGAGGCAGACCAAACCCCACACAGCAGCGAGGGCTGGTGCAGGGTGAGTGGCGTCAGTCCCTGCTCAGGACACACCGGCCCTGACCTCTGACAGTCCACCCAAATCTCTGTCAGAAATATTACAGCCCCATCCAGCACACTTCAGTACCTTACCCAGATGTCAGCGGGTAAAATCAAACACACATAAAGACTAGGGCATGCAAGAACCTGGTTTTCTCAAGCAGTATTAATTACCAATAGAGATAATAACATCCAGCTTCTCAAAAGGATAGCTGAGAGGAGGTGCATAGAAATCGTGGGTATAGCTGTTAACCTTTGTAGTATAGAGAAGTATGTATCTAGCCTGCTCTAAAGAAACTAGTTTTAAGGGATTGTATTGCAATCTAATTAAGACTTATATTTTCCCTGCAGGTACGTAAGCATTGCTGTTCAAGAGTAAAGAAGATCCTAATGGCCTCTGGGTACAGACTCCAGGTGGATTCTCTGTGACAGTGTGGCCCTGTGTCTCTTGAGCAGCTAATTCCTTAATCTATACTTCTGACAATCCCTTTAATGCTTCTGTACCCTTTTGTCATCAAGACTCAAGTTCTGTCCCAAATCATGCTATGCCTGTTCTTTAGGATATGCAGTTAATAACTCACTCCAACATTTGGAGAGAACACCGTGCGATTTACCTGAACCACCTCAATGAGAGATGAATACCCCATGCAACTGTTATTAGGTGTTGCCCACATTCTGAGAACTAAATTTACAATTGGTTTGGATACTCAAGATAAAAGTGATGTAAGTATTTAGTCCTAAGGTTATGAGTCTTGGGGAAGAAAAGTCTCTGGATCCTTGAGAGCAGAGGAGTTCAGATACTAATTTGCCCTTGCATCACTAATAGCAAGTCTTCTTTCCCACATTTTAGTGTGAGAATGTGATGACAGAGCTGCTATTAAATAATTTAATTATAGTACTTCTGGGAGTACTCTAAGGTTAGAAATGCAGCGTTTCACATTTAACATCTTGAAACTATTTTTTCCTTTGCAATGCACATTCACAATCATTTAAAAACCCATGAATTTTGACATACTTTCAAACAGGTTACTCCATCTTTAAATGACAGTGATTCCTACTTTAGTGTAAATATTACAGGATGAAGTGTTCTTAATATTCCACTCTTCCATGGAAATGGTTCTGAACTTGCTGATTTGGGGAATTCTTTTGTTTTCTCCCCTCCAAGGGAAACACATAGCAATTTAAATCTTATGACAATAGACTTGCTTTTCTTGGTCACATTTCACAAGTATCTTGAAAATAGTCCATGGAGCAAAAGGGTCTGCTACTCACAGGATGACAAAAACCTGTTATATTAGGAAGAAGGAAAAAAAAATTCACTCAAACCATTTCAGATGCTAATAAATAAAAACAAACCAGTTCCTAAGAAAATGTCTTTAATTTTCATGTTATGGAAATACATATTTTGGTTTTATTTCCATGATACAAAAATTTAAATATCAAACATTTTCTGAAATCTACCAATGCAGATCTTTTTTTTTTAACAAATAAAGGGCTGGTGCAGTTAGCAGGTTTATCACAGGTACCAAAAAACATTTTTTACAAAATCAGGACTTAAAAGTGGAAACAACAGATGTGAAAACAGAACAAAACTACCTCCCACCAGGAAATTAATGTTTGAGAAACTTTTAAGTTACAGTTTTTTGAAAGGGTAAGGTATGTGTAAGGCTGGTATTTAGATGAATACCACCTGCACTGGGGGTGGGGGTAGAGAACAGAAATTCCAAAAATGTTCCTGGTTAAAGTAACAGGTAGAAAGCAATATGTGAAACTACAGTTCTACCTGTTTCCAGAATGCTGACAGCACACTGATGCTGCCTGAAGAAATAGCTAAATATTAGGAGAGCTGTGGTAACTCCCCGAGCAGAGGAAACAGCCTAGCACAAAATCACAGAGTGCCAGTTCTGGTACAGTTCATAGCCAGCATGCCAAAGGAGGTGACCAAAGGACACGGAGTCTCGCCTCTTAAACCTAACATCAGTTACAACAGCAAGGATTTCACAGCATCAACGACAAGTCATGTACTAGGTGATATACACACGAGTAAAACTGACAGTGATTGTTCAAGAAACAGTTTAAAATAATTAAACTGATTTTCAGGACACATACTGCTTTGTTAACACCACTTTATTTAAATAAAGTATGGCTTCCAAGAGGTGCATTCTCTCAACTGCTTTCAATCAATTCCACTTTTTAAGGCAGTTGTTTCCTACCATGTTTCAGGGACCTCAAAAATTCCAGTGGAACTAGTTGTGAGGCTTCCTAGAAGACAAAATCATGGAATAAAAATTAAATCACAATTTTTTGTTGCTGTTGTTCTTTCAGAGGATATTAAGAAATATTTTCCTATAGAGGGAGGCTCTAGATACATTACTGGTGAGTCAGTATTTATGAAGAGAAACCAAGAGAGTATTTATGAATAGGTGCTTACAAAAAAAAATAAAAAGGGGAAAAAAATAATGGTTAATTTCAGGTTTCTTGCATGAATGGTATTTTTAACCCTAGTAATTAGGTAATTTTGGTTTTGCAATTACTGATTTGATAAAGTTAAATACTATTTTCCCAAGTGTACTGGTTGTTATTTTTATTTCGGCTGTTAAGACAGGGAAGAACATTTCCATCCCAAATTAATTGGAGAATAAAGATGAATCACTAATACCGATAACACATATTCCCATAATGCCAAATGGAGACCCTGAATTTTATACTTGGAATTACCACAGACACTCCTGTCATTTTGCATATGCTTACAGGCCCCCAACTGCCCTACTGAATAAAAAGAAAAAAACAATTTCCAAGCACAGCTTTTGAATCAGCTAAGAAAGATTTTAGTCTACCAAGTCAGGAGAAAGGATGCCTGGTATATAATACCACTTTCTGGATGAAAACTGCTAGTGCAGTTATTGAAATGAAGCTTTAATTATAAATATTTGAATATACTTCAATGCAGGCAGTGCTCCAGATGACTAATATGGTCATCTGGACCAAATTAAGATACAATTTAATTTTTATTATAGTCCAATTTTTGCAAGAAATTATAAATAAACTTTGAAATAGAATCAACAAGAAATAGATCAGTAAAAATAATTTTTTTTAATGTTTAAATTGACGTGATCTAAGGTTAGTTATTTACTTTGTACAGGCTGCAATAACTCACAAAACAGCAAAAGTTATAAGGTTAAACAAGATTGTAATCTGCCTGCATTTAGTCAGATGTTCAGTTCCAAGTATTTTGGCTAAAAAAGTATATAGGTATTAAAATCTGAAACCACCCACCTCCACACCAACCCTAGGTGGAAAGTCTTCAGTCAAATAAAGCACAATAAGGATTATGGTTACAAACACCACACAGAACACTGAATGTATTAATGAATATATCAAAACAGAGTGCCTTCCATTTTGCTTATGATCCACAAAACACATTGAGTAACCCTGAATACGAAATCACATTAAAAAAATTAAGATCACCTAAAAAAAATTAGAAAGTTTTATTTTAAGGAAGAAAGTAAGCAAAAGTAATAAATTAACTACATTCTGATTCCTTTGGTTGGTGTCAGGTTAGGTTTTGGCTGGTTGTGAATTTTTTTGGTTTGGGGCAAATTCTTGGCTTTTTCATGTTGTTTTGGGTTTGTTTGTTGAGTTTTTTTACAATCTTTATATGGTGCAGCCTTCAGTTTCAAGAAGAACTTGGAATGTAATGGAGTAAGTTACTGCTAGGAGTGAAGATTTTCAACAAAAGAATTTCAGTTCTGTCCAGGCCTAGAACATTTTCCAACAGAACAGAAAACCATGTGCATGAACATTGCACTCACCTGCTGGAACTTGTTCTGTCTTGATCTTTTTCAACTTTTTGTCTCTCTTCTTACCATCTGGAAGGGACTCTGCACAGGAGTCTGTCTGATCATTTTCCGTATCTTGGCCTTCTCCCTCTTCCATATCATCAGAACCAGTTTCCTCCTCAATAGGACTCATGCTTCTCTTTCCCACTGTACTGGTACCTGTAAAACTGGAACACAGAAGAAAGATAATGACGAAAAAGTCAAGAGTAACTATTACACAGGTACACGTTGTTGTACATCTATTAAATGCTTATGAAGGTAGAAAAATAAACTGTCATAAATGGTGTACCATGAAATTACATTATCTGAAAGCACTGGCTTAATTATAAAATTCCATACATTTGCTATCTAATCCAATCCTATGCAGTTCAAGGTATCCATTCTTTGTACTATCGATGTCTCAGACTTAGCTGCTATTCTGATGAGATCACTCATCTGAAATGTAATTAAATCAGCTCTCTATCCCTGCCTGGTTTTACATTTTATCCTCATAGTTATAAAAGCTCTTTGAAGCACTGTCAACAGACACCAAATCATGCACAACTGAAGCCTCAAAACCACAACTTGAAATTGAAGGAATCTGCATGCTAACTTCATCCTCTATCCTGGAACTACAGGTAGCTTTAAAAGCATTTCCATACAAAGGTAGAGAAAACCATCAAGCTCCATATAGAAACTTTAAATTCAGCTTTCAAGTGCAGAGTCCTATTATTCACGGAGCCAGTAAAATAAAAAGCACAAAAAATTGCACATTCATTTCATTAGTAGCATTTGAACGAAGTCTGACTAACACAGTATAAAGATGAACCCAGAGCTCCATTCCATTCAGCACACACTGAAATAACCTCACATAGGCTTTTGTTTCCACTCAAATGCTATTGTTAAATTTCCTTAAAAGACAAATGACAACATTAAAATCAAATTAGCATGAGTATAAAAGAGAATGCAGTAGCAAAGGGGCTAATTAAAAACCAGTTCCCATTATGAACTTCTAGATATGTAAACACTAGCTACTTAAATGTCTAATATAATGTTTTTAGAACAGCCAATTTTAAAAAGGGTTGGTTTAGATTTATGAACTTTTATTTTTAATTAGAACTACACTGTATGTATCTAAGCCATGTTCTATTCTATGAGTTAAATGAATATTAATACTAAGTTATAAAACAAAGCTCTACAAGGTAATTTCTTTTCTTTTTAATCAATAGCAGTGATTCAATAATGTTTCAGCTAAAGGAAGAACTGTTAAAGTTTGCAATATAGTTTTGGCTTTGAAATGGAATTTTTTCAGCTGAACATTTTGCAACTTAAAACAGAGTCTGTCTGGGATGTCCAAAGGCAATAAACAAAGATGAAACATATGATTACATCTCATGCTCTTAGTTCCACTTTAGGAGCACAAACACCATTTACTTTGATGAATAGCTGGTTTTTCCTCCAAACATTCACACACAGAAGGCCTTCTCGCATGATTTCTTACAAATCATCATTTTGAGTCATACCACAGCTACCACCAATAAAAAAGCTGGATAGAACTGCTAATCCTATGTACACACTTCAATACTGCAAAACTGGCAAAAACTAGGGTTGGCAAGAAAAAAGTCTGGGGAAGAAGGCACATTTAGGAAATGAAAAACTACTGTTTTTAAAAAATATAGTTTAGAAAAGCTTGTAAGAATTCTACTCTGGGGAAAGTCATTCTGAAAAAAACATCAGGAAGAAAAAAACTCAGGAGCCATAAATGATGATCCCAGGATTTCTTCAGCACTCGGAAGGGAACTTGCACTCACTGTAGGAAGAAGAGCCCTTCTTGAATGGTCTTAGGGCAGAATTTAATTTTTTCCAGCTTAAGATTCCTGTGAAGCTATTGCAAGTAAAGAGGCCTTCAGTTCTTGACCTTCAGTGCACACTTAGCTGTGTACTAAAGAACAACATAAAGATTAATTTTATGGTCCTCCTGCAGATACCTTAAGGGGAATAAAAACCCCACCACCAAAAAGTGGCAGCACAAATCCAAAATAAACATATTTTATAATGAAGAATCATTGTCTTCCTTTCTCCTAAATTCTTTATTTTATATTCATTCATTGATTACATGGCTTCTAGAGGGGAAATGGTTAATTTTTTTATGTCTTGTTCTTCTTTAACCTTAAATAAGATTAAAGATTACAGCAACATTATTTATGCACTTAGTAGTAAATGAGTGTGGTTGCACATATGAATTAGAGCACTACTCAAAGAACAGTTTTCTAATTATAACAGTTATTTTGGATGTGTCCACGTATCTGCCTCAACTTCCTCATCCAGCTGACAAACAAGTGAGCAAAGCTAAAGACTCAAACACAATAACAGCTTTCAGTTGTTGTCAATGCAGACAGACTTCTTTTACAACCCTTATTACCATTTAGAGACACAGACTTACACCATCCTCTAACCACATAACACTTAGGCTTCGAAACACACCTGTACAACAGCTATCCTGGCAAGAACTATTTATTTTCTAGAGAATATATTTCAAGAGGTACTAAATAGCAGCAATCCAACTAGTACTACAGGAATTAAACTGAAAGAACTGGCAAGTGGAGGAGGGCAAAAGGCAGGAAAACAATTATGATGATGCAGCATTTAACATTTTTCACTTTGGAAAAGCATGTCTGAGATTTAAAAGAAACACTTTATCACAACAAGGCATTTGGAACTGGCCTGGATATATGAGGACCAACAATTTCAAATAAATTTAATTTACACAAAAACCTAAGTTCTTTTGACACTTGAAACAACATTAAGGGGTGGGAGTAGATACTGATCCATCATAAAATCAGTGATTTTGGTTGAAGACCGGATTAAATCACCTGAAATAACACTACAGTGCAGGAACACTATAACAGTTTACTTGCAGTATTTGTTATCTATACCCTTAATACCTCAGCTTTTCCCAATTCTTATTCTTTAGTGGGCAATAAACCACTATAAACAACCATTTCCGTAACAAACCAAAAGAATCATCAGGAGAAACACTTGCACATTTCAAAAATTGGATAATCTTTGGCAAAATGCAGATATTCAGGGAAGTAGTGCTACAAAAAGCGCCCTGACTTGAAATAAGGTGCAGCACTCAGTTTTAGGTAGAATATCTGTAAGGCAAAGTGATGTATCCCTTTCTTGTATTTTGTATGAGTTTTTTGCCATTGCCCTTATTCTATTTTACTGTTTCCAGATGATGATCAGGACAATAAGTAAGTACAAATAGAATAAGGTACCTAGTTTTCCATAGAGCACACCCTATTTGACTTTTCCTGCTATGGTTTAACACTATTTTACTCAGGAAAAGCTCTTAAAGCCATGTATTTAACAGTCATGGCAGAGCTGGCAGGCAGTAATTTGCTAAGCACAACATAGCCAGTTCCATCTGTTTCCTAAATGTGTTCTGAATAGCAACAGATTTGGACAAGAGGGTCTTATTTACTACTCGAAGTTTTCTCAAATGCAGCAGTTTTTCCTCTACTTCTCTATCTTACATTAATAATTAGGCATATTTCCATTGAAATAAATTTTTATATTTAGCAGTAGTATTAGGTTTATATGCCGGGGATATATATTAGTTATAGATAATTTAAATTGTGACTGCTATTAATACTATTAAACTTTATTTTCTGAAGTGTTTTCTACAGATAGTACTGTATCCTGTATACAGGACTACAGTTTTATCAACCAGACAAGATTTAAAAAACCTTTTTTTCATTATTTATCAATCCCTCAATTTAAGACAGAAGTTCCTTACAAGAAATACTCAACTTTCTTACTGAATGAAAAAGTAGCCAGGACACATTGTCATCATGGAGACAAACAGCTACCCTGCAGCTGTGCTCCTTGGCAGAAGCTGATGCAGCAAGCTTATTAAATAATAAATAAATAAAGGATGTAGTAACACGAAGCTATTATAAGGGATCAGCTGCTGGATACATCACAGTGCTGAGTGCTCAGCTAGATAGGACTTCAGCTAATCTGGACAAATATACACGCACACATAGGTATTTGTCCTGATTGCTTACATAGATATTGATATTGTATTTGATACCAAAATTATTGTATATACTGGATAAAAATATAAACATTTTATATACCTTTAGATATAAATATTTTTATATACCTTTGGGAAAAAAAAAGTGTTTGTCTTGAGTGAAATGGAAGACCATGGCTTGCAGTTTGACATTCTAGCTAACCAGACTACACTTCAGAGGAAGCATTTACAAAATATAAATTGACAAAATAATTAAATATAACTAGTAACAAATAAAAATAAATTAAGAAAAACATGTCAAAAGATCTGCATGAGAGGAAAATTGGGACAGAACCAAATCACTTTATTAATGAAAAAAAAATTATGTAACATCAATTACAAGAGATCTGTCAACAAAATAAAGGCTGCTATCCAAGGCTATCAAAATGTTGATCATTTGAAAACAAAAAGCTACTTCTTGTAGAATTTAACAACACTAGATGAAAAAATATATTAAAAATGTTCAAGGATAGTCAGTGCTTAGACAAACAACTCATTGGGGTATGTCATACTTTTATGGAAAGAATTTACTGAAAATTTTGTTCAGCAATTTCCCAAATTACACCTTTGTGCTGGATGTTAAACTTCCCTGCAAGACAACAGCAAATCAGCTTTCTGCATTTCCTGTTCTTGATGAGCTGCACCGTTATCATCTGCCTGGAGCATGTGAGGTACCCAAACTCCACCATTCACTGAGAGGAGACACTTTCTCTGGCAGGAACAAAACCAGGACTGAGTGTTTCTTTGCAGCAAACACAAGGTATGGTAAGTATTTCCAGACTATTTAATAGTCTACCACCTCAGTTATAGAGCTTAGCCACGTGCACGCTGGTGCCAGGACAATCCTTAAAGCTCCTCTCTCCTCACAGCACGGGCTCCCCAGGACTCCTGAGTAAAACAGCTCAATTAAACTAACTTCATTTGATACGGACTGTATCCTCAGCTTCCTCCATATGTTTTTGTGAATCAAACATCTCTACAACACATTTAGAACTCCAACCATGACAAACGCCATGGACATCTGACAGCTTGCCAAAATACACACCTGCAAAATCATAAGGTCATGAGAAGAACAGAACAAGTTTAGCGAATTTGTTACAAGACAGATTAACATTTACACGAAGATATACTGAGAACTAGAACTTAATGAGCATTTCCAAGAAAGATAAAGCAGAAATACCTCAGTACTGGTTTGATGACCACCAAATTTGGTTTGTGTAACCATGGGGCAGTGAGGAAAAGAAGAGAAAACCCCCCAAAAACAAATCAAAATATCTGCTTAGAAAAAGGTAACTTATACACTCTACTCAAACTTATTTTGATATAGAATTGGTAGAATTGGGAGGACAGCAGGAGAAGGGAGGAGGAAGAACAGCAATAACTTGATAGGCTATTTATACAATTATATTAACACTAAAATACTCTTCACATGCTCAGCTACACAGATGACTGAGAAAGAAGCTGCCTGTTACCACCATATCCAAAACTTGTCATTAATATCAGCGGGTAAATATGGAACAAGAAATACACACATCACTATTATCACCATGGAAAGTCAGCCCAAAACCAACATGGTCTTTTACAAGGATATATGACGACAAGTGCCCACATGACACAAGCCATTCACAAGTGTCATATGAATAAAGAAAATTATTTTTAAATTTTGGCTATAAGAAATGGTGCTGCTACATCAACTCAGAAGCTGTGATGTGACCTACCCTCAAGATCCCAGCATTTAAAAATCTGTCTGATCACATTTGTGATGAAATTCCCTCTGTTCCTTTACCTATCATTTTGTGACAGCCGATGTACCCCTACTGATTTATATGCAAAGAAATACATACAGAAAATTATCATATATTAATTAAGAACTACCTGAAATTTGCTAGATTTTGGATAGAAATGCAGTAAGAACACGAGCTGGCAGCACAGTCTCACCTGTTAACACAGTAGTATCGACTCTGGGAAATGTAAGGTGTGCACTGGGTTTTTAACCTCTTCCTCTCCATCTCCTTCCAACTATCTTCTGTACATTTTCTCTTGGCCTGTTTTTCTTCATGTTTTTTCTCCACATACTCTGCATATGTCTGGATCCTATAACTTTCAGCATACCGGCTGGTGTTTACAGCTATGGAGAAGGAGAATGGGATTATATACAAAACACTTAAATGACAGCATGCCCTCTACTGAAATAGCTTATTTTGAAAAGCAGAAGGCTGCAAGCTATTTATTCTGTTCATAAAACAATTTCTAGTTCCATTGTTAGCAATTAAAAAACAAACCAAAACAAACCCAAAATGCAATATTCTCTAGAAGTCACAATGTCTGAACTAGATGCTCAAAGCCCTTCTCAAAGACAGACTTTGTGCAAAAAGAGTTAAATCTACTTAAGATGTTTCTTTTAAATTAGAAACTATCAATTCTTCAGTTGTAACCCTCTTCCAGATTGCCTGTTGGCAAGAAAAGATTTCCTGGATTTTTTCCCTTTTAGTCTCATTACTTAACCCAGCAGGTTTATTTTGCAAGTCTGCCAGGAAAAGACGACATTTGCAAAGCCTGTGCCAAAACTCTGTTTGATTGCTGTGAAACATAAGCTTATTTGAGCTGCATTTTTGGTTGCACAAGATATCCATGGAAGAAGCACTTAACTAATAGCCAGCTGTTCCATCCTTGTATCTTTCTAATGTCTCATCTCCCTTTAACCAAAAAAAAGAGTTCAAGTTCAAGGTAGAAAAATTTCTGTCAATGCAAAATTAGAAGCACTTTAAAACTAAAGAAAAAAAAACTTTCACTGCCTCCACTCAGTAACAATTTAACAACATTCCTTCAAGTCCCAGCATCTTCACAGCTCTCAGCCTTTAGTCTGTGAGCCAAGCTCTGGCCTGATGCCATCCCTGTAACAGATGAATCAGCAAATTAAACTGACTGTCAACTGGTGTCTTCTGGTGCTTTCAGCCTAGCTCTCTGAAAGAAAGTATTGTAAACCAACCAGTAAACCAGTTTAAATATAAACAAAACAAAACAACCTCCCCACCCCCCCCCAACCTCAGATAGTTTTTTCTGCACATTTTAAAATACTGCAGTTGTAGTGGAGACAAAATCCTGATTTTATTTTGTACTTCTAAGTTTTTAGAGCAATTTCAGATGCATATCCCACTTCTGGATTCTAGCCGAGCTGTTTTACTGCGCTACCTCTGGTGCAAGCACTAGAGATGGCAAGCTACAACACCAAATTTCAGAAAGGGTGAGGAAGATGGGTGGATGTGGTTTTTTCTCCTCTTTCAGGATGGATCGTCCATTCTGTATATTTGCTGTGTAACAATGAAATGAGAGACCTATAGTACCTGCCATGGTATAGAGATTCTGCTGTTGCAGTGTACATAAAACCAGGCAAGAGTGTTGACTGTTTAATTTTAATCCCAAGTACAGATAGCAGCAGTTATGATTAACAACCCCATGAGATTGTGGCACTAACCAACAAGAGTCACACATACCTCCTTTAACCCCCCCCCTTATATTTTTTTTGAACTGTGAAGTTACAGGATCTGTTTGGAAGAATTAGGACAATATTTATTGCCCATGAAGTTATGGGACAGGTATCATGAATGAATTAATAAGGCTCATTGGAATTTACTGCATGGCAGCCAACATTCCTCAGGGTAAAATTTGTTTAGTTAAACTCAAGCATGTTTTTACTTGCTAAAATCAAGCACAAAGTTACCATGGATCATCTGATACATACTCATTTGTTAAAACATAATAACATTATTAGTTTTGCTACAAGCTATGAACCAAAGTTATGGGTCTGCCATTTAATTCCCTAACAAACTCAGCCCTTTTTTAAGGAAGAAAAACAAATCATTTGAGGCCTAGAGATAATTCTAAAATAAATCTGTGCAAGAGTCAGTATTTTTGTACACGGACAACTCTGCTTTCTTGAAATAAGGCATGTATTTTACAGCAATCCATTCATATGGCACATACACACACAAGTATATGTGTATATATATAGCATATATATTTAATATAAAATGTTACATGCTGAATAAATTGCTTCATCATTGAGAAACTGAAATGAAGGCACTTGGAAAAGTCTAAGGAGCTACACAGATAAATCAATCTTGCATGGTCTTGAAGAGCAGCTCCCTGTAAGAGTTTAATATGTTTTCTCTGAAGCTTTTTTGATGACTGCTGTCCATATTGCCAAACAAAGCAAATACAATTAGGTTGTTCCACTCTCCCAACAGAAGAAATGGACTGCTAGAATGCTCTGGAATTCTAAAAATCTGAAGAGAACTCAGGGGGCTATTTACTTATTTCTTTAAATTGTAAGAAATGAGACAAATCTTTCTGTGAGAAATCTGACCTAGTAACCAACACCACGTGGCTGCATTTCATATTAATTGCAGCCCTAAAAATTCTGTCTTGTAGCAGAACTATAGTAACTGCAAATTATTTTAGGAAAAGCGTTTCTAGAGGACGGCACCTTCCCTTGTAATTAGGGAAGACACTGAACAGGCTGACTGTGGTTGAGTGGTTCAAGAGGAATGTGTACAAAGATATCCTTTTGCCAAGGATATCCTCTTGCTTTTATGCAGACCAACATCCTGACAGATGGCCAGCGACAATATTAAGCCTCTTAATAAATAGACAAACATGTTGGTGAACTGTGTAGGTAAAAGAAAAGCCACAATATATAAATACAATAAGCACAGAGCTATACAGATTAAGGCTGCAATACTAAACACTTAAGCTGATGAAATAGTCAAGTAAAATTTCACCTGTGAAGCCTTTAAGTGACCTCTGTATTGATGCTGCAATAATCTTATCTGATCATGTTCTACTTAAAACGAGGGACCACTGCCTCAGCCAGAGCAACAGTGTGCAATTAGTGAGGAGCTAAGTCAGTATTTCGTTTTACTCTCAATACTCACCACACGGTTCCACAGCCTTATTTATTGACTACTAGGGCTATTCATGCCACATGTAACAATCCAGAAGTTTGCCATGATGACAAAAGTGCACATAGTATTTCAAAGTAAAACTCAGGAGTGGAAGCAGCAGTGCGGTGTGCCTATTTTATCAACAGAAAGCAGAAGACTCAACTTTCCAAATAAGAAGGCATCTTTTAAATTATCCTAAATGGAATTAAATTGTCCCCTACAGAACATTCAGGGCCAAGTTCCTCCACAGCAAATGCACAATCACATTCCCAGAGAAGCCATAATATCCAAAAGAAACAGTACCTGATCATGTAACCATGGACATCATCAAAGCAGAAGCAGAATTCAACTACATTTTGTTAAATATTAGTGAAATTGTCAATGTAACATTGATGGCCCCTTTTGTTAGCCTATATAGAGTTTTTAGTCTTTCAAGCATATCTGGCCAATTTTTGCTGCAAGGCATCAAAATGTTAATGCACATGACTGATTAGCTGGACCAGAGTCTCCTAAGCAGATTTGATGACAGCAACTCTCTGCAGGCTGGACCCAAACTGCTCCCACCAATCTGTGCGTGGTGCTGCCATCCCTTTGTGTTCCTGTCCTGCATCAGCTGAAGACAGAAGGTGCCCATACAGATTCGAAATCAAGAGCATTGTACAAAGCTTGTCCTCTCTCAGTATCTGAATGCAGAGCAAGGAGCAGCATCAATGCAGGGACAAAGCAGCTCTTCACCTTGCAAAGGAGGATGGCAAGTTAGAGAGCAAGCCAAAACGAGGCTTTGAACCTCCACGTTGGAGAACAGGGGAAAATGGACAGGGGATCTGAAAGAAAATGGTTTTAGAGAAGGAAGATAAAGTGCTAAGTACAAAGTATGCCAAAGAAAGAGGAAGGATCCTTATGCAAAACTTAAAATATTTTCCTCAGCAAAGAACAGAGATGATAGTGTAAGTCCAGTGAGACATTTCATGTATGTAGATTGCTATAAAGGTTTTTAACTCCCTTACAGATGAAGTTATTTAATTACTAAAAGAATTCAAGCTACTTAAACTTTGCATCCTTTTAATTACCTCAGCAATACTAATATATTTCACAGCTTTTGTTTCAACTCCTTTCAAAAAATCCAAATCAAATGAGAAGGTAGTCACAAGACTTCCAAGGTTAAGAAAAACCCCTATTCAAACTTAGAGAGTACAAAGGGCATTTTGGGTTTGGGGTGGTTTTTTGGGTTTTGTTTATTTACTAGCTGATGAGAAAAAAATATGGCTGCAGGCACCTTGAAGGCAAGTCTATCATCTGTTCTCTTAATTCCACATCAGTAATGCTGGAAGTTGTAAAATAGCTATCTCTAATACGATTTATACCACAGGTTCCACTGTAAAACCAGTAATTCATTTTCCTGCTGCTCTTGAGATTCCTGAGCAACACAAGCTAAAATTCATCACATCTCAATCCCTGCAGTTACTACAGATTTTAATAAACACCGGAGAATTTTAACCCCCAGTGTTGCTAGTAAAGTGTTCAGATCTGAGAACCTACAAATTAAAAGCACAACATGTTCAGAAAATTTCCATTCCAGTCAGAAAGTCTCCATGTCTATGATCAGTCAAGACCTGCAGGACTTTCAGACAGCAGTGGACTCAGTCTGGCCCCACAGCTGATTTCACCTTGTACCAAATGGGAGCACTCGGTGCTCTGCTCCTCAGCCCCTGCTCCAAACCACCTGGTCCCTCTCTCTTAAGTATCTCCAGGGATAATGACTCCACTGCTTCCCTGGGCAGCCTTTTCCAATGCTTGACAGCCCTTTCAGTGAAGAAATTTCCCCTAACATCCAACCTGAACCTCTCCTGGTGCATCTGGAGGCCATTTCCCCTCGTCCTATCATTTGTTACTTGGGAGAAGAGACTGACCCTTGCCTGGCTATAACCTCCTTTCAGAATGTATCTGGCATAAATGTCACATTAACTTATTGCTGACAACACAGGCATGTGAAATGTAATTTTTCAGACTCTGGATAATACAGAATCTACTACGTGCCCTTTCCCCGACTTCAGTGAAGAGGGACACATTTGTGGTGTATACACACAATTTCAAAATATTTCTTAGATATTTAAATTCTCGCTCTCTAGTACACCTACAAAACACTAACAAACCACAAAGTCCAGCCCTGTCTGAGAAACTCAGAAGCTCAGAAAGATTAATGATTTAAACACAAATCATTGAAAGGCTGTCACAATTTCAGCTGCTGCACCTGCTTTAGTCCATTGCTCCCCTGCTGTCTAAAAGCATTGGGCTTCTCAAAGCTGAGAGGAAGAAGATATCTTGCACACACTAAATTCTGTATGAGCTCATGTATCAGGGCACCAACACATGGAATAACTTAACATTATTTCAGTGCTTGCCATTTACGACAAGCAGTTGCTTTCCACATGTATTTTAAATTTCAGGTGAAGTATATTTATTGCATTTTAAAACAACAAGAAACACATTCTCAGGAAGATTCTCAGGTTAGAATTACTCTAAAGTTGAACCATGGTCTTAAAATATTGCAGAAGTTACTCATAATCAGAACACGTTACAAAACTGCACCTAAGCCTTAAAGGTAAAGGGAATTGAGTGCAAGTTGTCTGCTAAGGGAAAATAAATGAAGTGTATTTTTGAGGTACCACTGATAAATTTGTCCAGTATTTTCATTAACATATAATAAACTAAAATGTCTCAGAAGCCAAATTTTATTTTCTTTAAAGCACTTTAAAACTTTAAAGACATTTATAACACTTTCCCATGTTTTAAAACTTAATCTATTCCAAGTACCAGTGGTTTTTAACAGCTCTTTTTCAGATGGGCTATAATGATGCCACAAGGGCAAAGACACCTACAGGAATCTCCCTTTAAGTATCCAGCAACCTGAACAGTCAAAGCTAAGTGACAACATTCAAGGAAACCATTAAAAACAAGAGCTTAACATCTACCCAAAGCATTAACTGAGAACTCACAAAGTTAACTGCACAGAACTTTGAGGGGCTGAAGTGGTTGAAACACAAATACTTCAGGTTATACCAATTTATTCATTTATTCATCAAAATAAAATGCTGGGTTTACTTGACAGTTAAGACAAGCTGAAGTCTCTTCCATCCCCCCCCACTGTTTCTGGTCTATCTGGATGAGTCTAGACCCTTGTAAGTCACAGGATCATTGAAACAGCACTTATTCCACACTAACCTCTCTAAATAAAAAACCTGCTTTATAAATACACAAACCTGAACAGCATCCAAAGGCAAACTCATCTAGCCAGACAAAAATCTTAAGAGTCAGAAGTTTTATGCCAAAAGTTGGTTCTCAAGTTTCTTGTGTTCATCAGCTCTAACAGTGCACTGTGCTTATCCTTGCCACACACGTAACAAATATGTGCTTCATGTTTGACAGAAATGCTGATGCCACTTGCAGTGCAACTAGGCAACAGAAGTTTTGTGTCCCAGATGTCCCACTAAAGGAGTATCAACCATTTAACTAATTCTTATTCATTAGCTTCTTTGAACAGCAAATCCCAACAGAATATAGACTGTTTATTGTCTATTTTAGTTTTCAGGAGCTTGTAGCCTGGAAATCAGTTTACAGCACAGCATATTGCAAAAAATTAAGACAAATCAGAGCCATCTAAACCACCACTTCCATAAACCTGCTACTGGCTTTAGGATGACATTGTGGCAGCCCAACAGCAGGAGTGACACAGAGCCCACTGGAGGCCAAGAGCCTTCCCCTGGCAAGGGTCAGGTCCAGCTTGCACAGACAGGCACAGCAGGGTGACTGCAACTGCTCCCTGCATCTGTCCTGCTGCAGCTTCCACTTCCAGCTAGAGACAGCAACATGATTTTATACAAGAACAAACCTTTCCTGCTCATAGTAAATCTGAGAGACTGCCAATGTGCAAGTCATGGATAACCAAATAAAGTGAGGATTCTTGGACATTACCATAAGCAGCAAAATGAGAAGTTTAAGGCATTGGACTCTTGTTTCCCAACGTTTCTGGTTTGTGTGTTTTAAAGCATGCCATATTCAGCTGGAAAGTCAGGAGCTGCTCCAAAATTGCCTATAAAAATACTGCCCTTTTCCCTACTTAGTTTTTCAGAGGAAATAAAGTGGAAGAGGAAACAAGCCTTTTTATATTATGCAAAGATTCATAGGTCCTTCAGGGTAACACTTAAACAATTAAAACTCTGGACTGCACATTCTCCCTGGCAACATAAACACTACTGGTTACCATGTGAAATTGGAAAAGCTGCTTATTAGCTAAATTCAGCTAATCAAATGTATACTTTATAAACAGAAAATCTTATGGGCCAAAGTTTTATCAATCAGTTTTGGACTAAGTTTTAACGGTTACCATCCATGATATTATGTAACTCAAGCACATTGTTTTAAAGAGCACTGGGGGATGAAGAGATATATTTTATTCCCTACATGTTCAAAATGGATTTCTGAATCTGTGAGAAATCCGACATATTCCCAGGATGCTGATGAACAAGTTTTTAGCCCATTTAAAATACTGAAGCCAAGAGAGTCTGAAACAACAAAAACAGCACAGCATAGCAGCAACAGCTTATGCAAAGTGCCACATTTGAAAGGTCTGTGATTTGTAAAGGTTAAGCATGATAATTAATTATAAAAATTTCAACGCTACCCTTAACACAAAACTAGTCATATAGACAAATCATATTTCAAGTTGTCTTGTAACACCTATGAAGCTGACCAAAGTTAAAGGCATTGGAGCTGAATTGTTAGGCAACCAGGCAGATTCATCTGCTGGTTATGTAGAGCATGTACATCAAGGGAGGATGGCAGATCAGTCCTTAAATGATCTGCTGTTCAAGTCTCTTAACTTCATCTTTGTTCAGCCAAATATTCAGTATTTGAACCACTGCTGAAACATAAAAATAAAGACACCGCCCAGATATGGAAGGGGTTTCAAAATCTGATAGATCCAAATCAGTTAACACTCCATGCAGATAATTACAAATCAGTCCCATCTTCACTTTTGTACACACAATTTCCTTTTTAAGAAGATGCAAAGCAAGTCTGGATGTTTTTACAGTACTTGGACTCCTCTGTAATGGGAATCTGAATACTTTAGGGGAACGTCCATACACTTTTCATGTCCCATGATGTTCTTGTTGCACTTGTGTGTTCTTAAGTTAACATATTAATACCAGCTCAAAGTCAGAAACCTCTCTAAGAGGTAAGCATGGAAGAATACCCATAGCAACATATTGCCTTGTATTTATATTGTTTCACAGCTCTCCAAGGCTTTTTAGAAAGTCCAGAAGATTTATAGAAATGGGTTACATTTCTATAAATGTAACCCATTTCTATAGACATTTATAGAAATGGGTTAAAAAACAGGTCGCATTATTAGTTTTTCCTAGGTTCTTCAATTAAGCACATCTCACTAAATCACAAGTACAAACAGTGATTTTTACCAAAACAATTAATTAAAGAATTTAAGATCAGGGAATACAATAACAGAATTGATATTATAATGTATTTATGACAGAAAAAAACCCAACACCCAAACCAATGAAATACCAAGAATTTTAAGCCATTTCACAGTAAAAAAAAAAAAAAACCACACAATTTTTGGCAATTGAGGTTGCTTTAGTTTATCAGCTTGGTTGCTCACTGCTTTCAATATATGAATTTCTAACTAACCTGATTTCATAAAAATCTATGAAAGACTATAATCACCTGAGCTTTCAAACAAATAGCATGTTTCCCAGCACGTAGGCCACAGAACAAGCCTCTCTGTTTGTCAAAGCACAAAAAAAAACCACAGAGCAGTGCCAGAAAGATTCAGTTTCAATACTCTGCAGACATTCAGTTCTTTTCAAAATATGTAGTTGCTATGGAAAAAACCAGAACAAAAAACCCAAAACCAAACCAAAGAGAACAACAAAAAGTAGTGGTGATAATGTATATGCCAAGCATTTAGACAATGGATAAGTAACTGAGGTGACAGCAGTGGGAAATTCACTGTAGTAGCATCTAGGAATGCTCTATTGGACATAATTCTTTACTACAACTTCTCATTAGAAGTTATTTCATTCTTATATCTACATATAGATAAAGACACAATGGCTCTTGCTGCTAAGGAGCAATTGCTGTAAGGAGGCTGCTGGTGAACCCTCAAAATCCTCTGTGGAGCTATGAATGTATAAGGAAGTATGATAAACACTCCCAGGATGTTAATAAGGAATTAGAGAGATGTACTGATTGTACATCCAGACCCTGAAAGCTTCTTTATTTGAGCTTAGTAAGGATAGATAACGGTGAACTCAGTGGGGTTTTCTAATCTGTTTTATTTCTTTTTAGAACTTAATTGTGGGAATTCTGCCTGGATAGCTTTTAAGTGCAACAAGATTTTAGCCAGTTAATCAGAAGTGCCACACATTCTGCTGCTCTCACTGCTCCACAGCATTTGATGCAAGCATTTCAGTAAAAGGGGATGATCATCTACAATGGCCTACTTCAGCCATTGTTCCCTGAAGTAGGGGTATAGGTGAGTCCTCAAATATATGCCCAAAAGAACTGCAGAAACCACTAAGAGCTTGTGGATTCAACTACACTCAAAAATCTTTAAAAAAACCCACCCCAAAACACAAATAAAACCACCCCCAAAACACAAATAAAATCCCCAAATCACAAACAAACCCAACCTAAAACCCCCACACACCAAAAAGACTGCTTTCCCACATAACTAACAGCAATATTTTCAATTGTTCAAATAGAAATTAAAAAAAACTTATGTCTGGAGAGACTGCCCATTGTTCATACAAGAGACTATAGACACATTAGCAGTCCAGGCTCTTCAGACACCATTATTTTGCGTGTGTTCTGCAATGCACCTAAAGGCTTCTCTGCATTTGTTCCTTGCAAATGAATGTATCAGCCCAAAGGGTATTTGGAGGCAAAGACCACAAAAGCCTTTGACAGTTTTACTCTGTGCAAAGTAACAGTAAACAGCCTCAATAAACAATGCACCAAGTGAAGAAACCAGCACTACTCCACCTGCAGGTTTAGGTACTTGGGGGATCACGGAATGAAACCCAAAACTCCCAGCCAAGTGCAGTTTGGGCTTGTCTTTGCTGCCACACGTGTGCTGCTGCTGTGGAAGCCCAGCTCCTCTGAGCAAGTCAGTGGTTTTGCCACTGGAATCACAGACCCTGCTGGCTCACAGCATTTTGCAGAAGCCAGGTAAAATCTTAAAGCTGAAGTAAATCCAGCAACACATACCTATTTGTACTTGCTCTGGCTGGCTCAGTGATACAAATGCTGATGTATCATCAATCCACGAAACCTGAATGTTACCTAGAAAAAGCAGAAGAAATTATTAGGACTATTTTTATTTTAGACTCAGTCACAGATTCTTATCTGACATGCCACGACATAAAAAAGCCAACTGAGAGTGAGTGCACCTGAGAAGGCTTTTGTCCATGATCAAGGTGTGTATTTCATACCCAGTTGCACAAGGGCCTGGAATTGTTCAGAAAGTCAGGGCTGCATGTGCATCCTGCACACCCTCAGACCCTCCCTTCCTGGTATCTGTATCAGTCTATCAAATAAACTGGAGCAATGTTCTGGGAATTTCAGCCCTTTGCTCAAACAAATAACAGCTCTAAGTGATGATAAATGCCAGTCAAAAGGGATAGGTAGAAGATTGATCACATCAATGGAGAACTCCACTGTTAGGACACTACATTTTCAAACTCTGGTTTGTCTGAATCCCACTACACATCATTTCCAGGATGTGAAATAAAAACTTAATTTGAGTCAATATGAGGACAAATGCACAAAATCATGGACCTCATTTGGAAGCTGCTACAATGGAACAGTAACTGGAAGTAAGTCCCTCTATTCATCAAGCAGTTAGTGCATTTTCTATGTGAATGGCTTAAAATGTCACATTAGCACTAAAAGAGCTCATAATCAAGCAAAAGCAGAGGAAAGGATTCCCATTCCAGACACAAGGTCTTATTATAGTCTGAAATCCATTTACATCTCCTGTCCTTATCTAAATGTTTTAGTGTTAGTACAATTCAGATATTGAAAATTGGTGCCATTTTTTTCACATAGACTAGAAAATCAAGTTGTATATAATGTTACACCATCATTTAACCTTCAGACATTACAAGGTTAAAAACAATGATGCAAAAGGGCTTAAAATATTTATTCTCAGTTGTTTATTCTATTGAAATCTAATTTAGCCTACAGGTTACAAGGTTATAGAAGTCTCTTCTGAAATCCAGCCAGATTATAAACAGATTTTCTAATTATAAAAAAAATAAAAGCCTAGATAGATTTCATTCACATGCTATACATTTGAGTAGCCAGCTATTTAGGAGTTTAAGTTATAATCATTCTGATCGTTGCCAAAACCATAATTAATTCAGTATGGTTTCTCACATCTCCCTGCACTGAAGGGCTAAGGCTGCTATTGGGGTGAGCCTGCACCATGAAGTTAGAATTTCTTTAAACATTTTTTAGGGCACATAAATTAAATTTCTAATAATTCTTTGACGAACATAGAACTTTGCTGCCTATGGGTAAGGCTCTTTGGTGTAGGGAGAACATTCTTTTGGCAGGACACTAACATTTCACAACACAAGAAAAGCCCGAGCTGACCCACGTTTGCAGCTCAGAATACAGTGCATTTAGTAGGACCCCATCACTGAGTTTCCTTTAAAGGACAGAAATTACTGTACAAATTCATATTGCTATACATGCACTGACAGGTCTTTGCTCCAAAATTATTCACGTATCAAGCTTTTTATTTATATATTACTAATTATAAATTTTTCTACAAAATCATTTCAGACATCTGAGAACATATTCTATTGTAACTCTGGAACACAGAAATGCTGTCCAGATTGTGTCCCTTTCCTATATATACAGTTCATTAATTACAATCTACCTGAGCAGACTGAAAGATAGATCAGAAAGAAAAATTCTCCTGAATTTCTCCTGTAACTGTGCCCTCAGCATAAAAGACAGAGGATCAGTGATAAAGAAAAAAACTCCTGAAGGAATTCAGCTACTATTCAAATGGACTTCAGTGTCCACATTTTCACAAAGTGCCAAATAAAAATAAATTAATAAAAATCTAACCTATTGGTGGCACATCATTTCAGTATCCTGTTGCAGAAAGGCTGCTGCACTCTGTGTGACTTCTGACTCTGTATTTTTAGCTAACAAAGAGTTTCAATACTTGCCAACATATTGGCAAGTTGCTTTTATACTCAGACGTAAGCATTTTAAATACAGAATTTAAAGAAAGTCAAACATTAAATAGCAGTCATTGGGTTCCAATCTGAAGTGAACCACAACAAATGCTCTTATGCAACTCTCCACGCTTAGGAGATGCTCTCTTCAGATTATGACACATTTCATCGTCATTAAGAAGAAAGAATTTAGGAGAGATAAGATTAATAAATAAAATCATTCAGCAATACTGCTAAGCACTCAGCAAATATTGTGCATTTCAAAAGTATGGTGAAATGCAAATAAAGCTCTGGAAAGCAAATGCAGCTGCAGTACAATATTTAGCAATCACCAGAGCCCCGTGCCAGCTCATTGCAAGGCCACAGCAGATAAGCCATGGACAGCAATGTAATGCAACACCAGCTCCACAGAAATAAGCCAGGAAATTTCTCTCTCTGCACTTCTAGAATGTATCAAGTCTTCAATACTTTGAGGAATGCCACTGGTGGACTATGACATGAAGGTGCAAGTAACATGTATACCTTCTATAAAGAAATTTGAAAATTCTCCATATAGCAAATCAAACATGCAAACAAGATTAAATCCACAGAATAAATTAAACTGATGGATTACATCATTGAAACATTTTCCTTTTTATACTCCGTTCCTATACATTTCCTACATGACTTTTACTGGTAATTAAGCAGTAGTTCTTAAAATACTTCAATAGTACAAGATTTAATCAAAAGCGCAAAGACATTTATTTAGGTAGAACTTAAGGCTATAAACTAAAGCTGTATTGTAACAAATCCTATTTTAATGACTTCATATTTCACATCAGCATGACCAAATAAACAACACAAATTTAAGAATCTGAAGTGTTCTAAGAGACTGCACAGTGCTGCAAGCACTTGTACAGTGAAACTACATTCACCCCTGAGACTATAAAAACATCTTGCATGAACAGGTGTCCACTTGGTATGCAGGCAGTCCTGAAGGATTTCAGAATCATGAACACCCCTTCTAGAGTAGCAAATGTAAACCAGTTCCAAGTGTGACACTGCAGCCCTTTCAGCTGTTTCACCATATTTTGTTAGAAGCTTCACGGAAGATTATATCTGCTTCAGTTCTTTCTAATATATTTTTTTCAGTAAAATTTGACTAATACTTCTTGATTTCAAGTCACTTTGCTTGAAGTGATGCAATAAATTAGGATAATTATGTCTGTTATTGCCTTGTTGGTTTTTTTTTTTTTAAGCTTTTGGCACATGACGCAACCTCACTCTGCCCTATCCACCTACAAATGGAAAAGCACGGGTACTTCCATATTCCAGAATTTTAGAAGGATTAATCTGCAGTCTGTTTTGCGATACCACGGCAAAAAGACTTTAAAAAAATATAAATAATCGAGGCTGGAGTCTGTAAGTCGAAGTATGAAGACATTCATGTCTAAAATGCGGAGAAGTGCGGGAATTGGCGATTCCCACAGCGAGCGCCCAGCGGTGTGCGAGCGCGCCCCCTGGCGGCCGCGGCCGCGCTGAGGGCCGAACCCGCCGGCACCGGGACCGGCACCGGGAGCGGGAGCGGGAGCGGGACCGGCACCGGGAGCGGGAGCGGGCCGGGTCCGCAGCCCGGGGCCCCGGAGAGCCCCGCCACTGCTGCACTGCCCGGGCAGGGCTGTCACACCCTCCCCACTGCACTGGGCCCTGCTGCACTGCAGATCCAATGCTCACAAGGAACCGAGGGGCTTTGACACAGCTCCAGAGACCCTGCACAGACAGCACCAAGCCACAAGAGAGAGGCAGCAGGAGACCACCATCAATCAGTTCAGCTGCCCAAGTACCCACATTTTATACTTCCACTTAGTAGAGCGACAACAGGACTACTGCTCCTCAGTTATTAACTACCCTTTTTGCTGTTTTTTCTCACTTGGATGGTGTTCACAATCCGGTTATTTTCAAGCTTGTTGCTCGTCTAGACTCACATACACTGGAGTTGGGCTTTACACCGACTGCAGGATGACCCTTGCTCCTAAAGCCTTGATCTGCCTCACACCAGTTCCCATTCCCTTTATCCCCCTCTATAAACTCTTACCTCCTTTCAGGAGAGGCTGTAAATAAAAGGATAAAAGATCCACAATATTCAACAAGCACCAAATAAAGATTTGTAAAGAGCAGTTAATAAGAACAGTTATTTTCAAGACATCATTACAAAGTCCACAGGACACCATTCAAAAATTACAAGAGATTCATCATTACCTACACTAGGAATAAGTCTGCACCACAGAGTAAATATAACAGAACACACCAGAAATTTAACTTGTTAATAACAAAACAAAACAAAAACACAAAAATGAAGACGGACTATATCACTCACCAAAGGCACTGAAAAGCTGGTATAGGTCACTAGTCTTCCACTCTTTGGGAAAAGTAACATGAAGAACGTGATCTCGTTTGGGCTGCACTACAAAATAAAAATACTTTTGTTAAAATAAGAGTCACTACTAGTATCTTTAGAATATCCTAAAACGGTCACCTAATGTGGTCATGTAGTTTTTTCTTCCCTTTCCTTTTTCAATAAGAAAACAGGCCAAGATTTATGAAATTACATCGGGTAGGGTGAGAATGTGCCTGCACTTCGACATGAAAGATATGGTAAATCCTACCAGCTCATCTGTTTAAAGAAATTGAAACAGCATTTCCTGCAGTGAGAAATGCCCACAAGTGTAGTCCTTCCCATCCCTTGCACCAAACCAAGTTCAAGGACAGAAGAAAAAAAAAAAATCAAAAGCCTTTTCATGCTCCACCTTAAAAAAATTCTTAAGAATGGTTCCATTTTTGCCATTTTTCTGTTAATAAAAAACTTCCTGAGAAACAATATTCAACTCAGCTTTCATATAATATTAGATACAAGCTAGAATATATGCACTGACGTTTTATTATTACTAAAAATTACACCAAGTAAAAAAGACATCTCATCAAGGCCAACATCTAAAGAAGTGCAGAAGCCTTTAGTGTATATTGAAAGTCATTTTAAGGTTTGTGAATTTGAGAGAGAATCCAAATCAAATTGCTGGAAGAGGTAAGAATACAGCAGAAATTATCACTATATAGCCAACTTCTACACACTTCTCCTACCTGAAGTTCCTTTCACTAGAGATGTGAGCTTTTATAACCTTTTATGTGAATTTCTATCAAATTTTAAAAAGAAACAAGTGGAACACTGTATTTTTAGGGGCAAAGATACTGAAATATTTTACATTTTCTACAAAACTATTTGCATATCATTAATTAAGCCTTTCCACAGGTATCTGCAGAGATTGTTTTGTTATGTATGACACACTGCTACGTCTTACGTGTCATTTTACGTTTGATGACAGAGGCTGAAGCAATTAAGTCCAGTGCTCCACTTTGCAATGTAGTGCTCCAGTTTGTCCAGGATAACTCGAGGGTTAACCACACACAGCTCAATGTGATCAGATTTTAATCTGACCACCTGGTAACACCCTCAGGAAAATCTTCTCTCTTCTTTTGGTATAGAGACATAGGGACTGTTTTCCATTTTAGTGAATGATTATTGACTGACCCTCTTGAACTCTTCTGTACCACAAACTTTTCTAGTTTCTGATCTCCTTAACTTTCAGCATTAAAACCGAGAGCTTCCCAAGGTGTATCTCACTCATAGAGCAGGTGTCCAAAATCAGACCACCAGCCACTTGTTATTGCTAAGTGTTTTAATCTGTTACACCTAAACAAGTGGGTTACCCTGAGTTGACCAGAAACTCCCTAATAATAAATTACAGGTGTACATTAGCACAGAGCTCAGGCTCAGGACAGAGACACAGGTAGTTAAGGAAAGCAATCCCTTCCTGAGCACAGGTGAAATCCTGTTCCCTAAACCTACTGCTTAAATACAAAGGACACAACATTTTTTAAAGACTAAAATTCTTTTTTTTTGCACTATACAAGTCAACTACCAAAACCCCGCAAGCAACAGAAGATCAATTCACTGCTGTACAGCCTACTAACAGAGAACAACTCAAAGTTTAATTATTTGTAATCCAGCAGTAGAAAATCATAGTATGAACAACTTCAGTATCAGATATTACAGCTTTTTTATATTGTTAGAGAAAGGAAACTATTACTAGTTTTCCTGTATCAGTTTATTCTTAAATTCACAGTGAATCTGTTGCTAAAATCTCTTAACTCCTCCCTATTCAGGTGAAAATTTTGATTCTTTTTCTGCTTTGCAGTCATTTTGTGCAGCAACTTCATTCTTTTAAATGAGCTTTTAATATACAGTAACAAAAGTTGATTAAAGTCACATTCACATATTGAATACTCTTTAACTTAGCACATGTTACTGAAATCCATTATTTCAGGAAAAATTGCACAAACTTGCTGTTTCACTGGACAAACAGAAACATGCAGCTTACAACAGTCACCCAGTCAGCTATGCCTCATTTCTTTTATAAAAATACAGACTCCAGGTGCACCTCCCACAGAAGGTACTAGCTGTACTCTTTAGGTGGCTTTGCTTCTCTGCAAAATGGTCCCCCACACACACCCACCAGGCAGCAACAACAGGGCTTCCTCAACCTACAGTGGTTTTACATCTCAGAACAGCAAAAGAAGTGGCTAAAACAGCCAGCCCAATATGCCACCCCTGAGACTGCTTCTGTTTTGAGGCTTCGAAAGGCTCCTTGGGTGAGCTTCTCGTGGAACATCTGCATCAGTCTGTTCTACAGGAGTGGCTTTCAGGTAACAGAGACAGACTTTCAGAGGCAGCCTCTTTTTTGGCAACCCTTCTTGGCAAAGAATCAAAACAATCCTGTAAGTTGGCCAGCAAGTGGAAGTAGCATCTTTACAAATTAGTAGCTTTGGCACTCTCTCAATGACCCAAAGTATTTACCCATTCTTCCACTCAGTATCAAACAGTTGGGGAAGGAAGATGCAACATAATTAGATTACCATTCCAGCAGAGCCAGAGCTCAGTGATCTGACCACCTAACTGAATTTAAAATTAAATATATGCCCTTACAGCATGTATTTTCCTCTCCAACAGTTACTTCCATCTCTCTAGAACTGCATTCTGTTACTATTACACTGGCAGCTAATAGAGTCACACTCCAGTCGGAGCTTTCCAATGCAAGGAGTGGAAAATGTGTCCACACCAGTACTGCTTCCAAATGGGTATAATTTTCAAGACATGGTATCTGATTCCTCAACATAAAATTAAGATTCTATCTATTCAAGGACCAGATTGACCTCCAGGGTTTCACACTTTCCTAAATGACATCATCAGTGGGAATCCTCATCCAAAGTTTTCCCCCTCATAATGAAACATCCTGTAACAGTAAGGATATTTACACTTCCTCCTCCAGGAAGTTTGTCAGAACGATATAAGATTACAATGAAAGAAGCTACTTACAGTCTGGTCCTTCCAAATTGAGATATGGTATGTCCATCACTCTCATAAGAAATAGCCTAGAAGTAAAATGGAAAAGAATCATTAGCAAATCTTTCTGCCTGAAGACCTTTTCCTTTTTATAGATTTTTTAGATATTTCTTCTGAAGAAGCAGAATTAACCATCTCAAACTTATCTTAAGGTATGTTAAAACAGACCCTCTAAGCCCAATCTCTTATCTCACAACCAGATTCAAAAGTTACTTGGCATCATGCCAGGAATTTTACTTATTTGAGAAAACAACAGCAAAAAAAGGCCCAAACTATTACTACTGAAAACAATAAAGGTAAGTGGGAAGAAACATTTAACAAGTGGCAGCTCTGTGCAGTAAGAGCCCCTTGCACAGTGGGCAGTGCAAACCCTGCCATCATTCTAAAAACACATAAACCTCCCCATTTTCTGAGCCCTTCAACGTGCTTTAGACAAATGGATCTTAAAACCCTAAAACTGCAAAAGCCATCATGACTTTTGAGATAACTGGAATGTGTCTTTTCCTCTTTAACGTGTAACTGAAGAGTTTCTCAAAGCATTCAAGAAATGCTTTCAATAAATGCTCTTGCTGAGCTCTGAAAACCATTTCCTTCCAAAGTAAGATGAACAGCTCAAAATCCTGTCATAGGTATGGATGCCACATTGATGTTACGAAACATTTGCTGTGTAGAGCCTTCACTGGAAGGCTAAAATAAAAAACTTTTTCATCATAACTTTAAAAAGCTTCTAAAATGCTTATCAGATTGCAGTTACAGCATTCAGTTAAGTACTAACTGATGTAAACAGCTGAGTTTTTGAAGTGTACAGACTGATCTGTAACTCCCTAGAGATTCTTTGTATCATACCACACTCACTAGTAGTCCCTAAGAGTTTGCAAATATCACGCCCTTATGATGCCCTGTATCATTGATTCGTCTACTGGAATGCAGTTGTTAACTCGGTTTTGCTACAAATAGGAGAAAGAAAAAACCCAAATACTGGGGTAAAATGTACTGTATGGCAGGTTCACATGTGAGCCCCAGGGTGTGAGAACTGGCACCACTTGTGCTACACACTGTCCCACCTAATTTATCCTCTGAGTCTCAGGAAAGGTACAGTCTAACATACACTGCATCCCCTGAGCACTGCAGCACCTGAAAGGAACTTTATCAACAAAAATCACAAACATCTACATCAATGAACTGCAGAAACGTCACCCATTCCAGCACAGGGCTGAGTAATGAAGACATTCTACAAGGAAGCCAGAGTGTCTTTTTATGTTTAGCCACACTCCTGTGGACTTGGGTCCAACACAGCTGTCTGTCCAAACTGGACAGCAGTGACTCCACCCAGAAAACAAGGGGGCACAGGGATCCCACCACAAGGGTGTCTTTTAGGGAATTAAAGGAAGGGGAAAAGAAAGATGTGTACAGGACACATCCTCCAAGGAGCAACAGAAGAGATGTGACTACATTCCAACTCTGGTGGAAGACACTAGGCAGGATCAGAGCACCATAACAGGGCACCCAGCTGGGCAGAAAAGAACCAGGATCTGTGCTCTCCCAGTAAGCTGCTCTGCAGACTGCCAAAAGAGGCTCCATTTGATTTATTACCTATGATTTGTGCTCACATCTTCATCTGAAATGTCAGTGTCACTGTCAGTAAGAGATACAGCCCTCTTCAGATCCCAGTGCAGGGGATAAGCACAGCCTAAACAGGTTAAATACAGTTTTTCTGCTGGTCAGTAAAGGCACTTTAGTCTGCTGGATAGAGAATGTCCATCATACATGCAGGACAGCAAAAGTGGGAGGTTTTATTAAAAAAAAACAAGCAGATTTGTTTTAAGCTGAGTTATTTTAACAAACTTTTGCCAAGTTCTTGGAACCTACTACTTTTTAAAGCACTAAAATAATAAGTTTTGTAGGTTTTCATAAAAATAAAGATGAAGTCTACTAAAAACACCACAAAAACTTCTAGGGAGAAACACTAGTTAAGCTTCCTTCCTCCAGGTTTTATCATACTGAGGAAAGCAATACAGTGGCCAACTGCAGAAACAGACTTATGCCAAAAAAAATACATATACCTGAGATTATTAGGATCAGTTTTTTATTCCCTGAGACAAATCCTACATTTACTTGTTTGGCCAAACAATTATGTCACTAAACAGCACATACACACACACACACATTCTCCCTGTAGCCTAAATACTGATTTTAATATTATGTGCACTTCAGTGCTTACAGAAGTAACTGCCTCTTGCAGCACTAACTTACACCACATGGATTATGAACGCTGAGTTCCAACATAATCCGTGATTAAGTATCCATAACTATGGTTCTAAGATTCCTCATCTATCTGCAAGACATTTAAATTAATAAGACTTTTCTCTATAACAGTATGAACTCTATATTAAATTAGCTTGACACGTGAAGTTTTGAGTTAACGTTGTGAAAATCAGTGTCGTGGCTACATTTCTTAAAAAGCTAAGCAGACCAAGCTAAAAAAATATTATTTCCTACACTATTTAGGGACTGCAGCCAGATCACACAGTCAGAGGACAGAGATCCACTTCTCAATAAGAACCACGAGGTATTTTGAGGAAGCTCCTTGGAAGGCAATTGTTTCTGTGGCAAGTCAAATAAAACAAGGAGAGGAAGGCTATCATTGTGCCAGTCACAGCATTGCACAAAATAGTCTCAAAGAGTCAACATTGTTCCTCTGCACTGAGCTAGGATGAAAGTTTTCACAGCTGTGTGGTGAACTGTGCAGAGAAACTGATCCAGCTGAAAAAAGAAAAGGCTTTTTTTTTAACCCAGCTCAGTTTACCAGCCCAGGTCAGTGACTACCTCAGCCACAAGTGTCTGCAAGCACAGGAACAGCAACTGCTTATTCCTACAGGGTGAGTGGGGAGTTATTGGTCAAACTGCACAAAGCACACCAATCTCCTTTTGCAGTAATTTTGCAAAGAAAAGTAAATAAATACAGAAAATCCAAGGGATTTCCAATACATGCCAGAGAACATAGCTCCCTATAGGAAACTTTTTACAAATACAGCACAAACCCAAGTGATTTGCATGGATTTTGGTTTCTAATATTCATTGTATAAAAAAAAAATTCTAAATTAATTTCTATTGACCATGATGCTATTCAGCTCAATAAAACATGGTGTTCTCATTTCTCTACACCTCTTCCACCTCCTGCCTCCAGCTACACCAGAAGAATAAACAGCATTCAAACAACCCAAGGAGATAGAAAAGAACACTGTCATTTAAAGTTTGTGAGGGGCTTGTGGGTGGCGGCAGGAAGATATGGAAGAGCTGTTGCCCTAAACCAGTAAAAAAAAAATCAAACCAACTCCAAAGTGTATGAGAGAATAACAGTATCCAAATTATACACACAAGAGTTTAGATACTGCAGTAAAGAGTCCCATCATCTCAACTCATAAATGTTCATCAGGGATTACTCGCAGCAGACAAACAGGATTTTTCAAAGATGTTGTATATACAATAAAGCACAAAGATTACAGAAATGCATCTCTGGAATTCCTGGCCTGTTGGGTTGTTTATCATATAACTTACTGCACTATGCCTGAAAGAGCCAAACAACCCTAAGGGAAAGTCTGTTTTTAATCAGTCCACTCTCACAAAAGCCCTAAAACTAAAGATTTTACCTATGTTCATCATTAACCTATATGAACTTTAACCTGGCCATCACTCTTGAACAGCCAACCAAGAAGTTCCATAATTTTGCTGACATGATGAAAGACATCAAAATTACTCTTGAAAAAAGTATTATCTTCATTTGAAAGCTATGTTCAAAAAAATCAAAGCTTTTTTTAATTTTAAATTTACTAATTTAAATCACATTAGTGACAAGCCCATTCAAACAGGAAACATTTCCAAAATCCTAGCAATGACGTGAAAGTTTAGTGATTAAACTCTATTTAAGTATGAACATCTAATATACAGAGACCTTGAAGTTAAGACTTTATAAGCAACCCAAAGAATCATGGCCTATTTTAAAGAACATTTTCAAGACTCTCTGGATAATAATTCAAACTGAGAACATTGCTTCTAAACAGCTGCCTTACACTGAACTCCTCTGCTCAGCTTCTTTCAGGAAAAACTTGTGACACAAGGTACAACTTTCATTTGTTTAGCTTACTGTTTGCATGTTGTAGTTTGTGTTTTGCTTGAAGAACATGACTACAGCACAAAGGAAAAGGTTTCCTTGTTCTGACTGCTGCCCACAGGATCAGGAAGAACTTCTGGAGGAAGGAGGAACATCGTTTTTTTCTCCCCAGCAAGAAGAGAGGATGCTCAGCTAGGGAAAGATTCTAGACCACAAACTAGAGACAAGTAGGTGTAGGGGAAGCTGCTGGCAGCCCACAGCATACCTGCCAAAACAGCCCCAGAAGCAACACACTCACTAAGGGAGCATTAGGGAACTCTGAACTGCAGAGCCCTGGATGCCACCAGAGGTGCTAAAAACACCACCTGCTGCAGAGACCTGCAAGGACTGAATGAAGGAAGCAAAACACTTGCTCATTTAAGCACCTCACAGCTCCGACTTCTGACATGTAGTTAAATCTTCTTTATAAAAAAAAATAGTTGTCTTATTCTGGTTTGTTAGTTTGCGTTATAGGATAAAGAAAACTAACTTGAAAAATACAAGCCTTGGCCTGCTCACTGTTAGGAAAAGGTGAGACACTCTCATCTCTAGGCTCTGACTTAGGTGATGTGGCAGATGTTAGAATATGGCAAAGCTTCTAAAATCATGTCAAAGTAAGGCATGGCAAGTCTTCCAAGTTTCCATGATTTAAAAATAATATATAGCTTTCCTGAAACAAGAAGTTATAAGTTCTGAATAATGACAGAATGGATAAACATTCTTTTCTTGCAAACAGTAATTTTCAGTTCTTGCTTTAAAAAGAAAGAAAGAAAAAAAAAAAGACAGCTGTTCTCCCTACAGTTTATTAACTCTTCCTTTCATCACAGTCAGGCAGTGTTAACTCTGAAGCCAGAACAGACATCACAGGCTTCCTCTCACTCACCCTCACAACTTTGAAATGTCACTCCTAGAGGAATGCCACATTTCAAGTACACAATTAATTTGAAAAGCTTAAATTTAATGTACTATAGTGACAGTTCTAGAAGTTGCTGTTTGTACTTGTTGAAAATATGCATTTCTAGAAAGAATTGTGGCTAATGACTGAAAAATTAACCTGCTCAGTTGGCACCTACTACTTGGCATGTGTGTGTTGGTGATCCTGAAAACAACCCAGTGACAAATCCCATCTTAAAATGAAATTGTGCTGATCAATTCTGTCTCCACCTTCACACTCAAATCAAGCAGCCACTCTGGGTCCACGTTTCATCTAGGGAATATTTGTAACATCTGCTAAAGTATATGGAGTTTCTGTCTCACATGTGTCAGTGTCGAGACTCACATAACTGCTGTCACTATAATGATATGATTTTCAGAACTATGAAAGGTGAAAGCCACTGATCACAATCATTTCCTCATTTGTGTGGGTCATCTGAAGCTAAAATAATTACTTTTGCCAGCTCTTGTATTACATGTTTGAAAGGATAGAATTTCTCCTGAATTTAAACAAAGTAAGCACTAGAATCTTTTTAATTTCAACCCTTTTCCTTTATGTGACAGATTGCAGCATCTTTAGAAGTTTCCTAAGGTAAAATCTACAGATTAATTATGTAAAGGACCAACTCTATGCATAAAGGTTTCTAGATTCCCCAAGTCTTACTTCAATTTGTTCAAGGAGTTTGTATGAAGATCCAATTCAACATTAAAAAACTGCTCACAGCAGCATCCCATAAATCATGTATGTATATTTCTTAAAAATGGGTTACCCAACAATGTTAATACCAATGCTTTGGGTTATTTGGACTGACATTACCATAGGGATATTTTAGTTTTTCCAGACTGCTGAGCACACTCAGTTTCAACTATCACCAGTTACTGAGGAACCTACAACATAAAGAACACCTGAACAGTTTTTCTCATGTTCCACCACTCCCAAATCTTACTCCAGAAATAGTTTTCTAAATTGTAAATATATCTTCTACAGTGGCATGGGCAAGGCCATTAAAGCAGTCTAGGTACTCTTCTAAGTGTCCTTTCACAGGCCAGCAGAAAGTAAACAATCCTCCTTAAAACAAAAGGTATTTACTCAAGGTATTTACTTCACAACCTCTCCAGCATTACAGCATGAATCAGAAAGCCACAAACCCTTCAGTTTAAAGAAAAATACAGTCAGCTATTTATTCCAAGGCTCGAGGTAGCTCTGCTAAAGCTGGTGTTGTACTTCCATGTTTTAGCAGGTTTTTTATACAACTACTTACTTGTTAAAGAAAGGTTCAATGAGTTTTGATCTAGCAGACACATGGTTTTTCGGAGGACTGAGGAATGAACCTGATGAATGAAGAATAAATTCAGTATGTAATAAACAGCTACAGACAGCACCAAGGAGGAGGTTTGGAAAAGACTTCACAGGTACCTAGGAAATTAGCCATGGAAATGAAGCACAGTCCAGTAATGTAAGCATCATATCCTGCTTCATGCAGTTGTTCAGATGCTGTATCGTAACTTGGAAATCCTTCTGCACTTTCTGAGGGGAAAAAGACATTTATAAACACGTTATCACAGAAGATAAAGGTAGTTCTATATGCCTACCCACAGGCTTTTTTTTCAGAGCATAATATCATTTGGAGAAGTTCATACAATTTTCAGAATCTTTGAATTTTCTTAAGTTCTTAAAAAAGAAGTTTGCTTGGCATTTTTAAATAAGAATAAGTTCATAAGATGGAAAGTCTTTCCTATTAAAAAGCCCTTAATCCCCAGACTCACTCAGCCAAAATGGAGTATTAATTGTAAGACAATGACAGCAGAATTCCCCACAAAGAGTATTTTTTTTTCTGACTTGGATTTAAGAGAACAGACAATCTCATTGAAAGTTTCATTAACCTGTTTGCCAACCATCTGATTGACTTGTAGCCAGATTTTTCAAGATATTTAAATGAAGACTAAACTAAATGATTTAAGGATGTCTTTATTGACAAATGCACTTGGTGCTCATGCTCTGCACATTCAGCAAGATGAAAAAGTACTACTCATCTTGATTTTGATCAAGTATTGAAACCTTCCCTTTCAACATACTCCACTATTCAGTATTGCTCTCCCTTTTCTAAATCAGCAGCTTAAGAAAAATTCCAGAACTCTGAGCTAAGCTTGCCCTTTGATTAAATATCCTTGTGTTCACCTCAAGGTAAAAAAAACTTTTTCCTATTAAAAGAACTTTAGTAATTTCTAGAACACACACAACTGGTCACTACTGTATAAGTTTTCCTGGTTTTGTTTGTCCAAGTGCCTCTTGGAGTGCTCTGGCTTTGATCTGAAGGACAACCACCAAATGAAAGTTGTAAACAAATTTCAAATTAATCCCCAAAAAGTCAACCCAAAAGAAAAAAAATCCATCATTAGAAGATGGTGAAACTGCTGTACACTGAACACATCCATTCGTTTACTGTCTGGATTCCTATTAAGTTCCAGGTATATTTTTAAATGTAATTGCACTGTATGTACAGTGCCTTCATTCAAAGTCCCTTCATCAAAACACTAAGTATTAGCAGGGGAATTTATATTTCAGACCCAGACAAAAATAATCAAAACATTTTGTTTCCTCTGGAAGAGGAAAACCTGAAAAAATAACAGCGTTTTGATGTATCCTTACCAACTTTAGGAGGGCTGAATGGAACCTCTTTTAAACGCTTTTCCAGTTCTGCAAGCGATGTATTATTAATGATCTCCTGCAAGAAAAGCCATCATTAATTGCCAATGCCAAGCACACTTTCCCTGGAAACTGAAATCAAATAGGATCAAATGAGTATTTACTGCTGCCACCTTGTGTTCTCTAAGGATTTACACACAGCCCTGTTTCAAACTAATGCACCAGAGGAGTGTCAAGACAAATTTCAGCTACCTTGCCTCACTTGCAGCATAATAAGTCATAAGCATTTATTAATGCTGCTCAGAATTACTGAGGGATTATGCCAAAGTAAAACTTCTATTTGAGTCTGGTTTCATGCAGGGTACATGAGGCAAGGGAAAAGGCAGCACAAACAGCAGGGCAAATATTCTAAATATTGATCATAATGGTTGAAGGCATTCAAGGTGAGTATTGAAATGTGCTTGCTTACTGGACATTCTTGAATAGTTTTACAAGTAAATACTGCTGATTTAAAGAAATACAGGGACAGTGAAAGAAGCCTGACAACCAGAAAATTGCTCCTACACTTCAACATAGATGAGTAGAATCAGTGGATCTACTGATGAACTATATGCATAAAATAAAAAGCCACAAAGATGTATTGCAGATTAATTCCTTACAGAAGTTCTTAATCAAATATATTGTCAATCAGTACAATGGAAACATGCAGAATCAACAGACAGAGAAAGCAAAACATCTCACACAATCTTTCTTAAAGTGTCTGAGATCTATGAGGACCAGATTTCCTCTCGTTCTCAATCAAGCTTAGCTGTTTACACTCATCAAGTCTGCAGACTGAAAAGTCATCAAGAACTAAGTACAATGAACAAGATCAAACGATGCATTAATCTGGCATCCCAAAGCAAGATTTCATAACAGCCTAAAAACACAAGCATCTGCTGTAGAATTACAAATACCAACACAGCGTTACCAAACATAAAACTCATGGAGGATTCTTACTTCTCAGAATGCCAAAGCCTCTATTCTTACTACATCAGTGTGCAACACAAACCTGACAATACCTACAAGCACTTCTTTATGCAACGCTCTGGAGTCACAGAGCTATGCACAAAGAGAGATGCTGTTTCCTCAGCATGTTTTTTAATTAATTCAAAGGCACATGGGAAAACAAGAGCTTATGAACTCTTATCTCAGTACTTCTTTAGAGGAATAAAACACATGCTGTAAGAGATTTTAAGAGAAACCTGTAATTTTTTTTTCTTTCTGCTGCCTACCCACTGAGCAAAGACCACAAGAGAATTTAATGATGATAAAGCATTTTCCAGACACATCTAAGTCAGCATTTACAGTACTCTAAGACTCTGAATATACAAGCAGCTTCCAGATCCTATTTGTTCATGAACAGCACTTTTTTTATCTCCTGAGGGGAGATGCTACTTAAGAAGAAAATAATCTAGTAATCACATTTGACCTAGCAAAAACTATGTATTTTGGAATCCAAAGCTGCCAAATTACCATAAAATTTCAAACACAAAAGTCACTAGTAGAAAAGTAAAAAATTGCATTTTATAAATTCTGTAAGTTTGGATAAGGGGTAAAGAAAAATCATTCTTCTACAATAAAAGGAGCATGACAGAAAATATTATTAGCCATTTTTCTATACAAAGAAGTATAATTTGTTTCAATACACATGTATTAATGCGATTTTGTCTCTTCAAATCATTCTATAATATTAATTTACCTTAAAAGGTTGTGTACTTGCCATCAGTTTAGTATCCAGTAACCTAGAAACAAAATAAGAGCTAAATAGGTTGAAACAGAAGAATGTCGATTTTGCTAATCCTCAAACAATGTTTTAGTGTATTAGCTGGGAAACAGCAGATACACCCTACTGAAAACTACTGTTGGATTTGGAACTGTCAAAACATTCCTTGGCTTTGTTCAGCATGAGAAAAGAACAGCAACCAAGGAACAGCAAAAGATGCTAGCAACTAGTGGCAAATAAATCTTGTTCCAAATCAATTGTAGATTCAAAACACCAAACGTCATGCCAAATCCACGGGGAGTAGCAAGGGTGCATCTTTTGCCAAGAAGTGAACCAACAATGCTGTTTTTCTGAAAAAAAGGTGCTCAAAATTACTTTAAAAACTGTATTTATCTAACTTGATCCTTATTTCTTTTCCAGTAACAGCTTGGGTACAGGGCTAGGACAAAAAATATCAGCTTGCTAAAACTATACTGAAATGGTTGAAAGTTTGAACTAAGAACTTACCGGGGAAAGACACATGATGTTACTTCCTTGAACTCGCTCAGGTCCTAATTTAACATTAAACCGGAAGACAAAATCCAAGTCAGTGCTACAATTATCCAAACAGCCTCTAAAAGGGAGCTACAGTAACTGAACTCTCACTGTAAGAGATGTATTTGTCAGCACTACCACAGACACCACTTGCAATTACACACAACTACAGACTACGCATTTCTAATTTGTCTATCATTAGTAATAAAATGTTCTGTCACTGCCAACACCTTATCCCATTTTATACCCCAGGCTACTTTGGATTCCAGCCTAGTTACCAGTTCTAAAGTGCTCCCAGCACTCAGTATTTCAATGGAATATAAGCAGTCAGAGGGTATGCAGTGACTGCCTACGGGTTTAGATCTGCCAAGGGTCAAAAATACAGGAACTACTGATAATTTCTTATGTTCCAACACCATCCAAACCAGTCCCAAAGTTCCCATCTTATGATCAAGTTTTTCCCCAAACACCCACAAGTCCTTTAAGACTGCAAGTACAATGTCATGTGAGCCATCCTTCCAATGAGACCTTTTGCTTCCTCAGTGTTCCTGGGGCCAATGCACTGCTCAGTTTAACTGAACTGTCCAGCCATGAACTGCTACACTGCCCTGCTGCAGCCCAAGTGTGCTCCCTCCAAGTATTCTGACATTACACCTCCTCACCCCAGTGAGCATCATCCTGCTACAGGACAGCTGATCATTTCATTAAGTGTATTATATTATCTAAAAACACACATTCCCACTTTGCAAACTACAAAGGGGAATGCCACGTAATTGTGCTGAAGCCCCACACCAGTTTCTTATAATATGTCAGTCAGTTAAATATACCTGACATAAGTAAAACCCACAATTCTGATTTGAACATTTTAAAAATGCAAAGGAGAACAATCCAATTAAAACTTTCTACATAAATATTTACGACAATAAGGCAGTAGCCCAGAGTGGATTTTTAAAAATACTTTCCTGCAATTCTTTATAGACTGATGAATTCTTCCATTCAGAAGAAAGTGTGGAGATAAGACTAAGAGACAAATACATTAAGACATTTATTTCATCACCTGAGCACTCAAGAGATTACTTACATCAGGCAGGGGACAATAGAACTGATGTATGGTGTGCATAACATCCAGCAGCATGTTGTGCCCAATAACAAGCTTGCCCTGTGAAAAGAACATTAAATATCTGTTCACTTCCAGTCCTGGCCATGGCAGAGGGGATCTGTGAAAACCCCTGTCCCTGATGCCAGCCAAGGGCACGTGGGGGCAAACACACATCAAACCTCCCCCTTTGCTCCCTGCCTGCCTCACACACTTCTGCAGTCTCTCAGAGCAGCCATTCCTTTTTCCTCTGCTCCCACCTATTTATCACAGGCTTCCACAGCAGCTTTGTATGTGGAGGAGATGCACTAGAACAGCTACTCACAACTTGGTTTCCAAATGTAATCTATTTAAGATTGAAGTCAAGGCATTTCTCAGTCCATTACCTTTTAATTTACTTATACAACAACACACAATATACTCCCTATGGTTATAATGTACAACAGTTATTAAGGGCATGGTCTGGCTCCTCACAGTGCAAAACCTTTCATGCCATATGTGGTACAAGCAAGCTCCTTGGAAAGGCTCAAGCCATTTTTCAAATATTAACTTTAATTCATTTGACATGACAACAGTCCTTCTTTGATAGCTTTTAACTGCCAGGGAAAAAAAAGGAAAAAACCTAACAATCTTTCCAGAATAAAGGAAAAAAGCCAGCAAAGCTTATTTACATAAGAGCCCTAAGAAAATGCTATTCTTGACACCTACAGATAATAAAATTCTTCAGGTCATTCTTTAGTTTGAGCTTACTAAACCTACTACACTCAACCACTGTAAAACATGAAGAAACATAAACTTAAAAAGTCTCTTCAACTTGTATTTCATCTTCTCTTCCAAAATGGGACAGCAAAAGAATTCTTCCTTTGAATTATTAATTTTTTCTTACGAACAAAGGTAGGTTAAAAATCACATTAACTTACAGAATTAGCAATGGCATGAACAACTCTGGAAAATCCTACAGCATCATTCAACTCTTCCTGTAAGCAAAGATTCTGACATTAGTGACACACAAACACCAGTATTGCCAAAACTGTACCTGCAAACTGCCAGGTGGCCCCAGTTTGCCTCAAACTGTTTCTCAGACATAGCCAAGAACAGAACATAAAGGAAATGTCAATATTTGGAAGACACAAGGCATCAAAGCAGGATGCTGCTCACAGAATTCCCATTTTATAAGTAGCTCTAGTCTACAGCTCTGTAGACTGTCCAGTAGGACGAGTCCCAAGCTGCTGTCCTGAGTTGCCCCTGGCCAGAAGCCAAACAGCCACTCTGCCCTTTGCTCAGTCCCCTCAGCCAAAATTCAGATTTGTGGATAAGGATAATGAGAGCCCATCCCCTCCAGCCTCCCTGCTTTTGGGGGAGGGTGGGAGAGAAAGCCTTGGCACTGTGCAAGTGCTGTTCAGCAGTAGACAAAACACACGGATAGTATCACTGTGTCTTAGCCACAAAACAAAGCACAGCAAAAGACAGGCTGTACAAAGAAGGGCAACTTCACCCCAACCTGAGCAGTAACAGCTGCAGTCAGGCACTGTCAGCACCTCCAACAGGGCTCTGCAGCTGTGACACTGCAAACACCTCAGAAGGCATTCAAATTAACCCACAAATCTTCAGCTGTACCTTTACATAAATTGCTGTGTATGTAACTGGCTGAATCCTGATTGTTACTCCTATTAAATCAGACTGTACTTTTATGCTAACACAGACTGGGGAAGAAACATTCTACATTAATTACATAAACAAAACCAAGAAGAAACATTAAAATGCGTGACACATTATATAATATTGCAGCTGTATAAACTGACTCCTGACTGATTTCAGGAGTAGTCAGTTTGTGCTGTAGTGAGAGGGGATCTGACTACAGCACAAACTTCTGTAACGGATTTTTCTTTTTCAGGTCTAGGGAAGTAATTTCCACCTTGTGTTATCTGTCTTCATTCAACCAGAACTGAAATTCAATAAAAACAGTAACTGTTAACTTTAGTCCAGCTCTGAATGCCACTAGTCCAAGCAAGTAATGCCCCCACTAAAAATGCTTCAGAAAAATCTACTGTAGAAGTAAATTGCTCCTGACTTGCCTTCTGGAAGAAATGTCACAATGGTTAATGTTGTTTTAGATATCTCTTTCCCTCCAAAAGGCTTTCTGAATAGAAGTATCATTTGTTCCACCCAAACTGACTTTATCTTGATATAGGAAAGCACAAATCACACAAGTCTGATCAGGAATTCCCACAATTCAAGCCTTATGACCTCTTGAAATTTGCATCACTCAATAAGCAAAATACACAGTCCCATAAACAGAGAGAGTGCCTGAATACACAAGTGTGACCTCCTGATCAGCTTGTTACCCCAGCAGTGGTGTACAGTGTGTTTCTATTGAACACATTCATTGTACCAGACACCACCTCAGAGAACCAAGAGCAAGCAAGCTTTGTAAGAGAGAAGGAGACTGAATCCAAACAATGTCACAACTTGCTCAAGGATATCTGCAAGAAACTGATGTTTCCTCTTACTAGGCCATTCTTCTGTAAGAGTGGAGATTCACCTAAGGGAGTGGTCACTACTTCAGAATACTCATTCCATATTCCACAAATTCTGGTTTTTAAAAAATTTTCAGAGTCTTGCAACTCTTTTTGCTCTGGTGCAAAGCCTAAGTTACCCGACAGAATTTAGAAAATCAAATTCAGCCAGGCACAGCAAACCAAAGGGAAACAATACCAAACTATCCTGCATTTCAGCATTGCTGAGTGAAGTCTGAGATTCCCACCCTTCCTCTCTCACATAAAAACATGGAACTGAATTTATTTACCTGTTCTTTTGCTTGTTTCTGCTGCTCTCTTCTTTTTCTTTCCTCTTCATCTACCTTACTAATAACAATGTATCTCTCCTTCTAAAACGAGAAACACATAATTTGAGGAATGACTCTGAGGAGTTCAGATTTAAGGTTGCTGCAAGTTTCTGTAGATTTACACTGTAGAGAAAACTGTCATACCTCAGCACAGTTACTTGGCAACACAACTGTTTCTATTGTAGGCACCACATTATCACCTACTCCCAGAAGCCTACTTTGGAAAGCTCTATTTGATTCATCCACCAAAACTAATTTTTCCTAAACCCACATTTTACTTCTCAGAAACAGTTATCAGCATTTACTTGTAAGTAGTTTGTTTCAAGTACCTTTTGAAGCAGAGATCTGTGCTGGGAAGTGAGGACACAGCACGTGATGCTGCTGTTTTTCCTCTAAGATCCCAACTTGCTTTTCACTAATACAGAACATCACATCCACTGTATTTTAAAACACCTTTTAGAATCTGTTTAAAGAGTAGTATTAAGCCACACAAATATATGCCCACACTCCATATGTTGGTCAAATATAACTTTTAGAAACTAGTTCACTATATTCCATTTTAAATGCTTTGCATTTGCATAACAAAGCCCAAGTTCGATCTAAAAATCAGGAGAGGTGGTGAAATTGAGAAACACAATTTCCTTTCAACAGATCAAATGTTAGAGGCAGTAACAGGCCTAGTTACCTTATCTGACTCCACAGTTTCCACATGGATACCTTTTGGATACCTGCATCAAAACAAATGAAAAGTAAATATTAATAGCTATTCACTTGGCATTTAGCCTATTGAAACCACAACGGTAATTCAGAAATTTCATGTTTCATTATTTCTATAAGTGTTAGGTGCAAAAGAACTATTACAAGGGTTTTTTTAAATTTTAATAATGCAAAATTTGAAGCTATAGGTTCGTTTAACTGGCCTCCTTACATTACCTAACAGTAACTAGCACTTACACAATTTCCCATGCTATTGTTGTGGAACCTGTAACTTCTTATTTCAGTGATATTAAGTAAACATCATCTAATATTTCATCACAATGTAGAATCCTTGCTTTCAAGAAATCCAAACCAAAAATGCTGGTGAGAATGCTCTCATTTACTTGCAGCCCCAAGACTGCAAGTAGACTGCACCCCTTCAATACATCACTTATTTGAGCATTTATTAACAACCCTGAACTTTCTGCTAGCAGTAGATTTTAATAGGAGTTATTAACTCAAATGTCATCACCTCTGCTAGAGGGTTGCATCACATCACCACAGTCACATTTAATTTCCAAAATAACACCATACACAAAGCCATAGAGCATCCAACTGATAGCAAAAGAGAATATTGCCTTCTCCTGCTTAACCAGCAGCAATTATTCTCATCCTCTCATCTCTCATCATCATAAACAAACCACAACTGTGGAACCACTGCAGAACCAGCAAGTTTCTTTGCCCTCTGGCTACTCCTCCAATCAGTAGTGGAGAGCACACTCCAAACACTGCTGTGCCCTTTCCAGCCTGACTCCTCAGACAGTTCTGCACCTCCACCTCATTTACAGCTGCCTCATGCCACAAACCTTGCACGCATCAAAACGCTGATGCACAAGAGAATGCCTCAGTAGAGGAAACGACCTGTGAAGAGGTCAGCACACAGTGGCAATCAATGACCTCACTCTTCTGCTTTAATTAGCTCCATGCTACCTTCACAGCTTGGCTTTCACTCTCCAGTACACACACACAGTGTACACAGCTGTACTCACATAAAGCAACACTGCTGAATGTTAAGAAAACACAGCTCAAGAACACACTCTTCTATCCACTCAGGGAAGATGCAAGGATAAGTGTCAGACAAACATAAAACTACATGCTACAGGAAGCTATAGATATTCTTTAAAAAATGACACTGAAAAACTGTTGAAAACATGTCTGCTTTTTTTTCAGATTAGTTCTCGAGCTCACTTGTTGAGATTCCATTTTCTAGAGAGCAGCTTTATTTTATCTGCTTCCACAGACTGCCAGATTCAATGCTGCAACACTGAATTAACTAAATATACAAAAAAAGACTTGCATATTTCCCACATCTTACTACTGCAGTCAGAACTGTGAAAATACAACTCTACAGCCTTAGAGTTTCTCCTAAGGCCTTAAGGGATATATTTAGGCAATATACTATGATATCAGCAATGCTTATGCTTGGCATCCAACAGGAAACTATAACCATACCAGTACCTACTGCAGAACTACTATTTTTTCAAGCAAAGCCCGCAGTCTGTATAAGCACATGCACTTTTTGTTCACTAAAAACCTAGCATGCTGCATTTGTTACATAATTCTAGGCTGGGCTGTTCTATTCAGAGATTTTACATAGGAATGACATATCATAACATCATAATCATAACAAATAAGTTTAACGTAATTCATCTTCAGAACATTTCAAAAGTCCTCTTTTAAAGGGAAAAAAATCTAAATCAATCATCCCAAGTTTAAATAGAACAGATCTTACCCAGATTTCTTATCAAAAGTACTAAAAATATACAGTAAGGCAGTATTACCAGTAACTTACTTCCAGCTCAAGGTCTGATAAATTAATTTCCTTTGAAATCTAAAATCAAAAGACAATAGTGTTACTAATAATCCTTTTACAGAGTGTCTCCTAGTAATGATTTCCAGTTTAAGCTTACTCTAAGTTTCCTTTGTGGAAAGATTCTGAAAGAGAGAGTCACTGCTTGCAGAACTACAGGCTAGGAGGAGATTTACTGAATTCTGCTGTTCAGCTGCCAAACTGTAAAGGCATTTACACCATGTTTTACAGTTACCCACGTATCTTCTCATCAGAGAGTATTCTGTAGTCATGATCACTCAGTACACATACAGTGATGGGATCTTATCCCCAGCTTCACCATGCTCTACTATTTCTGAATTCAATTTTTAATTTTTTTTTTAATAATCATACTCTCAAAATATCTAGTTTCCAAAGCTAAATTGATTTTTGGGAAGGAGACCTACTGAAAACAGTCACATACTGCCAAATGTGAACAACTCAGCTCAACAGATTTGTAAAGTTTCTTTATAAAATGCATCTCCAACGCTTATGGATCACTTCAGCAGCAGCAAAAGGTAGCTCACACATACAAGACATTTCTTACATATTTTGCCACTGCATGCAGAAATTACAGCTCAAAGTAAATTACAACACCCATATACATCACTGTGTTTTCTCTACATTCAAAAATTAGTCAAATGCAGATTTTGCTACAGTAAACCCAAGTAAACATATTCTTCCTGTCACTCCCCTAATTCTGTATGAGCAAAATAAAAAAAATATTTTAAGAGATGCGATTTCAGAAACTGACCCTGTACATGGCTCCAGTTCCAAACTTTCACTTTCTTCATTCTTTAACAAGTCTTCTATCTGTTCCCTGGAAAAAACAGATTATTTGCTTCTATATCTATATTTTATTTTTTGGAAGTTTACAGCTCTCCAAAAGACAAGTGCTTCATAAGAAAAAGAGCAGTATTTTACATACAGTGAATTAATAGCAATAGCTTCAACACATGAAGATATCGGTACTGTTCACATTTTAGTTTTAACAACATCAGAGGATATTAAACAGTGGTACTTACACTACTTTCTCAACAAATTTTTTCTGATCTTCAGGAATTGTTACAGGGCACTTTGTGGAATTAGGAGAAATGTATGACAGAGATCCCGCACCATTGGCTTGAGAACGTCTTTCATCATACTGTTCCCTAAGCTGTCTCTCTTCTTCCTGATTTAAATATGGAATTCCTAACAAAAAAAAAGTAAAAGCTCATCATAATTAGAGACAAATTAGGGATGCATAGGGGTTCAAGCATTTGAAAGGGAATTACCATCAGCACAACAGCAGACTGGATAAGAATAATTCAAGAACTTCATTACATGTTAAGACAGCATCATGGATGGCAACCTTTTTTCTTTTTGCAGAAAACAATGAAAGGTGTCATCATAAATTTTGAAGACATTAAAAAAACAAAACAAGAAGAAATTGATAAAAACCCAAACAACTCACCGTTGCGAAAAACTTTATTAAAATCAAATCCTTGGTTTGCTAAAAAATCTATACTTGAACTCTGCAACAAGAGAAAAAGGCTTTACAATTGGCAAAAGTGGCTGCGGCATAGAAGATCAGTTAAGTTATTTTCACACTTTTTAAGAAATTATACAAAGTCCAAAGCCAAGAACAACCGTGTTTGTGACCCTAAAGAAGCGACTGAGAGTTTAGGCTATGCTACTTTTCTTACTGATTTTCAGCTTCCATAAGGTACAAGAACAACGAATATGGTAAGGAATACAGATGAAAGAACCAAACCATGTGGAAAGAGGAAACTAAAAGCAAAACGTGGTTCAGAAGAACAAATCTGAGACAAGAGAAATGTTGGCAATAGCGAGGAAAGCAATGAAAGCAAGATAAGCAGACGACAATAAGGTATTAAAAAAGCAAGGAAACTGGAAGTTCAGTGAGAAAGGAGAAACGAAGAGACTCATCTTGCCAAGTTTGGAATGTTATCTCGAATTCCAGAAACCACACAATGTAATGCATAACAAGATTTAAAAGGTTTAAAGGTAAAAAGATTTACTGAAGGCAAGGGTATTCCCTTAAAACTCATTTCTGGGATTGCTCTTAACTGATGCTTATTTATTTTATAAGAAAAAAAAAACCCAGAAACTTACATTTTTCTAACTTTTAAGCTGAAGTTTCTTTCAGTTATACCTTAACCAAATAAAATTAAATTGTTTTTCTACTAACCTGACAGACAAACTTGACATCTGGTGAATTTCTGTTAAAGGGTTTTGGGAAAATATAGAAGTTAAATGACTTCATTATATACCTGTAGAAAAGATGGGTTACATATCAGTACAGCTTATCAGTATTACTTTTGAAAATCCTCAATTAAGAAAACAAAAAATAAGAGAATAACATACTTTTCTTCTGTGTCATCATATTTAAAAGTGCAAAGGCCAAACTGAAAGAGCAAAAAATCCATGGAATGCTGGAAAGGAAAGGAAAACTTTGCATGAGAATAAAACATGTACACATTTAAAAATTATCAGGGTGCATCCACATACGATTTCTCTCAAAATTTCAAAATTAAGTGAATCTTCTTAACCAATGTTTGTTTTGCTGGTAATTTTAAAGTAAACACACCAGAGATTGTCTGCTACTTTTGAATCCCATTTAATCATTTTACTATTGACCCAAGATGACTTTAGTGTCCACTTTCATTCCACAAACAGAACTGAGGGAAGTCCCATTTCTCTTTCCTCTTGTTAGTCACACACACAAGGTGCTGCATCAAGAGTACCTTCAGTTTTCATTTTAGTCCATGTAAACACTTTACCTTTTTAAGTTTCTGATACCTTTCTTCTGGAGTGTCAAAGCCATTTGTTAATGCACTAACTGAAGGCCCATCACTGATTCCTGAAAAAGTAGAACATATTTTGCTTTGGGTAACCTTTTCAAAATTAACTACAGCAAAGAAATGCAACAACTAGCAATTTAAGAAAAATGCTTTCATTTCAAGTACGTTTTACAGTTATATCATTTGAGAAAAATATGACTGCAATAAGCCACTCATTTTAATAGTGGTGTCCTATAAGCAAAGCTCTTTTGCAAAAGCTCTGTCACTCTGGCTCCTATTCAACATGTCAGTAATGGGCCAAGAGCTACCAGTATCCTAATGCAAATTAGGCTTCATAACACAATGCAGGATCAAAGCCAAACTAAAAATGGGAAGTGTTGCCCGGAGATTTACTGAATAACTTAGTCACCTTAAGCAATATCCAACAACTGTACTTCCACAAACACCACATGTAACAAAACCTAGTCTTGCTCACATTTATGTCCCATGGGTGAACTGAATGCTGCATCCTAAAAGCAAAGTACCCACTAAAGCATCTCTCTGCTGCACATACCCTCAGAGTTTCACAAACACACTTATCCTTAGAGCTGCCTTTTCGTCTCTTGCAGGATCTCCCTCACTTATGCCAATCCTTTGCTTTCATGGCACATGTAACAGCTTCTCGTTTTTTTACCTTGAGCCGCAAGAACTATGTTTGTCATGCTGAAAGATTACTGTGGGAGCACAAGCAGCGTTAGCATGACACGTATATTTGACCGAAGGCTTGCCATCGCACATGTAACAAGTGGTTTAATTACTCTGTGGCAGCCTCAGCTTTAGCTTTGTCAAGCCAACCCTGAGACGCATCACAGGAACAAACTCGGGCACCGAGGCCAAACCACCTCCCCTCAGATTCTGTCAACAGTTCACAGTCACAAAACAGGTGCAACTGTACCTGAAAACTCTCCATCGATGGCCAGGAAGTCCGACTCTTCAATGGCTTCATACACTTTGTTTAGGTTATCCTTAAAATCTGCGGGCAAAGGGTTAAAACACACTTGAGACTACGAACAGCATGCTCCGGCAGCCCGGCGCCCCTCGGGCGGGCAGGGGCGGCCGGGGCCTGCCCGCCGCCCCCTCAGCCTCGGGGCCGCGCCTCCCCGCTCAGGGCTGCGCCTCACGGGTCAGCGGGGGAACGGGGACCCCTTCGCCACGAAGGAGAGGCTGAGGCCGGAGCGGCCGCCAGCCCAGGGCAGGGACGCCGGGACGCCGGGAGAGCTTAGCGCCAGCGGCGCGGAGCTCGGGACGCAGGGCCGAGTGGTCACTCACTGCTCCTGATCACCTCCATCCCGCGCCCCCGCCCGCCGGAGCTCGGCCCGGCGCCGCCCAGCGCCGCCCGCCGCCGCCGCCGAGCGCTTCCGGGGCCGCCCCGCGCGCCGCCGTCAGCGCGCACGGCCGCCCGGGCCGCCGCCATTTCCTACCGGGGCGGAGCCCTCAGCGCCCTCAGCTCGGCGCCGCCGGCTTCGAGCGGTGCCTGCAGCAGCCCGCAGGATCCCTGAGGGGGCCGCGGGACCACAGCAGGGCTGCCGGGGAAGGAGGTCTTACACCAGCCGCAGTTCTGTGGGGTATGGTGAAATGACATGGATGTGGGCCTCGCCCTGAAAGCCAGAAAGGAAGAAGGGATGGGACTCTGCCTAGGAGACACCAGGAGGATGGTGAAGAACTGCTAGCGACGATGCCTTAATGATGATAATTCCAGGGGAACTGGTGGTCTTGGCGTATTACAGAAGGAACATCTTGGTGTTGCAAGCGGCGCTTTGACAGCGGGCTGTGGAGGAGCAGCGCCCAGCGGGATGGGCCCGCAGCAGCCCTGCGGGAGGAAGAGCTGCCCCGCAGAGAAGGAAGGTGCTGCTCAGGGGCACGGGGCAGGAGCTGGGGCACGGGCGGCAGAAGAGTTCAGAGTATGTGCTGCAGGGCTGGAGTTCACAGGGCTCATAACGCGTCTTTTTCACTATTCCAGCAGAAGGAAAACAAATGATAAATTCTCCACGAATTGAGGGGGGTTAATTTCTGCATACAGAAAAAGAGAAATAATTATGCAGGATTTAATAGAGACAGCTTTTAAAGATTCTTCAATATTAAGCTTTGCCATTTCAGTATAAGCAAGTTATTCAAGAGACATTCCCAGCAAATCATCTAGTATGATTAAATGGGCTCCCATGTTAGTTAAAATGGCAATTAACTGAAATGTCATTTGAACTGGACTTGTAGTTTTGTATCAAACTGGAACAAAATCTCAAAAGAAAATGTCACTGTGTTGAACAGTTGAAAAAAAAATATACATCTCAGAGGTACTTTAAAAGTTCACAGCATCAGTTAGGTTGGAAAAAAACCTCTGGGATCATCGAGTCCCACCTGTGGCCAAACACCACTGTGTCACTCAGAGCGTAGCATTCAGTGCTATGTGCAGTCCTTAAACACCTGCAGGGACGGTGATTCCTCCCTGTGCAGCCCATTCCAATGTCTAATCACTCTTTCCTGTTATCCAGCCTAAACCTGCCCTGGTGCAGAGTAAAGCTATGTCCTGTCACTTGTTCCCTGGGAGAAGAGGCCTTTCCCCAGCTGGCTACAACCTCCTCCACACTGAGAGTGAGTCAGGTTTTTTGGGCTAGTCAAAAAGAATTTCAGTAAGGGAACAGAGAGTGATAGAAGTAATTGTGAATGTGTGGAGAGATAGTCTTACGTGGTAGGAATAGTCCCTGTGCAGGATGCGTTAGCACTGCAATCAAACTGGCACCTGAAAGTCCCATTTACTTCTAAGATTACACCTCGAACCTTTATCGTAAAAACAACCTTGTTCGGTTTCTGCGAAGGAAGGCTACCTGCGTGCCGAGTGTACCGTAAGCAAGCGTGCCTCAGTTCTCACGACTATGAAAGCGCGTGTGTTCCCAGAAATGGGAGTGTAGCAGTGCTCACGTCCGGTGTTTTTAAAGGCTTGAAATAAAAAGGCGAGGCGCTGCGGTGAGGGAGGAGCCGTGGTGCCGCCGTGCCGGGCGGAAGCGGCGGGGCGGGCCCGGCCCGGCCCCTCCTCGGCCGGGGCTGCAGCCGGGGCGCCGCGGGGCCCGAGCGGCTGCAGGGACCGGGCTGGGGCCCCGCGCCCACCCTGCCCTGCCCGGCCCGGCCCGGCCGTGCTGCGCCGGAGGAAGCTGGAGCTAGGAAGAGACAGGAGAGGAGCTAGGAGTCATTCTGCTGCTGCCTCGTACTTGGCGCAGACTGAGCGGTGAAATATTTTTCCCGTATTTTCCACACAAATCTTGTTGCCTCTGTCTTTCAGAAAACTAGGAGAATGTTTTTAAGTGCAAAATCTTGGGGTTTTTCTCCTCTTGTAAGTGCTGTGTCCGGTTTGTTGTAGAAAGCCTGTGCTTTGCCAGGGAAATACAGGTTAGGAAGTCTGAGGATTCTAATCTCACTGTTGGTTTCTATTTCTGTACTTGGGGTTTTTTCCTGATTTCTGTTCTTTACCTGCTTGCGTGCTTACCGCTTCATGCTTGATCTGGATATGGTAAGTTAGTAGTAAGCAAGAGCCACATGGTGGAGTGTGTAATAATATTTGGGTTTGGTAGTGCCGGAGGCGAAAATTGTCTAGCTCTTGGTATCCTGTAACGTATCATGAGTGATGAGTGAGTGATCTGGATCAGTGTTTTTTTAAGAAATTACATACTGCTATCTAAGAGAACGGAGTAGGAAAATCAAGCAAATAGGTTTATATTTTTTGTAACCTTGGAACCATCTGAAACTCTTCTTATCTGTGAATTTTATGTAATACTAACAAAGTAACTGTGAGCAAAGTTAATGTGGAGTGTAGAGCTTTGCTGAGGTGTGCAGACCAATCCCTAAAGATTGTGAAGCATATGACTTGGTGGATCAAACTTTTGTTTAACATTGACTAGCAATGTCTAGCATTGACCTATGTTAGTCATGTTTTATTCCATATGCTTGGAAAGAAGAGGGATGAAGTAAATTAGATCATCACGTTATACTGGTATTTTATATTGTTTATCCTCTGATGGTACTTTTTAATGATACTTCCTTTGACTAGTTTCTTTTACTTGAAACCTTGATAAAAGCTACTGTCAAAAGTCATGTGAATGATAGTGCGTTATTTTGTTTCACTTTCATGTAATTTGTAACACGAGAGAAGAAAGCATAGTGAGATTGAGCCCAGCTGTTTACATCTAGAGTCTGGTTTTGATTGTAGTTGGCAATGAATATATTGTTGAAAAAGTAGATCATGTTTCATTTTGGGGAGGGCTGAGTTACGTGAAAAATTGAAAAGCATCTGAGTGACTAAAGCGGTGCAATGATAAATCCCATTGCTTACAATTCTGAACTTCTGTAATAGAGGTTTTCATGTTGCTTTGCAGAAGTAATGCCTTATCTGGTTTGAAGATCTAAGAGAGCTTTCTGTTTGAGTAAGGCATAAAGGAAAATGGAAGAAGATGAGACTTTACGAGGGGAAACAGAGAGGGCACAAGCTGAACCGTGTGCTTCTTCTGGCCTGGGTCGGCAGATATCAGTCAGTGAGTTCCTGTGCCACTGCTGCTACGACATTCTGATCAACCCCACCACCCTCAACTGTGGGCACAGCTTCTGTAGGCATTGCTTGGCCTTGTGGTGGGTATCATCCAAGAAGAATGAGTGCCCTGAATGCAGAGAAAAATGGGAAGGATTCCCCAAAGTCAACATCCTTCTCAGGTGACTGAACTATTTTGTGCATGTCTTTTTTACATAAATGAAACCACAGAAATTAGCTGTGTGGTTTTTGAGTTTGTTGCAGATGTTCTTAGATAATTGGTAATCTAAACTGTCACAAAGAAATTAAAATCCCAAAGATTTTCAGCTTGTGCACTTGTAATGAACTGTTCAAGCACATGGAATTAAGAGGTGGGTTGGTTGGTTTTATTTTGAGGGAGGAGGTTTGTTTGTGGGGAGGGCTTTCCCCCCCGCTTCTAAATTTTTTGGGAGATGGAGAGGCAGGATCCTCAATCTTCTAATACAGCTGGTTGTTTTCTAATAATTCTAAGTTAGATTGATCTTGGATAATTGTGTGTAGTAATTTCCATAACAGGAACTGTTTCTTGGAAGAATTTTGATCCTATTGCAGAACAAAGCTAAAAATTCTATTTGCTGTCTTGAATTGCCCACAAGTTGTTTTGGTAATAATACTTTATATGGGGTTAATAATATTTAAATAAATAGATGGTGGGATTGATGGTAGGCTTTTATGTTGTCTTTTGCTTAGCATTTTTTTAATAATGGAAGCTTGCCAGTGGCACATAGAATTCTAATTTTATATAAGAAATAACTTGGGAGTTATGTGGTATTTTAGCTCTAGAAGCTAAGGAAAATGTTGTTTGGCAGTGATTGATATAATTCTAAGTTTACTAAGCTGTAATAACTAATATTTTCTTGCTTTCAAAGATGATAGTCTTCAGTAAAGGCTAGAAAACAAAAATCAAAAATTGAGTCCCTTTTCTGAATATTAAGCCTCAATGGTTACAGTATAATGATAAATATCTTTCCTATTAGGGATGTTATTGAAAAGCTATTTTCTGATGCCATTGAACAAAGAAAAGAAGATATTCAACAAAACAGTGATATAGCACGCAGCTTAGCAACTTTCCAAAAATATGGGAATGACCAGATGCCTACAGTTCGAAACACAGGAAGAATTAATCCTCGAGGAGGGTTTTTCTCAGGCGTTCTGACAGCTTTAACTTGTGTAGCAGTAAGTTTCATCTGGTTGGTTTTCCCTATTTGCTTCCTTAAGCATGCAGTCAAATATTCTTAAATTACATGCACAGAGAAAAGAGTGTAAGCACAGAATAGACTCCAGCTGGGCAGAGTAAGTAAAGTGGCCTTCAGAGCTGTCTGTCAGGAACTGCAACTGCAGTGTGCAGCAAATGGGAGTTAGTGGGTAAAACTTCAGAATACTTTATTATAACCTGAGTATTCTAGTCTCCATGAAATGGAAGACTCTATGTGTCAGGCCTCTTACTGTGTGTTTATTTATATCATTCATGTATTTGCATTGTAAGTAAAGGATCTTTGTTTTGTAATCTACCTGTAGGTAGTTCTACTTGGCTATCACTGGAGCAGCAGAGAATTTGAAGATGATCTTCTTGTCCACAAGCCTGTTGCTAAGTGGACTGCTGAGGAAGTGATACTCTGGCTGGAGCAGCTGGGCCCGTGGGCTTCACATTACAAAGAAAGATTTCTACAGGAGAAAGTGAATGGAAGGTGAGAGGCCTGATGGTCAAGGACAACTGTTATGTGATTGGACTCTGATAGATTCATTGGGGGTGGCTGACTGTGAAATGACTGTACTGTGTTACACAGAATGTGGGAATATTCTGTTGATGTGTCAGAATAAATTTCAGAGGAAGTTTTAACAATTGCTCTTGAAAACTTTTAGTAGTAGATACTTAGCAAGCTACCTGGAAATTTTCTAATTTTTAAAATGCTGACAATGCAGACTGAAGTGATACTGAGAGTAAAATTCTACTGATGTATTATCCACTCCTTCCACCTTTCCTTTCTTGTGTAAATGTGCATGTGCCATATGCATATACCTTCCACCCAAGAGCCATGCTGGAAGCAGGCAAGAGGAAACTGGAAAAGAAGGAAATTTAAAACCCAGGCTCTGAGATACAGCTGGCATAGAACACTTGATATGCAATGTAATGATTATCTTTTAAAGTCTCTCCCAACCCAAAGTATTCTATAATTCTTTAACTCAAAAGGTGCTACCTTGTATCAGTAGCTTACTGTTTCAGTATGCAGTTGTGTGTTTGATAGTCATCTTTTTTGGTGAATAGGCACTGTTTACCTTCTTAATTCTGTGCTTTTGTAGACTCCTCCTAACACTGACTGAAGAGGATTTCACCAAAGAGCCTTACAGTATAGAGAACAGTAACCATAGGAGAGCTATTATGGCAGAGCTGGAATGTGTGAAGACTTTAGGTGTTAAACCACCACAGAATCTTTGGGAATATAAGGTAAATTTTATATAAAGTGTGTCATGTCATGTAGATTAATTGTTTTTAAAGTAATACCTTTAAAAGAAGAGTCTCTTAAAGCCAGTTAAAGTAGGGGAATTACCTGTGTAAAAACTGCTCAGTTTAATGAACTGTTGTATTTGAAAAACAACCCTTGGAAAAATGATTGTCAGAAAATCTAAGAACTGGCACGTACCTTTCATTTTATTTTTTCACTCACTGAAACTTGGTAATTTGATACCTTTTAGGCTGTAAACCCAGGAAAATCACTCTTTCTTCTGTATGCACTGAAGAGTTCCCCAAGACTCAGTATGTTATACCTGTATTTGTTTGATTATGCAGAAGCTTTCCTACCTTTCATCCACACAATTTGTCCTATGCAAGAAGACAAATATGAAGATACAGTCACAAAACTGCTTGTAAGTATTCAAATCATTAAATATGCTACTTGCTTTAGTTATAAGCTTGCAACCATTACCTATAATAAGATTGATTTCAGGCTTTTAAGACTTTAAATGTGTGAAACTGATTCTTCTGAAGTTCATGTGACTACAGAAAGTGATGTTCTAATCTAATGGAAATTACTGCATTACAGTATTACCTACTAGCAAGTATAATAAAGATAAATTACTACTTTCAGTATATAAAACCCACAGCTTTTCAACAAAAGACTAGTGGAAATAAGCCAGTGTTACCTCAGTTTAATAGAAAATTGATTAAGTTTTTTATCCTAATTTACAGGAGCCTAAAGATCCTTCTTGGAGGCAATGGAGAGAATTCACTGTAAAGTATTTATTTTTGCCATACCAGCTGATAGCTGAATTTGCTTGGGATTGGCTAGATGTGCATTACTGGACATCAAGATTTATAATTGTAAATGCCATGTTGCTCTCTGTTCTGGAATTACTCTCCTTTTGGAGGCTCTGGTCAAGAAGGGAATTGAAGTAAGTCTTATTAAGCTTTTGGAAGAGGGCTTTACAGTTTCACAGTTGCTCACTGAAATGAGTGACTAACCCAAGCTCTGAAGTTAATAACAACATGTGAATCTGCAGTCCCACACAATGCTGCTGTTTGCTCTTGAGTACCTTTATTTCTGACATGCTTCCAAGGGTTTCACAGAGCTGGTTTTACTTATCAGATGTAGCAAATGTGGAACCAGTAAGAAGCATATTCACTGGGAGATACAAAACCTTACCTTGGGAACTGCCTACGTGGTGCCTGGTATAGCTGTCACTGAGAACTAAATACATCAGAATGTAGTCATGGTACAGTGTAGTTATTACAGGATCAGTCCTCTGAATCATAAATAAGTTCAGTTATACTGATACTACTTCTGATAATTGATCAGAATCTCTGTTTTGTTACTACCTCAGTCCTAATTCAAGCATATTAACATTCATTGATGGTGTGATCGTTGGAGATTGTACGGGAGAAATTCTTGTTTAGGAGGGTAGCGGGTGTTCCCTTTGGCAGCCGGCAGAGGGCAGAACGTGCCCAGAACAGCGCAGGGAGCAAGGGACAACCGGCGGCAGAGCTGGCATGTGGCCCTGGGACCTGCTGGCCTCCGGGGGCTGCCTGCACTCACTCAGTGCTTCCTCTTCAAATCTGGTACCTGGGCATCAGGAAAGCTTTTCCTGGAGTGCAAAATGGTGTTTTTTACAGGTACCCGAGTAAGGGCTAAGTAATTTAAAGCTGTAGCACCTATTAGCTTTTCTTAGAGCTGGGTAAAAACAAACCAGAAAGTTCCTCTAATCCTTTCCCTTTCCTTTCTCACAGGACTATTCCTCACAGAATGTGGAGCCATTTCTGGAAAGTCTCAACCCAGGGACTTTTTGTTGCCATTTTTTGGCCTTTTATTCCTCAGTTTGTTTGCAATTGTTTGTTTTACTGGGCCTTGTATTTTAACCCAGTTATAAACATTGATCTTGTGGTTACAGAGATAAGGCGTCTGGAGACACAAGTGCAGTGATTGGCATTGGAACTCTTGAGCTGTTTAGCTTCTAAAAACTGACATTTTGAATAAACTTTGCTTTTCTTCTTTATGTATGTGGCACTGAAAATGGTGAAATATGTTAATTTAAACATATGAAAAAGCTTTAAGGTAAGTTACTCTTAAACCAGCTGATTCCAAATTGAAGGATGAAGGAAACAGGAATTTTCTGTTGAAAAACAACAAAAAAGCACATTTCTGTACAACCATGTAAAATTCATACAGTCATCTCATCGTGTTTGTATCAGATCAATTTCTTTATTCTGTCCTGAGCATTCTGTGTATTTTCAAGCCTGCCTTAAAATCAGTGTCTTCTGCACTGCTACAGTGATGTCCTTCTTCTTCTTTTTAAACTTGGCATTTCATACCAGCAATGTGTTCCTCAACTTCAGTTTGCCAAAGGAATGCCCTTCCTGGATAGGCTTGATGTTGAAAGAACTTTATTTATTTCAGTTTTCTTTACATGTAGCATTGTGGCTGCCCTATACACAGCCTCACAGTAGAGTTTTTTCTAAAATTCCTGCAGTTGAAGGCAAAGACTACTTGAATTTTCTTCTGTCTTGGAAAATGTGGTAAATACAATGGGAATTTTTTTATTCAGATCAGTTAGACTTCATCAGTAACTCCTTTTGTTCTCTCTTCTTGAATTCTGTTGCTGATTCTTAAATTCAGGCTTATCTCTTAAAAAGAATTATTTTGGCAAAGTGACCTGACACTGTAATTACTTATGGCAATATAATGTGTGTATCTACATCTGTGAGCAAATATTGACTGGAAAGTTATTTTGTGTAAGCAGGGCTGACATTTTTTAATGTATGTTCCTTTGACTGAATCAAAAGGTAAGATTTTTTTATATAACTTTGTCCCCTTGCATTCTGCATTTGCTTGTTGGTTTATTTCATTTGTGACAGTAATGTGAACTAAATTTGCCTATGAATATATTTCACAATTAAAGATCTCTCTTGAAATCTTCACTATTCCTGTGAAGGTGGGTTATTTTGTTTGGGGTTTGATTTCTTTTTTCTTTTGTCTATTGAAGTACATTTCATTAGCTTTGACTTGTGCAAACCTGTTCTTTAGTCCTGCATCTTTGAATAAGCTGAGGTGGGTGAAAGTAGACATAAAACACTCCTGGCTCTATAACTCTTAAAATCAGCAGTTACAAAAAAGTGTATCATTCAGCAGTTCAGGGTACTGATTTCTCTTCCCAAAGGGTTAAAAACATCTATAAAGTGACTCTAGCTAAAATCAGCTTTATATCCTGATGAGGTGTATACACTTCTGAGCTTCATAAGCTCTTGCTGTGCAGGATCAAACACTTGTGGGAAAGCCACTTGGTCCCAACAACTTCTGCATTTTTTTCATGTTTCTCTTTTGGTGATGGTTTGCATTTGCATTTTTAAATCTGGCTTTAAAGTTCTAAGAGTAGAATTCCTCCCTGTGCTTACAGGAAATTCGGGATATACATAGAGTAAGGAGTCTGAGCCATATCAAATAAGCAGCTCTTTAGAAAACTCTATTTAAAAAGTAAATGCTAGCAAAAAATGATTATATTAGGCCTTCTTCAATGCAGGTAGGATTACTCCAGGTGAATGAAATCCAACACTTAAATTAGGCTTTGTAATAAGTGTTTAATGTAGATGAGAGGGTTCTTTGTGCTGACACTGTAACTTCATGCACTTTTCCCAGTCAGTTCAAAGTGAACAAATGCTAAGATTTGTTAGTGGAGAAGTTTGATTTGTATCTTACAGCCAGTGGAGGGGGGATAAAAAGTTCACAGTGAATGATATTATCAATCTGAAAAATCTGTGAATCTGAATATAAACAAAAATTAACATTGTCAGTTACTCCTTAAGGTGATAAACTCAGCTTTCTATTGAGTTAATAAAAGTGCATGGGAGAAGGTAGATAAGAGGAAAAATGTTTACTTTGGTCATTTTGGGGTGGTGAGGCTGAGGTGAAATGAAGGATTATCAAGAAAGGGGAAAATCATTTGTTGTCATTACTGTGGCCAAAAAAAAAGTCATTTTAGATTTAAATATATACAAGAGTCATGTATCTAATACCTACACAAAGGCTGAATCTCACCACACATAAAGTCTGGCCACAAAAGGTATTTTCTGTGGTAGGGAGCTTTAGAAAAACATTTGGCAGCTTCACGGTCACATTCACATGCCATTTTTTGACATTTATCTTCTAGTGAGTCTGAAAGAAAACACAGTAAGTTCAATATTAGTCTGAAGAAATTAAAGATCCCAAATGGAATACCAAGCATTGCTCCCTCACATTCCCTATTTGCTGTATAAACACCTTACATTTCAGGTGCAATAGGAGCTGTACTGAGCTTTGGAAAACGCAGAACCTGTCAGCAATCACCAATCTTGGCAGGTGAAAATACAAGACAGGTAAAGATTTAAATACTCTTCTTCCAGTTTTTTAATAAAGGAACTCTGAGAACTGATCTCTCTTGGAAAAGTGATATGGGACCCTCCCTGCTTTCCCTGTAGCTCTAGTGAAACTTGACTTAGGGAAGATATTCCATCCACACAGTCTTTATAATCTATAGGATATAGCATTAAAAATAATACATGGGATATATACATGGCATGCAAAGGGTTCCATGTCCAGCATAAACTGGCCACCTTTTTTATTAAGGCATTCAGTAAGAAGTTAGGTAAAGAGTGTTTGTGTGATAAAATCCATGTCTTGTCATGTTTGTTTTATAATTGTAGTGCTGTAACTTAACAGATTTCTTGGCATGAGTGTTTCTTCTTGGCATGAACATTTTCTTCTCCAGCAATGTATTTTGGGTTCAGCGTGCCAACTCAGAAGTGTGTGGTTTTTTTCCTCTCTCTAACTGTCTGTAAACTGAAGAATCCTTGATTACATTTTGTCTGAGTGTTTACCGTTTTAAACGCTTAGCCAAGTCTCCGCTTGAGATTTGTCCAGGAGCAGAACAAGTGCTCAGTTTTGTGAATGAACTCAAATTCTGCCATGAAATGGAAGTGTTTTTAATGTATATGTGTTTATGCTGCAGCTAGCTGCCCTAAGAGCTACTTTATAGCACAGGTAGTATGAACAACATGATAGGATAAAAAATCCAAACATGTTAACAGAGAACTATTCCTTCTTCTGTTCTTCTGCTATTGCTCCAGACTTTATCTTCTCTGTGCTACACCAGGGACTTGGTTTCCTGACACCATGCCTGAAATCTTGGCCAGTATTTTGAATATTGTCAGGAGCAGAATCTTTACAGCCAAATAAGGGTGGACTGTAATGTGGTTAATTAGATTGATTCTCTCTCAATTGATTAATTGAGAGAGAAGATGCTTTGTACATCTGGGGCAGGGCAAGAAATGAGCAAGTAGAGATTCTGAATGAGGTAGACACTTGGGCAAAGTAAATGTGGAATGTGAAGGGGGAAAGAAAGTAATGTCCAAACTTTCATCTGTTTTCAGATCAGGCAAATTGAGTTATGAAATGAGAGGGTTTTGTGTTCTCTGTGAATGGCCAACTGTTGCCTTGAAACCATGGTAGTCAGAAACTCAGGCTTGTTTTAAACAAGCTTATGTAAGGGTTTTTGCATTTCCATAGTGCAAATAATAACCAATTCTAAAGCTCATTTGCATTCTAGGTAGTAGCATAAAATTATATGCAAAGTAACTGGCTGAGCATCTGATTTTAAAAACAGAGCAAGCAAAATCCCAAACAACACACAAACAAAAAACTAATACAAAAATGTGACAACAATAAGAAAAAACCCTGTTAATATTGGGGGCTTGTGAGAAACTACAGTTTCAATGAGTCTTTGAGTATAGTGGAAAGCATTTGCTATAACTTTGGGAGTTGTGAACAAATAATGTAAAAGAAAAGCTGCTTTTTTCCATTAACCATTTCTTGGAGTTCTTCTTTTTTGGTGATCTCTTTGTTTTTCCCTTACCTCAGCATGGCAAGTATATTTTGGAACAATCAAACAAAATTTATCAGGGTGTGGTCAGCAATCTGTTGCAATTTGTACACTTGTGTTATGTAAATATTTTCAAATTAATACTTGTTAATTTAACTTCCAGAAATAAACATACTCATCAAATATTTTGTTACCTCACTGTTTGAAACTGTAAACTGTAATTATTCATTCACTCATGAAATGTAGCCATCAGTGCAACAGATCAGGGATAAATATGGCAAAACCATATCCATTATAAACTCACAAATAGTGGGAAATCTTTTCTCCTAAGTAGGGAAAAGAGCCTTTTTAAACTGTTAGAGGTTTCTTGTCTCCTGTTTGTAGTTACTCCCTGCAAGTCTCCAGCTGGAGAGCAGCATAACATGGGTTCCTCAGCAAATGTAAATGCTGAGTAAAAGGAGGATGGTTGTGTTTGTGTTTTCTGAAAAGGTAATAGGTGCTTCTAGATCACAGATTTGTTTGCTTATGTCTCTCAGCAGGGGAGGATTAAGAAGAAGAAACTGCATTCAGTTGTTTGGTTTAGCTGTGCTTTCTGTAGGCACAGAATCCTGGCAAAAAAAGTCACAAAAGGAAGGATGGCATACTAAGAGTTTTACAGTTAATTAAGAAAATACCTTTCTAAGGAGATAATTAGTAGAAGTAAGAAACAACCAAACGAAAATAACAAAACAACCCAAGCCCAACACCAAAAGGCTCCCAAGTGCTCGCTCACCACACACGGCAGAGTTGTCTCTGCATTCCCAGTGGTAGCTCTCAGTCTTTGGCTGACACCCTGCTTGTTCTGCCCTCCCGTAGCAGCAGTCGTGGTGAAAGCAGCACCTGAGAGGAACAGAAATGGTGATTTATGGTCACACAGGCTCAGTGGGGTCTATCAGTGGGTTGCTACAGCTGTGAAATAATAAAAGAGTCCACATCAGTGAGTATACAAACACTACCTGCTCAGGAACCAAACCAGGGTAATTGTCTAATAGATCCCTGGGAAAAATGACTACTTTTTCATGTAATAAGTGAGGAGAGAAATGGCTGATATACATTGAGCTAATTGAATCTTCAGAGCAGTCTCAGTTATATGTGAGTATGCTTTCCTCCTAGCCCCTTCCACAAAATGAACTATTAGCTCATTATCATTAGAAAATCTGGAAGGTTGCTCAGAATTATTGTTTCAAAATTGTTCTTGTCATACTTGGCACAAAGAATTTGTAGGCTTTCTATGACATTGTGAAACTGAACAGTAAGAATTAATGACATTTTAATGCCTAAACAAAATATTAAAATATGCTGCTGTAGTGTCTCTGGTGTGGAGTCATTGCAGGCCCAGAAAAGCAAGCAGAGGAGGTAACAAGGACCTGAAATTAGGCAGCTTGTAAGTTTTTGCTGCAAACTAATTACACCCTTTCTTTTTGACTTGCTGGAAGAACTGGGTGTATCCACAAAGCATTCATTCATTCATTCATTCAGTTTCCTCCTGGTAGACTAAAACCATCAGATTACAGTAGGTAGATGGTGTTTAGGTTGCCTGAGGAATTTGTCAATAGGAAAAGTTAATGCTGTGAGCTCTCACTTTGCAATTACTGTTTTTCCTGTGCTTATTAAGTAATTACTTGGTCATTCCCACAAATCGCTGTGTTAAGATCCTGTGGTACATAACAGTTGAACAACACAGCTCAGTAACTCCATGCATAGAAATTTAAAAAAAACCCCACACAACAATAACAAAACAAAACCAGAACAAAACCCAGACAATCATCTTCTTGTTAGTTAATATTCAATTATAAATTGCATTGATGATAGTCAGTATGCTGAGATTTGGTACTAAATGGAAAGGTTTGGTTTTTAGAATTATTTTTCAGCAGGTTGAATTTTGCATAATTCTTATCTATTATCTTGAATAACATGGAAGGTCGCAAAATCAAAAGATTTTTTTATTGCCTTTGTTTCTTAATTTTTTCCTTTCGATAGCTTCAATGTTTGAACTTTAAAGCTTCTCCCACAAGACTTTAGTTATTTAGCTCTGTGCTGAACAGCAAAGAAACTCAGCTGCACTGTGAATCCTGTACGATGCAATGAGAATATGAACTAAAGGTAAGATTGTGTCAATCTACAGAAACACAATTTCAATGCTTCAGAGTTTCTTAGTAATCTGAGGTGTGTTTAAACTCAGTTCCCTCTCTCAAATAGGCCTAATTTGTATTTTAGTCCTTTTATTTGCCATCTGCACCCAGCTCTTAATTAGTCAGATAAGCATTTCCTCTCACCAGTCTACTCTGTCCTTGGGCCATCCTTTCCCTCCCAGGCCACAGTAGCATCCATAGCGCAGGTAGGCAAAAGGAGAGCGCCCTGTGGTGCATCTGATGGCTCCGGCTAATTCCAGAATTCCTCTTCGATTTCTCAAACGGCCTTCCCCAGAAGCACCTTTATAAACTGTGGAAGAAAAAACTGTTATTGAATCCAGCATGAAAATATAAAATAGTTGGGATTGTTTGGGTTTTTTAAAGCATTGATAATGAATGACAGTACTTGACAATAATCCAGTTTTATTTTTGGCACGCTGGGGCCACGCTGCTTGTCCCAGTCCCTCTGCCCCCAGTCCATGGTGAGCAGAACACTGAGCACAGCTGCTGCAGTGGCTTCCTCCCACGGAGGCACTGTACAAGGGCAGACCAGGCATTTCCAGTCTTCAGCTGGTGAGGGCCAGCCTGTGTTCTGTGGCCCGGGCCCACCCAGTTGCTAAGATTAGCTGCCCCAAGCTTGCAGTATTTTCTCTTTATCATAATGTACAATTTTGCCCATGTTATTTTGTAAAATGTCATGCTTTACACTGGAACAAATAGGTCCTTTATGATAGGCTTTTGGTTTTCCTCATTTTTAGACAAAGCAGCCAAATAACTGGTAGGGATGGTGTGGTGGATGTAAGGCAGGGAAATGGGTGGCTGCTTGGAGTCCCTTCCAGGGAAATTAGAAAGGTGGGGTTGGGTTCTTTTCCTGTTTACTTTTGTTTGGGGTTGTTGTTGTTGAAGTGATTCTCACTATTATTTCTCCAGAACAAAACTTACTTTAGGAACTATATTTTAACCATATCAGTACTAAAGCCAGAGGTCCCAAGCAGCAGAAAACCGTCGAGACTCTGGGTGACACTTTTAGGGCTTCATGTCATCCTGAGAGGTTGAACTAACACACTGAAGACCCTGATGGTAATGGGCAGCCTCTCCTTGAAGTGCAGGCTCCAGACTATTCACAGCAAACTTAAGAAGCTGAATGACTACAAAAAATGAGTTTTAGAGGGCTTCAGATTAAAGTTTCTTCTTAAATAAACTAATTACTTATTTTAGTATGAGGAGAACAGTTTATAAGCCTAAACTCCAGTACTGGTTACAGATTCCAAAAGACATTAGGATTTAATAACTGATCATACTTCTGATGGAGACAAACAGCAGAAAAAAATAGTTAAACTTCATTGTTGAAGGCTTTGATAGTTACTTTCCTACAAAATAACTATTTGATTATGCAGTTTTTATATAATCTGCATAATCACATAATCTATTATAATAACATAATAGAGTAATCTTTTGTAATAGATTGTATCAGAATGGATAATATGATTAACTATAATCAGTTAATGGAAAATCTGACAGAAAAAATACCGGTCCCAGCACAGTTGAGTAACTTGAAATGTGTGGGTTGCTGGTGACCTCTGGCACTTGCAATGTCATGAAACAGTGGAATTTAAACACCTCATGAGATCACCTCAGAAAGAAATTCAATTGGTTTGTTGTGAGAATGGTAAAAAGGAACACTTTAGGAAGGATCCTGAGGCAGCATTTAGTACTTTCCTGACTGGTAACCACCCCCAGATCTTGTCCCTCCTGCTTTTTGGGCATGTGACGTAGGGGCAGAAATGTTGAAACAACTGTTCAAACTTGCACATGCAGCTCTGGCCATGGATTAGAAGCAATCATATCCTGAGGAATTAAGAAAAGCTTCCTTGTTATGTAGTCAATAGCAGTTTCATGTCAAAACTGCTGAGCTGACACTAGGATAGTGAACAGGATCTGTTGTGCATGGCGCCTGTTGCAGAACATTACCTGTATGGTTAGTGGGAAATTTTGGTTCTGGCTAGCAGAAGCATCCATTTGGTTATAAACAGATTTGTTTTATGAGAGCATTGAAAATGTTATCTTCATTGTCAGTACAAGTTCAGTAAATTCTGAGCTGGAAACTGCAATAAGGCTGCAGCATTACAAGGGACAGCTGGTTATGCTCTGCAGTGTTGAGTAATGGGTACTCCTGTAGACAGCCAGTAATGTCTGCAGGAACCGTGGTTAATGGCAAAGCTGGGCTTGCTCTGCATGGCCTTGGGGATCCTGAAAAAAGTGAAGATTTTTTACATTGTGTCTCAGTTCCTGGCAACTGGGGAAGGAAGGTGTAGGAGAGATACCAGTCAGGAAGAAGAAAGTAAGAATTTCCAAGTCATATTCCTGGTTTCATCAGAGAAATGTTTGCTAACTTGGGACAATTCCCAGTCCCTTGATTTAAATCCATGACAAGTAGAAGTGATGAACTGCCTAGTACCTGAGGAGCTCAAGGAGCTCAATATGCCATGTGTCTTAAAGAAAAGGACATAAATTTTTGTCCTTGTAATAATTTGTCTTACAGCATCTTACATACATTACATACATCAGGACATGCAGTTGTAAACCAGCATGACATAGATACTCTGAATATGATACTCTGTCACAACAGCTTTATGAGCTGAGTTAATAAAAACAATGAAATACCATCAGAATGCACAGAATTATGGAAACAATCAGAGTATCAATATGTGGTTGATGACGGCATTGGAGTGTTTGCCATATAACAGAATCTCCAAAGTGTTTTATCAGAAATGTTGTGGAATACAGTTAGAGAGTGAATTGATGTTCAGTGTTGTTTCCAAATGTTTTATGATTATGTTTTTGAAAGCTTCTCTGTGGTTTTGTTTGTTTTTATGAAGGTTTTGTGAATGAGAGGTTTGATTATGCATTCCTGAAAGAGCAGTGTTGTCCCTTGATGTCTAGTCTAGTCTAATTTTTTAGTTTTGTCATGCAGATTGTGTGCAGCTGTGTCAAACACAACCTTGAAGACTGTGTTTGATACAGTGAGAGAAAAAGGGAGTGAGCCAGACTGGATTTATTTTCATTTCATTGCTTTATAAGGTATTTAAAAAATCCACTCCCTTAAATTTTGATATGCAAAGAGGGAAAAAAAATAGAAACACATTAATTTTTTCTGAAAGGTCATATTTCCTATAATGTTTTACTCTTTTCAATGGGCTCAGTGCAAAGATAATGATTGTTTTTCCAGATACATACTCACATTTTTTATTGAGATTACAACTTTGCGTAATTATGATACCTAACTACATTATTAGCATCTAATACAGTGTATGCTGTTTTGTGGGTTTAAAAAGAATTTTTAAGCCATTCTTTCAAAGACTGAGGGTACAGAAACATCTTTTGATGTTAAATACATGTAAAATTTCCTATAGGGGTATCTCTATGCAGTCATAATGCTCCAGTAGTACAGAACTTGAAACTTGGGAATAAGCAGACTTCCTGATGCATTTCCAAGATTTTGCAAAAAAGAACTTCATGACTTATAGAAACCTTAGTTTTTGCTTAGATTTTTACCTGTGTCATAAGCCATCAGGAATGGCCTTTTCCACCTCATTTTATTGCCCAGACAACTTACATGCTATCTCCACAGAATTCTGGTGACATGTAAATTTTTTGAAAGGTTAAATTTGCCTGTTTTGATACTTTGGACCAATTGGGAAACAGGTAAATTGCATTTCCCGTGCTGCTCACTGCCCACGGAGTGGGTGACTGAGGCGCCTGACTCAGCTATCGGAGCGCAGCCAGGCTGTCATGAGCACTCCGAGCTGGCAAAAGCAGATTTCATTGCCTTCCCTAATGTTCTTGTTGAGGTTTGTGCCATGCAAAGGATGAAGTCTGGAGGATGATCAAAATGCAGAAGGAATCACAGGGGCAACCTGAGGTCAGGAAGCAGAATTGGGGCAGGGAGCTTGGTGGGGCCCTAAGTTGGCCCCATTATGCAAGCACCTTACCTTATGGGCTTTAATCACACGACTGCCGCCCCCCAGACCCTGCTCTGTTCTGGGCCCAGAATCTGTTCTAGGAATGAATTGAGGCTCTTTCCTTTAGGATCTGCTATTTGCAAGATTTGGTGTGGTGAATTTGCAAGCTGTGTAGGAATGTATAAAAGAAAAGTGCAAGAGACTCTTTTGCTTAAGACAGCTGATGGCTATTCTGGAAGATAGGATTTTATCCTTACAGCTGTCACAAAGGTTCAGTATGAGGTTAATTTAATCACTTTAAAACAATGCCTATTAATGTTTACAAATAGTAGCCTCCCAGTCTGCTGAATATCCTGGGGTTGGAGTACCGAGCTGCCACAGCACTCAGTCAGAACCAGGCTTTGAGTAGTTAAAGTTCCACATAATTTTATGCAGCTGTGGGTAAAATTTGGTTTTACCATGTCACCATGGGAACCTAAAATCAGAGGATGCTTTTTTGTGTCAGCCCACCTACCTATCTGAAAAAGAGGGATGATAATATAGTTTCATAGAAATGAGTACAATCAGATACTGTACTGATGAACACCTCAGAAAACCTAGGAGGAAAAGGACTGTGAATTGTTACAACCAGTCTTTAACATTGATTAATAAATAGGATGTAGGAGACAAAAAAAAAAATTAAATATGAGTAATTGGCTGTGTGAAGGTGTGAGGCAGGGGTCCTTTAATTACATTCTCACATCATAACTCATTCATGAAGACTGATTCATTTTTCAGAATAACCCAATTAGGGTTTTGTAGGCAATCTCAGTTCTAGCAATTCCTGCTTCTGAACTGCTTAGTAACTCAAGTGCTCCGTGACAGCTCACTCCAAAACCCAGAGAAGAGTGGGGGTAAAGCTACTGGCTTTATAGAAAGATTGTTACAGCACGTGCAAGCCGCAAACTGATTTGAAACACGGAACTTCCTCAGCAGAGTTGTACCTTACTGATGGACTTCACAGCAGCAATGCTCGCCCCTCCGGCCCCGCTCCCGTGTGCGGGTGCGGTCTGAGCCGCGCCGGCAGCGGCAGATCCCACCCAGCTGTGCCCGAGCGCTGCCCGCCTGTCACAGGGGCTGCTCTCCGCCGTGGGAAGACAAGCACTTCCCGTGAGTGTTTCTCCTAACACTCCTTTCCCTACCCCTCTTCCCACCTGCCCCCGACGCTGCCAAGCCCCATCCGGGCGAGGGAGCGCGTCCAGCAGAGCCCGCGGAGGCGCCGCTTCCCTGCCGGGAAGGACCGTGCGGATGCCGAGCCCCAGCGCGGGCCCAGCTCTACTCACCGGCCGCGGGCAGCAGCAGCAGCAGCAGCAGCAGCGGGGGCAGCGGCGCCATGGGCAGCGGCGGGCGCGGTGCGCGGTGCGGGTCGCGGCAGCGGCGCTGTGCTCGGCAGCGGAGCGTGTAGGTGTGAGGCGCAGCGCCGGCGTGCCGGCTATAAAAGGCTGCTTTCTGCCCCGAGCCGGGTCCCTCGCAGCCGGAGCCCAAGTCCACGCCGTGCTGTCCATCTGGCAGAAGGGAGGAGCTGCCGCTGGAAGAGCCGCCGGGAGCTGGGACCTGTCACTCGGGCAGCGGAGCGCGGGGCAGGCACGGGGGTCACACCCCGCAGGTCGGGGATGGGGGCCGCCTCTCCGCTCCTCCACACCTTCCTGCTCTGCTAGCTAGATTTTCTTTTGGAATTACAGCAGTTCCTAGGTAATTTAATCTAGATCTGAAGAGGAAAGCAGGAACTGTGTTGTAAGTTAGACTAGTGGGTAATTATAACCAGTGCTGAAGACGTGCTCTATCTGGAGTCTGCATCAGCCAGACTTCATCTACTGATTGCTCCTTTCCTTAGATGACTAAAGGACAAGCAACTCTTAAACCAGTTACGGATATTTGTAGCTTGATAAAACTTTTTAATTGTACCTCAAACAAAATAGACTCTCAAAGTGAGTATTTATTTTTTGTACATTGTATTATATTTTCATATTTTTCCATTCCCTTTCCAACTCTTGTATTATTTTGTAAAACATGCAGCTAGGTGCCTTATTACAACCAGTTTCATTGCCTCTCTCAATACACAGACAATACCACTTGCTTTTATTTTTTTTCTGTGCTCATACTTTTCAAGTATTTCTTCAGACCTTTTGTTATTGCACTGCAACCAGTGCATTTCCTGTCAGTTTTTGAGCAATCAGGAACCCTGAAATTTAGAGTATTGATTTTGTGTGCATCTGTTTTGTCTTGTGGTGTACACAGGCTGGGGTTTGGGGTTTTTTTTGGCATTATTATATTCCAGGATATTACCCCCATAGGTTCTCATTGAAGCCTACACTGCTAGGATATGGAAAGAGAAATAAAAGTAGTTTTATTTGTGGAACTTACCAAGAACTTTTTCTTGGTCATGTCATCTTACTATTGGAGGGCAGCTGATAGTTTGAGGGGAGGGAGGGTTGTGAATGGTATTTTCATGAAAGAAATAAAATCATTTCTTCATGCACATACTGAGGAATAATTCTATTTTTGCATTAAAATGCTCTGATTTCTGTGTTATTCCTCTTTATTCAGGAGAGGTAGAAAATAGTACGTGATGTGATTCCAAGAGCCAAAAAGCATGCACAGGCAGATCAGCTTTGTTTTTGTTATGCTGTCGTTAATGCAGCCTCTCTGAAATGTTTGTGTTGGCACTGGAGGGTAGCGTGGGATAGCTGGAACGCCGATCGGAGGCTGGATATTGATAAGCCATTGTACACCTGGTGGGCCTCGGTGCAGAATGCCAGGAGAGGTGCGGCAGCTCAGCCACCACTGTGCACTCTGGCAAGGCAGAGGGAGCCGGTGTGAGCTGCCCAGAGCAGAAACAAGCAGGGTTCCCAGCCAGCGCCAGTGTTGTGCGAGAGGGGAAGGCTGCTGGAGGCTTTCTGTGAACCCCGATGCCTGGCAGATCTGTACAAGCAGCCACACTGCTGGGACGATGCTGCCAGCCCATCCTGCCACCCCTGTGCCTGGCTCTGGCCAACACAGGGAGCACCACTGTGGACACTGCGTGTCCCAACACAGCTGCAGGGGAATACAAGCGAAGTGCGTTGTTTCTGCCAACCAGAAAGGTTGCTCATGACCCTTGTAAGTGTTGGTAGAAAACTCATCTATTGGGGATCTTTCAAAAAAAAATTTTTTTTCAGTTTCGTTGCTATTGCCATCAACTGGGTCAGGGCAATTTTCCTATTACTCATGGAGTCACATCGCTAATTACTGTTACTCTGGTCTCGCACTGTCACTTATAGCTCATTTGTTTACCGACTCTTCCGGTCAATAAGTCACACCTATTAGAACACTTTAATGGTGTCCGAGAGCTGCCTAATGAAACTCGCAGTTGAACGCTGTCCCGTCCAGCATACCAGTGCATATGACAATGCAAACAGCACCCAAGGGAGCAAGGGGAATTACATTGCATGTTGTTCTTCAGGACACTGACTGGGGCAACGTGTTAGTGCAGCTGATATGTTTTTCTCTGAAGAAAGTAACCTTATAACCACTGAAAAATCAAATGAGACTGAAATGCTCAGACTACAACTGCTTCTATCAGAAAGTAGACAAAGATGTGCAAGGACAGAAACTGTATGTAGCAATGAAGTAAGGAATGCAAGTCATGAGTTGTGATTCCTATGAGTGTAGTAAAAGTTCAAAGGAGAACATCCAGTGAAATTGGTGAGAGGGGAGGACACCTGATAGAAGGAAATACTTTTATTGAAGGCAAGTTAGATTGTCCAGTTAATTGCCAGGCATGGGGCTAAGAAAATACACCAGTAACAGATTGGGAGTTCATATGGATGACAATGATAGAATCATATTTTTTCAAATTAGATTTGGTTCCCTTTAAATTTCTTAATTAAAAACTTATGTGACAGTGTAGACCTCTCATATTTCTTTTTGTAGTGTTTCTTTTCTTCTATTTGAAGCACTTGGAAACTGGCCTAAGTCATATGTGACAAATGCCATTTTCTCTCTTACTGATGAATTCTGTCAAGTGGAGCTGTGCAGGGGTGGGGAGAAGCATTTGCTTTTCAAATATACTTTATCAAACAAGGTTGCATGTGCCTTATGATTACTTTAATTGTTTTTAAATCTGAGAAATAGATTAATATAATTGAGACATGGCTGTACTGAGGAACATTCTCACGGCATAACACTGTTATTGCCAAACTTGTTAAATGAGTTCTAAAACTCATTTAGGGTTCAGGATTATGTACATGCAGGAAAACGACAGAGTATAATAACCCAAAATGTTAAAATGTTTATGGAAAGTGCTAGAATGTTCTAAAATATGTTAGAAGTTAATGTAAGTGCAAGTTATCCACTACCCTGTAATCAAGTGAAGGCAGTGATCTTAAGAGAAGTGTAGCAGTAGATTTACTATTGACTTAATAGCTGAAAAGCTGTATTTTTGTAGTAGTAATTTTTGCATTAAATTTTTTTATTTAGTAAGAATTCCTGAGAAATGAAAAAGCATGGCACCTACCTTGGTCATATTTACACAGACTCTGCATTTAGCTAATGTGAACCAATGCAGTGTTGCTGCTGGTGAGTACAGTAGTAGTAGGGTCTGTAGGTGTCTAGTAAAGTCCAAAAAATGCCTACAACATTAAGCATGTGGCATTTAAGCAATACAACATACTTGTTGCCTCATTGAATTAATGAACTAATAAAGAATGGTGAAAGAAATTATTTTCCCATTGTTAGCGATGGGTATGGAGGCAGGATAATTTACTTAAGGTTTTTCATGATGGCTGTAGCAGAGCTGGGAAACAGGAATTTGATGTTTTGCGTCCCAGGTTAAGCCCCAGATTGGTTCCTTTGTGGCACTGTCTCCTGGAGGAAAATAAGGAAAGAAGCACATGCCTTACTGTGAGGGGATCAGAATAATTAGAACTGAAGAGTTGCTTCCCAGCAGTTAAGTCAAATGACTGTGCTTACTTGTTGTTATACTTGGTAAATGTGTCTGAGTTATCCCACATCTCCCTAAACATTGGATTGGGACACAGGTTCTGCCTGGAATATATCCTTTACAAGTGTATGTTCCTTCAGATACTGAACGGCCATGTAGTACATAACTTCTTTATCGTTGTTGTCTTCATAAAAATACCAACCAAACAGCCTTATTTATCTGAGTATTTGTTTGGAAACATTCAGTGCCTTTGTTCCCATTTTTGGAGGTCTGGCTGGGTTTCCTCACTTTCATGTCCTTCCATCTTCTCTTAGTTCCTTTTCACAACCAATGCTTCCTGTTTACCAATGTTTTCTTCAGCTCATGTTGTTGATATTGTCCCAAAGTGTACAAGAGTTATAAAGCCAAGTTTGGAGAGACAAGCTCCATGTGGAAGATTAGAAAACATTCTGCTAAGCCATTTTATGGTATTTTGCAATGTACATGCATTATCTCAAATCCAGTTCCAGCATACACAACAAAATCCATTTTTAAAACTTACCAGCCTATAGCATAATTTGTAATGTCTCTGGTAACACGAAGTCTCTGAGTAGCACAATATGTCCCAAGAGAATTTTGGGGATTATGTCTGTAGTGTTGTCCTTTCCATGCCCTTTGGCAACAATGCTACTCTGTCCCTGCTGCAAAAACACCGTGTAGTGTGTCACTGCCCATAACAGACAGTTTTGTGCTGGAAAGGTTGTTATTACAGAAATGTTCTTCAAACTGCTATAATGTCTGCAGAGGAGCTGAATTACTCCTACAGTTTTCTTCTCTCTTCCTTCTAGTTTTGTTTTTCTGCTGATCCCCATTCTCCCCTCTGCTCCTTTAGTACAACAGCTGCTACACAGAGTCCATTCTGGCCATACAATCACCCAGGAAAGTACCAAGATTGCAAGAATGTCCTCAGAGCACCGCGTGTTTACCCATGCAGTTCTGTCCATTTTTATGGCATGGAAATATACTGCCTGTCTTTGAGCAAAGGCACACACTGGAGATACAGGGGAGGAACTCTATAAATAACTTCCAGCTTGCTTAGCTCTTAGGTTCTGACAGTCATCTCTGTCTTCCAGAAGATTTGCACTCTGAGTCAAGTTCTACATTCGACATTCGCATCCAGAAAAAGACTCACGGCCTGCTTCTTGTGGAACCCAGAGCTACTTCTTATTTTTATATCTTGAGAAAAAAAAGACTTGGCAATGCAATGTGTGCATGTTTCTAAAGCAAAATTTGAAGTCTCCAGCATATCTCTGGAAGGATATTTGACTTGCTTTCTGTGTATAGGTTACATCAGCTTGGATTCTTGAAATGGCTGATGCAATGACCAGAACGATGGGATGGAGTGACCTCTCAGCACATTTGTGGTGATACCAAATGGGGGGAGTGGCTGATAACTGGAAGGCAGGGCTGCTATTCACACACCTAGTTAGACCAGGAAAATGAGCTCCTGGGGACCTCATGAAGTTCAGCAAAGGCAAATGCAAAGCCCTGCAACTGGGTTGGCGTAACCCCCCAAGGGGGACAGGCTGGGAACTGACTGGACAGAGAACAGCTTTGTACAAAATGAGCTGAGGGATGTGGTGGACAAACTGAATGTGAGTCAACCATGTGCTCTTGGCGCTAACGTGCCCAGCTGCAAACGGGGCTGAGTACCACTGTAGGTTTGGAAGGAACTGATTCTTCCCCTCCATTTGACACTTGTGACACCACATCTGGAGCTCTGTGTCTCATTTTAAGAAAGCTGTTGACACACTAAAGCAAAGCTACCAAACTTCTCAGGCAGCTGCAGTTCATGACATACAAGAAGATGAGAGCTGGATTTGCCCAGGTTTAAAGAAGATGGTGAGTGGAGATCATGATGCTGAGAAGCCCTCTGTAATGGAAGGGTGTAGAAGAGATGCAGCCACATTTGTCCCAGAGGTGCTCAAGAAGCAATAAGCACAACCTACAGCAATTCAATATAGGAAACGATTTTTTTTAAGGATCAAATACTCAAACAATTTGCCCTGAAAGGCTATGGCAACTCCATCCTTTGAGATATACATAACTCAGTTGGACATGACTAAAAGCAACCTGCTTTAACAGGACCTGCCATGAGGAGAAAGTTGGACTACAAAACTTGCAGAAGTCCCTTGCCACCTACACGATTCTGATATTGTGATGTGATAGCAGATACCTTCAAATTAGCAGTTCCAGCCTGCCAGGGAGGGAGACTCCAGTATCACTTCCTTTTGCCTAAAGGTTTTTATGAAACCATGACCTGTAGGCAGGGACGGCAGTAAGCCTGTTCTGGAATAACAAATTAATTGATAATAATTGTTTTCATATATCACCAAGTAAAGGATGCAAATGCACTGGGGAAATCATCTGTACTGAATTCAAAGAGACTTGAGATTCTGCCTGCTTTTATTATCTAGACAGCTTTGTCACAAACAGAAGTAGTGCCCTTTTCATACCTTCCTACCATTTTAACTCACTGTTATGAAATCCCATTTCTATGCCTTAGTCCTTGTCAAGCATTTCTGAATCTTCTTCCAGTTCTATTTTTACTGAGACTGAGGGGAGGCTGCAGAATCGAATGCAGTATCCAAGGTGGAGACAGAACATGGATTTATAGGGACTGCAACTATATTTCATTTAAGAGAGAAGAACAAGATATTCAGTTTTGTGTAACTTTTACCATGTCTATTGGCTTTTCATTGTCTCTAAATGTTTTAAATTGCATGAAAATAAAACAAAGATATTTTTTGTTACTTGTTTATGTGTTCATCTCTTAGTTGTGTTGTTCTTCACCTTGTCAACAGTGAACACCCTATTGGTCTGGTCTGCCTGTCTTGCAGCTTTCTTTCAGGACCTGTCTTTCTTGTGCCCCCTCAGCTGTGCAGTTTTATGGCAACTGAACCTGTCAGGATAAAATCCCTAAGTAATATGTCCATCAAAGGAAAGGTGAGTAGAATGTGGCTCTTGATTTTCCCAGGCTAATCTGCACAAGAGCCCTCTGTCTTTAAACACCCTCCAGACTGCTTTGGGAACTGGGAAGTTACTGAATTTATTGCTGAGGGTCAAAAAATTCCTGAAAATACTGAGGGGTATGGAACGTGGGGATTAGCTAGAGAATTTAAGAGTAAGAAAAAGGTGAGTATAGGAAAACTGGCATTTTAATACATGCAAGATCAAAAAGGTGCTAAATGGTGCTGAAGAACTGAGCATGTGTCACTTGTCAAGTAGGTTCTGAATCTCTTATCTCCAAGTCTCTGTGGGATGGTCTCCTACTTTTATTCTTTGCTTTTGCAGAGTGGTTGGGATGAGGAGTAATTGAACCAGAGGACTATCAGCACTAACATAATGATTTCTATACCTGAAATAAAGCAGATACCTCAAATCAGCCCAAAGATGCAAGAGTCATTTGCTGAGAGCATGCACAGAGTGCCAGTGCACAACACGAAGCCTGACGTTCAATAAAGTGTTGTTTTGGTCCCAGCAGCTGTTTGATTTTCAATGAGAAGTGGGGACTCAGTAGAAGGTAAGAATTTGAATGCATTCTCAAGTCTGGGCCAACATGACAAAGATATTATGTTTTCTATGTAGACCTATTTTCCACTGCATTGGAAGGCAACAAATGCCATGGGTACTGTACAATAGAAACAAATTAGAACAATTTATATAACCTATAATTATAAAGAGTTAAGCTTATCCTTCTTTGGAGTATCAATTACTGTCTTAAGAATGCATCTTTCTAAAACTAAGAAAGATTTTATAGTTCTATAGACTTCCTATTTCCTTTAAAAGGATCAGTTATGGACAAAAGACATATTCAGGACACTTCTGAGCAGAAGACTTGTAGACTGATTGTCACAAAGAGCTAAGGAAACAGTGGAGTGTGAAGGAAGCTGCTGAATTGAAGTCCCAGGACCTTGTACATGTGACAGTGCTTAGGAAAGATGATATTTAACTCTTAAAGAGTTCAATGAATCTTCAAAGATAAATAAAACTGTTGCAAAATTTCCATAGTACAGATTGAAAACTAGCACATCAATGGGTTTGGCAGTCTTCAGACTCTGACATTCTTTTTGACTTTATTTTAATACAAAGAGGATGATCACTGGGAGACCAAGCACCAGAACAGATTGCCCAGAGTGTTGTAGTTTCCCTCACTGGAGAGATTCCAGAACCAGCTGGATGCAATCCTGTGCCACATGCTCCAGGATGACCCTGCCTGAGCAGGGGAGTTAGACTCGATGGCCCACTGCAGTCCCCTCCAACCTTACCCATTCTGTGATTCTCTGACCTGACCCAAATACATAAATTGCTTCCCTGGTTTAATATAAAACAAATTCCTCATGGTGATACTATACTTACAGAATTTCACCATGAGCCATCTAGAACTCTTATCTACAGATCCTGTGGTTAATAAAGTTCCTACCATCCTAAACAAGTAGAGCTGTATTCTTTAAAATAACATGTATGAAGACTATTGCTGCTACATATACAGGAGAAAAGGTTTTAATTGCATATGAAATGCAATAATCAAATGAAGAGATAAATGCCATGAACTACCCCATTTGTAGCAGCAGTGATGGAACCACATTCTCTTTGCATTTATTATACAGAACAAGGGAGCTTGCTGCACTGTGTGCACCAGGCCTTGCTAACGGGCATCAGGATGTGCAAGACAGAAAGGAAAAAAGGGAGTGAGGAACCAGTCCCACTAAAGCTTTAAAATGAATAGTTTTATCTTCAGCTGTTACAGGTGGGAATCTTACTAAACGGATTTAAATTCTTATGAATACTTATCTTAGAATACATTTTTATAGCATCCAGTCAAGGGTGATCTCAAACCAGCAGCCAAAAACGGACTGGGAACAAAGTAAAGTAGTTCATTTCTCCGACTACTTCTGTGGTAGCTGTCTAGTTTCAAGTCTAGGTTATAGTTTTCACTGATAAGTCTTTTAAATAAACAGACATTTTCCCAACTAGCCATATTATAGTCTTCATGGAAGTCTTTCAGATGGTAGGTAGTAATTATATTTTTATCTTTTTAAGGTGTAAACCAGCACATTTTAATGGTGTCTCAGTTACTTTACCAAAAGTATTTTCGCCTAAATTATGCTGAATGATAAAAATTTTGTCTAGCTTCTTTTTGTGACTATGATACCCCAAAAATAGGAGTAATACGGTGCATACAAAATTTTATGCTGACCATATTCAGATTACCTTTTAAAACAAACAGCTTATGCATACTTGATATTTTTACTTCAGAGCAAAACAGTTCTGTGTACACTGAGTATTCTGAATTTTGTGTGTCTGCACATAGAATCTGCACACTGAAACTTAATGGTGATTTGATGCTGCTGTGAGACTCACAACCACCTAATTTCCTAACTCTGTTTGCAATTCTTTAATGCCACACTAATGTTTTAATGTTCCTCTGGTTATCTCCCCTCTCAGAAAGAAGAAACAATAAACCCGTATTAGTTTATGCACCATGTAATCCCTAGGAAGGATTTGCCTGGGACAGATAATCTTCACTTGTGTTGAAGTCTTATTTAGAATGGAGGGTCAACTTAATCACATAAGCAGGCCTAATTTTTATTCTGTAAAATACTAGATTGAATTTTTGTTTAGACTGGTTCTTTCTGACAGCACAAAAAACCCACCAAAGCTGTATAATTTTTATCAAAAAACCCAGTGGCCAATACTGCACATCACTCTTCCAAATGCACGGACATTCACAGATAATTGTGTGCAGAGATGCTGTCAAACACCCATTTTCTTCCCATCAACTGGGCTTTTTCATTTACTTATTTTTGCTGAAGCAACACATAGTTTGTCTATGGATGTGTGCAAATATGTTTTGCATATACACACAATAAAGTAGAATTCAAATGTAAATCGATGTAAAGTAGTTAATTCTCTGTAATGGCTTCATTCCTGTTTCTAGGGGAGGGAATGCATCCTAAGATCTAAATAATGCAAGCATGAAATGATCACTTCTTTCATGTAAGGAGAGAAACATTTTCCACCATGGCACATACACTGCATCCCCCCCTTCAGTTTTCTGTAATCTGCATAGTTAGCTGATTACTGCACAACTGGAAGGACTGGAATTAGGTGGGTCCCTTTATGATCATTATGATAGCAAGCTGAAGGAAGAGGAGGAGCTGCACCAGTCCTAATTTTACTTGAAATACTGGACTTAGAGACCTATGTGAGAACACTGAGCATCACAATCCCTTGGAGAAGGGCTGACCTCAAAAGAAGTGTCACTGCTTACTGCTGTGCTGTTGCTTTCAAGTTTTTGGTCTTTGAATTTTGTTTTTCATCCCTTGTTCTGGCCTCTGCCCACCATCTTTTTATCTTTGGCTTCTTATGTCACTTGTCATTTGTTCAAAGAACTGAAGGTCAGATCATCTGATCTGACTTGTATGCCATAGGCCCTGAAATTTCTTGCACCAGCCCAAGTAATTCCTCTTTGAGCAAGGCATATTTTCTACCTGCTTAAAGCATATAATTAAATTTGGAGTCACACAACATTAGAAGATAAAGAACTTCCTGTTCTGTTATCAGAAGAGCACCTTGTAAGGGGCCTGTGTCTGGAAAAAGGCTGATTGTAGTAGACACCAGAGGAAAAGACAGGACAACCTAACTGGGGAAGGATTTATTTAAAAGTTATGGACTTACAGTAAAATGGGACTACAGATATTTGGAGTGTGTCATATTTTTATTGTAAAAACAACTCAAACCCAACTTTTTTATCCCCTCAGAAAAAAGGTGGGCTGTTAATTGAAATATTTGTTATAAGCAATAATTTGGACCTTTGAGAAAAGGAAGGAATGGTAGTAAGTTCAATACTAAAATGTTTCAAATGAGAGTCAGAGAGGGTTAGTCTTCAGAAAATATAAATAAAGTATAAACAGCATTTGTTACAGGTTAGGTTCTGACCTCAGTTAAACCAGTACATACCTAAAAGGTAACAAAAATGTATAAAAATTATCTAATGCCTGAGATTCAGCAGTTTATGGAAGAAAAGACATTTTTAAAGTAAATAAATAATCACAGCTGCATAAGTCCCATTTTCCAAACTTAAGTAGTAAGACTCAGGATAACTGAAGTTTTCTACAAAGTCAATGGTAAGCTGCAAATTTGAAGAGCCCAGCTGCTTGTCATTTTCTGTGCCAAAGTGTGCTAGTGCTGCTTATTGATCAAGAATAACAATATTGTGGTTTAACGAAAGGCTGACATGCCCAGGCTACATGAATACAGAAAAACCTCAAAAGGCAGGAAACATTTCCTTTTAAAATAGCTTCTAACAATGCTTTAGTATAATTATACATGCTCCAGACTGAGGTTTGGAAGAATGTTAACTCTCCTGTCAATTAAAAACCTCCTTTTGTATGCAGCCAATGGGTGGGGTGCCACATTTGAGAGTGCAGCATTCAAGTTAAAACCTCAACCATCCAAGGTTTGTTTTAAGCCTTACAGCACACTCAAACCTCAAATTTTGTGAAAGCCTACATTGTTAGAAACACATAGAAAATGGATTTATAAAACAGATTTCAAAAGCAGTAAAAAGTGAAAAGTTGATTAGAGTGAAGTATGAGAAACAGCAGGACTCTGCCTGTTGTAGCAACTTCAGTCAATGGCAGTGCAATTCTGTTGCAATTGCAATTGTTTCCTGAAAACATTACTCCCTGTATCTCTGTCCCACCTTGCAATAGCTGTGTGGACTAAAACTGTGTGAAAGGTCCTGCTGCTCCATCACTGTCATTATTGGTAATGGCTACTGTAAACTGTGTGTTCTTCTGGATTCCCTTCTGTACTGCAGGATCAGAACTCCGTGAAGCCAAGGACACTGTGCTAGTCTGTCAGCCCAGTGTCACGGACCTCTCATCCCTTCTGACACTGCCTGTTTGTAAGAGTGATCTCTGTATACTGGGGTGCTTCCAATCCACCTACAGCTGCAGTTATGTCAGCACCACTAAATTAGCAGTGCTAAAATAGCAGTTCATACTTGCTTCCCAAAAGTCTTTAGCAGGTGCTTACTAGGGAATACTGACTCTTTCAAGGAAGAAGAAAATGTGCTAACCTTATTTTGAGATGTATTAATTTCTTTAGAATAATTCTCTGAGGAATCACTAACTTCCAAGCATTGTGTTGCTTATATGGCAAATCAATTTTAGCCTGAGATTTTATAGTTTTAGGGTCATATTGCTTTGAATGCTGGTCAGAGGGATGCAATGCACAATTCTTTACAGAAAATACTCCCCTGGGGTCTCTGTGGCAGCATTCACAGGGCCATGGAATGGTTTGGATTGGAAGGAACCTTAAAAATTATCTTGTTCCAACCCCCTCTGTCACACACTCCACTAGCACAGGTGACTTTAGGAATGCATTCAAAGAATTCTCATGCTTTCTTGCTTTACTTGTATGATTTCCTTAAAATGCTAACCCTTCAATTAAAATACTTTACCCTTTTTGTATTTTAAAACACTTGCCCAAGAAAAGTCAAGAACTGAAATGAAGATTGCCAGGAAGGAATGAAAGGTGAACTCTACAAAGAAATTTTATCTGGAAAAGCGTGTTTTGGGAGGGTGGGAAGACTCTTTTCTCCCCCGCCCTCTGAAGAAGATGTATTTTGAATCCTGTGTTTTGGTAATGATTATAAAGAAAACAAAGAAAGCTCTTATCAATTGGATGCTCAGCAACATAAAACCAGAAGTAAGTACTCTGAATGCATCAGCTAACTTCATTCTTCTTGTGTTTCAGCAGACGTATTTTCTTTGAAAGGCCCTAGTCAAGCCTGGCCACTCCTTATTTAAAGTTTTATTTAAATTGAGAATGAATCTGTGTATATATAAAATTACTAGTTTTGTAACGTGGCTTTTGTTCCACTACACTTCAGGAGACGTTATTAGGTTGGTTTTTTTTTTTCAGTAAGCATGAAGCAGAATGATAGAAAACAAAAAGCAAATATTACTGTTAGGAACTTGAAACTGCAATTGCTTGCAAAGTGTCAGAGGTGAAGCTGAAGAATTCCTTAAGTATGCTTTTATACTCACACAGCTTGAAGATACTTTGCCATTATTACTAGTACTTGCAAATGTGAGTTTTGGATGACTCCTTGACCTTTTGGAATAAGTATGCCAGTTAGGATAAGCTGATGAATGAATGCTTATCCTGTTTGCAGGAATTAGGGTACTGGTCTATAACTCAGCATCATGCTGGCATTCTCTGTAGAGGGCCTGAGCTTCCCCCATAGTGCATGGAGAGAGTTGAGAACTCCTAAGAGCCGATAGGATCATTGGGGAATTTCTGTTTTAGCCACACGGATATGGTTAGGCAAGGCAGAGAGGTGTAACATTTAGCCCCTTTGACCTAAGACTGCAGGGAAGCAGGCTCAGTGCTGATATGTTAATAGCTTTCAGGCTAGGAGAGAAACAGTTTAAAGGCTTTGAAGATGTTTAACCTACTTAGCTCACCTATGAAAAGGATAATCTGATTGCCAGCTTCAAGAGGATTGTAAGCAACCCTCAGCAGTCTCCTGCAAAACTTGCTTCAGAGAGATCATTCCTGCCCAGAGCAATCTAACTCACCAAGTGTGTGATTTAGCACCTCACTAGGGCTCAAAACTGAGCCAACCTGACAGTCCCATGCACTGTGGTTCGTTTGATGGAGCTGTCTCAGAGCATGGGACTCGTCTGGGGAATAAGACAGGAAGGTGTGCTCCAACCATGACATTCAATATGCCAAAGTTAACCCCTGAAATGTGCATTGAGACTGAGCATTCGACAGCTACACAACATCTGCCTTATGAAAGGGCTTCCTTTGGATGGCTCTGCTCGCACACAGGCAGGAGCACGTGCAAAGCCAGCAGCACCAGCACACACCTTCCTCTCTGGTCTCTCTTGGACAGCTTGTGCCAAATATACACTCCTAAAAGGCACACTAACTTGCCTTTGACATTACCAAGAGACTGAGATCTCCTAGATCTTGGCTAAGCTAAAAACCAAAGAAAGGTTTATTCTGGCAGGAAACTCCCTGCGGAGAGAGGTATTCCTCAATTCTGCTGTGTTACTTGGCAAAGCAGAAGTCTTTAACTGAATTAGTCAACAAACCATTGTTTCCCCCTCCCCCATCTTCTTTATGCACAGATTTAAACCTCAAATGTAACCTGTGACAGAAAAGAGATCAATTCCCTTTACCCCTATTCCATCTTTCTAATTATAGCAGAGTTCTCTAGCATTAAAGACCTGTTGTAGTTAACTCCTAAATAGAAAGCAAAGCAAATATGGATAAAGTCAGGTGAAAAGATACTAAAGTTAACTAACACATAGTTCTAAAGTACTACAAGGAGCAGTATGCATTGAATAAAACACTTCCTGAGTTTCATGCTAACAGTGGAAGTCTCTCTTCCAAAGGAAGTAATCAGACACACCTTATATTGCTAAATTAGTCAGTGCAGCCACAGTTACAGAAAAGCAAATGATAAAATTGAGACGTGATGTAAACATCTGAAGCTCATGATAATGGGTTAGCTAGTTACAACAGTGAGGTAAATATTATATTAGCAAACAGGTCAGAAAATAGGTGTAATTTTCCTCACCTTAATCTCCAAAGCCTGTTTATTACATACAACTAAGACAGCACTTCTGAGAGAATAGAATAAAATAATCAAATAGCATAGGATATAGATTGCTACATTTAATCATAGTTCCTAACTATAACAAACAACAAGGAAAAAAAGGATTCTTTTTAAAGAGTAGGAAAAGTCCTAGGTTTTTTTTAGAGAAACTGAAAGACTAACATAATATTAACAAAATGAGAAAAGTTGACAAACTAAAAACTTCATTATGTGCTTATCCTGCACTTTCAGAAAGGGTCCTTATCTCACTGGACATGAAGTGAGAACTGCTCATAAAACTATCTGAACTCCTGACTGCTCACTACCTATCATCAGCTAGGATAAATAAACTATTGTTAAATCAAGAATTGAAGCAATGTATATATGATTCCTATTGAAATACACCCTTTTTGTCCACACAGATACATTTCTCCAATTGTAAAAAAGAAATTTTGCAAATGTATGACTCTCTTAAGCAAATAGTAAAGCACCTTAAAAGATGTAGAGATCCCAAGAGTATGCAGTGTCAAGGCTCAGTAAGGTGGAAAACTGAATTTAATCTACTAAGAGCCTGCTGAACAGAACTTTTATTTGTATCAGCCTCTCAAATTTATTTACTCTTTAGTATTCCTTGTTTGACTTAATACAGAATCTTCCATTTCATTTTTAAATCACATTTTCAAAGTTCTATGTGTGTGTGGCTCTGCAAAAGAATCTTGAATTTCTTAGTCCAGCAAAAAGCTTTATTTGCAAGTTCTTACATACTTTGGACAACTAATGCTTAGCAAGGCTATCTTGGCTAGGCACTTGATTGTAATGATGAAAATATTAACTGCTGCATTTTGAGAACAGTGTGCTTGAAGAGAGGGTTTGGGTGTTTGTTGTAGAGACTTGTTCAGGAATGGCTTCATTTTTGCCACTCTTCCTGTCCAAGTGTGTGTGTCACCATCAGGAGACAGTCGGAGGTGTAACACCACCCACAGCCAAACGATTGTCTCCATCCTCCCCCCTGCCAAAGTGAGATGGTTCAGTTGGATTTGTTGCCAAACATACTGAGAGGTTTGAGTAACTTAGATACCTCAGGGAGTAAAGCTATCTGGGGAAAAAAACCAGAGATCCATCTCCTACCTGCCCATTATAACTGTTACCACTCTCTAGAAAAGGTTAAACACAGAGACTGGCAGTATCCCACACCCTTTTTGCTTTATTTCTAGCTAACAGAAGACTTCTAACCAGTCACCCATTTGAAAAATGGTTTTTGTTTTTTCTGCTCACATCCTCATTAGAGCAGTGATCCATGACTTTGTCATAATGCAACATATTTCAGTCATGACTCTCCTCTGAGGCTATCCTGAGGCCTGAAGCTAATTCTCCTGATGGTGGCTGGCGTTCACATTCTAGCGTAACCCTACTTGGCATGTCTATTTTCCGTGTGCTCAAACACTGCCCTTTTTTTTAAATTCAAGCACTCCTATTAACGTTGCACCCTCCAGCCCAGGGGAGTCGTCGCTCCTCACCTGTCGCGGGCCGGTCGGACACGCCCGGTCGGGACTCGCTCCCCCTGCTGGAGCGCGCAGCGAAATTCCCCCGGGACCGAGCGAGACAATCCGCGGCTCCGCGCTGCGCAGTGGCTCCTCACGGGGGCTCGTTTTGGCCGCGGATTACGAAGGTATTATCTGTTGTAACAAACTTACAGGTGTTTCACCGCCTTCCACCAATTCCTACAAAATTTCAACATGCAAGAAATCTTCAATTAATGTAAAAAATGCTAAATAGTTTCCCAAGCAAAACGAAAGGTCATGTGCAAGCTCATACCACAGAAGTTACAGTTTAACTCGCCCTGTGGCTGTTGGCAGATCTTCTGCTCCCCCTCCACCAGGTCAATCTCCCAGCGATAGCAGAAATCCTGTCTCTGCCAGGGCAAGAATGGAACGCAAAAAGCACCTGCACTTCAATGGTTGTTGGAGTGACAAGTCACAAACACAGCTCTGCCACATCCCATTGGTGTAGCTGGCAGGTACTGATACACTGATGGCTCAAGTCTGAGGGTAACCAAGTTGTAATATAGAGATGCTTAAGAAAGAATAGGCAAAAAAGTAAAAAAAAAACCCACCATAACCTCTTCACTCATACACGGATAAGTGTCGTCTTAGGATGGACAACATAGAGGATATTTTTTCTTGCATGGATTAAAAAAACCATACAGACTGATGTAGTTTCTCCTAAAGTAAAAATCATCCTATTTTTATGGCTCAAACCCATAATTTGACTGAAAACTGCTGGAAATTATAATATATAATTTCATCAGCATTTAAAAAGGAAAAGGTGTTTCAGTGGTGCAGTGGGTCAGGGTTTTCAAAAGCATGGTATGCACATGAGAGAACAAATAAAAGACCACAAAGAGCATAACTTGCACGCAATAATCAATTTTTTATCACAGTGATATTAAGAATCCATCACTACCAACAAAAAAGCAGAAACAAAACCTGATATTGGCAGTACCTTTAGCCAGAGTCCTGCTCCATACACTGGCCAGCTACAAGAATGTGCCATGCATCCTCCTGTTCTGGCCAGAGAAATCCTCACTCACTCCTGGGCACCCTAAGCAAAAGAGCTGTGTCAGGTGGTGGCAGCAAAGGGAACAATGGCCACTAACTGCAAATTGACTTTTAGAATGGATTACACTAGACTATATTTAATTTACACATGATTATTTTGACTAAACAGCAGTATTTTGGTTAAGTCGCCTTCGGAAGGGAATCATTCATACTCTAATTTAGTTCAGTTTAATTTTGCAGCTTTCTCATAAAGTTCTAATATGGTTGAAGTAATGCAGTTTGGTTAATTTAGGTCAATACCTCCAAGTATGACTTCACCAAAGGGGTTCTCATTTCATGCTCTTATTTTGTATAAAGCTCTGTTTGGTGAAATTTTATAGACTGTGTAGATTCTCTGTTGTGGAATATTTCCTTGGGTAGTAGTTATAACATAAATTCATGTCTGATCCCAACTGACTCTTTTTACAGATATTAAAGGGAAAAAATGGAAATTTTCTGGTTTAATTATTCAAGGAGATTTTTTTTCCTTCCCATGACACATGCAGAGCTGGAATAACCATATATTCCATAACCACTGTTTGAGGAAAGAGAGCAATGTCACTATCCATATATTTATTTTGTAATTCTGAGCCTGGGAAAGATCAAGAGCTTGATTCAAATTGGAAAAAAAAATTGAAACCGCAAAATCAAAAGTGTTTTGAAGGGAGTACATTCCTTGAATTATCTCCACACATAAATAACTCATTCACATCAGCAATGCCAGTGAACTGTAATCCTCATGTCAGAAAGTGTTGCATGACAAGGGCTTCAGATGCTGCAGATTAAGGAATACACTGGAAAAACTTATTTGTTTTCCACTCATCTGGAAATACCATTCACACCCACGTAATCCTCTTGATCAGTAAGCACATAATAAATATGAGTTCCAAAACAATTTACTTTATTATACTTGAATTATAAAAAGACTGGTTTTGTCTCCTCTCCAAAAGTTTGTTTAGAATTCAAGAGAAGTCCTTTGCTTGCTTTGTTTCACAAATTTATTCCAGATTTTATAGGAATGTAACTTTAAAGTCAGGAACTTGTTCAATAACCTGCTAATTCTAATGCAAAATTTATTTTGTTTTCTAATAATTTGAAAGGCAGCGTATTTATATAGATACTTTGGTAATTTAACTTTACCTGATGCGATTTTCAAGCTCCCATTTGCAGCCTGTATTACATCTGATGTATTCCCAGTAGTCAGGAATTCCCCAACAGGCCCTTCTCTCCAAGTGAACAGCATGCAGCAAATCCTAAGAGCAGGCTTGGAAAAATCAGCAGCATGATTTATGTAATACCTAGAAATCAAAAGGATTAACAGCCAAGATTAATATTTTCATTGTGTTACCACCAGCCAAAAGGTTTGACCTCAGCAGTGGTTTGTTCTGGATGAGAATGATCATACTGCTTGCTTTCTTAAGCTGCTTAGTGTTCAAACAATTGTAATTTTGAATTGGATAAGCCTTCATATAATTTTTATGGTCTATTTCATGGTTTATGATCCATGGATATAACTGTTCCATGCATGATCTTTTTTTCTGTTTCTCTCATGTCCCTTTAGATTCTGCAGTAAGAAAGGCCCAATTTCCCCATGACTCTTAGGGATCCATTAAATGCTATATTATACACTTAAACACTGTTTCATCTCTGACTACTGTGACTGAATTGTCACACTTAGTCTCAAGAACAACAGGGCTGAGATCAGCAGGAGGTAATTCACCCTTTGGAGCTGGGAAAAGCCTCAAGGCAAAGCTTCAACAATTTAGACACAGTCCCTCTTGGGTAACTAGACTGGAACAATGTTTAATACATTAATTCATTAATAATTAATGTTTTAGGCCTCACCAGCTCAAGGAACTTTCCATTAGCATAACTTCATCCTATAAACTACTAATTGGCTGCATTTCTTCCCGTCTTGAGTAGTGGTAGTTTAATCTTCATACTAAAGTGGTTAGAATTGCTAAAGATTTCTTTATGCAGTCCTACCAGGTCACATCAGTTACCACAGGATTTGTAGGGACAGCTGTACAAGACTGGTCAACTGCACTACTGACACTGCCCTCACTAATATTGCTGAAAGAAAGGGAACAGAATCAAAAAATCCTTAGTTGTAAATGACCCACAGAAATCACTGAGTCCAGCTCCTAGTCCTACACAGGACAGCCCCAAGAATCCCACCATGTGCCTGAGAGCCCTGTCCAAACATTCCTTGAGCTCTGTCAGGCTTGAGGCTGTGATCACTTCCTTGGGGACCCTCTTCAGTGCCCAACCACCTTCTGGAGAAGAACGTTTTCCTTACATCCAACCTAAACTTCCCCTGACACAACTTCAGCTATTCCCTTGAGTCCCATCCCTGGTCACCGGAACAGAGATCAATGTCTGCATCTCCACTGGCCTTGATGAGGAAGCTCCAAGACCACAATGCTGTCTGACTTCAGTCTCCTCCAGGCTGAACAAGCCAAGTGGCCTCAGGTACTCCTCAAATGGCTTCCCCTCCAGACCCTTCACCATGTTCGTCATGATACTATCAGAACACAGTTATTTCCACAGTCAGAGAGGGGAAAAAGCAATTCCTCTCATTTGAGAGAGCACTGAAGAGAGCTCCAATCCGGCAGTTCTGTGGCAGGGCGTGTGTGCCACCTGCCTGGCCCAGGGAAGGTGTCCCCGCCTGCACCTGCCGCTGGTCCGACGGCCACGGCCGTCGCTTAAGGGCATGACAGCACAGCGCCCCTTGGGCCTCGTCCTCACTCAGAGGCTTTTATCGGGCACAGGCGTTTTCATTTTGTGCGTTCCGAGATCAGAACACCAGGTCACACCAGCCCGGGTCTCACGGCCGCTCCTCCCGGCTGCGCGCGGCCCCGCCGCCTCACCACCCTCAGCGCAGCCGGGCGCGCGCACGACGCGGGGCGCACGCGCAGCGCCCCTTCGGCCTGAAGTGACGTCACTGAGCGGAAGGAATCCCGCGAGCTGCCACGTCAGGCGGCTTCCGGGACAGCCAACCGGAGCCTTAAAGGGCCGCAGCGCCCCGCTGCCTGGAGCGGCCGCGCCGGGTGGCGGCGGCCCCCGGCTCGGTCGTACCCGTGTCTGTACAGCCCGTCACACGGCACCGCCCGTCACACGGCACCGCCCGTCACACGGCACCGCCCGCACACGGCACCGCCCGCACACGGCCACGGACCGGCGGGGCGGGCTCCGGCCCGCTGACGGGAGAGGCGCGCGGGGCCGGGGCCGCATGTAGCCAACCAATCAGCAGCTAAGAGCTTCCCAGCCGCCTCCAATCAGAAGCACCGGTTCCCAAAACAATCGCGGCGAGCCAATGGGAAGCCCGCAGTGCTGGCGCTGGGCTCAGGCCGCCCCCGGGCTGTGCCCGCGGCCTCCCGGCAGCAGGGGGCGCGCGGGGGCGGCGGCGCTGTGCGGGCGGCGCGGAGGAGGCGCTGCCGCCGCTCTCGGTGTCGTTACCGCCGTCGCCGCTGTCGCTCCCGTCCCGCCGGCCCCGCCTCCCGCTGCGCTCCCGCGGCCTCACAGCAGGTACGGGCGGGGGGAGGGACAGACACACCGCATCCCGGTGCCCCTCGGCACCGTCCGCCCGAGGAAGGAGTGCCCAGACGCGGTCGGCCCCGTTGCCGTTCCGCCCCGCTGCGGGCGCGGACAGCCGGTCCCGCCCGTCCCTTCCCCCGCCGCGGGGCCGCCGCTCCCGCCGAGGTGGAGCCGCGGGGTCCCCGCGCCCCTCCCGCCGGGGTCGTGTGTCCGCCCGGCCGCGGCCGCTGCCGGTCCCGCCGAGGCCGCGGCCGGGCCGGGCCCCCGGAGGGCTCTCCCCGGCTGCCGGAGCCGCTCGGCGCGAACAAAGGCGGCGGGCGGGCGGGCTGGGGCAGCACCACCGGCGGGTCAGGAGCTCTCCTGTTGCGCCGTGACTGGAACAATTCCCGGAGAGCGCTGACAGCGGCCAGGCCGGGGCCCGTCCTCTGCCCGCGGCCCCCCGGTACAGGTTTCGGGGCTTTCGGCGCTGACAGGTGCGCGGTGCCTCCTGTCCTTCCCCGGGCGGGCAGGTGCCCGTGCACCGGGCCCCGCTGTGCCCGGGCAGCGCTGGAAGTGTTCGCTCACGGAAAGTCAGAACTGTCTGCAGGAAGTGGGAAAGAAACCCCAAACCAGCCCCAGAACCAAAACCAGCAACGAAACTTAAATATTGGCGATTGTAGCCACCTGTAGTAATACTCAAAATCGATTATCAAAGTTTATCTTGGTTTAAATCCCGTTGATAAATCTGGGTTTATTGGTAAGATGCTCGTCCTTCAGTTAGGTTTTTGGATCTGTTCTTTACTGAAATATCTGAGAGAGTGGTAAACTGAAACCAGCCCGGCTTCTTAATTTCCTGGGGAAATTAAGTGACTTCACAAAGCGTCTTTGTTCTCTCCTGTTTCTTACATGGATTTAAAAAAAATGTAGCAAAACCGTGAAAAAAGAAAATAAATCTTGAAAACTGTCTTATTATTTTGTGGATAGGGAAGAAGTGGGAGGAGATGCAACTAAATACCGAAGGTAAGTAAAGAGTGGGAAATGAATAGGTCTTAAATTACTGCTCTATGTTCTGTTTACTTTCATTCAGATATTTCGTTTTGACTACAGTCCAGTTCACTTTTTAGAAATAAAAAGTGCAACTGTGTTATGTCTGTGTTAGGTGGTTTTTGAGCTGACATAACAGAATTCTGTGATTGTGGCCAGAAGTATTGGATTAAGCAGACGAGTTAACTGGGAACTATTGAAATGTTTGTTGTGTAATGTGTTTCCTGTTTCTCTCTCAGTATCTTGCATGTTTGAAATGTTTCATATAACAGCTCAATGACGCGTGAACATGAACATAAAATCTTTTGTGCTTTTGCTCTCTGAAGAACACATTTATTTTGTACAGATTTTGTATTAAGATTTCTATTTTCCCTTCCTTGTTTTGATGCCAGTCCAAGCCTGATGAGCAGTTAACAATCTCTGTAAGGCATGCTTTTGTTTGCCCTGTAGTTTATTATCTGTAATTATGCTTTTAATCTGTCAGGTGGTTGGGATGGGCAATAAAACAGCTTTGACAAGTCTGCTTTCTGGCAAGGCTGATTCTGTGATGGCACATGCTTGATGTCCAGCTGGATCCCTGGCTGGGTTGGAGCTGGGGGTAGTGGAGGTGTCTGTGTGAGTGGCATCTCTTGAGGAAGCGATTTGGGTGTAGCTACACCAGTGCCACTTCTCACTCAGCTCTTTCGGGGCAGAGTTCTGCTTTCCTGGGCCCTGGGGTGGGAATTACATGGATGTAGCTTTTGGATCCAAATGTCTGAATGTATTGTGCTTGTTGCTGCTGTTAACGGTGCAGGAGGCAGCAGCAGAAATAGGTTTTTGCTTCTAGTAGGTGAGAGGGGTTTATATTGTCTGCGTCTTAGTCAGATCTTCACTCTTGCTGTTCTGTTTCAGTCCTGCTCTTCTCTTTGCAGTATTCCCTTTATTCTAGGGTGTCGTTTCTCTCCTCTGGAGTACAGTTTTCCGATATGGAAACATTGGTGAACTGTTTGTGGTGCTGTTTCATACACAAGCTTCTGGTTTCAGACATTCTGACCAAAGGTTTGACATATGATGGTACAGATGATGGGTTAATTTCTGCCAGAATTTAGGGGGAGGAGGTTGATGTTGGAGTACAGAGGGTTCTCTTCACTTGGTGTGATTTTATTCAGTAATTCAGCTGAACTACTGAGGCTGGTAGAGATCTATCAACTGCAGTAATGATAAAATTTTTGATGTGCTTTGTATTGTACAGAGATCTAATTTGAGATTCCTGTAACCCAGTAAATGTGTTCATAGTGAACTTGGTGATGTGTGGCAGGAGGATATGCTCCTGTAATTTAAAAAGAACACATCTATACACCATCCTTGCTTTGTAAGTTTTAGTTCTGTGCAGAGAGAAGTCCAGCAAGGATCACTGACTTCCAGTTGTTTTCAGCATTTAGGCCTGAAGGTGCAGAGAATGCTTGCTTGAAGTATTTATAATAGAGCCATAAATTTCTATAACAAACAACAGAATTATTTGGTCAGCTGAAGGTCATTAATTCCCAGGGGGGAGTAGTTCTGGCTCCCAAATGACATTATGCATTTTCAAAGCATTCTCCGTTCATCTCTAAAGAGGCAACGTGCAAAACTGTGCAAGAGGAGAAAGGATCAGTCCTTCCCAGTTCCTGTCCTGTGGGAATGAATTTTCAGCTGGGGGAACTTGTGTGCATGGCAAACTGGAGATGGTTGCTCTCTGATCCTGCAGTTGAGAAATGGAAAGGCTCAACTCTCTATAGTTTTACATAGTGGCACCTTCCTTTTTACAGTAGCCAAGGCCTATATTCTTTCTACAGAAGAACTCAATTTCTACATTCTGTATGAATTTATTCACTTGTGTTCCAGAGATTTGCTTTGAAAAGATAGTGTAACAATTGTACTCAAAGCCCTTGTGCCTGAATATGGCACATGGTATATGCTAGATGATGGGAATGTCCTTTCAAATTTATTTTGAAGGCCTTGGAAGTGCTAAAATATAGAAAAGAAGAAAACTGTCTTGCCATATGCTGGAAGGAAGGCAAATAACCAGCAAGAGGCATAAGTGGCTTTGTATAAGAGAGGAGTGGAGATGTTCCTGCCTGCCTGCACTGGCACAGACCTGTTGTCCTTCAGATCTCCTGTTAGGATGGGTAGAACAGCATCTGTCAGAAAAGGCATCGCCCGCTCCTGGCAGAGTCCTGGCTGTCACTTGGCTCCTGCTTCTGGGAAACAGGATAAATTAAACCCAGTGATGAAGATAAAACAGGATAAATTGTTCTTTGAAATGTCTAGGCAGCTTTTTTTTTCCCCTTTACTACATTTAGTAAATTGAACTTGTACTGGTCTCATAGCAGCAGTTGTAGAAATACTGCATTTAATGTAACAATTAGTTCTGCCTGTGCTGTTAGTTAGTGATACATTAGTCTACCTTCTTTTTTTTCCCCTTGTTATTTTTTCTTTACTTTAGGTTGTTTCTCTCAGTGAATTGCACAAAGAGTAAAACAACAGTAGAGGCTTTGCTTTTTTTGTAATTTTTCAAGCAACAAAGCAGCCATTTAGACTGTTGAAATGTATGTATGTAGGTACATAAGTTTGTTTTTCTTTCAATTCTGTCCCTGTAAATGGAGAAGAGCTGTTGCTACATGGGTGGGAGTTTCATCTTGGAAAGTGGATGGATGACATTAAAAGGCAAGATATGATTGCTGTTTGCCTTGTGTATAACTGAGTCTTAACATGATTCTGGTTGCTTCAGAGGATATAAGGAAAATTTTGGGTGGAAGAGATACTGTTAAAGGTGCTGTCTGAAACAATTTTAAGTCCTCTGCAAAATCATCAAATTTTGGGGCAATTTGATTGTCAAAGTATTCTAAGGAAAGATAATTTTTGTCTGAATATCTTGTGGATGCAAATGAATAGGAAAAAAAATAGAAAACTGCTTTGAATAATAAATTTCAGCACTCACATATGTTCATTTTTCAGCTATTCTTATATATGCGATGCCAGTGTGTAATGTTTCCATTAACTTGATTGTTATGGAGAAATAGGATCTGCATATCCTCAAGTTCAAGATATTCTTAAATGTTATCTTAGAGGTGATAAATAAATGCAGGTGTAACTGTGTTGGACTTTTCTCCTGTCTTGGCAAGTTAGGGTGGAATACTGGGATTTCTTAAAATTAGTAAAGCTGATTTTAATATTTGCCCTGATTGTGGCATATGCAAGACTCTTGTGGGGCAGGGTACTACGTTAACTGTTAATTCACAGGGTTAAAATGTGTTTTTCAAAGCTTACTTCTGAGGGAAAATGTGCTAATATTCCTACTTTCTTTGGTTAGTGTGAGAATTTCTTATTCTTACAAGACTTTGTTTGAATTCCAAAACCTAATCCATAAGTGAGTAAATAAAAACTATTCAGATGCCAAATAGAATGTCCTTTAGGCATTTATATTTTAATTTCTTTGTGGATACACTGTTATTTATTAAAAACCTTTATCTTATAGCATAGTCTGTATAATTAACTTTTGGAAGAAAAGGTGATGCATAAAATGACATGAGAAACAGGTTAGTTCCTGTCTGGAGAGTAGATTATTGAGGGTTATTTATATACCCAAGCAAGCAATAGCTGAAAAATTCCTGTTAGTGAACTATCACAGCTGTCCATGATATTTATCTAAAGACTGAGTTTTATTTTCATGTTTTTATAAAGCTTGCTCTTACTGAGGACACAGTGGGAAGTGAGGTGAAATGGGGACCTTGGAGTGCTTCCAATAATTTGTTAAAAAATTACTCATTTTTATGCTCATTTTAGGAATGCTTTACAATAGGATTAACATGTAATGCCTTGAAATAGTCTAGACTTCCTACCTTCATTTAAGGGGCTTTGAAAAGGTTTGTAAACATTATTCAAGCTGAAAATTCTTCAGTTTGTTTCCTTATTCCAAATGATTCAGAGAAAGTAGGGTATCTTCTGCAGCCTGTTTCTGCTCTCAGTTGGGGTTTTGTGGAGTTCACTGGGCATTAATTTGTTTTTCACTTTACTTTGTTTTCATTCTTTTGCCACTGATGTGAAATGGCAACCTGGCACAAAATACTGGCTTTTATAAGCTTAGTTTCAGGACTAACAGAAACATACTGCATGTAGTTCAATTTTTTTTAAATAAAATTCCCACAAAAAGTAATTTTCTCCACAAAGTATACCCATTTCCTCTAGCTAAAAGCCTTTTTCTGAACTTGAGTATTTTCAGAATAAAACTTTGTCCTACTGATCCTTTTTTTGAAAAAATAAGTTGTATTCTTACATCACAATTGGACATAACTATGTATGGTTGTGACAGCAACTTCAAATAGCCGTGTATTGAAGGTTCTGCAGATCATATCAGCTTGTTTAACTTGAGCATTTGTAAATCCAGTCAATTAAAGACACAAACTAAAAAGAAAATCACCAGTTGTGACAAATTGAACTGAAATGTTGAGCTGATGATGTGGAGTTACATTGAAGTAATTCAGTTTTTCAAGTGAACTAGGCAGTCTCTGCTACCGGTGAAGCGTCCAAGGTTTTCACCTTGGCTGGCTGGTGGATATTAATAAAGCATTAATGTTTGCTTCTAATTTCACCTTAGTGCTTGGGGGATGATGAGATGCTGTAGAACTAGACTTCATGGGAACTTTCTCATCAGTTTGGTTTTTATTAATAAGTATACCAGGATCTTGAGTTTAGTTCCGCTTCAACAAACAAATAAAAGAAGTGTAAAGCTCTTAGAAGGGGACAGTGTGGACCTTCAGCTCAGGTTAGCAGTAATCCCTGAAAAGCTGGGCTTGTAGCTTGGTGCAGTTACAGAGGACTCTGCCTCCTCTGGAGGACGTGAGTGGAACCCAAACATAAATTAGAAATTGGAGGAGAGGTTCTCTGCAGAAATATTGTGTAACTGGGCACTGATGGGGGGTGTTGCTGTGACCTGGGGCTTGTCCCTCTGTCTCTGCGGGTGCCTCAGCCGTGTCAGGAGTTTCTGCAGTGCTGTGAAGCTTGGTGCAGAATCATTTTGTACAATGGACTGAGTGTTGATGTGAGAGTGGATCCTTCTGGGCCAAATGCACTCTGAAATGAATTATAACAGCCATTTGTCTCTGTTCCTTTTTGAGGAGTGGCATATCCGAAAAGTGGATGTTCAGGATAACATGTCCAATGTGTCGGAAGAGAGAAGCACTAGACAACAGGACATTAAGAAAGGACTCCAGTTTATAGAGTATGGCTTTGTGGTTTTTATTTTATATGTTCGTTCACATGTGTATATGTATTTCTGAGATGGATGGCTCTGGGAAGGGCCTTTTGTGTTTTCCTCAGAATGTTTGCTAGTGCTAACATGTTAAACAGGGAGCAGCTTTAAAGAAAAGACAGCACTTCTCTTTGTTCCTAAACAGAGCAAATTGAAGGTGAGAGGTTATTCCTTTCCTGCCTTTGAGAAAAATTAGCATTTAATCTTTTTTTTGTGGGTAGAAAGTGTTGCTAGCCTAATAATCCACTTTAAGAATAGCTACACCTAAGACTAGGTTGCTACTGAAAAGGGATGGGTTTGCTCACCACTACCTAAATATTTTAATTCTCTGGAGCTAAAATTTAAGCTATTGAGAAATCATCTGAGTATTTAATTTTCATTTGGGTCAATGCCAAATTCTTTCGAATCTTAAAATCCTTTTGAAATTTCATACTAGTTCACTGTTCATATGTGTCATTCTTAGAAAACAAAACCAAAAAAATCAACCAACCCAAAACCTCTTCCCCCAAACCCTGACCATTTAGAAACTATTTAAAAACAGAACCTCAGTTAACCTGTATGCAAAAGGAAAGGATTCCTGCTTTTCTTCCTGAAAATGTAGAAGACCTCTTTTATGTCCTAGAGAAAATCTGTTGCATGTCGTACAAAAGAACTCTTAAAATTCCTGTTGTGTCATTGGTATGACTTAATTAAAATTAATGTGGGCTTTTGACAGATAATTTGTCATTTTATAGTACTTACTAGAAGATTGCAGTTCTCCTCATCTGTGACATGGTTCTGCACATGGGAGAAGAAGGAAATTGCTTTTAAACAAAGAACATGATGTCTAAAAGTCTCAAAGCATTCAAAACCTTAATATGTTTTGAACAGCAGAGTTCAGATTGTAACTTCATGTAACTTCAGAAGAAAGTGAGCCATTAGTGATGAGGAAGCTCAGTTTTTTAATGAAAACTCATCTGCAGCACTTTTCCTTATTCGGTGCAGGCTGTGGGCAAAATTCAGAGATTTGCCTGTTGCAGAAGCAGGGCTGCTTTTCCTAAGAACCAGCATTCCTCAGTGTGATTATCTTTTAAGCAATATGTATAATAAGTGAAGCTTGTCATTTCTTTTCTAGATCCACTTTGCCCTATCCAGGGACGCAAGAGCAATATGAGGTAATGAAATGACTTCTGAATTTCCAGAAGAGTTTTTAACATGGACCTGTATTATTATAGTTAATCTTTGTTTTGGTCATTATTTAGGTGATGATATAATAGGAATGGTAATTTAAAAACTCTCAGTATTGTAGCAGTTTAACTATTAACATTATGATACAGGTATTCAGATGTTTGGGTGTCCTGAATTTACTCATACAGCAGTTGAGAGGAAATCTCTCTGTGCTGGTGTTGGGGATAAATTTGGAGCATTAATGAAATGAAATAATGTGCTATTCTGAGTAAAGTTCAGAGCAGCACAGCAAAAGTAAGATGAAAGGACTTCAGTCACAGAAACCTTCAGAACATATTTTGTTTCTTTATGTGTTATGATTTTGCATAATTTTGGCTTGTATTTTCAGATTTGTCATTTTAGTTCTTTTTCCAGTGGTAGGTGGTTTCATGGGATTTGAGAACATATTAGATAAAAATGCAGTCATTCACATTTTGATTTAAAAACCCTTTTTGCAAAAGCAGCTTTTGTGTTCTCCTGCTTTACCAGCTGCTATGGCTGCTGCTTGCTGAAAGAATATATGGAACATTTATATACATATTTGAGATTGTCTTGGAAAAATGTCAGAAGAAAAACACTAATGCAGACAAAAATTTTGCATTTCACTCTGATTCCATGAAATGACAAGTATAAATTTTATATTTAAAATTTTCCTTGGAAGTATGGAAGATAAGCTGCTGTTGATGAGTTTTTCTTTTTGTTGCAGTTATTTATACGAGATCTTGTTAGAAATCTTTTTCATGAAGGAAATGACGTATATCGAGAAGGTGATTGGAGAGGATCACTGAGTCATTATACAGAGGCTATAAACATAGCTGATTATGCTAATTCAGAAGAAATCCATGTTTCTGATGATGTTTTAGAGAAGCTGCATGTGAACAGGATCGCGTGTTTTTCAAATATGGTAAGATTCAGTTTCAATAGGATTTCTCCAGAGCAGGATGCAAACAGGGTATGAAGACAAAAGTCTAGTGAGTGAAAAGCTCTTGATGGCACTTTGAGGATTGACATGTTTCAAGTCATCACTTTGGCACGTTCTTTAAAAGCTTTTTACATGTATGATTGAGGTATTTTAGTTGCTAATACTAGAATTAACATAAAAGAGTATTTCTAGGCTTGGAATTTGATGGAACAGTATTTTTATCCATTTACACTGCTGACTGCACTGAGTTGGCTGCTTTCTCTGTGGAACAAGATGGCTCTTGTGAAAGAGCTAAATTTTCTGTGTGACTGTTACTGGAGTTTACATAATGATGGCCCTGCTTGTTTCTAGTTGCCTAATTTGGTGACTTAGCAAAACTAACAAACATGCTGTGCAGTGCCCTTGGTGAATATTTGATTGTGTTTCAATAGTTTTGTCCAATACAGTTCAAATTCACTGTTTCCAGGATCATAGTTCTGATTAGTGGCTTTTTTCTTTTTTTCTCCTCCTAGGGATTGCATGAAAAAGTTCTAGAGGACTGTGAGATAGCATTAAGATTGAATGAAAACAATTTCAGAGCTCTCTATCGCAAAGCAAAGGCTTTGAAGGAGCTGGGAAGCTATAAGAAGGCTTATGATGCTGTAGCAAAATGTTCTCTTGCTGTACCACAGGTGGGTCAATTGTATATTGGTGATTATTTTTAAAGTTAAGCAACATACATTTATTTTAAGACCAAGGTTGTTTCTTCTGGTTTGGGGTTTTTTAATGCAATAAAATATTTTTTATTCCTCTATGCATTATTTTTTCTTGTGGAAGTACATACTGAGGGCAGAGATTACAGTCCCCAAGCTGAGTTTGTTGTGTTAACTTTCAGCAAAAGGAATGCAGTGGGGATCAAGTGCCATGAATATTTGCAATAAGCACTTAGAACCACTGAATTAATTGTTTAAAATTCTCTGTGACATGAAGAGAACCCCACCATAATTGTAATGTACATTTATTCTTTTGATAACTGCATTTTAGCTTTCCAGGTGTGTAGTGACAGTGCATTGTCCTGGCTGTGGATCCCTTGCTGTGCACCCCAGATCTTGGGCTCTGTGTGTGTCAGGCACTGTGTGGTGTGGGAGATGATCTCTAGACTGAAATGCTGCTTTCCATGATTGTTTGTGTGGTTGGGTTGTGTCCTGCAGGCCTTTAGCTACATCCAAACCCAGTTTGGTTCTCTGGGACCCTTCATAATGCAAACTAAAATGCTGTGAGTGAGGATAGTCAAGAGATTTCACTCCAGAAATGCATTCCTGATTTGAACTTAGGTGCTGATGGCATCTTTACATGCTTTGCTCAAAATAGACTGATCACAGGATAAAATACTGACTTATTCATATTCACCTTGCTGCATCCAAGCTGCAGGGAGACACTAGACAGGGTGTTGGGCATGGGTTTGCCTCTGGAGAGGAGGTTTCAGTTGTGTTTCCAAAGACATAAACAGTTCATCTGAATGTGGAACTTTGGACTTTGGATCCTCACTTTGCACTTCCAGAGCTGAATGTTTTTGCTTAAGGTTAATAATGCCTTTATGTAAGTTTTATAAATAGCTTCTCTAGCTGTAGGGTGTGATCTGAATACTAAATCTTAAAATAATTTGAATGGGTAGTTATAACTGTAGGACAGAGGGAAATATGATGACATTTTTAATTGTAGTTGTATGATGCAATGCCTCCCAAAATATAAAGTGCTCATTAAATATTCATCAGTATCGTGTAGTAGCTCGTATGGTAATCAGGAATGTGGCCCTCAATTTGTGTAAAAGCAAAACAAGAAAATAAACCTCCACCCCCTTAAAGAACAAATGCCTTCCTCAAATAAACAAACAAAAAAGCCCACCCACAAAATCAAACAAAACTGAAAATCAACAACAACAGAAAACCCAAAACAAAACAAAAAAATCCCAACAAAACACTTCTGAATTTTTCTGATTTTGGAAGGCCTTTATATTATTCTAAATCCAGATAAAGGGATTCTATGTCCATTTTCTGTCAACATAGGTTTTGCTTGAGGGTAGCTGTATTTGCAGATATAGGTTTCAGTTCTGTGTTTGGGAAAGAATAAAGCTGCATTTTGAGACATCCTGCATATAGGGATCTTGAAGAATACAGACTGAGATATAAACAGATGTCTTTCCTTGATGACAGTATATGTAAATTACGAAATTTTATTTATGTCTTTTAGGATGAAAGTGTGATTAAGCTTACCCAAGAACTAGCTCAAAAACTAGGGTTAAAAATAAGGAAAGCATATGTTAGAGCAAAGGTAAGATTTTATTTTAACATTTTATGTTAAGCTTTCCCTCTTGATATCAAATTTGTATTTAATGAAGGTATCTCTTCTTTGTAGCCACCCTCCTCAAATTCAGTTTCTAGTGATGTATCAACTCAGGTAAGGTTTTACATGTTCCAAGTGGAAGCTGACTGTAAACTTCAGGGAATAATTGTTTCATAATTTCATTATGATGAAGGGACAGTGGTGCAATTGACATTTTATGTTAAAGGCTGTTATTTGGGACTTTAGGGTTCTGTTATGTGCAATTTTGCTGTATATGTAGGGCAGACAAGGACTTAAGTTTATTATTCAAGTTATCTTTGTTGAATAAATGTTAGCTAAAAGATTAAATCCAGTGCAATGCATATTTGCATGTCCTGAGGCAAAAGTGAAGTTAATGGATTTATTTTTTATTTTATTTAGTGAACAATTATCAAAATGAAGGGTGCTGGGATAAAATCCCTTTTACTTATATGCATTTGTCCAAATTTGATCTTCATTAGCAGCTGAACTTGCTTGTATCTTGCTCTTTGTAATGTGTCTGAGTAGCAGTAGTGGAGTTCATCTTTATCTTACAGACCTCTTTCACAGGAATATAGAGATTTTAGCTGTGAAGGAATGAGGAAGTGTAGGAACAGCTCACTTAAGATACCATTTAGACTCTTTAATTCCCTGAAGTGTCATTCTCACTTTGGTTGGTTGGTTGCGAATTTTTAGTGATACCCAAAGTGGATTTCGGTCTGCAAATGGATGCTTTAGCTAAAAAAAAAGTTACCTTTAAATTACATTAGACTTTGTAAATTTGATATTTTCTAAAACCTAAATTTGAGAGGGCTTACATTCTTTGTCTGTAAATAGGTATTTGAAAAATTTTAATGGCTCTTGTGGCTGAGAGGTGTTTTTTTCTCATTCACAGAATTCTTCTGTAGAAGATATTGAGTTAGGTGAGTCTCATGTTACATTACTAATGCTAGGGAGCTGGATATGCCATACAAATCTCATTGCATTAGGAAAATCCAGAAAAAAATTGTCTGGTCATTTGAAAGTCCTGGGGTAAAAGTCTGATCTGTTCATCTCTAAAACTGCATATTTAAGTGGCTGAGCAGATTTCCCTTTGTCTCTCAACCTGATTCGATTGTAACTGCTCCTGTAGTGATCCTCTCCATACTGTCCTCTTCAGCTTGGAAAAATAGGGAGGGGAGAATATGCCAAAGATTTAGTCAAGTATCAGGTCTGCAACTTTTTCTGTTTTAGCTTGAGTAATAAATAAACATTGAGATGAAGATACACATCAATTCAAAGCTGATAGAAGCTGAAAACATTTCATGTGGTTTTGCTGAAACATTTTTCACATTTCTTCACTCCCTCACCCTCCACATTGTCAAGGTAAAAGTTATGCAAGAGCTTCTCACATCTTTGAACAAAGGTTCCAGTCATTCCTATCTTACCTGTTTCAGATTTATCTGACCAGAAACAAGAGACGGTTTCTGCTGCTTCTTCATCAAACTTTGTTTCTGAAGTGTCTAAAGTGTCACCTGTACCTGTCCCACCTTTACCTGCTGTTATGCCTCTTCAGATGGAAAAGGTTCCTCTGCCTTCCACAGTGTTGTCAAATGGAGGGAATGTTTCTTTCCCTATGCCAGAAGCATGTTTAGATTGTGGAGATGGAGATATAATTATTGGAGAAGAACTTGATGAGTTACTTGATTCTGTGCCTGATCCAGATGAAGGTGTAATGGTAAGACTTTATCTGTTTTCTTTCTTGAGAGACTCTCTTTATATGAGTCTCTAAATATGACTGGGATCTCATATTTTTTGTTAGGTGGGCTAGTGGTGAAGTTTGTGTTACCTTTCCTTGTTACATTGAGCTGTCTTTGGACATAGTTTGATTTTATTTCAGCTTCAGATTCCTCTAAATGTGGCTGTACTACTACTTCAGAAATACTGTTATGCTACTACCAATCCTACTTACAGGAAGTACTGTGAAAAGTGAATTGGACATTTGAAGTCTGGGCTAGTCTGTTTTTTTTGGGAGGGGTTGTGCAAATAAACCCTCTTAGAACACGAACAGTGTGTTGGAATGCTCACCCTCTAGCTGTAGAAAGAATGGTTAAACATAAACAAAAAGCTTTGCAGCAGAGTAGTGCTTGGGCTGTGGCCCTCCAGGATGCTCACTGGTATCTCTGCAATCAGAGCTTTGTGCAGATCCCCACCTGGCTGAGCAGAAATGCACCATCATGAGTCTTTTTGTATTTGCAGAAGAGATATTAGAGAAATTCAGTTCTGTGAAGTGTTGTTCCTCCTCACACCGTTATGCCAGCCCTGGAGCAGGCTGTGAAGGCTCCAGAGTTGTGCAGTTGTTAGTCAGAATGAGAGCTGTGACTGATGAGCTGAGGTGTCTGAACTCCCTGCCAGGGCTGCTGGCTCCCTGCTCTGGCCCTGCTGGTCATTTGGAGCATTTGGGAGACTCTGCAGACCTCACCCAACACCCAGACAAGCAGGGAGCTCCTGGGGATGGCAGGCAGGGGAAACTCCCCCTCGGGGTGTGTTCTTAACAAAAGTGTACAGAAGGATGTGTTACTTTTAATGGCAGGAAGGAATGTGACCTGGCCTTTGCAGAATGTTATCATTTGATTGGATCTGAGGATTTACCTCAAAGCCAACTCATATTTCTTTGCTGTACTACAGTTTGAATTACATTTTCTTTATTTAGAAACAAATATTGTTGATATCTGACTCTTCCTACTCTTCCCTGGTGCCTGTAATTTTTAACATAATTTGGAAATTCAGCTATGATCCAATGGATAAAAAAATCCAAATCTTTACTAACTTAGTAAGTGTCTGGTAACTGAACCTTTAGAGTGTTTCAAGGGAATAATGCCTTGCATGTGGGGCATTGTTCAGGGTTTGGTTACTGCAGCTCTGTGCAGGACTCTGGTGTACCTGTCATTGATGTTTTTCAGTAGGTTTACAAAAACTTAGCAGAAACTTGACTAAAAGAAATACTGTTGCAGATTATGTTCTTGAGACTTTTCTTGTTTGGTCTGAACATTCTTTTTAAATTTATTTTTTTCCAGCAAACTACAGGAGCCAGAGGACCCATTCCTGCAGGGAGTGTAGCTCCTAGTGTACCTTTCTCTGCCTCTTTGCTGGGGACACTGCCAGTTACTGCAGGATTTGTTCCCCCAGCTTCTCTTTCAGAAATCTTTTCACAGCCTTTGGCTTCTTCGCTGGAAAACTTTTGTTCACCATTAAGCACCTTTTCAATCAGTGACCCAAAAAGAGGTAAGAAATGAGTCTTAATATTTAACTTTTTATGATGATGAGAGTTGTGAATGAGTCAAGTGGCTTTCCTTTTTAACAAATTAGTTTTTGCAACTATTAGTTATGTTTAACACATAACATTTGAGCTGTGATAATAGTTTTTCAGTGTTGGTTGTATACAAGAATTCATAAATAAAGCTTTTTGTTCCCTGGGGTCTGCATAAGCATGCTCCAAGTGATCTCTGAAGTTTTTCTGTATCTATTATGTAATTTATTTGTTTCAGGTGAATAAGTTTAAAGAAGAAACACTATACCCTCAAACTTTTTTTTTTAAAGAACTTGCACTTACAGCTTAAAGCATTTGTTGTGATTTGTCAGTAAACAAGAATTCTAAAAGGGTAATGTAGCTGTGTACTCTGAAAAAGTACCAGTATTACAGGCTTGGATTCAAACTGCACAGACTGTAATTATGTAGTGAAATCAGGTATGTGAAATAGCAAGATACAAATAACAAACCACAAAAGATAAAACAGAGTTTTGTCTTTAATTACCAATGTTACAGGACTATGCTGCCTTTGGAACAAAGCCAGATGTACAAAATAAAATCAAAAATTGAAGAACCCTCTTACCCCTCTTTGATTTCCTCATTTTTTCATACCCTTTTTGTACTGCACAAGTATTTTCATGTTGCTTCAGTATCTGTCTGTGAATCTGCCTTCAGTATCTGCCGGTGCTGCTGGTGTAGATTTTGAAGATGATTGCCCAACAACTTTTCAACCCAGATGTTTACAAGGGGCTTTTACATAATTAAAAAACCTTTTTGTAGCAAACAAAAAAAAATCTCTCATGTTTGTTGAAAAACCCAAACCTCTGATATTTCTCACGAATGATAAAATTTTTTTGCATGGGATGTTCTGGGGAACTCATTTAATTAAAATATCTTTTTATTCCTTTAGATATCTCAAGTTCAGCTTCTAGAGATGGAACGCCAACACTTAACAGCAATAATTCCCCATTGTTTGTACGTATTTTTTATGTTTTTGTTCACACCAGTTCAAATGTTAACACCTTGGAGGCTTTACACAGATCTGAATTTTTATAGCTGAAGTTTCTATTTTTTAAAAAATAGCACTTCTACATTAAAAGTGGGTTCTGGCTGTGGGAACTTACAGGAATGGTAACAAAAAGCTTACAAAGGTTGTTTTATGTCTGCAAATTTTGACTAATGTCACAACCATTATTCCGTTTTGAGGAACTTGCTGTAGAATACTGTTGAATTGTAAAATAACCAATCTAAAATCCTTTATGATGTGCATACCAAACAGTAGGCACCTTGAAGAACTGTCCTAGTAGAGGAGCAGATGTCACCGTGTGTCTGAGGATGCCTGCTCTCCTTACTGCAGTCGTGCTGTGCATTTTCAGTCACGCTGTGGCATTAATTGCATGAGGAATTGCATTAATGGCATGAAGGATTGCATCCTCAGGAGCCAGGAGGGAGTAGAAATTAGCCTGACAAAGGCTGCTCTTCTGCCTTGGCTCTTGTTTTAGGCTTAGTTTGTGCTGTGTGTGTGGCCTTCGTAAAATCACCATGTCCCTTCTCAGATGTGTGTTTGAAGCCACATTATGGCTTTGAAGAAAAAATTCAGTAGGTTAAATTATAATTGTAGGTAAGTAAATTCTATGTATTAAGTAAAATATGTTCTCTTTCAACAGATAAATGGTCCTAGTAGTTTGTTTGGTTCTGAAAATTACGTGGGAATTGCAGGCCAAACTAGAAATGACTTCTCCAACGTTTTTAGCAGTACAACTGCTAATATAGCTGTATCTCCAGCACTGTCGGGAAGGAACCCACTGGAAGGCACACATGAGCTAAGACAGGCCTGCCAGTTATGTTTTGTCAAAAAAGGTAAGGAGCTATTGGACTTGATGGGCTTCATTTTTTTTTTTTAATTAGAAAGCATACATAAAGTCTTCGTAATTAACCACTATTGGCTTGTAAACCACGTTAATCCTGACTTGTTCTTTGCAGATGTAGCACGATCTTATGATTGGTGAAATATTTCAACCGCTATTTTATCCTCTTTCCTCTTGTCTTTATTTCTTGTCCTAATAGATCTTTGATTTCTAAACCCAGCACAGATCACCACACGCTTTCCCTGTGTGTGAGGTCATTCACATTCTGTATCCGCTTTCCTCCCAAACCCCAGGGTACTGTGAAGAGTGACACCTTTGCTCAAGACTAAATAAAACTTGCAATACTCTCTCTGATTGGCCATGGGGAATTGAACTGCAGTTCAAAGTACCTGGTAACCTTCACATCCCATCTGTTGTATTGTTCTTTCAAACTAATTCTAAATCATAATCATGAGGCTTCCAAACCTTAGTAATAATTAACTCCACTGTATTGACTTAAAGGAGCTTAACCAGTATTGGTCATTAATATAACTAATCTTTTAGGCCTGAGCCATTGCTGGTAGACAGAGTCATATTCTAAAGCCAATAGCTTCTTTTAAAACTAATCTTAAAAATAAGCACTGTGTTTAAAGTTACAAGTATCATTGACATTTATATACTAATAACAAATTGTATCGAGACCTTTAGGGGATGACTATTGTACCCTTAAGAAATTGTATACTAGTATAAAATTATTTTTACTAGAAAAATCCACAAAGTGAAGTTTGACAAACCCTAGAACATGTTCTGCTAAAGCTGGAGCTATAACATATTGGTGAGAGTACTTAGCATGTTCCTAGCTTCACTTTTATGTCAATGCACCTGTTTCCTCTCTTTTTTTCCTTCTCTGTCAAAGCTTAAGTGTCTCCTGCTTTTACTGCCTTTTGAAATGACACTATTCCATCATCTTCTTGTCCAGAGAAAACTGGGTCATGCTCTTGTTCTTCTTCAGTCTCATGAACAGCAAAATTCACTGAGCACTGCTCATCTTCAGATGCTCTTGCTGATGTCTTCATTTAGTACCATCCTAAAAACAGAGTTTGAACCTGGGTGTATTTTTGTTTTCAAAATCACAAAGTTCTGGGATTGCCATTTATCCTTTTGGCATGTGTGAACTTCCTACCAAGTGTGTTTTGTCTCTGAACACGGTACCTCTCCTAATAAAATAAATGTTGAAGGAAGCCATTTACTGATTGCTGGAATTCACCTGCATTGACTTAGTATAGATAAGCAATTTCAGTTTTAAACTAGTGTTACTGGAATGGATACTTTGGAATTTGAAAAAAAGCAGCAATTTGCTGACCCAAAGCAACCTTAGCACAGCATTCCTCCCCAAATATAAAGTAACTTGTGAGTTTTTTCTTGCTGAGACTGCCTTTTGTAAGTATTTGAGGGTTTTTTTTCTGTTGTGCTCAACATGGTGGTTAATGACTTTTGGTTCTTCAGAGCTGCTGGTGTAAGTAGGAATTCTATATAGTGTGTTTGTGTATTTTGCTTTTGGGCTTCTGTGCAGTCTGTATGTGGACATGTTCATGTTTGATTCAATTTATGCAAATACAAGCAATTTTCTGTGATTGTTTCAGGTCCTAAATTATTGGATTATGCTTACCATCCCAATTTAGAACATAAATGTAAGAAGGATATTTTAATTGGTAGAATAAAAAACTCTGAAGATAAATCATGGAAAAAAATACGTCCAAGACCAACAAAGACACAGTATGTGGGACCATATCATATATGTAAAGGTAGGTGTTACAGAGAGTAAAATGATAATGCCTGCACTCAAACTAATGCAATTTAGCTTTTCCATAGTGAAGTATAGAAGGAATTTTTATTTATTCTTGTGGGACACGGAGAAAGAAGTTCTGGGTTGTTTATAATTTCAAAGGCTGTAAGGAGAGCCATATTTTGATCACTAATACAATTATTTAGAGAACGTGCAGTGTACTTCTGTACTGTTCTCCATCAGGAGTAATTTTGCTTTTGAGTGTTGGATGATTACTGTTAAAAACACAGCAAAGAAGAATTTTTGTTAGACTTTTGCAATATGTACTCCCACTTGTGATGTAAGCATGATGACTTGTGTATTAATGAGCAGCTTTATTTGAGCAGAGGGTCTTCTGGGCTCTCAGTACCATTGCCCTAGGTTAGTGCAGCATAGTTGATGGAGGTGTGCATTAGCTGTTTTGAGGAGTTTTACTCTCAAGGTTATTGTTTCCCTGAGATTCTCCTTGGGGTTGCTGTTCCCCAAGGTGCTCAGGGTTCCCCCAGGGTTGCTGTTCCCTGGGAGTTTCCTCTGGGTTGCTGTTCCCAGAGGTAATGAGGTTTTCAGTCTTCTCTTTGCCCTGAGTGTTACACACCAGAGGTAGAGACGACAAGCGGAGTCTGCCGGTGCACATTTCCAAGGTTGTTTATTCTTCATCATCTCAGTCCTTTTTCAACTCTGCCAGGCACTTCCCTGGCAGGGTACCTTATCTTAGTTCTTTCTCAGCTCTGCAAGGTGTCTCCACAGAGCAGGACACGCGGCAGACTGGGCGGATCAGAGAGCCCCGCACCTTATGTACAGTCCCCTTGACCCAACCACTGTCCGAGACGTGTTTTTTATTTACAAAATTTTACCAGTACCTATTACCTATACTAACATGTCAGTTCTACTCTAAGCCAATCTCTAAAACCCAACTCAGCACAAGATGGGGGACGAGAACAAGAACAAGGAAGACAGGGGCCACTCCCCAATTCCTCCATCTTGTCTCTTCAGCCCCATATGCTAAGAATCCTAATTGCTATATTTATATTCTATAATAAACCATCCACTACTTATTTCAAATTCTTAGGATTTGTGATTCTTCCTGCATGTGAGTGTTCACTGCCATGGACAGGAATCAGAGTCAGTGTCCTCCTGGGATCTGTGTGGGTCTAACTGAGCCCCCTGTACAGATCCCAGACCCCCCTGTCCAGTCTCCAAACCCTCCAGGGTGGCCAGAGGGATGTTCTAGACTCCGACATTTTACATTTTCACCGAGTCATTCAGCATAAGGTTTTTTGCTTCTGTTAGATTTAAGTGACAAATCTACAACAGATCTCTGTGATTTCTTTATTAGAAGTATTTCAAACAGATCTAGTGGGGGTTTTAAGACGAATTTCCAAGCAAAGGTGTGTAAAGCTGTGTTGACTGCTGTCCTCAGATGTGGCTGCTGAGGAGGAGTGCAGGTACCCCGGGCACTGCACGTTCGCCTATTGCCAGGAGGAGATCGACGTGTGGACGCTGGAGCGCAAGGGCGCCTTCAGCCGCGACGCTCTCTTCGGGGGACCTGGCAAGGCCAACCTGACTGTGGCCCAGCTGCTGCAGGAGTACCATGGATTATTTATGTTTCTTTGTGAGGTGCTGCTTTATTTCTTATAGCGCAATAAAAACGGTAATAGATAATTAAGCTATGTAGAAAGAAATGCTCTGGTTCACGAATGACTATTTTGTAACTTTTGATAACAGATTTTCAGTAATTATCTGGCTGCCCTTAGATTAGAGACTAAATGAAGTATCTGTTAAAGTCTTTAAGGTAAGGTATGTTTTTAATTGTCCAAAATATATACTATAAAATTACTTGTTTTTCTATTCCAGAAATGTTTTGATCACAAGCCCAGAATAATAAGCAAAAGGAACAAGGATAACTCATCTTCTTGTTCTCACCCTGCTATGCATGACTTTGAAGATAACAAGTATGTTTGAAATACCACCTCTATAAGCTGCAGTTTTAAAGCAAAGGCACTCTTTAATACTGACTTTCATTTCTTACTTGTTGGTCAACTTCTCTTCCTGCTGACTGTTATGCCTTGGCAGTATAGGCAAGACACACTTAAAGAGCAAGTTTTGACAAATGTAACTGAATTAAAGTGAGCTATTTCTTTGTCAGGCATTTAAAATTAGTGTTGTCTGCTTTTAACTTCGAGCCTTGTGGGATTTGGTGTCAGGTTGTTAATAGCTTATCTCTCTGGTGTGCTGTATTGCTGTAAATAGATGTGTAATATTAAATTAAAACAGGAACTCTTAAGTTGTTCTTTCTTTGATATGTTTTTCTTATTTTGCTGTAGTTTTAACTCAGGTTTACCTTAATTACAGTGTATAAAATAGAACATAGTCTTTTTAAACTCAGTTGATAAAACAGTGTGAGGAGTGTCTTTAGTTGTTCTTGGAAAGTTAAAAACGTTTTTATTGTTGTAATACTGTAAAATAGGTTTTGGAGAATTAAGAGACTTTAGTCTTTGTAGGATGTAGAAGTAAGTGGGAGCATTGGAATTGCTTTGTTTGTATTCCAGTTCCCTGTACTGAGTAAGCACTGCTGCTAGGAGAGCTAGGCTGTTACTGTTCTGCATCACCTCTTCCTTAAATGGTGCTCCGTAAAGGAATAAATATGTGGGTTATTAATTAGATCAGGATATATACTTGAAAGTGGACATGATCTGCTTTCCTGCTGGGAAACCAGTGATCCAGCTGGATTGGAATCAGTAATGCTTTGCAGAAGAGGGGCTTTGGATTCTCTCTGTTTAGTGCTGTTCAGTGTGTTTACTCAGCCTAGAAACGATGCTTAGACGTGACCTCCTTCTGGGAACTTCCCTGTCTTTCTGATTTCAAGTAAAAAGTGTTTAAAGAGTATTTGAACAAGCCTTGGTGAAGGATGGTTATTTTAAAGACCATCTAAAGCTGACTCTTTTCCAAACAGGTGCCTTGTCCACATTTTGCGAGAGACTATGGTGAAGTATTCCAAAATCCGCCCTTACCAGGTGCGCTGTCAGCTGGACCTGTGCAGACATGAGGTGCATTATGGCTGCTTGCGAGAGGATAAATGCTTTTATGCTCACAGTCTGGTGGAGCTTAAAGTCTGGATAATGCAAAAGGAATCAGGTGTGTTTAGTTCACTCTTCATTGTATTGCCACTCCTTCCTTTTCTTGCCTCCCTCTGAAGTTTGCAGCTTGAGGTCAGTGCAGGAAGCAAGCAGGAGCAACCTGGTGCCTCTCAGCTTGTGTTTTGGAGAGGTTTTCTGTGGTACATACAGTGTGGGTTTTATAATTACATTGGCATTAGAGCTCTAGTACATTATGGTCAAATACTGAAAGATGCACCTTAACCTGTGTGAGCAGTCTGTAATTTAAAAACCTTGTAAGCTTTCCATTGGGATTACACAGACAGTATTTCTGTTTTGGATGCCCTAATGTTCTTAAGTGTGTGTGGACATAACATCATATCCACCATGTAAATGTATATCATATGTCTGAATACTTACACAATATACAGAAAGAAAAATAGATAAAAGCTTTGGGGTTCAGTAGCATTCCAGTTTGAGCATGTCTGTAAGGCTGCAACAGCTATAAGTACTCAAAGGCTGTTTCCCTTCCTTTACAGGTATTTCACATGATACTATAGTTCAAGAATCAAAGAAGTACTGGCAGAACGTGGAAGCTAGTGCACATGGATCACAGGTATTTTCATTTTTCCATTTAACTAATTGTGCAGTGACTGTGGAGATAATACTTTTTTTATGTGTGTTTATAATGTAGCTTGTTGTAGAAATTACTTTTTTAATGATCTCCAAATAATCGCTTTCAGTGTAGGCTTTCTTCAGCTTGCTCACTTAGACTAAAATTCCTGCTCTGCTGCTGTGCAACTCCCGTTTTGCTTTGCTTCTTCTGTCCCAGGTGGGACATAAAATGTAAATACAAGTTCAAAGTCAGCTGTTCTAGGGCAACTAATTATATTTTCAGTATGTAGCACTTGCATGTGCTTAGTTTGTACATATCATCACAACTTCAGGGTACATATACCTTAATCAGAAATAAGTTTAATTACAAAATGCATTTGTTAAGAAATGCCTAGTTTGAAATGACAAGTTAAGCTATTACAAGGCATGCAATGTAATACTTGCTTCTCAACATGTTTTGAAATCTCTACCATAGGGGGTAATTAATAATTATGTATGGATTTCTTTGTAGATAAAAAATAGCTTTTATTGTTGTTATTTTTTTTTTTTGGCTTAAGATTCTTGGGAACCAAATGAAATATGGATCACTTAATTTGAAGATGAAGTTTGTTTGTGGGCAGTGCTGGAGAAATGGTCAAGTTAGTGAGCCAGACAGAAACAAAAAATACTGTAGTGCAAAGGCAAGACACCCGTAAGTAAGATCAAACAGTGAAAATTCTACTGATTTGTCAGCAATTTAAAACCTCTTTGGGAAACTGTTGCTTCTTGGGAAAAAAATCATACAAGGAATTTTTAAAAAACCCCGAACTGAAGTTGGATAGAGTTATCTCTTTGTAGTATGCTAATAATTAGTACTGAGAAACACTTATGATGGCTACCAAAGTGTTTGTGTTTTGGTTTTGGAGGGGTTTTGTGTATTAAGGGTTTTGATCAAGTTTCAGTAGAATGTCATTTAATCTTAAATATATGATGAAAGCTTTAAAAATAAACTCTCCGAGCTTTCCTGTTTCTGCTTCTGTGCAGAAATTGTGATTTTTTTGGAGTAGTATTTTCTTTCACTGAATGCCTGTGGTTTCAGGTGGAGCAAAGATCGCCGTGTGGTGCTGGTAATGTCTAATGAACGTAAGAAGTGGATGACCATTCGTCCTCTTCCTGCAAAGAAACAAGTGCCTCTGCAGTTTGATGTATGTTAACCTAAAACTGACATTTTGGTTAAGACAGTAGGTAATAGTCACTGGAAAATATGAGTAATTGGGCTGGTTTCAGTAGTTCAGCAGAAATTCCCATGGGAGTTGGTAGGAAAATGTTCGTAGTGTTTCTACAGCATTCAGCCTTAGAAAAGCACTGATCTCGTGTTACTGCTGAGTTCCTTACTTGTCAGTGGAAGTAAATATTTCTGAAATAATTTATACATATCTGTGGTCTGGTAGTGTGATAGGAGGCAAAAAACACTCATAGTACTTGCTTCCAGCAGTTCTCTTTTTCTAACTATAATAAATGTGGTTTTTTGTAAAATAAACATTTTTATTTTTCACATCATATAAATGTTTGACTGGGAGGGAAAACACTATCTAAGACTGAAAAAAATTGAAAAATTCTACTAGCATCCATTCCGCTTTACATTCTTAAGGATTTTTTTAAATTCATGTTCCAGTTGTGCAATCATATTGCTTCAGGCAAGAAATGTCAGTATGATGGAAACTGCTCATTTGCTCACAGTCCTGAGGAGAGAGAGATGTGGACCTATATGAAGGAGAACAGCAGTAAGTAGAAAACAAATCTAACATGTTGTAAAACTAATGTTCTGCTTTCCATTCTTGTACTTCAATTACTTTTTAATCTAATTTCTTTAATCATCTTTTGGAGTAAACCTTGCAGGTGTCCTTGTCTTTGAATTTAAATAAACCCAGACCAGGCATTCCAAAATAGTATTAAATAAAAATAGCTGTTTTGTGTATTCGTTCCTTGATTTTTTTTTTTTAACAATGAAGTAGCTTGTGTTGTTTTTTCAGTTGTCCTAGAAATATGGATCCTTGCAGCAACATTAGTTGGTTTTTGTACCCTGTATTGCCATGTGTACACACATGGATTCATGGAATTACATATGGGGGAAGCTATTTGCAGAACAATCCCCCCCACTGTATTTACTGGGAGTCACCATTCACTTTCTGTTGCTGACTTTATTATCCCATCAATGTTACTGGGGAGAAAGCATCAAAAATCAGAAATAATAAATGACATAAATGATCAGATCATGGTCTGCAAGAAAGCAAACTAAATTTACCAGAAGCTGTAGCACACATGAGGTCAGTTCTGTGAAATTCAGGTGTGGGTATGCAGCAGGACAAGTGCTGTCTGTGCTTTGGGTGCCTGTTCAGAAACCTGAATCCTGCTGTCCCCTCAGAGGCACAGAGGGCTCTTGGGCAGAGATGCCTCTTCCCCTTGGCTCTTAATCTCTGAACTGTGTAACTGTCTACATCTGTTTCCTAATCCTTTTCTTCTTAGAACAGGTGGGGACTGAATTATGCTCACAAACTCAGTCATTTATCTAGTGTTCTCAAACTTTTGCCTTAATTGCTAATTACTTATTTTAGCTTCTGCTCTCATTAGTTCAAGACTTGGAGCAGTTGTATGACATATGGCTAAAAACTCAAAAACCAGAAAAAGGAGATGATACAGCTGCTCAGGCAAGCAAAGAAAATGGGAAGCAAATTCACATGCCAACTGACTATGCTGAAGTTACAGTAAGTAATCATAGGTATAATCCTAAATCCAAGCATGTTGGGGTTTGTTTGGCTGGTTTTTTCCCAGTCAGTAATTTAGGTTGTTTCTTTTATTTTCTTGGTTCTTCCTTAGACCATAGATTGCTACACTAAATGTAACTGACAATGTACATCTTCTAAAGCCAGTGGAGATCATAAACTTTAAGTGATTGTTAAAGTAATTGTGTCTGTTCAGGTAAACGATATCCTGCAGGCCAACATAAAGGAAACATTCAAAATGTGTTAGGAGAACTTCTGTCCTTACAGCATTGAATTCACAATGTTTTGTTTTCAAATTCCTTGTAAAACAGGTGGATTTTCATTGTTGGATGTGTGGGAAGAACTGCAATAGTGAGAAGCAATGGCAGGGTCACATTTCTTCTGAAAAGCATAAGGAGAAGGTTTTCCACACTGAGGATGATCAGAACTGCTGGCAGTATCGCTTTCCAACCGGATATTTTAGCATTTGTGATAGGTATGTCTTTTTTGAGATGGCAAAAATGCTGAAAAATGACAGTTCATAGTTTAAATAATTAAGGCAGTTACTGGTTCTGACCAAGTTTCTACTATTTCTTGATTTGCATACATCTTTTAACAAGGAAATAAGTAATCAACAGTATTTTAACATACTAGAACTCAGAGAGTGATAAAGTGCCTAATTTTGGAACCAAATTAACTGCCTGTGTGATGTTAATGAATGGTAGCAGGTTCATTGCAGCTGTGGGAAGTGAATATTGTTGGTATTATTACAAGTTTACCTAGGCATCTGCATATTAATTAGAGCCCAAGAACAGTACCTTGCTGGGCAGTGATACTGGAGCTTTAAGGCAAATAGAAATGTTGTTAGCATCAAACCAAATTTGTTAAAATTGAGTATTTGTTATTAGAAATTATTTATCAACATGTGGAAGAGAACTTCCAAGATCTGTTGGTTTTCCCCAGCACTGCTTGTATGTTTTGCTGCTCCCTTTAATTCTTAAGTGCAGCCTGTTTTACCTGACTTCATTAGACTTTTTTTTTTGTAAATCTGTTGGAAATTCTTCTCTCTGTTAGAATCTGTTTGGAAGGCTAAAAACCTTGGAACTGAACATTCTGGAGTTTAAGGTTCAGTTTGCTGGTACAGATGCTTTTGTTACTCCATTTTCAGTTGAAGATTTTGAGTTTCTTGGAGATCTTGAGAAACTGCCTAGCAGAGAAAGCAAATTTATTTTTCATTTGTAGTCTTTACATGGAAAATTACATGTCTCTTTACTGAATTTTTAAGAGCATTAATTTCACATTCTAAATGTATTTGTTTTGAACATAACAGACCTTGGATATGCAGCATAAAGTGAATACAAACTGGCATGTTAAAGTGTTCTGAGTATTCTAACTTCAATTTTAGTTAACAAGGGTAATTAATTGGATTTTTTTAACAATAGTCGTTTCTTAGCTTAGTGAGATAAATGATAATGTATTCATTAACATGATGAACTTGATGGCTTCAAGCATAAAGCGTCTGTCTAAGTAGAAATACGAAGAATAGAAAGAAAGAGCCATCTTTTGTCCTCTGTAAATATTTGACAGCTGGGAAAGAAAAATACAACCAAATGCTAAACAGAGTTAGTGTCATTTAACTTTTAAAAGTATACACTCTTCCAATTTTTTTTTGTGCTTACTATGTAGCGTATTTGAAAAACATGACCTGAAGAAAATACACCGTAGTGATCATGGTAATTCAATGAAAACACTGTTCAAAATCTGTCTTAACAGATATATGGCTGGTACTTGCACTGAAGGAAACAACTGTAAATTTGCCCATGGAAATGCTGAACTCCGTGAGTGGGAAGAACGAAGACAAGTTTTAAGAATGAAACTCAGCAAAGCAAGAAAAGATCACTTGATTGCTCCCAGTGATAATGACTTTGGAAAATATAGTTTTTTGTTTAACGATTTAAACTAATATTGAGATGACACATACATGTTACCAGCTGGAAGCATAAACCAGAAAATTTGACAATAATCAAAAGCATGTGACAGAAAAGCTGCAGGTTTTCTGCTTTTATTGGCATACATTGTTCCTCCTGAACAGCAAAGTATGGTAGATTTAGGGGGATTGAGCAGACCTGTCTATGCTCTCATGAAACAGAGTGGTGATTAAAAAAATCTGAAGTATTATGTGCTTACTCACCTCCTGTTGGACAGAATGTTAGGAAATAGAAGGGGGGAAGAGTGGTTATAATATCTAGGAAGCCCCCTAGTCTCAGACCTTCAGTTGAAAAACTTTAAGGTATCAAGGTATTGCAAAAAGGAGTTTTGGTGGGCTAAGAAAATGATGGATGAAAATTCTTCAGATCTTTTAATGGAGAGGATTTGTTTAAAACAAAGTTTGCTACTTATCTATATGTAGGTTGCTAAAAAGGATTTTCTTATTAAAGATTTTAAACAAAATAACCATTTAACTACAATATATGTTGAATGGGTATTTTTTCTCTTTGTATGTTTCAATATAATTTACTGAAAAAGGATCTTGGGAGGAAAAAAGTATTAATTTTTGAAAATGAAGTAGTTAAAATTCTGTTTCTTGGTCTTTGCTGTTTAAATGATGATTTTGAAAGATTACACTTGTATGTCAGTATTGTGTATTATTGTATGGACTAATGTTGCCTGTAATAAAGAGAACTTTACACAAAGCTGTTTTCTGCATGTAGCCTCTCAGGATTGAGATTTTGTAAAAGCAATGATTTGCCAGTTAGCAAAAGCTTGAGCACCTGTAGCTAAACATTTACTGAGTTGGTATTTGTGTCGCTAGCGGCTCGTTCGCAGTTTTCTGTATTGTCATTAGCTTTGGCATCACTCAAGTGACAGAAATGGCCAGTGAGTTGTGGTATAGACAGGCGCTTTGGGGCTTGGTAGTGCTGGGACAGGTTTTCAGCCGTGGGCATGGCCAGGAACAGCGCCTCAGCTGCACGGTGGATGGTGATTCCCGTTCATTGCCTTTCCTGCAGAGCCCAGGAAATGGAAAACATTTGCGGGCTGAGGTGACTCCTGACTGCTGAGCCTTTGTTGTGTTTTGGCTTCTCTGCAGATCCTGCTTTCAGTTTTGTGTTCGCTTATTCCTTCCCTCCCCCAATTTTCTTTCAACCGTTCATTCAAAATAACTAAAACTAGGTTTCTTCTTCCCTCCTCCTTCCCCCTACCCCCGGTACTTTTCTCTGTTCCTGGCTGACCTTACATCACTAGAAGAGCTTTAACAATGACCTCAGTAGTTCGAATGTAGTCATTGGGCGTACATTGTGTATGTAAAAAGTGTTGAACCAAAGTTCAGTGCTGGCCATGCACGCCATGGATGCTGTGTCCCTTTCACTTCACAGAAGCACAACTGATTTCAAACCAACACCTTACTACGTGTGCTTCAGCCATAGCTCGGGGCTCTTGGAAGTGACTGCTCCTCCCAGGCTGGGCTGCAGTGCACGGGAGTAGGAACGTAGCTTGGTGCTTGAAATGCCACCTGCTGCAGTGCTGATTTTTTACATTGTTTCTAATAAAATGAGCGTGAGACAGAGTACTATGGACACTGTTATTTGTGTGACAAAACCTGATTGTATCGTGTGCCTTTCGAATTGTTTTCTCAATTTTATGCTTTCATTGTTTAATGTAAGTGCTCTGTAAATCACTGGAAGTAATTCTAGACAAAACTAAACATGACATCCTTGTTCTGTACGGCCGGTGTGGAATCCTTCCTGGCTGCGGGTGGGGCTGTTGGGGATAGCTGCCGGGGGGCTCGGGGATTATTTATCCATTGATCCCGGCCACGGGACTGGGAACGGTGCCGATGCTGAGGGCAAGATGCGAGCACAGCACTCTCCGGCGCCGAGTGCAGGAGGGAGCACAGCCATCCCCGTCCCGGTTTTCCCGGTGCCCGGGCAGGACGCGGAGCGCCGGCCGGCTGTGCGCCTGCTCGGGCGGGCGGACGTGGCGGCGGCGGGTTGGCGGGCGGCGCGGCGGCCCCGCCCGGCCCGGCGCGCCTCACGGGCGGGCGCTGGGAGACGTGTGCGAGCGGGAGCGGCCCGGGGCCCGCGGCCCTGCCCCCCTCGGCCGGGCCATGTCGGTGTGCGGCGGCCCCGGCGACGCGGCGGCCCCGCGGCTGCGGCCCCGCGCTGCCCTGATGGCGCGGCGGCCCGAGCTGCTGTGCGGCGCGGCCATCGTGCTGGGCTGCGCCTTCCTCGTCGCCCTCAAAGTCACCTGCAGGTACCGGCGGGGGAACGGGCGGACCCGGGGCTCGGCCAGGACGGAGCGGCCGCCGTTCCCAGAGGCGGTGCTGCTCCGGGGCCTGGGCAGAGCCGCCGGCGGGACCCGGCGGGCCGGGGTCGCCCCCGGCGCCGTGTACCCGCTGCGGCCGGGCCGCGTCGGGCACGGACATCCCCGGGCTGGGGGACGGATCCTCCTCCCGAGCCCCACCACATGCGGTCCCCAAGGCAACTTTGACCGGTTCTGTGTCGGGGGGACGCCGTGTCCCCCTCAGCGGGATGGCAGCGCAGTCCCGGTGTGGGCAGGGGCGATAAGAACGTGGGTGGGGAGGGAGCGAAGTGTTTTAAGAGACATCTGTGCCACCGGGGTGTCGTGCTGTGGCGGCAGATCCGCGGGGGCTCCCGCTCCTGAGGGCAGTATCGGGATATGCAGGGCGGTGTCTGAGGATAAACCAGGCTCTGCTCCCTGGGGCCCGGGAATGGGACAGGAGGCAACGGGCAGGAGCTGCTGCTCAGGAAGTTCCACCTGAACATGAGGAAGAACTTCTTCCCTGTGAGTGACCGAGCACTGGGACAGACTGTCCAGAGAGGCTGTGGAGTCTCCCTCGCTGGAGATATTCCAGAACCATCTGGACACAGTGCTGTGCCGTGTGCTCTGGAGTGACCCTGCCCGAGCGGGGAGGTGGGACCAAAGGTACTGTGATCCCTTCCAGCCTGACCATTCTGTGGCCCTGTGACAGGCTCGTTGTTGAGATGGAGCTGCTTTTGCTCATCTCCAGCGGTGACTGGGCCCTGGCGCTGCTGCAGAAGGGCCGCGGGGGCTCTGGGCCGCAGCCCTGCCCTCAGCGCTCTCGGCCTCGGCGGGGCCGAACGAGGCTGCCCTGGCTCATGTGTTGATATCAACACCCCCTTTGCCTGCACCTGCTTCAGACAGAAAGGTGTTCCATGGTTCCCGTGCCACTCTGGTGGTGCTCCTCTTGGAAGCTGGAAGTTCCTTCTTTGCAAAGGGCTCTCCAGTTCCTGTTTGCCCGGAGCTGGTGTACGTGGAACCAGGAGATGTTTGTGCTGCAGGGGCGGGGAGCGGCGGCAGTGAACGGTGGGCACAGGCTGCTGGTTCTGCAGCCTAAACCAGGCTCTAAATCTTCTGGATGGGTTTTAGGTCAAGGTGACTGTTAAGTGCCCCAGGTCATACTGTATTAAGAACATTTACTGCACTTGGGGTTTAATTTTGAGATTAGGAGGAGGCTACAAGGTACTGATTATGTCCCTGTTCCGCAGCATCTGACAAATTTTTGTTCCATGAAACACTTGGTTCACAGGTCATGCTTCTGAAAAATGCTAAGGCCTTCTTTGATTACGTGTCCACAAAGGATGTATTGCTTGAATCAGAGTGAATTTTAAGTTTATGAATGAGTGCCTCTGAGCATCTGTGCCTCCATTCCAGGAGACTCTATTTCACGGTGACCAGATAATGTAGATGCGATTGTAAAGCTCTTGCCATATTTCAGAATGTATAGTGAAGGATTTCTGGACATAATCACCTCTCTGGTGTCACATTACTAAGAAAATAATACTTTTTTTTTATACTTACAATGATACTTCCTGCTCTCTTCTATTTAAAATGTGCATATTCCTCTCATTTTATTGCCAGTTGTGTTTGAAAGCTCACAGATGGAATGTGATTGGAATGTGGTTCTCACTGCCCTGTAATCGAGAAGTTTGATTAAAAGGGTTCAGCTTTTCAGATTGTAGTTAAATAGACAAACTAATATGAGATAGGTATTCCCTGTTTGGTTGCTGTCAGAAATATAGAAAATTCAGGTGTAAAATTCCTTGTGCAATTTGGAGCATGGTTAATTGCGCATGTTAACTATAAATACAGGACATAGTTTCTCACCACATGTCAGTGTGATTTACTAGCAGCACCAGGGCATAGGTACTACCACTGCTCTTACAATAGATAACTTTCGAGATCAATGGATAAAAAGTATGGAAAGGGAAAATTCCTGTACTACAAGGCAGTCCATTAGTGGGATTTGAAGTGTTGCAGGTTTATAGTGGCTCAAGGAATAGCCAAATGAGACTGACCTAGCATGGGTTGTTAATGGAAAGCCTGTGGTGTAGAGCCTGAGTTATTTCTGGCACTATGCAAATATCTTTGAGACAGCCCCACTCTAGGACTGTGCAATCAAAGGGGCTACTGGCCCTGTTGGCGCTTGCATGTGTTTCCCTTTATTGCCAGGATGTTCTCATGGAAAGTTTAAGTTTTTGTAGGCTCTGGCAGCAGCTAAATAACACAATCAGTGTTTTAATAAACAGTTTGTGATTATATTTGTGTAATCTCCTGTTTGTGTGTAATTTCTTACGTAATGCTCAGTTTCTATGTGTGTCAATTTTAGGGGTTTTCTTAGGGAAATTAGTCAAGGTATTCTATTATATGTTTGGTATTGCAGAGGAAGACACTACTTAGCACGTCTCCTTAAGCAGCTGTTAGCTATCGATTTATTATGTTTTGGCTTTTAATAATTACTGGAGTTTTAATGATATTTGAAGGCAGTTGTGTAGTTTATGACTCACTCATGTCACGGGACTTCTACCGATGTGTTCTACCCGTTCTTGCAATTTGGAGCCAATTCATTATCTAATTTTTAAGTCTTACACTGTAATTCTTGAACCAATCATTCTCCTTTGGTTGAATTCAGTAGAGGAAGCAGAGGTTTTAAACATAGTGAGGTTGTCAGTTTTCATTAAACTAGATGGAGAGGAGAAATTCTAGCTGGTGTCTCTGAGGAAGTGTTGTGCTTTCAGCAGCTGATCAGTGTGTGTGTGCCAGAGCTCACTCTGGAGCTGTGTCCTGTCCCGCTGGCAGGCAGAAATCTTGGGAAGAAGCTGCAGTTTGGATAAGTGTGGGGTGCAGGAATGGCAGGGAACCAGAGGTGTTGGTTGTGAGCTGACTGAAGAACTCGGGTTGGGAAGGAGGTGCTGAGTTGGTGGTTGGGAGAGAAAGGAAAGAACACAGACAGAAGTCCATAGAAAAAGTAGATTTTTGATAGTCTGTATAAAAACATAATGTTGTGAGTGGAGAAATGAATGAATTATAAGCAGGAGGAACCATTTAGTATTTTCAAAATTCTGATTTTTAAGATTTGATTTTGAAGCAATTTTCTCTTATATACAAATTAAGAATTTCTATAACTTGTGATATATACCAGGGGCAATTCTAAAATGTTAAAGTGAGAAGCCTGGAAATGAGAGAAGAGCTACACTACAGTTTTTTGCTGTATTATAAAGACAAAAGTACTTAAAAACTAGATAGATTGTAAAGTTTGAAAGTTTTTAGGAGGTTGCTTAGGAGGCAGAGTTTTTAGGAGGTTGCTTAATATATGAGTTTGACAGTATCGCAATTACTAAAATTTTAACCTGAGAAGGATCAAATATCAGATAATAAGATTCTTGTATTAGCTTTTTATTGCAACAAAGTAAAAGAAATGCACACAAAGTTAAAAAATGCACAGTCTTTCCTAAAACTTCCTGTCCCATTACAAACCATGGCAAAACTGAGCATGACAATGTTGTCCAGTGTTCAGTCTGGCTTACTCTAGTGTAAGTTCAGCTAGTGAAAAATTTTAAAATGAGACAATATAAAAAGAGAGTATGATCATTCACTTGCATTTAAGACAGATTATACCATAGCAACTTTTGAACACCTTGGAAGTCCCAAATTCTGGATTATCTGATTGCTGATTAGATAGAAAGGGTTTCTTGAGTACTTGATTTATGTTCTTCATATTACTTACTGGCCAGTTAAATTTCTCTTAACTTCATCTGTCATAATCTCTTTAAATTTAGACTCTCTATTTGTTGATGTTGTCCTTACATTGATGTGTCCTGAACAGTTTGCAGTTCCTGCTCTGCTCAGTAAAATAAACTAGCGCACATTTATGTATGTTTTCCTAATACAATATAAAAGAATGGAAGTATAGAATACTGTAAAACAAAGCATAAGGCAGGGTAATAGGCTCTGTTTATATAAACAACACATCACAAAACTTTATGACCAGTATCTCTTTTCTTATCAGGGTGCTGTTACCTAAGGTACAAGTGTTAAAAGAGGATGAGGCCAGGGAAGAAATCCAAAGAAATCACTCTTCATGGTAATTTTATGCTCAACAGCAGCCAACCATAAGAGTGTGAGCCATAAACATTTTGCATGGTATCAGAGTGTGACTTTCTAAAGCTTGTGAAGGGTGATCTTTAGATGTTTTTAGTGTTTTGTGAAACTAACTCAGATAACATAAATTGTAGTAATTTTGCATTAATTTCTAAAGTTTTGTCATTGCATGCATTTTGCACAGATTAAAACTTAGGGCTTTGGGCACACTTTTTTAACTACTGCTGTACAGTCTCAATAACCACTCCTAATTTTCTTCCTGCAGCCGTGCAAAAGATGTCACAATGCCAGCGAAGCTTCCAGTGCATTTTTTCCCCCCGAGATCCGCAGTGGTTGACCTTTTCCGGGGGCAGCTGGACTATGCGGAGCAGCTCCGGCAGGACTCCGAGGTCGTGCTCTATTTCTTCTACGCGCCCTGGTGCGGGCAGTCCATCGCAGCGAGGGCAGAGATAGAGCGTGTGGCCAGCAGACTGTCAGACCAGGTAACGCCAGGGAACACACCGGGCTGAAACAGAACCTGAGAGCTTCTCAGTGTCCAAGCTGCTGCTGGTTTCTGTCTTCTCATGAGAAACAGCAGGACTTGAATCATTTTAGGGAAACTCATCAGTCACCTGAATTTTAATTTAGCATACAGAGTGGTAGAATAAATTGAGACAGCCTCTCATACCTCTCATACCTCTCATACGTCTGTTATTTCTGCATTTGAGAAGCCCACAAGTTTCTTGTTGTAAAGTGTTTTCATATTTTTTCACCTGGCTTCAGACAGAAATTCCACAGATTTTGCTTCCAGTTCTGAGATCCTTGGAGGCACTGGTAATCACATAAAGATTGTAACCACAGCACTGCTTTCAAAACAGTTGGGTGCCTGTGAACACTTCACAGGTGCAGCTGTCCTAAACCTCCCCTTGTTGAGCTCCACTCTGCAGAGAAAGTAATTAATGTGAGTTATGATTAAATAAATAAAATTGAAGGATTTAGATTAAGAAGCGTAAAAGCTGGAAAGAATAGTGGCCAAAAGGATTGCTGATGCAGAATGACAAAAATAGTTTAAAAAAAGTCTGTGACAGATATGGAATACTGAGTTGAAAAGGCCCTGAAAATATCAGATGAAATGGATTGGAAAAAGTACATCAAGTACACCTTGGATAAAGTAGGTCACAGTAATGTACTTTGTTAGCTGTGAATTTTTACCTGCTTTGCAGGTGCTGTTTGTGGCTATAAATTGCTGGTGGAACCAGGGGAAATGCAGGAAGCAGAAGCATTTCTTTTATTTTCCTGTGATACACTTGTACCATCGGAGGTAAGATTTCCTATGTACAGTCTGGGTTTTTTACTGTTGTTTTGGGAAACAAAGGTGTCATATAAAATGTTACATTTCTGGCTTCAGGAAATAGTTTTTGGGTAGATTCTAGGTGAGCTCATCCTGTATGCTACTCAGGTGCCAGGTAGGGCTGTAACTGTCAGTTTAATGACATGCTGGGCAATTCTTCAATTCTTCATCCTTATGGAAATTTTGGGTTGCCTGTGCATCTCCTGGAAGTTCTGCCTCCAGTGAAAATAATTCAGAGTTACATATTAATTTTTGGTGTCTGCTTGCTCAGTGGATGGATTATAACAACTGGTCCTCATTTATGATGGCATTAAAGAATGTACCTAAGGGTTGTTGAGGTTAGTGGAATTTAAGTGCGTATTTAAATTGCACTACATACTGAAGACCTTGTTCTAATTTTGAACTCTGCACTTACTTTTTATTCCCCCAAAGCTATCATTGTATAAAATTTAATATAAGCTCACTTTTATTTTTTAGTATTTGTATGTATTATCCTTTTTTTGTCTCTGTGTGGAGCAGGAGGTAAGGAAACACAGTTTCTAACACTGCATAAAAGCATTCAATCCCTTGTATTTTACATTTTATTTTGCTAGTCTTGAACTGCAGCTCTCTTTCATTACAGAGGCTAATTTTGTTTTTTGGGGGAATTTATGCATTGAGGAGGAACAGTCCTAGTCTTTGTTAGCTGAACTTGTAATAATTATAGGCATAATTCAAATGGTAACTAAAGAACCCTGCAATCCCACTGGGATGTACATTGATCAAAACTTACTTGACCTTGAAATTGCAACACAGTAAATGGATGCACTTGATGTCATCAGTAACCTTAAACAGAGTTATAACAAGATGAGGTGTAAATCCCTATTGATACTCCATAAAATCCTGAAGGGCATACACCCCTCATGCCTGAGATATTAAACCTCTCATGTGGTGCCCTGGGCATGTGACATGCTGAGCAGAGAGTACTGCTGTGAATAAACTGTAATAAACTGATGTAGAATGGTCTAGTGGGCTCCAGGAGACCATTTTGAAGCACCTCCATACAGGGATCTCAGTGTGAGCTGGGTATTTTCCAGTGTGTCTGTGTGTGCAAGCTATATTGAAAATGCATCACATTGAATTCTTCAGTGGAAATGGACTAATTCTTTCTGCTTTTTGTGTTTGATTTCATTTGGGACAATGATGCTTTGTCCAATTCATTGATAATTAGGAGGAGAACCTCTGGAATTCACAGCTGCAAGCCCCAACCCACCTTACGTTTTAGCACTGCCTAACATTGTGTGAGCTGTTTTATTAGATGGCTGAGGGGGAGACTGGAGCTTTGCTGAGTCTGTTCATCAGCAGTGCAACTGAATTTGTCCCTGCTCTACTGATTGCTGCTCGTAAAAGCCTGTATAAAAATATTGCACCTTTTTATACTGTCTGAGACACTGTAAATACAAGGGCAAATAGTGACCTTTTTCAGATCTGTATTTGAAGTCATGTGTGTTTACTTCAGAAGAAGTGGAAAGATACATATATGGTCTGTAATTTATACCTGAGTTTTCCCAAGTTCTTTAAAGGGACTCAGAAGTGGTCTCCATCCCTCATGCTCACCAACACTCTGCCCCTTCCACAGGTGGTCTGGTGCTTCCCTCTGCTAACACACCTCCCTCATCAGTTAGAGAAGCCACTGGTAAAACACAGAGAGCAATTCCCTAGAGGCTGAGCATGCTGTCTATGTAGCTCCTACCTGCCACCCCCTGGAGGGACTCTCTACTGTTAATTTAAGTCTTAATGTTCTATTATTTTTTTTGGTACTAGTTTTGGACCAATTGAATACAAAGGCCCTATGAGTGCTGTTTATATTGAAAAGTTTGTTCGCCGGGTGATGACACCACTACTCTACATCTCGTCTCGATCAAAATTACTAGATTTCCTCTCAAATTATGAGGTACTTGTCTCTCTTCTCTAGCTTTACCACTGTGGTTTAGAAAGAGTTTGACTTGTTTAAGGATTAAATTTGATCTGCTCCAAAGTAGTAGTTTATTTTCAGGATCTTGAAATCAGTGCCCTATAAATTTGTTAAAATCATAAGAATATGAAATGACAAATTCATAATGTTGATTCCCTGTATAGTTACTATTTTGATTTAGTGATGCTCTTAATTTACTTTAGTATGTAGAGACAACAATCAGAGTTGTTACCTCACCAAACTGTTACATACAAACAAGAGAGAAGGGAGAAATCTTTCCACAAAAATCTTGCAGTCTGAAGTTGGGAAATATACAATCATTACTTTAATTTTTAAAGAATAGTAAGCTTTTCTAGTAGGATAAGTTTTCTAATTGAAAACAAATGCGAAACCAGTTGAACTGAGAGCTCCTAATCTCTTTGTATGCAGTAACTTGATGATTTTAATCCAGTGGTACATGGTGTTTTATTCATTTTGGTCTCTTGTGTTCAGAGGTGCCAAGATTGGTAACAATACTGGTGGAATAATAGCTTCCAGTTAGACAAAATGTGCTTACAACAGAGCCATTTCAAATCCCTTTATAACTCTTCATTTGTGTAGTGCACAGTGCAGAAGTACCATAACCTTACTAAAGCCCAGGCTGTCACAGCAGCGTGGAAAACCTGATAAATCAGTGCTGTGGCAGTGGGGAGCACCTGGGAGGGCCCCTGCAGTGTCTGGGACTGGAGCAGAGCCTGTGGTGCACCTTGGGGTGCCTGGTCCTGCTGCAGGATGGACTGTGCTGCTCCATGGCAGCTGGTTCTGCTGCAGGATGGGGCTGTGCTGCTCAGTGGCAGCTGCCACTGCCTGGTTCTGCTGCAGGATGGGGCTGTGCTGCTCCATGGCAGCTGCCACTGCCTGGTTCTGCTGCAGGATGGGGCTGTGCTGCTCAGTGGCAGCTGCCACTGCCTGGTTCTGCTGCAGGATGGGCTGTGCTGCTCAGTGGCAGCTGCCACTGCCTGGTTCTGCTGCAGGATGGGGCTGTGCTGCTCAGTGGCAGCTGCCACTGCCTGGTTCTGCTGCAGGATGGGCTGTGCTGCTCCGTGGCAGCTGCCCCTGCCTGGTCCTGCTGCAGGATGGGCTGTGCTGCTCCGTGGCAGCTGGTTCTGCTGCAGGATGGGCTGTGCTGCTCCGTGGCAGCTGGTTCTGCTGCAGGATGGGCTGTGCTGCTCCGTGGCAGCTTCCCCTGCCTGGTCCTGCTGCAGGATGGGCTGTGCTGCTCCGTGGCAGCTTCCCCTGCCTGGTCCTGCTGCAGGATGGGCTGTGCTGCACAGGGGACACAACTGGGAGTGTCCCTGGGGTAGGTGCTGTGCTGGTCATGCCAGGAACGACTGCTGGCTTTGGTTTTCCAGTGTTTTAAGCAGGGACTGTGAGTTGTGGCCTGTCTCTGGTGCTGATACTTTGTGTAATCCATGCAATTCTGTTGTCCTTCCATTGCTTCAGTTTTGCTGTTCCAAAATCATAAAACATTTCTTTGCCTCTTAAAGAGATTTTAAAAAATCCATGGTTGGTTTTTGGTTTGTATTATTTATTGGTAGACTGCAGAAGGTTACTAATGAGCTAACTTAACTATAGCTAATACTGTCATTAAGCTTAAATTTGCTTTACAGTAAGAGGTGTACTTCCACTGGAACAAGACTAAGATAAAACACGAGTTTAGGGGACAACAAAAAATATTTTAAAATACTGTTTAGCAGTTGAACAGATATTTTTGTTTCTGCGTTCAGACTTTCCCTCTTCCTATGCTTGAAAATCTGTGACTCCAAGTGCTGAGTTGAAGTTTACATTCAGCATTTGTTGGTTGGTTTTTTTGCTGAAATGGCCCTAGAGCAGAGGTGTTCTGCTGTGTTGTTCTGCAGTCATTTATCCTTAAGATTCTGTCCCGGACCATGGCTCTAGGCACTCAGTGTCTTTCTTGCCTCTGTAAAGTTATGGTAGAGGGGAAGGAGGGGATACAAAAGTAACAGATACAGATAAGTTGAAAGAAACATAATTATTTATGAAGATGAATGCAGAGAAAACCGTAGACACAAAGGAAAAGTTCGTTTGAAACTAGAAATGAACAGGTTGTTTCATCACTTCAGTCAGAAATGTGAACGTTTTACAATGTTTTCTGTGCGAGTTGAGAAATTGATACCTCTTGTAGGAGAAGATACAATCTAGGGGTGATTCCTGTGTTTAAGAAGTGAGAAAGTTTGGGGAATAGAGTAGGTTATGGGAAATTGGGACCTGTATGGCACAAACTAATTGCTGTTTTGAGACCCTTGGCTAGTGTCTTCCTTTGTCTTTTGATCTTCTCTTTATAAAAAATACTAGTTTTTAGCAGAAGGGAAAGGACAGAAGACTGTCAAGGACTGCTTTAGGGTACTTTGGACACTATCTGCTGGTGAATCATGTTTTTGTGATTTCACTGAAAAGCTAATTAATTTCAAGTTCAAAATAATTTGAAAGATTTGTCATCATCACTGTCTAATTTTCAGTCCTGTGTTTTGATAGCAAATGGGTTCTGCAAACTAGAGTAAATACTGATGAGCAGAATCCGGTTAAATGTAAGAACAGGTGGTGGTTGTTACTTGGTCTTTTGTTCGTTCCTCGACCTCATCACGACTGTCGTGATATGCCGCGTTGCTCTCACTAGAGGACGCTCAATCCCCGTGAAAAAAAAAATCTGGTTGAACCCTGGGAAGTTGAGATCCTGCATTCTCTGATGGTATTTGGGGTTGGTTTCTTTGGGGTTGTAGAATGACAGTAGTGTAAAACTAGAAATGGATAAGAATTAATTTTTGAGAGCAAGGAAAATGTGCCATTTGGAAAGCAGTTACAATCTTGGAATGTTAGGGAAAATCTAAGTTAAATGAGCAGAAAGATGTACAATTCCTGCCATAACTCAAGGTACCTTGATCAGATTTCTTTTGTTTTCTTACCTGCAGGGATGTAACAGTTTCATTTTAATCCAAACTGGCATCTCTCGTTCCTCATCTGACTGCCCCAGCTGCTAGAGATGGCCTTGGCCTCCTGAGGCACAGAGGAAAAAACAGGAAGCCACTGTAGTTAGACAAAAAGCTTCACTCATTTAGGAAAATTAAATGTGCTCAGGGAATTCATCCTTTTCTGGCTTTGGGAGGAGTAGGAGAGGAGTTGGTGTCTCTGGGAAGTGGCTGCTGTGTCTCTTAACATGATGTCAGCTTTCTGCTTTGCTGTCTTTGTGCAGGAATGTTTCCTGAGCATCAGCCAGCTGAGTAGACCTGACACAGACAGATACAGCTGGCTCTTGTGCAGTGCCTGTGTTAAATGAGGTGAAAATTTGCTTTCAGGTCTGGGTACACAATGATTTTAATATCATTGGAAAATGATGTTAAATGTAAATTTAATCTAGGATCAGTCAGCAGTTTCTTTGCATTTCTACAGATTTAGTGGTATGTGATATTGGTTCTTCTGTTCCCCAGAGAAGACACATTCCTTTCCTCTTGGTCTTTTCCTTCCCATGTTCACAGATAAAATGAGGCAGGAATTTTATGCCTGCCTGTGCAAGTCTGAGAGTCTGAAAAAATCACCTCCTTTACTTCAGTGCAATCTAGCCAAAACATTTTTTTTTAAATTACAAATTGGGATAGAAGTAACTGGAATATTAAAAGCATTTATCAAGTTGTAAACTAATCGGTAGCTGTGGGATTTGTCTTATCTTTTGTTCCTATTATTTCACTTTTTTGGCCTTTAAATTTCAGAGCTTTTTCATTGCAGTCATTTAATGCTGCCTTTCTACAACTCTTCAAGTCAGCTGTAGTTTCAGTGACTCCCACCAGCCCCTGCAAATTTTGTTCCTCATGCTTTCTTCCCTTCTCTAAAGTGCTTATAGAAATATTAACTTGAGTATCAGTACACATCCTGGCTGGCTGTCTTTGGTTGCTGAAAAACGTTAATTTCTAACTGTTTTTTATTTTTTTACTAATCTGGAAAAGGGCCTTTGTTATTATTTCTTCTCACCTTCCTTTCTTCAAGAGTGGTTGGTAACTTATTCTAGGCTTTATGGAATTACAGCATGCTGCAGGGAGTCATCTACATGCTTGCTTATTCCTTCCAAGAGCTGTGATAGGTTTGAGGCATGGTTCAGTAATAAAACTGCTGGCTTTTCTCCAGGAGAAATTACTCATCTGAAAATCTCTGTTCATTCTTAAAGTTTCCATGAACTTGCTGCTTGATAATTGTCGAGATGCTTGGTAAATCTGGTACTTGGTTTGATTGCATCTCACATCACTTTCCATTCCTGTGGTGTAGAGACCACGCAAGAAATAGGCTTGAGTACAATTAATGATTTTGTATTTCCATATATGAGTTCCATTAGAAGATGGCCCTAGGAAGTCTTCACTAATGACGTCCTCAGGCTTGCTGCAAAGCCCTTCCTGCAAACACTGTACAGAGCAAGAACTGTTGTTACTTGGAATACCTGGAAGTGTTCAGTCTTGTTAAAAAATTAATTCTTACAGACAGGAAAACTTTATTGGTACTTGACAATGTATTTTATTGAAAATTATTGAAAATGCAGTATTTTAGTCCCTTTCCTCATATGTATAATTGCACCCTGTAACAGGGCAAAAAACTTTAACTGGTCTGGGATGATGATTAAAAGGACATTAATTAGCCAGATTACTGATTAGGCATAGAGGACTAGTAAATAGTAGTATATATAGTAGTGTAGTATATATTAGTGGATAGTAGCATATATTCTGCAACTACTTTTTTTTTTAATTGAAAAAAACACTTTACAAAAATTATTGTTTGGAAACATTACTCACAATCTGGAAATCTTAAACTTCTGTTAGTGTAAAGCAGAGCTGGCAGTCGGAATCAGAATGTTATCTTTTAAATAACATTATAAATACTTCTGCATCTGACTTCTGGCTTTTTGCCACATTTTACTGTCACTTTTGACTCTCCTTTCATTCACTCTTTGGTGTCCTAAATTCTCTTGGTACAGGATTAGTATTCAAAATAGTCCTAGGAAATGGGAAGCTAAAACTTTGATTATCTTATCTGTCTCCTTATTTTGCTTCAGTTGGATGCTTTCAAAGTTTTTTAGAAGGAATTGCTTCTTTTTACTGTCTTAGTTTGGAACTAAGAGAAAAAGATGAACATTAATTAATAACCTGTATGTTGTTTAAAAGAGAACCCTAGTGCTATTGTTTTGCTGTGTTCTTTACACTACTATTTAGTTCTGTTTTTATTTTCTTCTTGGTAATTCCTGATAATTATTGTAGCAGAAATTTCCCTAATTGCTTATAACTCATTTTTATTATTCATCATTTTCTTGGGGTACCTCATGAAGAATCTTTATGAACAAGGGGTTTATGCTTAGCATTCATCCATGAAAGAGAATTCCTGCCTAAAAAGAGAAGTCATGAGCTGGAATGGGCAATGTTGTTATTGGTGAACATCTTCACATTGCTAATTCATACTGAATTAAATCAGTGTGTTAGGCTGATATGAATAACTGAATTCATATTAATAATGACATGTAAAATATTATTAGTAAAATGTATGTTCATGATTTTAAAAGAAATTAATTTTATAGGTAGAACTCAAAAAAAAAAAAAAAAAAAAAAAAAAAATCCTCATGTGAGAATGTATTTGCCACACAAAGGGTGCCAGGTGAGTCTGGAGTCTGTTCCACAGCAGTCCCTGGAGTGCTGTTGCTTTGTGTGTCAAATGCCTTCTGTGTTCCCTGGTGGAACTGAGAAACAAATAACACCAAGTAACCAAATGCCATCACTTACTCTGTCCTGAAAGTTTATTAAGCCCGTTTAAGTGATGAGTCAAAAGCATAATTAATAGTAATTTTTAATGGATTATATTTTGAAAAATTAAAATCAAAGCTTAACTGAAATATTGGGACAAGAAAAATCTGGGATGTGTACCTTTTTATTCCAAGTCAGCTTCTCCCAGATTCTCTCCTGACTTTAATAGGAAATCATTCACCTGGAAAAGTCAATAGACCTGTTCTGGGATGAGTCTTCTAAATTTGGAATTGTGTATCTGGCACTTCGAAGAGCTTTATGGATATGCAGATGGGATATGGAGTTCTCAGGATTTTTGTGCAGTTGGTCTCTCACTGACTCTTGCAGGATGTACTGAAAGCATTTACAGTGACTGTAGCTTAAAGATGGAGTGATCACTTAGCAGTGCAAGTATTCACACACAAAGTGTGTGAATTCATATGTAAATACTAATTATATGCAACATAAACAATTAAAGTCTTACTGCTTAAGCCCTTTATACTTTGAAAAATTATGTATGATATTCCAGTTCTAAAAGAAATCTTTATGATGCTTGTGGTTCTTATCTTTGTGCTGGTTCAAAATAAAGTTGCAAAGCAAATATTAATTGTTTTTGTTGAACAAACATGGGAAACACACAATTAGAAATGTAGCATCCATAAAGCCCCTCTCTCTTACATAAGCTTTTGAACGACAGCTTCTTCTTTGAATGAGAACTGATTTCAATTCAGTCTTTTAATATTAAATTTTTTGTTGCAGCATAAAGTGACTGCTCTTCAGTAAACATTGTTGTCTTTTAGGAGTCTGTTGTGTTTACTGTAGTCCCATACATTTATACTTGAAAATAGCTTAGTTAACTCTAATTCTTATTATTTCAGCCTGGAGTTGTGGGATTTTTTGAGTTCAATGCTTCACCTCAACCGCCTGGTTATTTAACATTCTTCACATCAGCATTACATTCATTAAAGAAAGGTAAAAGCTCCATTTTCATAATTTAAGTTGTCTGTGAATGAGTTATGTCAAAGTGCTTCAGTCGTGTTTTGCCATATTTTGTACCTTAGGAATAAATCCCTTCTGAGTGTTTCTGGGTGTTGATCTGAGTGTGAGACTCTCATTACAGCTGAGGATTGCTCACATAAAAGCTCCTGATGGGATCAGCCTGGACACAGCAGGGCAGAGTTCCCTCAAACCCCCCGTGTGCAGCTCAGCCCATCCAGGATCAGAACCACACTCACTTGTTAGAGTGAACCCAGGAGTGTTTGTCCTGCTCAGTGTCAGAGGCACGGGGTGGGCTGGGCTGTGTCAGCCCTTGGTGACTGAGCTCAGTGCTGGCCTGGGTGGAGTTAGAGCTGCTGCAAGGCAGCCTGAGAAGGCTTTTCCCTCTCTTGTTTTGCACTGTGAATCTAAAATACAAACCCTCTTGTTTGTGTTTAAACATGCAAGCATTGTGATGACTAATACCTGCTTTTTGGGTCATGAATTTGGGATAGACATTCCTTAAAGTTAAAAATTAATATGTTTTATGAATATTCCTTCCTGTCAGCAGATGAAGGAGATGCATACTTATTTTTTCTTATTCATACTTATTCGTTCTTATTTTTTACTGTGCCACTGATGTGATAAAGAGCCTGTTCCATATTTTGTTCTGTGATTTTCATGTTTGTATGTTGTATTACTTTTTTGTAACATAAAGATAAGCAGTCTATCTTTATGTGTACATATTTATAAATGTGGAATATATATTTATAAATAATACACATTTACTGCAAAGGTACATCACTTAAACAATGTTCATGCCTTTCCCTTACGTGTATCATCTTGGCTTTTGAGATGCCATAAACCACAGCCAGGTGCATCTGTGATAGCAGATTCTATATTTCCTAAGCAAATGGAGAATTTGGACAGTTGAGGTTCCACAGACAGGACTCTGTACCTGGGGTGCAGAAGGGGAACACGTTTGTGCATCTTGCCATCTTTCTTCTGCCGTAATCACCCGCATTGGCAGTCACTGTTCACAGATTTCTGTGCCTTTACACAGCCTGTTGTGTGTTTGAGGGTGGTGTTCCAGGGGAGTTCAGAGAGTGTCACTGCATTCAAGGACTGCAATGTGCCCTTTCAGATTACCTGGGGACGATCCGCTTTGGCGTGGTGACGGATAAGCGTGTGGCACAGGAGATCTCCCTGGTGCAGCCTGGCACTGTGTATCTGCACAGACACGCCAACACATCCCTTGTGAGTACTGCCCGGGCTGGAGGGACTCTCCTTTGGTGCAGGGATGATCAGCAATCAGAATTAGAAGACTGCTTGAATGAGGATATGAACAAAGATTTTGTGGAGGGATAGTAGGAACAGTGAAAACTTCCATTTTGGCTTAAAGGTAGAAATGGCACTGATTAGAAAAATCACACAAATTAAATTAATTGAAATTATGATAACTCTTAGTCCATGTTCCCTGCTTCTTGAAAAGTTAAGTTTGAAAATACTAACTTTCAGATTTACTCTTTGGCATAGAGACACTACCTACCCACACTGGCCCCCTGAGTGTAAACTCTGAAGATAGGTATTGTGGTGTGTAATTTATTCGAGACTAGGGAAAATAGGGTTATTTTGGGTGAAGTAACATAAAATACATAAAAATTTCTTTTGTATGCTAATTATTTAAGATAAACTTGGCTTAATATATTAAAATTGATCCTAGAACCTGTGAGCTCCTTTTGTTCTATATTTCTTTACTTTGCATTCAGGAATGAGAAATACCAGTTTTTTAATATAGCCTTGATGTTTGAGTCTTAAAAGGCTAATTTAAAACAAGTTAATATGGTGACTAAATAGTGGGGAAAAATGTTCTAGTGTTCTACAAATTACAATATGTGGTGGTACCAGTTTAGAGCTCTTTTACTTACAAAGAAAAATTGTACTATTGAGTAGTAAGTCAAGTAAGTAAAAGTCAAGATTATAAAGATGTAGTAAAAGAAAGAGGAGCTTCTCTGGTAGAATCCTTTTTGCATGTGGATGTTACTATAATCTGATGAGCGTTTGGAAAGCTTTCCCAAAGGGAAAGGGTGTATGAAATGCTGAAGTTTGCTGACACTCATTACATTTAGAAAGAGAATTCTAGTCACTACAGTAACAAAGCATGCCATACTGAAGAACTGCATTTGTTACTAAATCAAGTGAGGACCAATCTATTTTTTCCCCCTCCAAGATCTACCCAAAAGACATCATGAACTTCACTGCTGAGAACATTTGCAAGTGGGCCCTGGAAAACCGGGAGATGCTCATACGCTGGCTGAGACCACATGGTGGGAAAAGCCTTCTGCTAAACAATGAGCTGAAGAAAGGACCAGCACTTCTCATATTTATACCTTATAATCCCCTAGAAGAAATTCATCCTCTTTTAGATGAAGTAAGTGAAATAATTTTTTGTTACTTCAAAAATACTAAAACTTGACAGCTGTAGTCAGGGGTCTGAGCTTAATTGTGACAGATACCTCATTTTATCTCACTGTTCCAAGGTGGATGCTCCATTTCAAATTTCATTCTACTAAATAACAGTGTTTATCAAAATGTGAGATGAGATACAGACTATTCCAGTTGTCCTTGCATAGCTTCACTTTGACAGTGAGATGTTATGCAACTCTTTTGCCCTGGGAAGAGCTGTTTACTGCAGCCAGCCTGTGGGTTTCATCAAGCAGTGAAACCACTTGACTGGAAGGCAGTTGCACAGAACAAGGCTCTCAAGCTGAATGTTGAAAGATCTCACAGCAATTTTTTTCTGATCACAGCTCACTGACGTGAGATTTCTTACTGCACATCTGGTTTTCTGTTCATAATCTCTTCTCATGTTTCTCTAGGTAGTCCAGATCTCCAGGCTAGGTTATAGTGTGAGGGGCCAAGTTTTTTTTTTCAAGTATTCAGTTCATCCTTTTCAGGATGGAAATTTCTAACAACTAATTCTAAAAGACTGTAACGAAGGGTTTCTGTAGACCACACGTTAATACTGACAGTCCTGTGACACAATAACCCTCCTGGCTGTGACATTTCAACATCCCTTTGATAATTTTAACAGTTTCTGTCAGAGTGTTCTTCTGTAAGCAGAGTGTGTATGTTCTGTATTTTGTTCAGTGTGTTAATAAGGTTGATAGGAAGCTTCCTCTTTTATTTTTCTTTCTTGCATGTTCTGTTACTTCTCTCCCAGAAAGGGAGTTCCTTGTGTTGGCCATGCATGTGCGTTTTTCTCTGCTTGTTTACCCTTGGTTATGAAAAGCTAACTGGTGATGTAGCATAGGAATGTTTGCATGGAGGGACAGATTGGGTTTTTTCCTGTTTTCTTTCTTCCCTTAATAAGTTATGCTGTGCAGAGTACACTTGGAGTATTACAATTATTTGCCCATGGATGGGAGAGTACAAACCTTGCTTCAACACTTCAAGTGATTGTTACAAAATCTGTGCACCACCTATGCCAGAAGAAATCCCTGTTCCCTTTTCATATGGGAATGCCTTCATTTATTTTCTCCTCCTATTGGAAAATGAGGGAAAACCAGGAACCTCTACTCAGTAATGGTTCATGTAGTGGGTTTTAGTCATAAAATGTAGTGTTATTGCACTGTAGTAAATATGTTGCATAGGGGACCTTGCAATTAGTGTGGTGGACTGAATAATATTTTAAAGTGACTTTGTTGTTCTGTATATTCAATGTTTATATGCTGAAAGATCTGAAAATTAAACTTTGTTGTCGAGTCAGAGCCCTCTGTAATTTTTTGAAAGAACAAAGATTAGTCAGCTTCATGTTTCTGAAATTCCATCTCTAATTGCATATAATGTTGTTAAACCTGCAACAGACACCTGCATTTGAGTGAACTATGTACAGTTAATCTCGATTTTTTCTCTCTTTTGTTCCCTCCCACCCAGATTACCAAAGTGGCCTTGGAATACCACAAGTGTAATAAAAGCCAGGCAGCTGAGCCAGATCTCCAGCACAGAGACTCAGATTCACCAGCTTTTGATCCCTCTGTAGCAGATGCACACGTGAAGTTCTCGGAAGCATTTCCCATAGCCACGTACCCGTGCTGTAACACGGTGGTGCTTCCACAGTGGCACTCCATCTCCAGAACTCACAATGTCTGTGAGCTCTGCGTGAACCAGACTCTTGGTATCAAACCAAATAAAGTCCATGTGCCACACTGTAACTTTTTAGAGATAGAAGCAGCTTTGGACTCTTTCTACCTCCAGGAACATACCTTTTTTCAAGTAATATCAAATACCATAGAATGCAGCAATTTCTTAAGTTTCTATAGTCCCTTTAGCTATTACACTGCATGTTGCAGGACAGTAAACAGGCATTTTTTAAGTCTCATTAGTTCTGAGAAGACCATCTTTCAGACCCCCAAAGTAGCATTTTCTTCCCATGGGAAGAAAGATAACACTCAATTTTCTATTCCTCACATTGAGGATAGGAATTGTTTTATTCCTGACCTTAATATTAGTAGCATGAACATTACTGGTCTGAGCTGCAGGACCAACAAAACCTTGAATCTCTATCTACTGGATTCAAATCTGTTTTGGATATATGCAGAGAGACTAGGAGCATCAAGATCTACTCATCTTAAGGAGTTTGCTGCCATTGTTGACCTGAAAGAGGAAGTGCACTATGTCCTGGACCAGAATCAGTCACTTGTTGGACCTACCCTGGGTACAGTATTCATTATACAAATGCTTGCATTCAGAAAATTGTGTTTCCAAGCAGGAATGGAAAACTTAATGCCATTTTGAAAAGTGAGATTACTTTGTGAAGTTAACATTGTGAATTGCAATTTATTCTATTCTACTTAATAGTTAACCAAGCATTTATGAATGATTCTGTTGGCTAGAACAGAATAATGTTCTAAGTGACATAAGAACTAAGTTCCTTATACCATAAATAATTTGCTTTATAAGAAGTGAGCCTTAAAAAGTGTGATTCTTGACTGTCTGATGCACTTGTGGAATTGGTAAAATCTAAATTAACTTGTGTGTGGAAAAAAATTTCTGTTCAACTAAAATACCTGATTACAGAAGATGTTTGTGTATTAAAGGCATGTTGGTGTTTGCTCAGCTGTTCTGTGAACTAAAATATCACAGAATTTTTGGAGATTCTGACCACTTAGCAGCAGAGACTTCCCCATCCTCTGGTCCTCTGAAACCAACTTAAATTGCTTTAAATTTATTTTGAAAAGTGTGTCTATTTTCAAGGTAACAAGGTAAAGCTTTGAAGTGGTTGTGGCCAAATCTACCAATCAAATTATTATTTCCTGTCTGAATTGGAGGAGAAAACAAACAAAACCATAACAAAACAAAAACCCACAAAAACAAACCTGACAAAACAACCCAAGGATTGCAGCTCTGATTTATTTGCAAGTTTGTGTATAAGACAAAGTTTTCCTAACCGTGTGCATGTGCCTGTCACGCTGATGTGCAAAACTGAGTCTACCTTCAGAAAATACTGGATTTCTTAATGTTAGCTATGTAAGTAAACATGGAAAAAAAATCAGCTATTAAAATAAATTGCTCAAGAACATATATCACTTCTTACAGCACCGATTACATTTCCCTTTTGCCATAAATCAAAGAACAAAATATGCACAACATAGAACAAATTGCCATGTTCTTATTAAGGATCACATGCAGCCCTGTATCCTGTCTCCATCCCAACCCCCAGGAAAATACTCTGGAAAAACAAACAAAAACCTCAGTGACCGTAAAAGGACTCGTAGGAAATATTAAGATCAGAATGAGGACATACAAATTTCCTTCCCCTTTGTGCTCCCAGTACTTTCTGTCTCAAACATTTTTTAGGTCACAGGATTTCCTGAGCATGATCAGGGTTTCTCTGCAGAGTAAGACTTAGTACATTTCTGTTCCGTCACTTGAACATCCAGAAAACTTTTGCTTCTACATATTTTATCAAGGAGTCTCTGATTTATGGTTGGGTTTTGTGCTTTTTATTTTAGTTTTGTTTTGATTCCTTAAGATCTTAATGTATCATAATATCAAGACAGATTGGTGCTTAATACTCTTGTCAGATCTCAGTCTTTACAGATGGTTTCTAAAAATTCAGAAATATGTCCTTTAATTAACCCCTTCTTTTCAGTTGCTATTTATTCAGTTACTAAACATGCATGGATATTCTAAATCTGGAGATCTAAAAAGAAAAAAAGCCTCTTTTGGCCTGGTGTGAGATTTAAATGAAATGCTGGATAGTAAATAAGGATATTTAAATAAGGACTGACTGAGTAGTAAATAAATAAATGTACTGCTGTTCGCATTTCAGAGATAAAATTGTTGATCTGGTATTTTGTATGTCTGTACAAAACTGCCAGTTTTACTTGTGCCTAGTTTTTTATGCTGGAAAGAAAAGCACAAAGTTTTTTCTATTTGATCAAACAATTATTTTTATTGTTTTTCATGATTTACATTTTGTCTTGATTATTAGATACTCTTATTGTTTAATGCACAGCATAATACTTCTCTATCCAAGTTGAAAAGAAGGATATTGTTGATACTTTGCAGCAATTTAGAGAATGTAGTTCAGGCTCAGAGTAGTGTAGCTGAAGGTAGTAGCAGGCTTTGGAACTTAACTTTAAATTTTTACCAGTGGCCAGCTACTTGTTAAATATCTTAAAATAAAGGAGAAAGTAGAACAAAGAGGAAGGTGGTCACTGGTAGACAAAAGGGTCATATGGCATGGGAATAGCAGATATTTAAAGGTCAAAAGAAAATAATTGCAGAGAAAGTCATTAAAAATGGAAGAAAAATGCAAATAAATGAGCAACTAAGTGGAGCCTTTCAATATAATGTACAAAAGGGATACGGTACTATTTATGACTTAGATGTTTGGTTAGGAGAGTAGAATATTATTATTATGGCACTTTGACACAAGAATAAAGTCTGGTGTGGCAAGTGACAAGACTGTGATGGGCAAAATAGAAATAAACAACAGCGAAGCTTTATCCTCTTTTTACATCAGTTGTGGTTACTCAAGAATTGATACCAAACTGTCAGAAATTAATGACATGAAACCAGATTTCAGTTTGTATTTTCCCTAAGTTCTTCTGAATTCTAAAGCAAAAAGTGCCAAAATCACCTCTGCAAAACCAAAATAACTTTGTTATGTATCAATTTCATTTCAGAGAACTTCATTAAAAATTTCAGTGTTCTCTACAGTCCCTTGAAAAGGCATCTGGTGGATGAGCCTTCAGTCCATGACCATGAAGAGCGTGTGGTCACTGAGGTGACCACCAGCACCTTTCACGAGACCGTGTTCCTCAGTGCCAAGGTACCACTCGTCACTCAACAGCTTGCTGGAGATGATGGCACAGATTTTAAAGAGAGGGTGTTTAATATTGATATGTTCTTCTTACTTGGGACATAAAATACGGTGTTTTGTAAGAATTCTAAAGCTTTCCAGTTGCATGCCGTGAAAACTGATGTCATCCTGAGTTAAATTGCCTTGATTTTGTAAAATATGTGATAGTAGGGAATATCCATTGTCATTCAAGGCTGCAGTGAATGTCTGCCATCTCCAGTTGGTTTCCAGCAGCCCCAGCCCCTGCTTTGCCACTTAGAGGCAGAAAGCAGAAGGCTGGACATCATTTTTTCCCTCCCACATGAAGCATACAGTTAGTGTTAGATATATAGGAATTTAAGATTGTAAAGCAATCTTGGGAAGTGTTTGGTGCATTTTCACTTATACGGAATGATCCTGAACTAAATAATCTTTTATTTTGACTTTATGGAAAGAGAATTCCCCAAGAATTTTTGTGTGTTAACTCAGTAGTCAGCAGCAGTGAATAACTTATAACAAATGTCATTAATATTAGGAAAAAATCTGCCTTCATATTTCAAGAGTTCTCATGCTAAATGATGTGAAAACTAGTCCTCCCTCCTGCAGATTACCTCCCATAGATACTCCAACTCTTCTCCATTTCATTTTCCAGAATGTCTTGCTGCTGTATTACGCACAGTGGTGTGGATTCTGTGCTTCTCTTAATCACATCTTTATTCAACTTGCTCGGCTTTTGCCTCCCGACAGTTTCACTGTGGCAAGGTAAAAATATTCTAATGTCATCTTTGCAGAATAATGTAAGATCACTGAGGTCAGCAGCCTAGAAAATACTTCTTTTTCTCTCTACAGCTGTGCAATAAAGATGTGAATGTCACATCTTTAATTTCTGTTTGAATGCATTATTTTGTTTTCCTTTGTATAGACTTGGTGGTTTTCAATCTCACTGCAGTAGTTATCCACTTGCATTGAAATTAATTTTTAAACTGTGCAATTAACCTTAAAACTCCCTAATTTCAGGAAGTGAATCCATAACTTTGTGATGATTTGTAGCAAGTAGTAATATGCTATTTGTAGACATATTTGTTAGCAACACCATTTTCATCACAAGCCTAAAATAGCAACCTACATCCTACGATAAAGAAAATTAACTCTATCCCAGCCAAAACCAGTTACAGAAATATATTTATATCTATATATGCATGTGTGTAATATATGTTTTTATTGTATATGTTAAAATATATTTTATATGCAAAAAAGACATTGTCTTCTTTGGTGTTTCCAGGTTTATTAAAGTTTCAGTGCAACTGAAACATTCTTGTTCAAGTATGTGATAATAATGCATAAATACTTAAAAGATCTGCTCTGATTGCATCTCTATTTGATTCTGACTGAACATACTCCAGGAGACAGCACGAGATGTAGAGAAAAATAAATCAATTGAGAATCTGGATTTTCATCCCCTGTTTATAATTGTGGCTTTATTGCCACAGATGTGATGCTATTCCCAAGGCTGCACCCATTCTCTTGCCCTTCTTTGAAGTTCTCTCCTTTGCTCCATTATTTTCACAGCAGTGTTACTGAGGTGGTTGTCTGTTTTGTTCTATAATAATTTGTAATTAATAAGAATTTGATTTGTGAAAAGAAGCCAAAAATACAGAAGAAAACAATAACAGTTGAACCAAGTGTTCTTTCTACTCATAGCTTTCGAAAAAAAAGCTGCTTTAATAATGTGCTTGTCCTTGGAAGAAGCAAAATAATTTACTCCCAAAACTACTCGAGGGGACAATATTAAGAGATGTACTTGAGGAACAAATTAATGACTAAAAATAACTTGTCTCATGTTTGGCCTGTCTATCTCAGAAGGAAGGTGTGCACACAATGTGTGCTCTCTATGTGTACAGAGACATTAATTAAATGGGGTTCAGTTGCTGGCTGAGAACAGTTGCAGTATTGAATGTATTTTTCTAGAGAAAAAACCATGCAGATATTTGTGAAACTGAGAGTCATCATCTTGAATATTGGTAATTAATTCTGCTGACTCATATGCACAATGTATTTCTGGCAGAACACATTTAGGCTTACTTTCACAGGTACTTAAATTTCCTTCTTCCCAATCCCTAAAACATCATTTTACAAGAAAATGCAGATTGTTCATGTGCCTGTTCTCTTCATCAGTGTGTCTTTTCCTCACAGAATTGATGTGACTCGAAATGACCTTCCCTGGGAATTTATGACAGACCGTCTCCCAACCATTTTATTTTTTCCTCATCAGAGGTAATGTAATTCTTTTCCCTGTGGATTTTAACTTCCATTTTACTAAGCTGCAGTAATTGTCTGGTTATGTGTCTTAGCAGAGAAAAAAGCCAAAGAGCAATTAATTTCTGTACACGCATTCTTACTTCTTGCATATTCTAATGAAAAAAAACCCACCAGCAAAACAACAAAATAACCCAACCAACACTCACAGATTTCCATGCTTCTCCCTCAAGGGTTCTTCCCATCAGCAAATGGGAATTCAGGCTGTTGGTACTGGGCACTTACCTACAACAAAATCTTTAAACCATGCCTTAGGTTTTGTCATTCATGTTTTTATCCAATACAGAAAGAGTTTTGTTTGTATCAGTTCTGAGCTACCCCAGCTTCCAACTGATCATCTCCCTATTTCTTTTCGTAGGTACTCATTTTGTCTCAGTCTCTGTAATGCTCTAGACAGTCTCTGGAGGGACAGACTGAGTAGTTTTATTAAGATTATTTTTGTAATGTTCCAGCTAGTTTTATTAAGGTACCTTAACCTCTAGTAATTGCTTTCACTCCTGCTTTTCCTCTCCAGTGTTTTTTATATTTTTTGCATGTAGATAATCAAGAAAATTAGGACCTGATAGTACTTGTGGTACCTGTAACACTACTAGATCAGTCATATATTCATTTTGCATATAAAGGTGCCTCATATTAGGGCTTTTTATGCAGCTTCTTACTCATTTGCCTTATGAGACAATTTTTGCAAATTACCTCTGTTGTCAATTTCTTTCCACCACATGCTGTTAATATTTTGTTCTGCTATTTGTTTTAACCAGCCTTTTAGCTTCTTTGATACATGCTGTAGTTTTGATCAATAAAAATGGATGACGGTGTAGTAAAGCATTACCACAATATAATGAGTCAATTTTGATTTAGTATAGAGTATTTTTTGCCTAAATTATGTCATGATTCATTAATCTGGGATGGGAGCTGATAGTCAGCTGAGCAACTGCTGATGGTAATTAGAAGAATAACTTGGTCCTTCACCAGGAATCTGCAGGGGAGGGAAACTCATGGTGCTCACTCTGCCAGAAATAGCTTAATCTTGATGAGCAGGAGCCTCATCTGACTGAAGTTCTTGAATTATTGATAAAATCTGGTATCTGTCTTCTACCTGCTGTACAGTAAGTAGTTTTCAGTAAATGAAATGAAACGTTTTTATATCCCACATGAGTTGGATTTTACAGAAGGCAGTTTTGAGGGAGGTGTAATTGGTGATGGAGGAACTCCCCTGTTCCAGATGCACATTGTAACTAATTCGGGCCATAATGTCACACACAAGGGGACACAAGAGTGTTCCGTGGTGTGTGTTGTACAGGAGCACCAGGAGGCTTTAGGATTATACCTGAATCTGGCTTTCTTGCTTTGCAATCATTTTTGTTGGGGCTTATTCTCTGTCCTTTTTCTCATTTATGTAATTAACCCATATTTGAATTACTCTAGTCATGAATTTCACAGCCAGAGGGAAGCAAACTAAGCTTTTCTTCCTTGTTTTGATGGCTGCCTCAAGAAAGAGAGAATATGCTGCTCAGTGGAAAAGCTGGAGCAGATCCCAAGTGAGAAACTATTAGCTGGCTTCTCAGTTGTAGAGAGTGAGGTGGAAGTGAAATTGTGTTACACTGGAACATGCCGAGAGAAAGGCTGCAGGTGGAACTGGTTCACAAAGAGAAGAGCAAGAGTTAGTTCCAGTCTAGTCCTTAGAGGACAGTTTAGCCTCATGTGTGTGCACAATGTCCACAAAGGGCAGTAATTGTTACATTTGTCACAGCTGGAGCTGGTGGTTTTTAGTCGTTGGTGGTCTTGAAGAAGAAATTTGGTGCTTGCTCTTTCTGGCCTCTCTTGCTGTATTGTAAGAGTTTATGCTGTTGTGGGAAGCAAGGAGCCTTACCTATTCCATATGCTGGGCTTAGTATTCACAGCTTCAGGGGGAAAAAACATCAACAGAAAAATCTTGTTTGGTTCCTTCACCTCTGACATAAAGACAAAACACCAACAGGAGCAAGAGATTTTTTTTTCTTTTTGACAGCAAAAGGGCCTCAATTCTGACTAAAGTGACTTACTGTTCAGAAGCAAACTGCTCCCTTGCCATGGATTTCAGGTGCTGGAAGTCACTAAGCTCCTGCTTCCAGGAAAACAGGCTCAAAATACTCATTTCCCAGTGGGTAGCTTTATATATCTGGACTTAAATTCTAGTAATATATGTAGACTTAGGAACATCTAAATGTCGTCCTTCAACTTAAAAACGCTAATGGCAATGTGCTCTGATCACACAGTGATGCTGCCCCTATGTCCTTAAAGCTCAAAACCTATGATAATGAATACTTCTTTTTTAAGTGTGAAATCTGTTTTCTGAGATTTATCAGAATTTTTTCTTCAAATACCAGTCCCATGCAGAGATGCACCCAGACTGGACCACACGGAAAAATGCTCATCCAAAGAAAATCCATGTGCTCTATATTACATGAGTTTATGTTTCTCTTAGTTGCTGTACTAACCCTACTTGATAAAAAATAAGGTATGAAGTTGAACAGCAGATGCTTGGGTGAAATTATCCTTAGCCTTCCTGAGTATTTTACTATTAACTTGTTATGTCCTTCTAGGAAGGAGCAAAGTGTGAAGTTCCCTGAAGACTTTGCAGTTAACCTTCCTAATCTCCTGAAATTTATTTTACATCACTCAAGTCTTTCTTCATCAGAGCCCTGTACCAAAGAATGCCTACATAAAGAGTCAGTTCTACAGCAAGGACACATATCACACTTAGAGAGAGAAATTCAGAAGCTAAGATCAGAAATCAGTGCCCTTCACCAGGCCCATGACCAGCTTGAAGCACAGCTTTCTGAAGCCAGGAGAGAGGAGCACAGACTACAGCAGCAAAAACACACACTGGAAAAGCAGCACAAGACTCTGCAGCTCCACAGTGAGCAGCTACAGGCCACATATGACCAGAAGAATCAAGAATTATTAGAAATGGCAGAAAAGCTTCAAGAATTAGCTGATGCATCAGAAAACCTCCTTAAAGAGAATGCTTTACTGAGAATTCTGGTGGCATCAAGAGGAGCAAAGCTACAGAGCCAAGATGAAATTAAAGAACCCCTTCAATCTGAGCAAACACTTTCTGAAGATAATGATATATCACTTTCAACAGCTACTGCTGCTTTAGAGGAAAAAAGGATTGATAATACTGATACCATAGAGACAGAGCACAGTAGTGGAAATAGGACAGAATAATTGCTTACACAAAGTCAAATGATGCAGTATTGGGTAGGTATTTATGCAAATTTTATTGACATTCATTGTAAATAAAGACTTTTTCCCCCATATGATCTAGAAAAAGAAAAATCAAATGGAATATTTTTGTATACTTGAACAACTTATTGGATACCCCCATCTTAAGAGAAGAGAATGGAAAACACTTTCTGCACTTTACTATTGCACTAACTTGCAAACACCTATCCATTTAAATTAAAGATCCTGGTTTTTAGGGGCAGCAGTGTGAGCACCTCTGACTAAGAACCAGTCAGTTTTCACTGGCTTTCTCTTACAGCTGCTGGAAGGGAAATCAGACCTTTGATTTATACTTTTCCATAACTTCTGAAGTTTGCCCTTGACACTGCATTCTCTTTGCTGAATTAAAATAGATACTTCATCTGTGTAATCAGTAAACTTGAATGGACAAAGTCATCTTGCTGCAACTGTTCTGTTCTAGAACTTCAGCACTTTGTATCACTTTTGTATACTGGTATTCTGACTGTCTGGAAACCACAAGAGCCATGGGTGAACTGTTCTCTACTGAAAACCACAGGAAGTCTTACTGAATTAATCCTTTTTTGTTTGCTTTTAAGAGGTCTCAAATACAGCAATTTAAGTGTACAGGTCTGACTATACATGCAAGTCTCTTGAGAGCAGTATCTTAAAAAGCACGTGTCAGGGTAAGAACATTATCAGCTGTACCCCACATGTAATACCCAAGAGGCAACAGCAGGAGCTTTTTGCTACTTTTTTGCTACTGACAGCATTTTTTTGCTTCAAATTACAGCTTTCAATTTTAAAGAGACAAATGTAGCACTAACAAAGCAATCCAACATCTTACTTTAGAAGAAGGGGACGACTTTTTGTCTAGGCCATTCTTGTCTTGCATATAGTTAAAATTCTCAAGCAAGCTTGCTAGGCCTTAAGTTATTCCATATGTACAGGTACAAGAAGCAAGTCTAATGCTTCTTCTGGAGCTGAATTAAGGCTAGGCAATTAAGTGTTTAAAAATATCAGTATGCAAAGGAGGCCATGTATAAAGTAATAGAAAACAGGCCAGTGACCTCTAAGCATGTGTGCCTACACGAAGGATTTTAGAATGTGTAAGCTGCCATTGGCTGCTCAGTGTTGTTCCTTCTCCTCCCCCCCAAACCTTTGCAGTCAGGAACTTTTAACATCTTTTTACAGTTCCTATAGCTGAACTCCAGCACAGAGCAGGAAATATGTTATCTGGAAGGACTTGGACACTGCTAGCTAAAACTTCTGCAAACTGACCAGCAATAACCCTTGCCCCTGTCAACAGTAGAAAAGACTGAAACTTCTCCTGTTGTAGTACAGTTCAATCAAAAGTTATATACAAGATACATTAACCAAATTCTAGAGTTTGTAGCTCTAGACTAGTCTACAGGCTGGCTGTAGACTAAAATGCCTTTTTGTAACAGGCTGTTAACATACACCCCAAGTACACAAACCAGGGTTCTGGGAAGAATTGATACTAGCTGCACTTAAGCCAGCTTTGCTAAGTAACCACTTGTGCAGTTCCAGCACACAGACCTGTGGATAGAGAAGCCTGCTCTACTGCCATTTCACACACCTGGAAACCTTCTGGACTTTCCCTGAGGGTTCAGTATCCATCATAAGTTCCCAGGTTGGAACCCATCAAAATGGCAGTTTCCTTGCAGTAGCTACATAGAGAACTCAGTTCTAGGAGCCAAAAGCTTAACCAACATAGCTGCACCTAAAGGAACTCTTCCTTTCTTGCAGCTCCTGTGTTTCCTCCCTCAGCACAATACATAGGCTTATCCCTTCTTTTCAAATGAAGTACTCTGCTTCAATCCAATAAACTGTTCAAAGGAGGAGTTCTGACGTAATGGCTGCACACTCAATCTGGTAGCAGAAGCAAGCTTTAACTGCAGATTTGGTTTTGAAGGTGTGGAGTCCCATCCATGGTAGTGGTTCAGGAATCCCCCTGTGTATTGTACACACTTGCATCATATTCCCATGTGCTACAGAACACAAAGCAAGAAGTTTCTGACAGCCTATTTACAGTTCACAGTTGTAAAGTAGTTCACATTACAGTAGTAGCTCCATCAAAATAGGCTCAGCTAAACATTCACGTAACAAAAACCAGTAGTAGTCTCTTCACACCAATATATCCCTGTGCCCATTGCCAGCAATGGGCATTACACCAGGCGAGTCAGCTCCTGCCTAAGAGGAATTAGGATACACAGTCAATGCAAAGTGCAACTTCTCAGTGCATGCAGTTGCAAACAAAGCTTATTTAATTCTCATCAGGGTGTCTTCTGCTGAGCAGTGTGCACGTGACCAGGTTCTTCACAGTATTGAGACGCCTCTGCTGGTTACACGTATCATGAGCATAGTCCACCTGCGCGTGTTGCTCCGAGTTAGCTGTGTACTTCTGGGCCATTTGGAGTTAGCTTGGCCTTCCTCTCCACACAGGGTCCTTTGGCAGAGTACTGCACCAGCAGAAAGGGCTCTTTGGTTTCTCCCTCCCCCACAATGCTTTCCTCATCCTCACACTGGCTGAGCTTCTGCAGCCGCAGGTAGCACCAGCAGCCCAAGATGAGGGCCCCCAGAGCTGCAATAGCGATCAGGATAACAATGACAGTCACCACGCCCGTGGTGGGGCTGTGATCTGTGATAGACATGGCCAACAGCTCAGGCTGGACTCCTCTTCAGGAGATTTTTCCGTCCTCACGATCAGTCTTGATGCATCTTCAAACTCCTGCAGGTTAAAAATAAATAATGAACTTGTGTATTTTTAGTGCACTCAGCGAGATTACATTCATGGCTGGTATTGTCCACAAAGGCACGGGATCCTCTCGCACTCCAGTACTTTGTGCTGCTCAGTCACACAATCACAGAACGGTGTTTTGGCTCCTGACATGCTTGAGATAGCACATGGTCAGCCTACTAAGAGTTTCAGTCTTGTCTTGCCTCTCCTAGTGAAAATACCAGTTTTCACTAGGAGAGGCAAGACAAGACTGAAAGCTCTATGGAATTCATACAGTTTAATACAGGGAGCTTTAAGACTGTTGATAAAAATGCTGTATCACAAGTAAAATCTCAAATCCATGACAAGGTAGCAATTCAGCTACCTTTAGTTCTCCTCAAGGAATCCTACAGGAACAGTATATTTGTGGGTCTGGCCCTTTTTAAAAATTATTTTACAAACATCCTTATATACTTAACAATTCCAGGATTGGTAAGCTAATTGTGAAGGTAATTGCAGCGCTAATGCGTTCCTGTAAGTCTGTCTGTAACACTGGTCTGCTTACAAGGGCTGGGTACATGTAATTAATTGTTTGTTCATTGAGCTGATAAATGCACATAAAACATCTGTTGCTTTTTTTCATAAAAAGCAGGTAGAGCTGTATTTAAGACTAATGAAGCATAATGGAAACATCATCATTTTAAGCTTCTGTTCCTCTTTGTGGCTTTAAAACCATAAGAGAAAGGCAGTCTCTTAGGACTGCAGCTGGAACGGGAAGAGAGGCAGCAGCAGGAAACTGGAAGAGCTCCAAGACTTCCTTAGTTTCCTTAGTTTGAGCAGGACAAAAATACACAGGTAATGGCTTTTGCTACTTCTCCTTCCAAATTCACAACCATATTTTAAAAAGTCATATGAGCCTTGTTTTTAGTTTCTAAGTTAACTGTTTACAAAGCTGATAGCTTCGATTTCCTTCCTTCAACTAGGACATAAAAGGTAATGATTGAATGACTTGCTTCTTTCCTAGTACCCTATCTTTTCAACAAAACAGAAACTCATGGAAGACTTTACAGCAGAGACCTAAGAGATGTTCCTACGCAGGAATCTCTCTTACCTCTGTACTACGGTAAAAACCAGGTTAGGACTCAATACTGCCAGATACATACTTGAGGTACAAAGGTCCCCAGAGGCTCTAAGGCCAGCTCTGAGTGCACATGTGCCTTTCTCCTGACCTGTACCCACTGGCAGTGGGGTTACAGGAGTATCTTCTGGCTGCCAGTCTGTTGAGGGTCACTTATACCTGTCCAGGAAGGGCTCTTCCTTACCATCACTGCTGCAGTCTCAGCTGCAAGTGCAGCATCTTCATAAAAAAACCCTAAGGAGAAGTCAGTCTTAACCCACCCTGAGCCAGGACTGCTGGGTTACAGTGAGGGTCACCCACTGCACCAGTCTCACCCATGAGTGAGACACGACTCAAGGCAATTACAGCGCAGGATCCTTACTGAGACAGCTCATGCCAGAGACTAAGTTTGTTCCCTGCTGTCTCGTGGAATGACAGACCCATGTGTGTCACCATTTCAGCAAGGACACCTCCACTAGAGTTCAGCACATGTCATTAGAGTACAGTGTCACAAACACTCTGGTTACATTTCCAGCCCTGTAAACTACAGCAATCAATAGCTTGTAGTGTATCTGGTACAACCAGCCAAGTTCTGCTGTTTTGCCTAAGTAGTAAAACCAAACCTGACCACACCACACACCCTCAGCAGGGCTGTGTGCCCACTGCACCAGAGAAGTGTATGATTTATCATCATCACCTTGGTTCTGCAATGCTTATTCAACACGGGGTAATCAGCTGAGGGTGATTAGGAGTGCCTTTCATGTAGTTAATTATCCTCAGGGCATGTCTGAAGAGCAGCACTGTTTGATCCAACCAAAATAGAAAAGCATCAGTATAAAAGACAGTTTACCTTGCTTCTCATGCAGACACTGCACAGCCACATTGAAGCCTCTTCTGCAGCTTGCACTACTGCAAACAGCAGTGACCGCCTGCTGTTCCTCTACAGAAGTTTGGGCCAGCATACAGCCTTACATTAAGCAGTTACTGCACCTAGTAATAGTTTTTCATAGTGGAAACTACTGCAGTCACTGACTGAGTAGACAGCAACTATATAGAGTACGAAACCTTGCACATCACCAGTTTCTCTATCACCATGATCTTCTGGCAATCTTGTTTCAAGATGCACAAGACTGATTCATGATGATTAGACAATTTTGAGTCCAAATTTAAGTGCAACACAGCAACTTACAGATTCCTCTTAAAGATCTTTCTTGAGCAAATCCATAGGTTTTTACCTTTAAAATTCAAAATATTTTCTATTTGATTTAGAATTCAAAGAACTTTACCTCTAAATGACAAAGGACAAGGGATTTCCTCCTTCTTGATAGGGGAAATACTGCATTCTGTAGATGCCCTTAAACTGTTTTAGAGGCCACAAATAGTTCAGACTCACTTTGCCCCTAAAGCCTACCTGAGCTAAAAAGCCCCTATGAGCATAACAGGAGCAGTACTGCCTTTGTTCATCACTTCTAGTGGAAGATATTAGAGGCTGTAAATTCCTGATGTTCAAAGGGATTGCCAGCACCATCCATATATATTTGGTGGCACTTGTAGAGCTATGTTCCTTCCCACTACACTTGCTATCAAATCAAGCATCCAAGGATATTTACTTACTAGCAAGATTAGTCAGATCACTGTTATGAACTGCAAATAGCCTATTTTAGTTCTTACAGCAATCAAGCAGTGAAAACATCAGCTAGAAACCATTTTTCCATAAGTAACTTGCTTCTTTTCTTTTTTGCCTAATACCAGCTTCTACTCAGAAATTCATTTGTGAAGTTTTATTATCCAATTCAGAAGCTGTAACTAAAGGACAAACAGGCAGTTTGAATTGCACAACGCTGCTAGGGACAAATGCAGTGCAAGACTGGAATTAGTTTCTAAACCAAATTTTTCATTATTACAGGCATTATGCTGCTAAGTTGACTATTGTTAATGTCTACAGGCATGTTCCACTGCTACCATTCAAGCCAAAGCCATAGGAAGAGGCTTCAAAAGCAAATTTACTGTAGTTCACCCAAGTATAGTGAAGTCCACATCACACATTTATGCTCAAGGTTCGAATATTAAGTCTTTGGGCTTTTTTTTTGGGGGGGGGGGGGGGAAGGTGTGGCAGGGAGGAGAGGAGGTGAAAGCTACTGTTTTACAGTATTCCACCTAAAGTAACTTAAATGGGGCACAGTTACAAAATGACAATAAAACTACCAGAGTGACCTTCAGCTTAATTTTTTTTTAAATCAGTAAAAACTGTTTAGTTAAAAAGCCTCCAACAGCTTGTAAATAACATGCTTCTAATTATGAAAAATGCTTTCTCCTGTTTCTGCTAGTAAAATCCCTTTTGAGGAATGCTGCATGCACATCCTTCTTGCCAATGGAAGACAAAGGGAGAACCCACTGGGAAGATCAGTGCTGGACATTTACCACTGACACACCAGTGTGTAAAGCACCCACACTGCCCTACAGAAAGCAAGGCCTTTACAATACAGGCATGCTCAGGCTTCACCACCTGCACATTAAAAAATGGCATCACTGTTATTCTTCATTAACTCCAGTTAATACCACCTCCTGATAATGCCAAGTTACCTTGCACAAGCTGGGGCTTGGCCAGGCTATTTTAGAAGCAAGGAGCTGTTTAGTAGAAGGCTTCAATGCAAATCATCTTTTCCCAACCCTTATTATAAAGTTTTGATGAGGAATAAAAGAAGAGAGCTTTTCTATGGCTAATTAGCTGTGGACAGTATTCCAAGATCTTAGCGTTCAGACATCGGTTAGACACTAGAACAAAAAGCTGATACCTAACAGCATTGGCTGGAACAGCAGTTAGTTCCCACATGTGTAGTGGTACTTTAGACTTAATCAAGGCTCACTTTTAAAGCTTTGCACCAAGCTAAACCACACAGAAGCTGGTAGTTTGCAGAAGACAGCAAGATGGAGAGATGAGAGAGTAGCAGTCTAAGGTGCTTTCCAGACATGACAGCAGTTCCAAGAGCAGACAGACTTTCTCAGCAGCACAGCAAGTGGAAGAGGTTTATGCTGTAGCTGCCTGTCAGCCAAGTCAGCCAGTTAATGCAGGACTGGAAACAGGCTTATAGCGTTAAGACCATGCTGACTTCAGAGGCAATTGCATGGCTGGCAAAACACCTGTCAGAATCCAGATTTTTATCTGTCAGTGTCACATACACATGGAGCTCTAATGAAAAGTCTGGTCTGACATGGTAAGAGTCCCTTCTGACATTCCATTACCAGAAGCAATATGTTGTATATATCCCCTGGCATACCTTAATTCTTGACATATTAGAAAAATTACTGAGATGCCAACATTAAGTTTGCTGATAAAAACAAGGGTTTTTTACTTAGATTCAATAATTTAGATTATTTAGACACTCCAAATGTGTCATTCTGGGGGAGGCGTGGTTTATGGCTTTGTCTAACAGCAGCTACACAGCACCCGATGTTTCTGACAGTTTTTAAACACAACTCAGATCTTGAGACAGCAAGTACCCCAGAGTCAGTCACGTACCTGCACCAAGCAGCTCTGGGTAGGAGTCCTCTACGCAGAGTTTCTGAGTCACCTTATGAGAAAGGTGAAGGTCACACTGGCTTTGGATCTTGTCTGGCAAGTCTTCCTTCTCGCTATTCCCCTGTGGAGAGGGATCACATTGGTCTCTAGCTGCTCTGCATGCTGAGTGCCTGTCACTTTTGGCTCTCCGATGACACAATCATGTTTAACTACCGGCTTCTGCACAAGCTGTCAGGGAAAGATCCCTTACTGTTTCACCTACCTGCTAATCAAGGCAAGAGTCTCACAAGTGGTTTCAAGCTCTTTAGGTTTATTCAAAAGCAGTACCTACTGCCAAATGTAATGTCTACACCTACATTTGTGTCAGGAAAAGGAAGAGCACGAGACGGCACGGTACACTGCAGATACTCAGAGGAAGGAAGAAGAATCAGTTTAAACAACTTGCGTTACCGAAAGCTCCCGGAGTGTCATCATAAAGGTCGGTTTGGACAAACCCTGCAGCACGAACTCCTCGCACTCAGCGAGCAGGGACAAGCCTCTCCAGCCGAGAGGAACCCGGCGCCCAGCCCGAGCAGCCGCCGACGATCCACGAGGCATCGCCTTGTGACTGCAGCACAGCAAGGGCAGCGGCAAACCGCCGGGAGACGGGGCCGAGCCCCGGGGCAGGCGGCGAGGCGGCACGGACCGCCCGGGCAGGGGAGTCCCGAGTCACCCACGGGGCCCACGCGAGGCCTGCGGGGCGCCCGGCACCGCTCGGAGCCCGGCAGGACCGAGCGCGGACCCTCCCGCGGGCCGGCAGGACCGAGCGCGGACCCTCCCGCGGGCCGCCGCGGACACAAAGAGCGGGAAGGGGCGGCCCCGGCCCAGGGAGCTCAGGCGGCTCCGACCTCTGCGCGGGTCCCTGCCCACCTCAGCGACCCCCGCCCCGGCTCACAGCACGCCCCCGCCCCGCACGGAGCCGAGCTGAGCCGAGCCTCCCCCCGCCCCCAGATCGCTCGCCCGCGGTCACCATCCCACAGCACCCACCGGCCTCGCCGCAGCCGCGGCAGCTCCTTCCCCAGCCGCGCCGCCGCCTTATACCGGGGGCCGGGCGGCGCCAGTGGGCGCCAATCGCGGCCCGGGCAGCAACAGCTGACGGGCGGGGCCCCGCCGCCCTTCCCTCCCTTTCCGTGACAGCCGCGGCGGGTCCCGCCCCGCGAGGTGAGAATGGAATCCCAGAGCAGAATCGCGGAGTCAGAGAATCATAGAGGCATGGAATCGTGGAATCATCGAGGTTGGAAGAGATCTTTAATACCATCCCGTCGAATCGTCCACCCAGCACCACCAAAACCACCCCTAAACCTCTAAATCACATCAGCCAGCACCACATCCAGACACCTCTTCGTCTTAAACACCACCAGGGATAGTGCCGCCACCTCCTCCCTGGGGAACCGATTCCATTGCCTGAGTACCCGAGCAGCCCCGTCTCAGCTTAAAGCCATTTCCTCTGGTCCCCTCACTGTGGGCACGGCAGGAGAGACCGGCCCCCAGCCCACGACAGCCTCCTTTCAGGCAGTTGTAGAGAGTGATGAGATCCACCCGGAGCCTCGTCGGGACTAAATAAACCCAGCCCGCTCAGCCACTTTCCATAGGATATGTTTCCAGTCGGTTCTTGGCGGGTCTCGGCGCCGGCGGCCCGCGGGAGGCGAGGCTGTGCTGAAGGGCTCCCTTGAAGGGCCGCGCTCCTTTCCCGCGCCGCCTCCGCCCTGAGCCCCCCGCGGCGTCGAGGCGCGGGCGTGAGGGCACGGCCGCCCCCGCCGGGACTGGGGGTGTCGGGCGGCGCTGGCGCAGCCCCAGCGCTCTCCTCGCCAGCGCCGCCGGCGAAAAACCCCTCAGACACCTCCGTGACCCCGCAAGAGGCGCCTTCTCGGTTCGCCGGGCAGCGACGGGACAAGGGCGCGGTAAGCGGAGGCCTCGCCTCAGCCGGGCGGCACTGACGGCCCCGCCGGGCCCGGCCGGCCCTCCTTCCGCAGCCCCGAGCAGACAGTGCCGGCCTCCCTGAGGGGTCTGCCTCCAACCTGCAGTGAGCTCTCATTCCCAGTATATACCCATTATATTTGGTAATTCATGCCGTAGTGCCGCAGTTGGTTGTTACTGGAGTAAAAAAGAATATTGCAACTCCTCTGATGTGGTATAGTTACTGATAACACAGATCCCAACTTGTCTGAGGTTCATCTGAAGTCTGGCAAAAATAGTTTTGAGGGAATAGGCTGTGACATAAGATCAAGTTTGCAAGTCACCATGACTTACAGAAAAACTTGTTTTACAACACAGTTTATCTTGGGATTTAACCCCAGTTAGCAAACAAGCTCCCTATTAACAGGATGGGGGAGAGAATCGGATTATTTTATTATTCACTTTTAATTATCAACCCTGCTTTCAGTGAAAATCCAAAACATAGCCCTACACTAGCTACTATGAAGAAAACTCACTCTAGTCTAACCAAAACCAGCATAACTGCAAAATTTTCTATGGAGTAAAACTAATTTTCCCTTCCGTAAATGCAGGGCCCACCATAAGCGTGAAACAAGGTGTATGGTCTCATTCCATTCTCACTCAGTGGAAAGCTGAATATGGCCCAGCACCCACATGGATGCCTCAGCTCCTTTACTTGCTTTCTAAGCCAAGCAGACACAAGTCATCTTTTGCCTGGAAGCTCTACAGCCCCTGTCACATAAGTTGGTGTGTCAGGAACCTTCCTAAGATGACAGGTAACTCTGGATGCTCCCAAATCCTGTCTAGTCAGTTTGCAGCATTAGCAGAGCAGCTGTTTCATGGTACACACTGCCCCAAGCATACCATCCTGTAGCTGGTTGAATCAAAAATGTATGGTGGCATGGAATATCTAAGATATCACAGTTAAGAACATTTTTATAAAAGTCGTTGTTTAATGTAAGATTAACAGTTTAAGCTTTGGATCTAATAAGTGTATTGCAGCATCTGTTTCTACTGTCTTTATGCATCAACCACCATAGAAGAGATTATAAAACACTACTAAACTTTAAAAGCTCATAATCTTTTTTGAAAGAAGTGGAAGAGTAAGCACAGACACTAAATTACTTTCACTGTTGGTAACTAATGCTCTGGATTGTCTGGCAAAATAGTATTGGCCATGGCAGTAACCTTCTGTCAGGTGAGCAGATGCAGAGGTAGCTTTTGGGCCAGTACTTTAATAAGATGTCTAAATCTCATTTTGATACTTGAATCTCCCCAGAGATGCCTGTTTTACTTACATAACCAGGGATGGAGTCTCCACTGTATGTAAGTGTCTCAATCCATTCCAGTGAGAAGGGTCATGCCCTTTTGTACAAAAATCATGAATGCAATTACGACAAAGCTGACTGGTAAAAGCCATCCAATAATAGCACAGCCTTAAGAGAAAAAGACTGGCAATCTCTTTTGGTATAATTTGAAAACTTTTTGCCTTTGAGAAAGTTTTAATAGTCATTTTGTATCTCATATTTAGTAAATGGCACAGAGAACAAAGCATGTTCCTTCACATCAGTTTCTTATCTTTGTAAACGGGCTGCTTGCTCTGCGCAGGCTTGGATGGGAAATTTCCAGTGTGGAGAAAGTACAGGGCTGTTAATGCTTCAAAATCAGTTAGAAGCTCCTCTTACCTTCCCACCTTCACCCATCCCCAGTTAACACTTGAGGCTTTTAGCAGGGCAGGGGTCTAATGATCTCAGATCATGGGGAGCAAAGAATCCAGTGTGTTCTTCACCAGGAGCTGCTGAAGCATACTCAGTTAAAGACATTAAGTAATACGGTTTTCAGCTGTGCTAAGGATGAAAAAATGAGAGTTTTCTCCCATTCACTTACTGTGGCTCCTTAGCTGTGCACAAGTAATGTACAATTGTGGACATGCAACATGCTACTACAGGAGGTATTTTTCTCTTCCCTGGAAAAGAATTACAAGTTTATCAGTAAGATTTCTTCCTCAATACTCATAACCTACATAAACAAATTTGCCAATTTTCTGAATTTATACTATCATTTAAAGCACACACTTCTGCTTCGATGTTTTCATACCACAAGCACTCAAGAGTTTAAACCATTACATGTGCTTCTAGATTTCACTGGAAATTATCCACAGAAGAGTTCTGGAGTCAGTTGTAGTTGCCATTGTCACAGTCATCTGGCACTCTGCTGGAGCTACTCTGACCCAAGCATAGTTTCCAGCAGTGTTGGTTTTAAGTGTTACTAATTATAGAGATTCTTTTGTTTCTCTTCAGGGACTATATCACTGTCAGAGAAATAAATTACCAGATTATGATATGCCTGTATTTTTTTTGTTGTTAGAAATAAATTGCTTCCATTGTTGCAAAATCACATCATGCACTCCTTGTCTGCTAATGTGGCTATTTTAAAAGTGCATATTTTTGGAGTTTCCTTCTGTCAGTTATATCCTGTGCCCTCTAGGTATATTCTTTGTACATTTGTTATGCTTGGATTTTGAACAATTACTGTCAATATTTGTTCCTTTAATTAGGGGCATATGTTGTGTTACTTCTGAAGTGGTGGCCAGTAAAATAACCATGTGCTCCCTCCATTTCCACTTGGAAAGACAGAGAATATGCAGCAGATGCATATTACACATATAATATCTGTTCCATTTCCTGCTGCTCTGTAGCACCCCTTGGTGCAAAACATGTTCAGTAATTGTGCACTCTAGAAAGTTTATCAGGGAAAGAGACCACACAGAACAGTTTTGCAGGTCTGTAGGGGGACTGTTAAAGAGGCCAAAGTGCTGCTGTCTCTATTTGAGATCTAAATGACATCTTGCACCTTTTCTTACAGGTCACTGGAGAGCACATACACAGAGAAAATGGGACCAAGCTGACCCTCTCCAGCAACTTGACAAGGTTTTATGGTTTTTTTTTTATTTCACCTAGAAAAAGTGCATGAGAAATTATTAATCCAGCTCTGTGCATTAAGAGAAATGAAAGTATATTAAGAGTTTGTACAGGTCACAGTTTAATTTTTTTTAAGTTTTGCAAAACCTCAGGGTAATACTAAACCAGGACTTGCTTCTTCTACCAGAGCACGCTGTACATGCCCCCAAAGCTTTTCTTGCATTCTTCTGCTGTGGAACCCTACCAGCTTTCCTTAGCCTTCTGCTTAAGAAAGCATCTGTTGGGGTTTGTACTCAGCTATTTGTGATTTTGGGTATGACTCATGAAGTGTAGAAGCGTTGTTAAGATTAGTGTGGGAATAGACTCACTGTATATCTGAACAGTAGAATCAATCCAGTTCTGCATTAGTGCTAGGAATACCCACCATACCTATTTAAAAGAAAACCCTCAAAAGATAGTTATTATATGACAGCATAATTAAATGATGCATCCTCTAATTCTGATAAGTGCTGTAAGTGGTACTTCATGATGAGAGACTGTGACTGCAGGCCAGGCAAATCCAAAATGGATTGTTTAAAACCCATTTGAGCATAAGCTTTAATTTAGGATTCTGAAGGCTGTAGGCCTTTTTTGGCATAGAACCTAATCTGGGACAAGAAGTGTTTCTGCTTGGATGCCTTGCATTCTGGCCTGAAAAGACAGCTTTTATATGTAATGCCATAGATGATAAAAGGTGAAAACAGTGCTATACATCATACTCACAAGGAAAAGTATCATCTTTATTTTGCTGCAACACTAGGAGATAACTGCAGCTATCTCCTATTCACTTCCACAGCTTCAAAATATGCAAAAAGATGAATTTGCTGTGTTGAACATCTTTGTCTCATGCTTTGGAGGCTGTTTTTGTTCGTGAAACTGATGAATCAAGGTATAAAGCTTTCCTTTGTGCAGCAGTTACTTCTAAAGCTCTCTGCCAGAGTTGTGAAGCCTACTGAGAAAAGACATCTGATGAGAGTGCCAGCATCTCGGGCTCACTCCGTGGATCTGGGTGCAGTCAGTTCCCCATCCTTCCAGGTTATTACTTACCATCCAGCAGTCATTTTAAAACATGTTATTTTACACTTGACACCGGACAGGTTTTAGCAAAAAATCAAATGTTGCTTGGTAATTAGGCTGCAGGCCCAATCTGTAGCAGACAGGAGAGGTGATGGTGTCTTAGTTGAAAGATCTGCAGTGTAACCAACTTCACTTTACAGGAACAGTGTCTGCTTGGCACTACAGGTAACTGTTATCTGAAAAATAGATTCCTTGGTATGCATTTGGAAAGCACATTTGGTAGACTGGTTCAGCACTTCCTTCAATTTGTCACAAAGAGATTTACAAAAAAGCTGCTCCCTGTTGCAAGACTGGAAGCAGAGGCAAAAAGTTTCTATTTGCATTCCTCTCTCATCCATGGATAAAACCCCACATATTTTATGTTCCTATGTGTAGCAGCCTTTTCCTATTCTGAATGAACCTAGCATGCCCTTATTTCCTTCTGTGATCAGTAATGTGGCCCAGAATATGCTTTTCCTTTGGCAAAGCAGTCTCTTTCTTTTAGGACAAACAGTCTGCAATCAGCTTCTGATTGGTTTCTTAGTAGGAAGCTGAAGGTCTGCAAAAATGGAAGATTAGATAAGCACAAGCTGAGCAACCTTCATAGCCTGCAGATAGTCCAGAGCAGCAGGGACTGAAATACAAAAATTATCTTTAAAAACGACACTGCTAGCCATTATGTGTGTGGTTGTGTTTTTTGGTTTCCTTATTTTATGAAGAAACATTTAATGAAAAACAGAGTGATTTAGTGACTTTGTGGAAGAGTTGGTCACATTAACTAATTTTATTAAGTAACTTCTTTCTCCCAGGTGTTAAAAAATCCAATTGTAAAGAAGTATTTTGTGTTTATGTATGGATCTTTTTAGACCTGGGCCGATTTGGAGATAAGTAAGTACTGTATCCTGTACACTGGAACTGAAGCTTTCTTTTTCAAGTTTACCTTTTTAAGTGAATTTGATCAAATAAACAAAAAGTGGCTTTGAACATCTACCAGATTTTTAGCCCTCTCCTTGTTTACTGCTTCCCCAACTTGAGCCATATTTCGTATCTTCAAGACTTGTATCAGATGGGATAGCTGGGGAAACCCAAAGAAAATCTGTTTAGATTGCAAATTTGTGTGTTTACAACACTTTTTTTCTACCTTTTCAGCACACAGAGTAGAATTTGGTCCATATGCTTCACAGTGTACTTGAGTTACATTCAAATAGAAGTAGACATTCAGACTGGAGTAGGATTGTTTTGAGACTGAGCAGTCAAATGTTTAGTAGCTTCTTGGCAGTCTAATTAGACTTTGTCACCATAGTGCTCCTTTTTACAGCAAGTGCTTCCTGAAACAGTGTAAGAGCAGTGGCACAAATCAGTGTCCCCCAGTGCATTGCATTCCTGTGACAGATTGCATTGCAGTGAAACACCTCTCCACATAAAGCCTAGTTTAACCTTCTCTACTGTAGCAAAGAGAAAAAGAAATCCCTTGTTATCTCAACATTTGTGGCAATTTGCCTGACTTAGCTTTGAATTTTAGGAGCACTTCTGAAAACAAATCACAGTAAATAGTTCACTGAAAGTGTTAGCTCTTGGGGAAACCAGAAAACACTACATGGTACTACCTACTCAGAATGGAAATCTAATGAAACATTTGCTACTGCCACTTAGGACTAACTGCTGGTGCTAGGAGAGAAGCTAGGGGTAGTTTAGAGAAAAAAGTGGGGGGTGAGTGATGTAAAAAGGGAAGATGGAAATAGTCTGAAAGCCTAAGCCCAAACTGGCAAATCAATTCAGACAGCTTCATCTAGTCTCTTGATAACTCTGGTCATCTTTTTTTTCTGCAAGTTTCCTGGTAAATTTTGCCTGGATGTTGTTGTTTACTCCTCCTGTTTTCCTGGGAGTAAATATAACTTATGAAACCCAGGACAGGAATATTGCACCAGAGCAATCAGAACATTTAACATAGGCAATATTTAATACATGAAGGAGCTGTTTTATCTACTAGTAGGGAAGACTATTACAGCAGTCTGATTATGAGTAATTGTTGGAGTTGCAATTAAGATTTTCAGATTAATTTCCTGAATACCGGCAATTACTCACTATACTACAAGCTGAGCCATTAGCTGTTTGATGGTGTTTGTTCAAAGGCCTTCCCTCTCCTTCAGATTCCTGCAATTAATCTACCTGTAACTTTCCCCTCTTTCATTTACTTCCATTGTTTCAAGCATCAAGTAAAGATTTTCTTTCTCTTTGTTAGGGTTAGGTGTACTCTCCCTCTGGATATCCGAAACTAGATGTAATTTGGGCTGAGTCTGCTACTGTTGCTGCGTTATTCTCTGTCAAATCCTAAATGTCAGAGTATATGCTTTTTGCTACATTTGAATTTTTGGTAGTCTTTTGTCACCAGTGTAGACAGGGGTAGGAGAGATGAAGAGGGTATGAAATGGAAGTTTGCAGTGGTAGAGGGTGCACTGGTCACTGTGTGAGGATCACATCTCCTGAAGAAGGCCACAAAGCTGCAAGGATCACAGAGTGCAGGGTGTGAATCTTGGGAGAGAACTACAGCTGCAACATACGCAAATCCTTAGAGAAGGGCGAGTTTGCAGAACAAGGAATTCAAGGTGTTAACTCTGCATGGTGAACAGTGCAAGAAGTCAGCATTGGTCCTTGACTGTTTTTTAAAGTAAAATTTTACATCCTTGTTTCATCAGCTGTGATGCTTATTTGAGCAGTGCCAAGCCCCTCCTGGGAGGGCATAGTTATGAGTGCCTGTAAATTGTGGAAGGATCAGAACAATCTTTTCTCTAGTGACCTAGCTGTTTTGTTGGCTCAGCTTTTAGAAAATTCTGTTTTTATAAATTTTTATCCTGATAAATGTGGTTAAGTTGTAGATGCCAAAAGTTCAGTATAAATGTGATTTTTATGGTGCTTTTGTTTGGAATAGCTCTAGTTTAGAAAATCCTTTATTGCAAAATTTATGCAGTGGTAAAGCTGTTCCTACAAAACAGTTTACAGTAGCTGTCAGCATCAGATGTTTTCTAGGCACTACATTTGCCACCTAGCAACCACAGTAGGGTAATTGTGCTGCAAGTCATCAGTGTGTGCAGCCCTGTCAGATAAAGAGACTCAGCTGCAGGATTACCCACCAGTCATTAGTCATTAATGACAAGATATCTTTCTTACAGTACAAAGTGCTCTGGAGATTCCCTAGGGTGAATGCACGGGGCTTCAAAACAGCACTCCATTTTTCATAAATGAAAACCTACATGGTAAAAGAAAACCTATATGGTATTCCTTATGGTGAGGAATATATACTGCATTTCAGAATTCCAGAACTGGAAGTGCATATTCTTTGAAGCTTATATTAATTGCTGTAAGAAATCAGATTCACTGTGCTATGTGGAAAAATATATAATCCTTTAAATAGAGTGACATATTCTTTTTTCCCCTGTCTATTCTCTAGAAGCTCTTATACCCTCTCTGAATACCTGCTCTCCATTTCAGAGACCTCTTTGTTTTTCCTGTGAAGCTTCTCTGCAATTACTCATTACTGCAGCCGTGCTAATGATGGATATTCTGGGCAGCCTGGACGCCCAGAGTGAGACACTGTAGCTGTTCCCATTCTGGCAGCCGGCCATGGCACTGGCAGAGTGCTGGCAAGGACAGCATGCTGTACTGGGGCTTGTGGGGTATTGCAAATTGAGTAACAGGACTTGCAGTGAATGCTGCTGCTGGGAGAGCAGTTACTTATGAACACAGGGTGATTCCCTTAATTCCTTTAGTTTTCTAAAGAGTCAACAACTATGGCAAGAATATTACCTAGAAAAACGGAGAGCAGGCAATCTGAAGGACAAGAAAAATGCTTTAAAAGCTAAAGGAGAATACAGAGCACTGGGAGGCAATGTCAGTATCACCCCAGAAACTTGTGGGCATTATCCCAAACCTTGCTCCTCTCCATTTTACTTGACTTTTTTCTTCTACTTTCCTCCAGACCTATCCTTCTACTGAAGCAAAACCAAATCTACATTTATATTCTGATTACATAGTATATAGCCTAATAAAAATAAACACTACCACCTGTCACTGTCTACACAGGAGCAGCCAGTGACAGAAAAATTGTGGCCTACACTCATATGTTAGCTAATTTACTGTACTGAAAAGGAAAATCTGTGAGTGGAAGTCATGAGAGGGTATTTCAGTGAAAATCACATTTTAAACTAGCTAGTATAAACCTGTTCTTTTCTTTCTGTCTTATTTTCCCCCTGCTTTTTCTCTTTCCTTAACCAAAAACTTTGCTCTGACTTTGTGAGGCTAAGGTAATGGTGGCCATGCAAACAGTAGAAAGAGCTTGTTTGACTGAGCAGCAGTGGGGTTTTTATTCAGTTTTGCACTGTCTAGGTCACTGCTTGTGTTTTTATTCAGCTAGAGATGCTGAACACGATGCTTCTTCAGGTGGTGTGTGCAGTGCTCTCTAATCCCAACTGCCAACTGCAAGCTTGGAGCTGTATTTAATAAAGGTACAACAAAGAGATTCCTTAGCAGCGTGGAAGAGTCAGCTTGAAACACTTAGCTGCACTTACTATACTCTGCTACACCTAGCCTGGTGTACACAGAAACTTTATACACATTTATCAAGTGTTTTGATTTGCTTTTGTCTTTGGTGAAAATTAAACTCTGTTGTAGAGGGATGCTTGCTCCTACTCTGTTGCACTCTTTTCAGGGCAGACTAAACATATTTGTGTTCTAAATGGGTTTTTTTGCCCTCTCTAATTTCCAAGTAAGTTCTAAAGGGACTTGGTCATGCCTATGCATCTAAGGCATTTTCACTCTTTGTAGATACTACATTTGCCCTTCCTCCCAGTTTTTGCTTCACCTCTCCCTTCCAATATGCAGAGAAGTGCCTATAAAAAAAAGCAAAAGAACTGTAATTAGGACACCAAATTGCTAGATACACTTAACAGCAGAATTAGAGATCAAGAACTTGGCACCTTAAATCCATTTTGGCTCAGCTTTCTTGGTTGTTGCTGAATCAGCTTAGGGCACAGCTTTAAAATTCAATCAGCAACCTTATTATTATAAACGGGAAATTTTGTTAGGCTTTTCAGTTGGTGTTCCCTCACAAAGACCCGTCTCTTTTGGAGAATACCTTATACAAACACCCACATTTTCTGCTGTTGATGTGTTCTTTATGAACAGTTCTTTTGTGAGCTAAAGGAGTCACATGAACTGTACCAATGGCTGGAATCATCAGAACTTTGCAAAGCAATGCTGGCAGAACTATTCAAAAGCTCTTCAAATGCTCGTTTCTCCTCATAGCATGAAAGACTGTGCATGATGTAACCCATTCAAATACAGATGACAACTGGGTTTTTTACATAAAATAACAGAAATTTCCAACTTCCACATCCTGTAGTGGTGAGCTTGCCTCTACCTTGTGCCAATGTTAAAGGTGTCCAAGCTTCTCTCTGAAAAACTTTAGTGATTTGCTGCTCCAGGAACGTGCAATAGCTCAGCTATGTCTGCATCACCAGTCTGGAGTGGTGACACATGCAGAACAAAGAGGTGTGAGAGGAGAACATATCACACACAGGAACAAGTGCAGTGACTGGAGTTCCCTTTGGGATCCACCACTGCCATGGTGTGGGAACTGAGGGAACACTTACCAGTGTGTGTGATCAGTGCAAATCTGTTTTCAAACCAGACCAAGTCACACCTTCAGCAGTGACAAGCTCTTGGCCATAATCGTTAGGTGGAATTAAGCCACAGGATAGGTGCACACTTTCTGACCCTCCAGGTACGTTCTGAGTCTCCCCTGGCTGGAGGGACTCTAACAGAATGCTCTGTGTTTTGACTGTGGTGGGAGAAGCCTCCTATAGCCCTGTTAAAAGTTCTGAGTTGATTCCTGCTGACCTCTCTCTAGGCAAGCATCTTTTAAACATATATATATGTGTGTATATATATATGATTCACAGTCTTTGAGCTTTATTTAATGTTCTAGGTCTTAAATTTCTACCTAAAAATAGGTTGCAGCAGCACAGTTTAAAAACAGCAGCACATTAAAATCTCTTGAAGACACAGATTACCATAACACTTTCCTCCCCACTTTTTTTAAAAATGTGCTAAACTTACAGCTGTGTTAGCTAGTTGTCAGCTTGGCTTTTTAACAAGAGTTTAGGAAAATGTTAATCAAACTATAATATTCTAATGAATTGTTAATCTCTCTGGACTAGACAAAAAAGATTACTACAGGATCTCTAATTTTTCTGGGAAATGGGACTGTAGCTCCACGATACTACTTGCTATAGAAAGTGTTTAAATGCATAATGAATCTCTTTGTATTTATATACCATGTGTTAGTTTATTCAGACTTTTGCTTTGCTAGGTTAAGCAACTCAGCTAATGATTTCAATCTGTGATTAAACATGGAAAGGTTCAAAAGCAGTAACTTAAATAATGAGAAATTAATGCGTTTTCATTTAGAATGAGACTAATGCCATGGTTGTCAGATGTATGAAGAGTGAATTAGAATTACGTGGGAAGTCAGACTTTTGCACAGTTGTAAGTTAGACTGGCCAATTGCATAAATAATTTGTTGTATATATATTATTAATGAATAAATAATCACTATTTTCTAGTGCTTCTATTAGATATGTCACATGCCAGCTAGGTTTAAAAAAAAACACCCAAAAAACCCCCAAACAACCTCACAACATTGTGACATAGACTTCCATGAGGAATTTACTAACTCAAGACTCAGATTCAGGTGATAGTGTAGAATCTTCAGTATTATTGCACACATTCATATGAATGAAATGGCTTGGCTGTATAATTCTACAGACCCAAACCCTCTTCATTTTTGGGGTTGCTGAGCTCTCTTAGCTCCCCAGGCAGCCACTGGAATTGCTGTGTGCTCAAATCTTCTGGAAATCCACCCCACTGCAGTGTAATTGTAAACCAGAACACATCCCTGTTCTGCATGGTATCAGACACAGGATTCCAGGTGTTTGGCCTCAAGTAGAAGAATACACATAAAATTGTCCCAGCCATTGCCCTTTTATACATCTTGAAAGCAAGTTATTTTTCTTCTCTAACACAGAGCATAAAAATAACACTGAACTCTCTCATATTCTACTGAAAAGAGTGAAAGAGAAGATCAAATCCATGGAAAGTGATAATGCATAGGAAATTCATGCCTTGATTCCTACAGTATGACAGGTCTGAATGCTTGCACAGTCAGAATCAGGAAAGCAAACACCAACCTATGAAGGAAAAAAGTTAAAAACCAAGATTAGCATTTTCTGGGGGGGAGGGAAATGCAACTTACTATTTTCTTTTCACCACAGTTGTTTAAATAAAATGGAAACACAAAGAAACTGTGAAATTTGTATATTTCTAAAATGTGCAATAGGATTCAAAGTGAATGGTGTCAGGTTACTATCATGGGGAATGAACTTGTGTGCTGCTGTGCCTCACAGATATGGTAGACTGCTGACATCAAACGAAGAAACACAGTAAAAATATAGCACTTATGTGCCGGATGAAAAATGATTAATTTATGACTCTGCAGCTTTGAACATCCTGGCTCTCTTTGAACTGTCAGTTTTCAAAATGCTTTCCAGAGTGCCTCTTTTATTTATCCTCTCTGCACTGAGCAGAGTGTGGAAGTGCTTTCCTTTTTCCCTGAAACTTGCATCTGATTGGAGGTGTGAAGACCAAAGAGAAGTAAAACTGTTCTGAAGAGTCTGTACCAGCCCAGGAAATACCACAAGGCCACCTGAGACACTTCAGCAACCTCTTCATCCAATAAGCCAAAGACGAAAATTCAATTCAGGATCTTTAAATTCAAACTTTTCAATCTTTCAATCTTTCTCTTCATGTAAATAATTGTTTCACGTCACTTCTACCCAGTAGTCTGGATTTGCCTGCCCTGCCGGTTCAAATTAAGTGCATAGTTCTTAAGCAGCTTATTTCAAAATAAGGTGATGCTTCTTTCCCCCCCTTCGCTCTCAGAACCAGTCTTAAAGGAGTAGAACTCAATATCCAGCATAAAGAGAACAGATTGGGGATACAAGCATCCTAAAGTTACTCTAGGACATCTAGACAGTGGAACAATGCAGAACAAAGCAAAATTATTTATTCTTATCATTTGATAGCTACATAACAAAAGAACAGATTTCATAAAATTTGTAGTGTTTGGACTTGGTTTAGACTGAAAGTCTTTTCAGATGGGGGCAGCAGAACAGGGCATTTTAGGGTATCCTCAGTGAGGAAATGTAGCAGACTGTTAGTGGGTTTAAACCTTTGCCAGACAGAAAGCTGAAGTTTGAGGCCTTGCTGCCCTCCAGGCAGTGGGATGCAGTGTTGGCTCTCCCTGGAAAGCGTCCTCCCCTTGCACTCTGCACTGAGTGCATGGCAAGGGCTGGGAACTGAGCGTGTCCCCAGTCCAGTGCTGGATGTCTCACACTGCTCCTGACACAGGGAAAGTCCTCTCTCTTCCACCTTGGGGAATAAGGATCTTGGGGATCCTTACTGCTCGGGGATATTGGGCAGGCTGCTTAATGGTTGGGAAAGAAAACACTTTTAAAATGTAAAGGGCAACATTTCATTTGCTAGATTTTCCCTTTCCACCTATTTTTTGTCTGTTCCATCCTATTTGGTATTACTATATTTTTTATTCCTCTTTTCCATGTCGTGTTTTTTCCTCTCTATACAGCCAATACTGTTTCAATGCCATCTTAAAGACTTCTGCTTTTCCTACTCACCTGTGAACTTATGGGGAATTGGGTTAAAATAAAATTTGTGCTATGTTCATAAGTAATACCAAGAAAAGGAAACTGTACTTTGTGAGTCTGAAGTATATTTTTATAGGTAGGTGAGTTGGTAAACCTCTAAAATAGGAGGCTATTGGAATAGAAATGCTGAGATGAATGTTACTGGAATGACCTGACTGCAAGGAACTGAACTAAATGTTCACTGAAAATAATGAGGAGTTTAAGTATTGGCACAGTAACACAACACTGGTATTTTCATTTGAAGTGTTAGGAGTTGAGTAACTGGATTGACTTGATTTTCTCTCACTTGTTCTGCACTCAGTTCTGCTCAATCTCTGACCCTACACTGCCTGCAATGACCCATGGCCTGCCCTGCTTACCTGAATGGGCACTAGGAAAAAGACTACAGAGCATTCAATTCAGCACACAAACTGCAGCTTGTTAAATTAAAATAAGCAGTTCTGTTATCTATGAAATGAAGAAAATAATGTGAGAACAGAAAAATTGCAATCTGCCAGATTCTCTGAAAGAACTGACCAACTTATTCTTGCATATTTCTGCAGCTAGTGCTCTTTGAGGTTGGCATGACAGCTCTAACCATTGATCTCTGCATTTTAGCACTAATCAAACTGATACCACTTTTGAACCCAAAGTTGTACAGAAGCTGATTGCATAGCTTCATAATTCCAAAATTCCAAATTATAATTATATTTCGATAAAATGTTTATTTTGAAGAAATACTAAGAGCCTTATCTTTTACTCTTCCTGGCTGCACTGGTATGTAACCAGGTTAAAAATAGTGCTTGTCTCATGATGTTTCCAGAAACCTTTGGGTGTCTCTTCTGTGTTGGATCAACAGTGTGCAGTGAACCAGACAGTCTCATGTCCCTGTGGTTGTAGTGCAGTGTCTGATTCTGTGCGTGCAAGGAACTGCTCCAACAGGCATTCAGTTCATGTCAAAGACATTCAGAATAGCAGGAGGATTTTCATACTCAGGGCATCCTTTTTGAAGAAGGGCCTAAAAAAAAAATTGCTGCTGGCAGAAAGGGAGATGCACTGACAATTCCTGAGCAAGGATTAGCATTCCTTTTCCTGTGTCTGTGAGTCAGCTTTAGCTGACTTGACCTTTTATTCTTTATTTGCTTTTGCATTTTCATTGATGTTGAGCCCTCAGTGGGTAGAGACAGTGATTAAATTCTTCCCAAGGCTCTGAAGCGGGATTTGGCAATTGAAGTACGATAACTCAGTGAATGGCTGTGCAATTCAACCAGCCAAGGGCCAATGCAGATACATTGTGGCAGCACTGTATGATTCCCTAGAATATCTCCACAATAAACAGAGCTGGTTTTTTCAGTCCTTTACTGGTGAGGCAGATATCCTGGTGGTTTTGATGGCTGTCAGATCTTATTCACAGAAAAATTAACTATGAGCCAAAACTCACCATGGTAATCTAAGCTGCAAGACTTTCAAATGTCTAGGCTGACAATCAATGGAAGGATTGTTCAATGAGAGGCATTTCCATCCTTTATATGTTTTAATAAATTGTCAAGGCTAAAACCTTTTTTCCTTTTCTTAAAAAAATGTGCAAGATGCTAATGAAAAACTGCTCAGGTCAGTCCCTATGTGCAGCAGGAGTCAGGTTTTGAAAAGTCGAGGGGAAATGGTTTTTCAAAGTGACCAATGATTTGGGTACCTCTGTTTCCAGAACTGAATGTGACACACCTAAAAGGAACTCATCTTTCAGCATGGTGTTCCTGGTCCCTGGTCACAAGCATTTGGGGATTATGGTATTGTCTCATCACCAGTTCAGTGCTGCAGAGCTGCCAGCAGCAGGAGCAGCTTGGATTCATCCATGGACTCTGCTTCTGGCGAGAGAGAGGCAGCCGCAGGCAGGGTCGCTGCAGAAGCCTGTGTGGCCCACAGAGGTGTCGAGATCTGTATTTCACAGGTGTAACTGTGACACCTCAGGATGCTTTCCTAGGACGTGTGTTGTGAGTTCCCTTGGGTCCATTGGGATCAGCCATCCCAGCTGAGGCCTCTCCCGAGTTCTTGTGCACCCACAGCTTCCTCGCTGGTGAGGAGGTACAGGAATAGAAAAGATTGTTGCTGCTGGTGTAATGTTGGAGAACAGTGTGAGCCTTCCTTGGGGCCTGGAATAAAAGTGAAAGTAGGTCACTTCTCTTCATTTGGATAGGTACTCAGCACATTATCCAATTAAATTATTCTCTTTTTAAATATTTCCAGAAATTGTGACCTAAATGGGTCTCTTTCGTATCTAACTGGTAAAAAAACCCATCTCTTTTGATGTACCCAAGAGATGTTTTAACTTGCCTCTCTTACAAGTGTGGCAAATGGCAAGGAAACCCCCTTCCCTTCTGCTGGAGGCATTGTTCTTGGCTCCTGTCTAACACTGAGGCAGAAGAGGTGTTCTGATTTTGCTCCTAACACAATCTCTGTGTGACCATCCCTGAATTTCACTGAAATCAGGTGGTCCATCAGGAGCCCTTTCCCGGAGTTATCATGACATGTTAATAAACCAGCATGTTTATTTGTATGGAAATCAGAAATGTGCAAATCAGTCTGTTAAAATATACTGAATGTTTGTTTTTAAAGTTTCAGATTAAATGTACAGAGTATAGGTTTACTGGTTTTGTCTTGTCAATCCACCAACACTAACAGATGCATGAAATGTGAAAGGTGTTTTCCTAATGGTTTACAGTAATTTCAGTGAACATGTATCTACTGTTTCTTGTGTGTATTAAGACTATCTTGAAACCCAAATGCTGATTGCATAGGTATCATGAGGAAACATGCTTTTATGACCACATAATGACCACTACAACCACATAAAATGTGAATAATCTAAATTGTTGTAAGTTTCAGAGCACTGTTATTCCTTAATGACCAGCAGATCTGAATAAATGTATTATATCGATCAGCTCTTTATTATAGTCCTACCTACAGGAATTAAAACCCAGGGTGAATAGAGGAAAAATGTCATCCAAATAGATGTGAAGAAGTTCAGTCCTGAGCACAGTAGATTCATATTTGTAAAATATTCTGCCTTATAATGCATCATTTCATTTGTTTTTAAGCCAATTTCATTTCAGTTTTTCAGATTATTTGGTGCAAGAAGGGAACTGGATTGGACTTAGAATCCAATAAATATTGAGCTGTGTTGTTCTGATGTGCTTTCTGGTTGTATTCCATCTACCCTACACACTGATGGTAGGTCAAGCTATATTGGCTCTACCAATATAGATACTGTGTTCAATAGACCTTCATACGCACAGGCAATGGAGATGTTTTTAATTAAAACATATGATGATTCAAATCAAAGATAAACTAGTGCAATAAAATGCAAATTTCAAACACAGTTCTGTAGTTCTGTTAGTTCTCTTTTCAAGAATGTATTTCAATTCCATCTTTTACAGGGTTATGACTTTGCCTTTTGAACAACGTATCCCAAAGATCAACTCTTTTTCCCTTTCCTCTCTTGTCTATATAATGTTTAATTCCAAATGTATTGCGAAATCCAGATCAAAAAGAACTTGTATGAGATCTAAAATTCTGTAATTTACAGAAAAAGAACTACTTGCTTCTTAATGCTTAGATCTACCTCTGCTGTCATATTATATTTCAATTGTAAAGATTTATTTTGCCTGGACCAATTCCAAACTAAACCTTAATGCTGCAATCTCAGCAGATGCTGATATTTTCAAATAAAAATGATTCATTTGTATGTTTAGAGAGCATCTATCTCTAGGTTTAATATCTAAGTTTATAAATTTGGAAGGAAGACTCTTGTGATGATAAGTTTCTAAAATACTGCACTGGATGTGGCAATTTATTGGCAGAGTACAGCTCTTAGTCATTCAGGTCAGGTCAGAACTGTAAATACAATCTGCATTAATATGACGAAAGAGCAGATCTGAAATGTTATTAATCAGTCTGTGACTGAAGACAGTCATCACTACCCTTAAACTTGATGGAGGGGAGGGCAGGGCAGCAGAAAGGAGGGGGAAGGAACTACATGGAGTCGACTGCTGACATTGTCCATGTGACACAGGAAAAAGTCTGATTTTTCCATAAGATTCCTTCCTGGAAAATTTGGACTTGGCCAGTATAAAAGAATTAGCTTTCCTGTGAAGGGCATTATTTGCCAGACTAACCTTAAAATGTGTAGCAAACCCAAAAGAAATTACAAAAAAAATACAGGTGTGGAAGAAAAAAAAATTCATTTTTATAATTTATCCACAGAACATTTTTAAGCCTGCTGTATGTCGCTTTCGCCTTTCAAGGACTAGGATAATAAAGATATTTTTATTCTCTTCCCTCTCCTCATCCACTGCCTAAAATATCCCAGCCAGCAGAATGGATTAGCATTTTCTGCTCCATAGAGCTTGATAAGGAAGAGTTCAGTCTGCAGAGGTGCCGAGAACTTCCCTGGCCCTGCTTTACAAGAATCAGAAGTTTGGGACCAGAGGATTAGGCAGTAGAATCAATATTTTTGTTCTAATTTTGCCATGCTACAAAGGACTCTAGAGTCTTTTAAACCAAGGAGAAAGTTTGCTGCATATTTTTGGTACTACCACTGTGTAGTTTGCTTTGTGTGGAAAGTAACATCAGCCCTGCTCTCTGCTTTCAGTCAGTGCCTAAAGGGACAATATCTTCATCTGCTGCTTTCTATTTATGGCATGACCGAGGGCAGCCCTTTAAACCACTTGCCAAATTGTTTCTAAAGGTCACCAAAGACCTGCTCAGCTTGATGAAGTTTCATTTATGAGTTTCAAAATTTTTGAGATGTGGAAAGAAAATTTTAAAATGAGTCGACTGTATTATATCTTCAGCAAAAAAAACTTCTTTAGGTAGATTTTCAACATCTTTTCCAGTAAAAAACATTTTTAAAGTATATTTTCATTTAAATGAGGCCTTCTTTTTTAAAGGGTGTGCATGGATCCATCGTCAAATGTATTGTTTTAAAAAGTTACCTTCTCAGGACATGCCACCTGTAATGGTGCCTCTGGTGCAAACACTGCCCCACTGGACTTTGGAATTTGCCAAGGTATATCCAGGATGGGTCTCTGCTTGAGTGCCTGTGGCATTCAGACTGTGAAGTGTTTGGAGGCTGTTTTGGAACAGGGTGTAATCAGTATTCCTGGAGTACAGATAAATGCACACTGAGTTTGGAGAGCCTCACCTCCAGTCTGACTGTCCAAGATCAGGGTGGAGCCATCTTGAACTGCAGATTTCAGACGAAACTGTTATAAATGATGAGTAGATACCAGAAGCGCTGGTGCATTATGGTATCGGCTTGTTTGACATTTGAAATATTTTTGCATCCAAACCACCATAGCCAGGTTATTGCACATAAAGTATAAATATGAACCAGCATGAAATAGATGTATTGATATAAATTTACTCCTCACATAATATGAAGAACCACAGCTCATTTAATGCAAGAAAGAGAAAGTAATTAGTATTTCTTTATGGCTCCCAAGTGGCAGCTAATTTCAGCTAACGTAAGCAGATAGTGGATATCTCACAGATGGGCAAAGGATATGAAAATATGCTTCCCCTTTTGCTGAGGATAACCCTCACACTCACAGCTGGAAATAACTAACTTCTGGCATTGCTTTGCTTCAGGGAATAAACCTTTGTAGGAATGCAACAGATCAAATCACAATGAGCAACTCTAAATTAGACACTTTGTACTACTACACTGAACATGTAATTACAAATAATAGCTCTGCTGCTGTGTGAATCTTTCTCAGATATAGTGCATGTGCACACATTGTCATGGGATAATTACATATAACATTGTAAATGCCCAGCTGTTTGAGGGATATCCTTCCAATTTCTGGGTCTGTTTCTCCTCCATCTCCACCAAAAACTAAGTTTACCCGTGCTACAAACATGTTATGCAGCATCTGTATACAGCCAAGGTCACTTTGGCCATCTTGTTCTGTGGAGAATATATTTCACTGGTTTGGTTTAGTCCACTACTCCGTGGAGAAAAATGTAAAGCCAGAAAAAAAATAGCATTTGCCTTTGAATAAAATTCTTATGTTTGCTTTGTATATTGAAAACTGCATTTAAGGCTGAGTAAAACAATTATCTTAGTTTCTTCCTAATCATCTTGAACTGATTGCAAGAGTTTTTCAAGTGTAGTTGCTTTTCTTCATCTTTTTAAATGTCCTTGTTCCACTCCTAGAGGGAGATTTTCTGTACTCAACAAACCTTAAAAAAACCACTGCCAAAATGTGATTGTTGAAGATAAACAGTAAATAGCAGTGTGAGTAGCTGCAGCCTGCAGTGCCCTGTGAGCCCAGGCTGGCGTGTTTGTGCTGCACTCGCAGACTGCCTGCAGCAGGAGCACAGCTGTCTCTTTGACCCAAAGAGTGATTATTTTTCATTCTCTGTCCTGCCTATTTTTGTTGTCTGGCACTAGCCCCAGTGGCTGGAGCAGTATATCATCACAATATCTCAAACCCAAGTTCTGATGTTAGTTCCCAGCACTATTAAAATCTTCTGCCTCCTGAGTTTGTCACTTCTTCCTATATTTGCACCAACATTCTGGAGGTACTGCACAGATCATGAGGCATAAAGATAGCTGCCTTCTTTAGGCAGGACAAAGCTTGTCTTGTGCTGGCAAGTCTGATATTGGCTGTAGCTGTAGATTTGGCTCCTGTCCTCAAGAGAAGGAATCCTGAGTAGTTTTGTGGCAATGAAATAATTTCTGAATCAGCTGGTGTAGTGCAATAAGGTCTGTGCTCACAAGATAATCTCTTTAAGATTGCATTAGCGTTCTGTTCTATATATTTTGGTGGTTTTCAATGTGTGAGGGCTTTCACCTGACATGTACTGAAAGTGCTTTGTCAGAGTAAAACCAAACTAAAGGGGAAAGAGGGGAAGCTCTGTCAACTTCGTCTGTACTTAGTATGAAGCTTCTAAAGCTTCCTGCTTGGCAAGAAATTTAAATAAACAGCTCCACAAATGTAAAGATATGATGATATCTAAGTACAACAAACAGCTAAGTGCAGGGGATGAAAGTTCATTAGTTTTTTTGAAGTGTTTTGAGGGAATTCTGAAGCAGGCTGTCTCTAATACCATCTCTTTGCTAATACTCTTGTCATTACACACCAAGCTGAAGACCTGAGCAGTTGTGCAGGAGCTCCTCAGGGAGAGAACCCAGGAGCTGCCAGACCCCATTTCCCAGCCTCTCTTTCCAGTAGGTGGCAAAGATTGAGGCCTAATTTAGTGCCCATTTCCATTGAACTAAACTGCTGGTTTAGTATTGATTTCAGTGGAGCAAAACAAGGTCCTTGCAGTTCTAACTGCAGGTATAATATATGGAAACTGAATAGATACAGCTGAGGGCAAAATTAATTCCACTGTTTGGAGAGAGGGAGAAAGTTGTACATTTGCAATTACGAGGAATGAAAAATATTTTGAATTAGTCACAGGACATTTGATGTCTTAATAGCACAATTTAAGACTCTAACAAAAATAAACTCTGCTTGTTCAGAAATTTGTATCAAGGTAGCAATAAATAGGCTGAGCTAGATCCTGTAGAAATATTTGTGTTCTCACTGGTTTCAAAGCATCGCTCATCTACAATTATGTGTTTGTAATAAACCACAATTGAAGGCTGAATTGTAAAAATAGAGAAGATTATTTCACTGCTGACACAGGACTAGTTCAATATCCAAACCTGAACATCTACTTTCTGTAAGTGCATCAATATCACTGCTTCAGTAAGAAAGGTATAGAGAAGTTTGGTTTTTTAAGCAAACCCTTAGCAGCATTCCATGGCTGATTTCTGCTGTTGTCATACATTTTCAAGCACAAGATGTAAGAAATACTTCTGAATTCAAAAGTACCCTTATCATCACACAAATTCTTGTGTAAGGGGAAAACTCATGCTGCAGTTTTGTGGAGCTCCAAATGTAATGATTTGAGAAAACTTTTCCCAGCATAGTGACTTTCTTGCACAGAACTGATGTTTATTTATTTACTTTATGATTTTGTGTATATTCAAAATTTCTGCAATTTTGAAATAGCCCCAAGCTATTTCTCCAATTTTTCAATCACAATCTCTACATTTAGGCTCTAATGTTTAATTGAGCATCTTGTGGTGGTGCTTCAGTGATTTAAATGATTGCACACAGATTGTCAGCATGCTGCAGTTGCTTTGAAATTCATTTCCCATAAATGTTTTTGCAGCTAAATAGAATTCTTGGTCTTGCATCTGTATTCAAAGGGCATCAAGTCTCCCTATAGCCTGTGAGATAGAACTCCAGCTGAATAGTCACAGAATTATTTAAAAATAATTATTTGAGTAATCCATTGTATGATGGAGCACAAAATAGAATCAGAAGAAGAACTGAATGTGCAGTTCCCCAGTGTCCTGAAAGCCCTTACTAACAGCAATTAGAAACTCTGGCAGCAGAAAATTGCAAATGTGATTAACCTTAAATGGAAACAATTTTATTAAACTAAAGATCTGATTAGTGACTGAACTGCACAATGCAGATTTTCCAGCAGGGGTTACAATAGTACCCTAGCCTACAATTTAATGCTGATATGAGTTAATTTGTTTCTTTGCATAAATGCTGTGGTAAAGAAATTTTTTTAAACCAAAAATGTCCATCCTTAAAATAATTTCTAGTGGATCTCTTGTTGCTAGTCCATGGGCTGTGTTGGAAATTACTTACAGAACATTAGGAAAAAAGAGGAAGATGTCAACTCATAGCCACTGATGGGCATCTCTTGTTTTCTGGGGTAGGTATAGCAATAGGTATTGCTGCCTCCCTTCCACTCTCTGTAGTGATATTACAAAATATCTCAGTTTATCTCCAGTATCTTTCCTTCCACATTGCCCAGCAGAATTAGGGAACAGTCCCTGTTTGCAAGCTGTAAGAAATTCTGAGGTTATGAGCAATACTGTTCCATAAATTCCTTGCCTGTTTGTTTTTAAGCTGTTTTCACATTCAGAACTACCCAGCCAAGGTGTGACAAACAGAGACAGAATATCTTAGCCAATGTCTAATGCAGTCATTGCTTTTATTTGTTCAGTTTGTTCATATTAGGCTTCTCCAGAGAGCTCATGACACCCCTGGAATCAAGCTCTTATGTAAGAATCCCCACAGATCCTAACCCAATATGCTCGGTTTTATGAAAGCAGAGAATGAAGGCACAGCTCATGGACAAGGGAAGACCACAGTTGATGTATAAAAACCAGTAAGGCAAGACCTGCTTCATTTGTAATTGCCAGGGATGTTATTCCTCAAGGCTTCTTTCTATAGCCATATTCTATACAGTTGAAGAAGAGTCTACAAAGAAAAGATTTTACCCTAAATTGACACATCCTCACTTTTCCTTTCCAAACATTTGGCCAGTTTTCTGTGGAGATTAGGTAGCACAACATAGCAGTCTTTATGAATGTATGTGTGTGGGTGGAAGCAAAGTCCTGTTTAGCATTTCATGTAGGAAGTGAAATGTTTCTGCAATCCATCAGCAAAATAAAATCTATGTGCCTTTTGATATTTCAAGGCTTGTTATCACAGTGCAGTGATGTAGACTTAGACATACACTGAGCTTTTCTTGTGGGGAATCCAGTTTTTGTTTTGTGTTTGGGTGAGAGTAGTTCATTCCTTCCAGAGGAATGAATGGAGCATTGTGTGTGTGGTGTGGGGATGTCCAGTCCTCACTCGTGAGACTTCTGGCATTATAACAGCCTCTTTTGTGAGGGAACAATGTTCCTCTGCCACTGCTCTCCCAGTTCCCTGGCCAGTGCTGCAGTCCATGCAGTCCTTCTGCACTGCTGCCATGTGTCTGCCTCTCCACTCCCCAGCACTTTCAATGGGAAAGGAATCTTGTTGCTCATTCAGAAGCTGGGAATGCAGCTCATTAGAATCTTGGCAGCATGAATGAGGCTTGTAATTTAACACCAGATCTCATTATGGCTCAACAGAAGATAAAAATTGTCAGATAGGAAGCAAAACCAGGACGTGATGGATTTAGTAGTCTCTTTTTTTCCCCCTCTATTTTAATATGCTTTTTGGATATGAAGAAGGAGAGTTTAAACCTCTCACTGAAGTGTTTTTAAAAGTGATCTCATTTCTTCTAGATCTCCAACATTACTGTGCTGCCCTCTTTCTGCCAGAGAATCAAAAGGTGCTTAAGGAAATTAAGTGATACAGATATGATGCAAGAGTTGAATGGCAACTCCCTTAGCAGGGGAAATGAGTTATATTTATACATTTTCCTTCAATTCCCAGAGTGTCTCTAGGACATCACATAAAGGATGCCACACTTCCTGCCAATTCTGGGGTGAAATTCTTTGAGCCTTAAGGAATGTGCACAATCCTCCTGTCAAAATCCTGTGCACATTCTGGAAAAAGGCACAATTTGCTCACTTCTCAATTTATACTCCTGGCTAGTATGTTACTGCTGAATTCCTTTGATTTTGAATTATTCCATGTTACAGTTTTAGGCCTGTTTTACACCTCTGTGTGATGTCATCCCTACCCACATCCTCCCACTCCTTTAGGCAGACCTGCTGCTGTACTTATTTTTTGCCATCTTTTCTAAAAGCACAAGTTCTCTGTACATATAACTATTCATATACTGCAGTTACAGGTGGGGAAAATGCTTTGTTGGCTTCTGTGTAGTGCTTTTTCCTGATGAAAGCTAAGAAGACTGCAGTTGGGTAAGTTATTGCTAGTGGCAGAAGATTCTCATGGTACAAACATTCATTCCCTCCCTCAACCCGTGTGAGTCCTGCCAGGGTAACACCACAGGGAGGGAAACAGGCAGGTCTTTCTGGCACTGCTTTAGTCTTGAAAACCTTGCTGATGGAAATCTACAGTAAAACCATCAGCACTAGGAGAGCATCATTTACAGCGATGCAATCAGGCACAGTCGCTCTCTTCATTCCCAAAATGAAGGAATGAGGAGAGAAAAGAATCCTGAGACAATCTGCTATGACCATTGCAAAGGCACTGGTACAAGGAAGAAGGTACTCACTACCCCTTTTAGCCTCTGTTGTAGCAGTTCACTGAGTTTGAAATTAATATGAAGAAACAAAATCAGAATCAAGTAAAAACCAAAAACATGGTGAAAACTAGCAAGTTGAGGTTCTATTATTGAGAGAGAAAGAAAGGAGCTTTATCTCCACTGTTCAAGTTGCAGATACAGCTATGTCATCTCTGTATAGATTTTAATTTGATGTTAACTGTATCCATTTCTGTGATACCTTCTATTTTAACAGGTATTCTTCTGCAATTATGCTGTACGAGTCTCTGTACTCATGTCATCCATACTTACAGGTGCAAAGTTCCACTTTCACAGTAAATTGAAGTACTGAGTGTCTGTGAGTTAAGTGACACTGCTTCACTAGATGTGTTTAAGCCAGTGTTGTCAGAAAAACTGGAAGATATTTTAATGAAAAACCACCAATTATGATTGTAGTTATTACAAGGAATAAGCTGTCTGCATTTGTTCAGCTTGTCATTTTTGAGCATTTAGAGTACCAGGTATTGACATCTATATCCTAGAATAAATAGAATTTTGAAATTACTCAAATCATACTGAAATTAATTTTTAAGAGTCTGAAGCAGCTTTTAATGTTTAACCATGAGTATCTGCAGTAGCTGAGCTGCAATGAGACAATCTATAGAAATTAAATTAGTGTCCTTGAAGTGATTTCCACTAATTTAACTAGATTGGATATGATTCATTTTGTTTTAATTTAAACTGCAGTTTAGACTCTGTAGCTTTCCTGTGTGAGAAAGGCCTCAGAAGTGAAAGTACACCAGAATGCAATCTCATCCAGCCCAGCACATTGAATATCACTTGTTTTAAATTGCATCTTTCTTGTCATAGGGGATGAGGAGGTGCCAAGTCACAACACAAGAGCCGTGGTTAAGTCATCTCTACAGTCTGGCAGGAATGAAACTGGCAGTGTCACCCGTCTTCCTTTGTTCCTTTGCAGACACGTTTGGGTTTTACCCTGTGCTCTGAGCTCAAGGCTGGGTGTGCTCTCTTCAGTGCACTTTGCACCTGTGTTTTCTTGGAGCACAGACTTCAAGGGCTTTCCAAACCTGCCAGCCTTTGATGCAGTAAGTTGTGACTGCAAATAATGGAACTGTAGAAAAGTGTGTGTTCCCTCCTTTATTAAACAAAACGCAGAAGTGCAGGGTTTGGTAAAGGAAATCATAAATTACAGAGGTGAGCACTTTTTAAAGGATGCCATCTCTTGTCACCTGATTTGTGCCGTTTTGGGGTGACTGTTTTAACAGTTCAGATGCCTTAGATGCATGAAATTAGGTGGGATGAATATGGGTCTAAACCAGTTTCAGCCAATTACCTGATTTGCTATGGCTTCTGCAGCTAATAGTGCATAAAAATAACTGTAGCAAATATAGAGGCTCCAACAAATAGGCCAATGTTTCAGGTTTATGTCAAATAAAGAGTCTTACCATTTCCCCTGCATGCTGGATCGTTGCCTGAGGTCCAAGAGCTGGTGCAGTGTGAGCACTGCAGCAAGTTCTGTACTGTCAGCACTAATTGCTGTGGAAGGGCAATGGACAGTGAGTTCTGAGTGAACAGGTACCTGAACTGACTGGGGAGGGGAAGCAGAGCCCTGCCATCACCATAGGTTCTGATAAGTAAGTACTAGTGCTTTATACAAGTGCAGGTACTCACAGCAGGACTCTGTGACACTTACAGTGGTGGTGGTTGTGTGAATAGGGACGGACACCAGAAAAGCTTCAACCTTTTTATGAAAAACTTAAGTAATTTCTCTAATCTAAAAAGTACACCCAGCCAGTAAGGCAGACTGGTGATTTCAGCATATGCCATGCTGCCTAGATGTTTTGGGCAGAATCAAAAATGTTTGCAGGCCAATGATCATTTTAAAAAACCAAATTCTGTAAGACTTAAACTGATTTTGTTCATCTACGGTACAGGCTGTGGTGCTGTCATCTGTTTTTGTTAGGGCATCACTAAAAAAGCCATGCTAGGAACTTGCTATGGTTACCAGGCATTTACTGGAGTGGGTAAGTTATTAGAAGGGGTTATTTTAGCTATTTAGGCTTGGGTACTGGATTTGGAAGTGTCTTCCTTCTGCTTTCAAATGTTTTACTGGGGTATTTCATGGAGTATTAGTGTTCTCTAACTCCTGTGTTTAGAAAATACATATGAAAATGTTCATTTTATGATTAAACATCTGGAAAGGGTAAAGTATTAACCTGTATACAACCAGCCTAGTTGTATGAAATGTAACAGAGAGGTATACAAGATGTCTCTGGAGTGTTCTGGGTTTCCTGTTTCAAAATGTCAGCTGGATGATAGGGGTATGAAAAGAGACAACTCTTCAGGGCTTTGAAGTTCTTTTTAAAAATTTTGTCAAGTTTTCCTAATACCAAGCAAACCTAGTAGCAGATGTTGCTTTTCTAGTCTAATATATATCCAGTGTACATTTTTGTCACTGCTGATGGCAGCAGAGATTCCTCATGGTCTGTTGCTTTCAATGAAATAGGGACAAAGGACAGGATCCGATAACTCTGCTGTGGGGTTGACTCATCCACACTCCTAGAGATCCTGGAGATTCCTGCCCTGGGATTTCCTAGCATACCTCATTAAATCCGATATTGTCTCCTGTGGGAGGAAAGCAATACAGGGCCTGAAATTTAACATACTCCCTATAAGGTACTCAGAGGAAAGATGTTTGCCAATGTTTTGTTTATTTTAAATTGAAAAGAGATTGTGGCTCTCTGGATTTTTTAAGTTGAAAGATACTTTAATACTTTAAGCTTATTTTTCACTTTATAGAAGAGTTAAAATGTTATTTAAAACATTGCTAAGCAGTTATGTCCTAGATACAAACTACCCAGTTCTCTCCTTACATGTAAGCTCAGCAAAGCTCAGTATGTCGTGGTGCTCCTGGCTGCAAGGCAATATCTAGGCATGTTTGATGGGGAATTACATGCCCTAGAAAGAAAATTAATAAAGATATCTGCTTTTAACTCCTACATTTTCTACCTAGTTCTTTCTGTGAATTAAAAGCATGTATTTCAATATATGCAACGCTAACACTTAAAATTACACAGTCGGTTTTTTTGTCATGTCCAGGACATCAGTAACTCAAGCAATTCATGGGAGAGTGGGAACATTGGTATTATCTCTTCCAGATGAGCTGGAGCAGAGTAAATAGGTTGCACACAGCTCTGAAAAAGGGATTGTTTCAAAGGGATCCTTTCAGCTGCAAGCCATGATGTCATCCCCTCTGAAGAGCTGCCCAGGCCTGCAGCTCTGGGAGGGCTCCCAGTGCTTGTCCTGGGGCTCCTGGACAGACTCCAGTATTCGGCTATGGCTTGGGATGCTGGGTGAGTGGAATCTTCACATTGGAGCTGGAGGTGAGAAGCAGAGTTGTTAGTGATGCTGGCAAGGTGGCTATGAAATGAAGTATTTATATTGCATCCTTTAAGAATCCAAGGTGTTTTCATACAGCCATTCTTTGTGGCAGTACAACCAAAGTTCCTGGTGCTTTTCTTTTGAGCCTGAAATCCTGGACCTTGCATAAAGGGATCTCATTTTCCACACAAGCAGAAGCATCAGTTCTAAGAAAACTCTTTGCTAGAGAATGGAGCTGTATTCAAAACAGGGCAAGGAGCTGGCAAGGAGCTGTGTGCCCTGCAGGCAGCACTGCCATTGTTAGGCAAGAGAATCTGCAGCTGTGTGTGTGCTACTGGTCCGTAATCATTAGTAGTGATTTCTCTTCAACAGAGACAAGAAATCTATTTACATTATATTACTTAATAAATACATCTAATGTAACAGACTTGAAGGTGGTGCTATTTTTTTTCTTTTGGTTTTGGGTTTGGTTTTTTTTTTCTTCTGGGGAAGAAGCTAGAAGAATACTCAGTCAGCTTTGCAGCCCAGGCTGCAGGTGCTGCTGTCCTGCTTGCAGTCTTGCAGAGAGTTAACAGCATTTACTGCTGCACACACAAGGACTGGACACACTGGCTCCTCTGGGCTCTGTGACCTTGCCAGACTAGCAAAACTTCACAGGTCCTGTATAGCTGCCTGGAGGGACACTGCATGCTTGTGTGCTGGACACAGGTTCCAGTCCAAGGGAGCCAGCATTCCAGCCTCTGAGCTGAGCAGAGCTCACTTTTCATTCTGGAATAAGTGGCAGAAGAGGTTTTTTTTCAGCTGTTGTTTGTTCTGGCAGCAGTGTGGTCACTTGGCTTTTTTAAAGACGTGGCTCCTTCTGTTCCTGACCCCGTGGTCTGGCACACAGTAACTAAACCTTCAGCACCAGCATGTTACATCAGGAATGTACTCTGACATATGCCATGGAAGATAACAAATGATGCACAGTCCATACAAGGGTGTACCAGAAATAACCAGAATTATAGCAAACATCTCAAAAGCTGTTTCTGAGTCCCTCCTTCTTAGACAGAGGCAATCCTGTTTCATGAGAACTCCAGAGGGAATATGGAGAGACAGGAGAGTAGCAGGGTGCTATTTTAATTAATATAATCCTCAACCAGAATGTCTTAACATATCTTATCATCCTTTCTACAGCTTCTCTTTGTCTGTCTCTCTTTGGCTTAAGCAAATGGCTTACTGCTGCTCCCTTTGCCTTGCACAGAAGGTAAACACAAATTGTGAGGAAAGAGAGCACAGATACCTTGCTGACTTGAGTATTTGCACAGGTGAAAGGTGTACCTTTCCTGTTTGTAAGCCTTGACAAAGGCTACTGCAGGTGTTTAAGTACTCCTTGTCTGCTTCTCTGACTGTGCGGACATTGCCTGTGGACCATTCTGAAGTCACAGGAAAATCCTGCCATGGGTTGTGCTGTACATTCTTGTGAAGTCTGAAGCTCCACAGAGGTCTCCCAGGTACATCCATGCGGGGCAGCAGCTGCAGGGAGGCACCAGGGAAGCCCTGCCATGGGGGAGCCTCTTGCACTTCCCATCTTTAGCAGCATGTCCAGGGTCTTTCACGCCCTTCTCTTAGTGCTGATCTCTTGTGAGCTCTAGTAATCTTCTAGGGCAGCACTCTGGCCCTTCACTTAAAAGGACATCCAATGCTGTGAGGCACATAAATGAATGAAAGTCCTAAAAGCTGACACTCAAGTGCCTTTGGTAGGATTCTGATAATAGACTGTCCTAATAAGGTGCTGTAGCTCTATTTTTTGCACTATTGTATTTCTCAGATACAAATTTTATCTAATTCAAGCAATAAAGGATAGTGTGATGGTTTCTAATTGTTACCTGGGAGGCCTATTTGCATTATCCTGCAGATTCAAATAGGGCAGCTTGAACTAGTATATGCTGTAGTTTCCAGGGAATCATTTCTATTTCCCAGTTTGCTTTTGCACAGTTGCTGAAAGAGCAGAATTGCAACTGCAGCATTGTCAATTACAATCCTGGCAGGGTTGTTATCACCCATCCAGCTTTCCCTGTATAATTGGGAATTCAGGGCAGCTCTTGCTGAAGAAAGTTGGAGTTTTTTGAGTTTCACTGAGATTTCGTAAGTGCTTCAGATAATCACAGCTAAAAGCAATCAATGTGCTTGTACTGAAGCAAAGACAAGCAGGTTTTCTCTTTTTTTCAGGTCAGTGGTCCCCAGAATAATAATGCCTGGTTTAAACACACAGCCTCAATTCCAGAAGGATGATATTGCAGCTTCAATGTTTAATGTTGAATTCTAGCCTCAAATAAACAAATTCTAGCCTTCACATAGGGCTTGCACTGGAATAAATGCAATATTTTGCTCCATATCTTGCATTCAAAACCTGAAAATTGATTAATTACTATACTAAAGAGATAAGCTTTAATTTCTTAGAATGCTCATTGTAGGGCATTGAGAATAAAAATGAAATGTGTCAGCAGGAGCTTAACAAATTTGCCCATTTTAATTCCATTTTCTTGGATATATTTCACACTCATGACTAAACTGAAAAATATCGACAGGCTGACATTTAACTGAAAAGTAAGTCACATTCCTCTACATTAGATGCTGATTTCATGCACATTTAACATTGCTCTTTTAGGCCGCTCTTGCAGCTGACATTTGTGTCTCTCCTCTGGGTATCCAAACCCAGTGTCTGAATTAATCAGCAATGACTGGACATTGAATGGTTTGGACATTCCAGAACAAAGTATACATAATCCAACTCAGAAAAAAATAAATAGGAAATGTATTAATAGTATCATGTACAGTTAGTGGTCCACACCCGCTGATTTATAGAAGATAAAATAAAATGCGTGGTTTGCTAGACCAACTTTTCGTCTAATTTTTCAGGTTCTCAGGATAGGCAGCACACTGATGCTGCTGCCAAAAGTCTCCAGTACCTTTATGGAGCAGTATAATTTCAAATAAGATGGAATACCACGGAGAATATTGTGTGCCTGAGTAAAAGATTTTTCTGATGGAGATTTCCATTACATACTGTGTAAATCTCTCTGGGCTTGAAAAGGAGAGGGGACATTACACAGACATGTAGCTCCCACTTTAGAGCTGGAATAATTAATGCAGATGATATTTTTTACTTGTATGTGTGTGATATAAAGTGTTTGGGAGGATTGGGTGCAGGGTGAGTATTTTGGGTTTTATTATTTTTAATGAACAAATTGTATAACTTCTGCCTCTGCACCTGGGTGGTTTTTAAATTGACTTTTTTTCCCCCTCTTTTTTGTTATCAATCCCTATATATAATAAATATAATAAATAATGAACTGTCCATTAAATTTGCTCAAAACACATTCCCATAATAATCATCTGCAACAGAAGAAATTCTCTGTTCTGTTCTTATTGATTCAGCTCATCTTACAACTGTGGACATGGCTTTTCCATGTAATTTGCTGGAGGTCACCTTTGTGGGCTGTAACAGCAATTTATTTCATTTTGTAGTGGCAGCTCTGTGCAGTGGAATTGGAATTACTTTGTTACAGAGCAATTCAGTAAAGGAAGTAGGAAACTAAACTTGGGTACTCAGACTACCAATGTTTAATCCATCAGCTGTCCCCTCACCCAGACTTCTTATTCCCAAGGACTTAGAGGGGTTCCCTAAGCCTGTAAGCAGACCTGGTGCATGCTTAGGAGCATTTCCTAGCTGGAATAAAGCACAGGGGTGCAAAGTAGGAGGTGGAGGAGTTACAGTTGTATGCAACTGTATTTCTTCACTCTCACAAAGAGACTCTGCTTTACCTTGTGTAAAATGAAATTTAGCCCCAAGTTTCCACAGTTTCTTTAGTTTAAATGTTAAAAAGAAAATGCATCTAGTGCATATCTATTTCTCTTATTGCACTTCTGAGCTCTTTCACGAGTTCTGTAGAGCTGTTAACCTTAAAATAAATTTCTTCTAAGTGTCATTTCCACCTCACACTCACTGCCAGCCAGTTCACAGCTCAGAGCTCTGCCTGTTTACTGGCCCATTGTAACTTCTGAGTGTCTCTGTGCTGAGCTGAGAGGTGCCCTTGTTGGAATTACTCAAACCCCTCTCCTTTCACTCTCAACACTCTGATCACCCAGGTGAGTTCTGCTCAAAACTTCAGCTGTGGCAGGTGGAGGAAGCAGCACTGACACAGAACAACCCTTGCCCTGCAGCATATGGGAGATTCTCCACTCCTTTCTGTGGAATGATCAAGAGCAAACAGAAACATGATGTCAGCATTAGAACGGGACCTTGTTTTGTGGGAGCAGTGTTGTACTTACCGCACCTGTTGCATTTGCTGCACTTCTGATTCCATGGATTTTAGTCACTGCCCATAGGCATTGCTGAAAGTATCTCCTGAGTGACACCTCAAACCCCCTGTTGGCCTCGGAGACTTCTAATGCAGTTGCCCATTTAGCAGGAATATTTCACTCCCTTGGAAGTTTGCCTGTGGGACACAGACCAAACACCTTTCAGTTTTCTGGAGAGCCACCAAGGGGCAGCTTCCTTCACACTGCTCGAAAGCAGAAAACCTGCCCAGTTGTCTTGGTTTAGGCTAATTCCAGTTTGCAATGACAAGGTCCGTCTGAAGGGGGGGGGGAAATGAACATTGAGAGATTTTATTTTTAATCTGAATGGACCTGTGAGGGCTCTGAGAATTTGGTGCCTTTCAGTTATCAGGTATGTAGGGATAAATTCGTCTAGACTGTTACTAATTTCATCTTCCTATGAAGCACTGTTGCCTTCACCCTGAGATTTTCAGGTTTGGTCAGTCCTTTAAATCCTCAGCCCTTTCCACTCTTGCCTGCTTCTCCTAGGCAGTAGGCTGGTAAGAAACAGGTGTTCAGTAAGGTTCTAATATTTCTCCCTGCAATGCCTTTGCCTTTTGTGTTTGATTTAACTTGGTTCCAGCCACCTGAAATCTCAAAGATAAAAACTAGTTTTCCTGAATGACAGACATTTTCTGTTTTCCATCTGAACTGAAGTCTGCTTATCTCTGAGGCAAGCAGATTTTTGGATTATATAAGCAAACCAAGAAAATCATTACAGACAGGTTTTCTTCTGTGCTTGCCTAGAAGGATAAAGAAATTAAGAAGGATAATTACCGTGAAGATTTTTTGCCCCATGGATGTTACACAGCACATTTCTGTGTCAGTCCCTTCTGGATGCAGTGCCTGCCATCTTGTGGACAAGTCACATTATGAATCCTTGAGAAAATATTTGAAGACCATAATATTTTGTGTGTGTGATAAAATTGCTTAATTACTTGCAGCTCAATGCAAACAGTCTTTCTTTTTGGGGACTTATTTTTCAATTGAAGTTACTTGAGTTTGTTTGGTTCCCTTACTTTTGAGAATGCGTATTTCCTCTGCTCCACTTGTTACCAGCTGTAAAACTATCAAATGTGAAATTCTCTGCAGTTTCCTATTTAATTAAGTTTAAATCAATTACCTAAAATGTTCATTTGGGAACCAATCAGAAGTAATTCTGAGAAATCTGTCAATTGCTATATGCCATCAATAAGGAGAAAATAATTTTAGAAACTCCTTTGCTTCAAATCTAAAAGCAAAAATACTCTTCTTATTATGGACATAAATGACTTGTACAAATACTTTTATTTGAAATTAAGATTCTATATTCTTTATTAATTTTTTATTAGGTATTTATAAAGTATTAATCTATAATCTATACTGGTTTGATTCTTGGTAGAATGCAAGTGACAACTCTTCTGTCATTCTTTAGTGAGTGAAAAATCCTTTCCAAATGCAATAAGGATTCATTTTATGGGGAAGGCTCTAATCCCCCCAGTATTTGTGAAAATATTATGCTTGCTGAATGAGATAATTTCCCTTTTGTGAAAGTCCTTTGGAGACAGCCCACTGCCTGTTTTTCTAAAATTTATGGTAAATGTTCAGAAAAGCAAGTGTGTAAAACTTGAAAAAACTTGTTACAAAGGTGATGTTTTTGCTGCTACATTGAAAGTACAGTTCTAGCAAGGAACAGCTTCAACTCTTGGTCTGACTTAAATTCTCATTTGGACTCAAATTTTTGTTTAAAATAAAAAAGACTGTAATTTAAATTTCATTTCATTAATAAAAGAGGATGAATTGTCACTATTGGCACTCCCATGTGATTAAAGAATCATTAGGGTTCATTGTGCCGGTAGCTGTGTCTGCCCTACAGGTGGGCAGAGCCATTCCTGGCTTTAAGACAGATGTTATTAATTGCTCCTGCAGAATTACTGGAGAGGTGACCAATCCCAAGCTCTCCCACCACCCAGGTGGGACAGAATTAGTGCCACAGAGGTGGCAGCTCCTTATAACAGATTTGTGAGGCACCTCTGGAGTGCTGAAAGCTGTCAAGGAAGTGGCAAAGCAGCTGGGTCAGATACACAACTGAGGGTAGCATAAGCTGCTCAGAGAACTGGTGACTTATTAAACAATCATCTGGGACGAAACCCAAGTGTTGCAAGTGTTTGAAGGTTCTAAAATAGCTAATAGTCTCTAATGACAATTAATGAGGTCGTGCACAGTGTGATAATCATAAGGAACTGTGTTTGCTTACCAGTGCTGGACAGTTATTTATGAGCTGGACTAAACCGAGCCATCAATTTGCAGAGAAGCAGTTTATTTTTAGTTACTGTAGATTCTGTTGTGATTGTGTCACAGAACACATGATTTTGCCGCAGGGCAAATTCAGGAGGAGCTGTGCATGCAATCAAGACTTGCAGAATCTCTGCACCCAGCTCTCACAGCCTACGTGAGGCTTTCTAGTTCACTTATCTTTATTACTAGTCTTTGTAAGTGTATTTAATTGTTTACTGATTGCTTTGTTTATCATAGAGGATCAGTCTGAAAAGACAAAGGTTTCGTTTCAAGCGAGAAGTGTGTTAAACATTTGGCATCCAGTGTAACTTGCCGCTCAAGGCTGCATGCAGATTTGGAGAAGTGTTTTTACTGTGTAGCAATGGCTGATGAGATTGCGTTTCACCGTGATTAGTCATTTGTCTGGTAAATGGCTGTTAATGCTCGCATTGCTGTTGCTGTTTTAGCTGTGACAGTAGCTATGACACTTGTGCCCAGATGATAAACTTCCTGCCTTGCTGCTTCCTACACACAACCAGTTTCAAGTGACAAGATGTGACATATAATGTCTGAGATTCTGAAAGAGGAACTGAGCCCTTCCGAGCTGAGATTTGGGAGATTCACTGAAGTGGTTTCAAGGAAGGCAGTCCTGTCAGATGTGGGGAACTGAAATGCTAAACATGATGTCAAAGCTATCCTTAAATCAAGTAATCTAAGTAAAAATTCCTAGAAATTATAAACCAATACATAATTCAATAACTCATAAAGTGAGAGGAGCATAAGAAAATAAATGCTTATTTGAATCTAGCTTTGCACATAATGTGTGAGTGATGCTAGAAACAGACTTTAAGAGAAGCGGATATTTGAGGCCTGAAGGAAAGCCTTACTGGATAAGTATGAATTTTTAGTAATATGGTCTCAATGTTTATACATATTTCTGTATTTCTTGCCTATATCCCAACTAGATCACAATAGTTCTGGTGTCCAGAAGACAGCTGTGTGAATATTCTATCAGAATTTTGCACAAGAGAATACTGATCATTCCTTACTCACTTTAGATCCAGAGTTGGATCAAAGCACTTCATGGGAAGCTATTGCTCCTCTGCCCAACAGGGTTGGAGATGACCATATGGAAATTGAAATTAATTTATCCTGCACCAGTATCACCAGTGCTTTGAGGACACCTCAGCAATGTAAACATGCATTTTACACTGAAGTGTGGGATCTTGTCATCTTTGAGGCTTCTCGTGTGATCTTCAACGCTTGTATCATTGTACTAACTATTGAAATTGTGTTGGAGTTTTTATTGTGCTTGCTTAGGAACTGGAATCAGTGATTGCAGCAGCGAAGAAAAAAGAAAACATTCTTTCAGATTATTTGGCTTAATATATCTACCTTGCTTCTCTTTAAATCTGTACATTGATTATTTGTGCATTGATTATTAGTCTGAAACTGCATTCTGGTACAATTCCATAAGTATCTAGTATTGCTGAAATGATCAAAAGTCATAGAAATTCTTATCTAGCTTCAACAAATCAGTGTATGTGAAATGACATACACACATTAAAAAAGATTTATTTGTATGTGTGCAAGTCCTGTGATTTCCAGACCGGAGTAATTTAAGGTGAGATTAAGGTTTACTTATTTTACACATGTTATTGAGAACATATTACAGTATGTAAAATATGGGGCTAACAGGCTTTTAAATGTATATCAACTTTTGAACTTCATTTAGCTTCTTTTACAGAAGCCTACTACTGTAAAAGCAAAGGGTAGTAAAACCAGCATGCAATTATTTTTGGGGCTAAGCTGACATCTGCTGGTGTTCTGCAATAAGGTGTGTGCAATGAGTGTGATCCCAAAACCTCCACGGTCCTGTGTGTGCATTTGCAGGTGCTCGAGCAGCCCCGGTGGTGACTCAGTGAAGCAGAGGCTGAGCAGTGAGTGCAGGGTGCGGCTGCTGCTCGCACCGTGCCGCGGGGCCGGGGCGGAGCGGGCTCTCCTGGTTACCTCCTGCTGCCTTGGTATGGCGGGCTTCTGAACCTGCAGGGGCCCTTGCTTCTTACGATTTTTAAAAACGAGTTATGTTCCTAATCTTCGGGTACGCAGCTCGTGGGGAAGGGAGGGAGATAAGCTGTATCAGTTTCTGGCCGTGTTTCCTGATGCACGCCTGAGCTGGCACCGGCCGTGTCCGCACCCAGTCACCTGGTCTGCTGCAGGAAGGAACTGCTGTGGGTGCCAACACGCAGGCGGCAGCCTCGGGGAGCTGGGGGCTTTCCTTTTCTGTTCCATTAGAGTAGGAAATTTGGCACAAAATAACCCCACTTGTGCTGGAGATCAGAGGGACCGAGTGCAGCTGGCCTTAATTTCTGGTTATTATCAATTTGGCACTGCAGCCTGGTTGTGTTTAATAAGAACATCCACAATCACAGATTCACAAATAGTGCTACTTATTAAAGCAAAAGAAATAGAGATTTGGAAATGGTATTGATAAATGCTGTTACTGCATTAGCATCAGCCAATGGTTAATTAAGCTAAATTAGCTTCAAGCAAATGAAAAATTCAGTTGGTCATTACACTTCACAGATAATTAAGCTTAGTTTCACTCAGGTATGGTCTGACACAGAGACAAAACTTACTAAAGAGGCATCTCTCCTTTGGGGAGGACAGAGGAGCAAAACCATCCACTTGTCTATGAAATGGGGTCACATTCTCATCCTCTGCACAGAGGATTCCAAATATCAATTTTATATTTTAAGATAAATGGAGGTGAGACTGTAGTCAAATATAATAGATTACCTGTTGCTTCCATCGTAGATAGTGGGGATAAAGGCCCTTTCTCAGTTGCCTGCCCGTGCATGTTTCATACGTAAATGAGGGATAATGACGGGTTTGGTTACCTTTGGTCAGGCTGGGTTAGGATTAATGTTTGAATCAAAGGCAGAACAGAACCATGATACTTGAGTATTGCATCCTCCTCTGTTGCATGCATGGCAACGGTGACCATCGTGTCCAGAGATACAGCCGCCAGCAGGGGAACTGAAAAGTGTCTCTTTGGTTAAGCACAAGGATCCATTTTTATTTCTCCCCTTCCCAGACCAGGGAGAGGGAGGAAAGTGTGGGGGGAAGAACGGAAATGGGAACGGAAGGGGCAGAAAAACAGAAGGGTCACAGGGGCCGATTCATGGGGTTTTGTAGGGTGTTGAAGGGGCAGAGTTTTAGGGTTTGGGTCAAAAGAGGGGTTAACACAAGGAGAGTAAGATTAGATATCAGCTTCCTAGAAAAGGGGTGATTCCACACTCCTCCACTCGGCTAAGGCAGAAGTAAAGGCCATCTGAGCTTTGCTTGATCATCTTTGCTCCCATCAACATTTTACAACTGCACATCTTCATCACAGAATCATAGAACAGTGTGGGCTGGAAGGGACCTTTAAATATCATCTAGTCCAAGGCCCCTGCAATGAGCAGAGACACCTTTCAGTAGACCAGGTTGCTCAGAGCCCAGTCCAACCCAGCCTTCAGTATTTCCAGGGGCATCTACCACCTCTCTGGGCAAACTGGGACAATGGTTTACAACCCACATTGTAAAAGTTTTTATAGCTATCTTTTTATATCTAATCTAATCTAAATTGACTCCTCCTTCAGTTTAAAACCATTATGTCTTTTCCTGTTGTAACAAGCCCTGCTAAAGTTTGTCTCCAATTTTCGTGTAGGAGAAAACTACTGAAAGGAACAGTGAGGTCACTCTGGAGCCTTCTCTTCAGGCTGAACAGCTCCAGCTCTCCCAGCCTGTCTCCATAGCAGAGGTGCTGCAGCCCTTGGCACATCTGCATGGCCACCTCTGGACTTGCTCAAGCAGCTCCATGCCCTGTTGTTGCATTGTGGGCCACAGACCTGGACGCAGCCCTGTAGGTGGAGTTTCATGAGAATGGGGCAGAGAGACAGAATCCCCTTCCTCGGCCTGCTGGCCACACATCTCTCACAGGAGCAGATTCTACTTCTAATAAGGCCTGCTGTGTGTGTTTAAGGGGCTGAGGCCTTGTCTCCATACTGATGTGTGAGCACACTCTCTGCTTCCCTCAGATACTGGGCTGGGAGCCCTACACTTACCCCAGACACCATGCAGTGCTCAAGCCTCACTCAAGTCAGGTGTAATATAACCAAGTGCCTCAACTCATGTCCTCGCTCAACCAGCCTCATCAATTCTCTGCAGCAAACTTGCCAATTTTCCACAAGAAAAGTGTGAACTTTTCACTGAGAATCAGGAATACAACTCCTTAACACCAATGTAGTATTAAGAAGCATAGTAGTATTAAGGACATTACTTTTTATGGTGCCTGATGGACAGGATAACTCTGCCTAAGGTGCACGCTTGGCTCAAGATGGTACAAGTATTTATTAGCAAGGACATACATATCCCTCAGAAAAGTGTTACAATTTGTTACTTTAGGTGGCCACAGAGCCCATCAACCGGGCTGATTTGTTCCACTGACCACTATACAACGTTCCATTAATTGTGACTTCTGTGTAATTTTCCACATGCTCACTGGTGCTGTGGTGACCAGCTCAGCCACACACTGGCTAAAGCTGATGCTTCTATTGCCCAGGACCATCCAGCAAAAGGACTGGAGAGGCAGAATTAGCAAAGGGTGAGCAGAGTGAGAAGGAGGACGGATAGTGAGAGGAAATACAGTCACGTACCAGTAGTAGGGCAAAAAGGAGAAATGTTACTGGGGTCTCCAAGGAGGAACACGAGCCAGCCCAGACTAGATGCAAAATACAACAGTGAGAGAGCATGGCAGCTGGAGTAAGAAGGCTTTCAACTGAAGGTCATGCCTTGTTTCATCCTGGGAGATGTGTTCAGCCATGGCTTCTCTCTTCTCTCTTCTCACTCCTAAGCTGCTCATAGCCACCTGGGGAAGGGGATTTAGTAAGAGAACAATTACTCAATTTTAGTTAATCTAGGGCACCAAAGCCCAAATTACTCATGTTCTGCTCCTGAGAAAAATAATATATAATGTGATTTCTTGATAATGGTGTAAATTTATTCACCTCTAAGTCTAGTTCTAATCTCAGTGCTGATGAATCACACTCCACACTCCTCTCCCTGTTCCCCCCAAACAGAGGACTGGAGTATTCATGCCCTCAATACTCAACGTCTGATGGCATCCCCAAGCACCCATACTTGCAGGTAATTCAGTAGATTACTGTGACTGTAGAGCTTCATATTGGATTTATCATCACCTGGGGTAAGAGCTCCTTTCATCCTATAACACCTGACTCCTTGCTCCAGGATGGTTTTGAATTGAAGCTTTATGTGTGTTCCTTAGGGCAAGGTTCAAGAAAAGATTTAAATACAAAAATAGGACTTGAACAGATTTTAGATGCTTTCCATCGAAGGCCAAAAGGTCTTATGAACTGTCCCTGCTAATAACCTGCAGGGTTTATCAAGTCCCTTCAGTCTAAGGTAGATTCACACAAACCAGCACGTGAAGCACTCCCTGTTGAAGCCTGTTTGGGATCTGACCATAATTTACTTCTGTATTACCATGGAGCTGGATAGAGGAAGGAGTGACAGACTCTTGTGTTTTCCAAAGACTGAATCCAGTTCAATTGCTTGTAAAGGTGCTACCGAAAATCACTGAATCTTGAACTTGAAAGTTTTGTTGAACATTTTATGTGCTCTTTTATGTTGTCTGAAATAGCTGATCTGGTAACGTAGGGGTATTGTAGAATTAGAGAAGTGATTTCCCTGCAGTGTTACAGAACATGGTGCTTGGCTGCGCTGCTAACGGGAAAGTTGAAGATCACTGGTTTCATCTGAGCGAGCTCTTGGCGAAAGCCGCGGACTTCCCGATCGCCGTGACTGCGAAATGCGTCAGGAGTGCCTGTACTTCCACAGCCTTCCCCCCTTCCCTTCCCGGGCTGTCCCGCCCAGGCACTGCCGGGAGCCGGCGGGTCCGGGGGAGCGGCCGAGGCGGCTCCCGGGGCAGGGCCCGGCCGGGCCAGCGCAGCGCCCTCCTGGGCAACCCCCGCGGCGCCTGCTCGCGGCTCTGGGGGAAGGGGAGGAGGAAACGCGGGTGGGGACGGGACGGGACGGGACAAGCCCTGCTGACGGTGGCTGCACCCAGAGGAGCGGAGAGGAGCGGAGGGCTGGCGGACACTGCTCGGCACGGTAAGGGCTGTGCCGCGGGCAGGGCAGAGCGGGGCGGCGGGGGGGCTTTGCTCCTCTGCCGGGGCCGCTCCGGGGCCGAGCGCTGCTCTCCCCGGGCCGCTCCCACTGCTCCGGCCCGGCTGCGGGGCGGGGGGAGAAGCCTCGGCTCGGGGGCCGATCCCGCCCCGCAGGAGCCCCCGGAGCACCGGGGGCAGGCTGGGGCTTCGCGGGCCAGCGCTGCCCCGAGCGGCGCGGTCCCGGTCCCGGTCCCGTCCGGGAGAGGCCGTGGACGACGGCTCCTGCCCTCGGCGATGCGGGCGGGGGCCGAGCGAGGCCGGAGTTTCGCTTCCCCGAGTGCGGCAGGCGGAAGGTGGCCGTTCCCTCAGGGAAACAGCTGCTCCTCTCGAACCGGCCCTGCGCTGCCCCAGGGAGGGGGTTCCTCACAGGAACAGGGTTATTCCAAAACTCTTGATTACTAGGTAACAGTAGCACACTAACCTCTGACATCTCTCCTGCCAGCAGAACACACCGTGCGGTACTATTTCTACTTTGCCAGTATAGCATTCAGTGTGACCTCAATGCCATTGGTTCTTCCTGAAATAATATGTCCAAGTCTTTTTTGTTGTGATTACAGGATTTTATTGTCACAAATGCCTGAGAAATTTAAACAACTTTGAAATAATATTTTTCAGCAGGTTGGTAAACTGGGAAGTTATTTTCCAGAGTTCAGAAGAAGTTGGTGGTCCAAGAAGGTGCTGTTTTAGGGCTTTGCACTGCAAAAATCCGAGTGTTCTGATAAACCTGTATATCCTGCTGGGTTGTTGAAAAAAAAAGCCTTCAACGTGTATTTCATTCTCAGATTTGCTGACCGGTCGCTGTCTTAGACTCTGATGTGCAGGGAGCCCTTAAACCACCCGTGGTGTTGGAGGGCGACTTGGGATTTCTAGTGAAGAGGGCTGCATAGGAATTGTTTAATTTAAGGATTAAGTTATGTCAAATTTTAGCAAGAGATTAAGGAAAGGGCAACAACAGATTTGTTTGGCCAGATTAGGTTAGGACAGCTGTAATTGTAAGCAGTTCTTATCTGGATGGGGTTTTTGGTTGGTTTGTTTTTTACATACCAAGCAGAGAGGTGGGCTATTGCCTTCTTTCTCCCTTTTTTAAAATTTTTTTTTCCCAGCCTAATTTTCAAGACCTGGAGTGTGAAACACATTTGCACTGGCTGTATGAAGTGATGATTCAAATATCTCTTCAAAGTTGACATTTAAAGCAGAAGGGGCATTAGAAAAATGAAACTGAAAAGCTGAAGCTGTGGTTACATCTATAGTACTCAGTATTTGGAAGAGGCTTTTTTGTAGTCCCAATGTCATCTTGATGTTATTAGCAATTTTTGTTTCAATACATAACTTGAAGGAATTCATACATGTTTTTAGTTTCTTACCATTCATTGTAGTACTTTGTACATGTTATTTGTGCTTTTTTTCTTTTAAAAAAGAAAAGGGGTACCACAATGTGCTATGTGGACCTTAGACTTGTTCACGTTTGTCTACAGGAAAAGAAAAAAAAAGTGAAAGTGCAGAAAAAGCACAGTGATCACTTTTAAATTGAAATGGTTTTTCAAAACCACTTAGTGGTAAGAAATGAACATGCAATGTAATTTAAAAATAAGTAAATATCAAGACTAGAAGTGTTCATGCTAGAAGTTATGATAATTTTGAAATCCGTGAAAGAGTGTTGTTCCATTTCTTAGAACTTGTCAGTGGAGCAGAGCTGAGCAGCAGCAGGAGCTGTGTGTTTAACCCCAGCTGGCAACTCAGCACCACACAGCTGCTCCCTCACTGCACCCCTGAAGATAGTGTGGAAGGGTGTGAGAAAATTCATGGATTGAGATAAAAACTCTTTCATAATCACAATAAAATAATGATAAAAAGAATAATGTAATAGTTGTCATGAAAAGGAAAGTAACAGAGAGAAATACAATCCAGCAAGTGAAGCAAATGAGAACAATTGCTCACCACCAACCAACTGATGCCCAGCCAGTCCCTGAGCAGTATTTCCCTCCCAACAACTTTCTTCCTGCTTTTATTGCTGAGCATGATGCTTTATGGTCTAGAATATCCCTTTGGTCAGTGAGGGCCAGCTGTTCTGGCAGTGTCCTCTCCTGGCTTCTTGTCCAGCCAGAACCAGCACACTGAGTGGGGGCAGTAGATCATGATTCAGCTCTGTAGTTTAGTCACAAGGAGAAAACTTCTCTTTTCTCAGGAAAACAGAAGATCAGTGTTTTTTTTAAGTATAGCTGTGAAATACTTGTTACTACAAAAATTTACTGAGTTTCAACATCTTTGACTGCTGTCTTGTTCCTTCTTCATTCTGCCAAAGCTGCAGTGTGAGTGTGAGAAAGGAGGGAAGGAGCAATGTTTGTCCCAGGCTTACCACAATTACTGCTCCAGCACCTGTAGCCACATCTGTCCTTCTGTACCAGCTCCTGTGTTTGTCCTGGCCACGGGCCTACTATAAAACCCACAGCTGATTGAGTTCACCATTCCATTTGTAGTACACCTTTCCACATTTCTGCTAAATCTGCTGGGAAGACTGTGGGACTCCTGAAATACATAAACATTGGTGTTTGCTGGTGTATCCCCATGCTTCCAGTGCAGCCAGTCCTGTGTAACCTGGAAAAGTGGACAAACTTGTGACAAGTTCTTTATGGAAATGTTTATAGACTGCACTGAAATCCTGATGAAAGCTGTGTGTGTGAGGAAGATAATCAGCCGTATTCCAGGGACTTTTCATGCTCCGGGAGAGTGGAAAGGCTTGTGTCATTGTTGGAAGCCTGTGTGCTGGATCTCACACGAGCTTTGTGTGTGTGGAGTGACACCAGCCCTAAACAGATACTTAACACCTGAAATTCTCTTTGCATGTTGTCTTTTGTACCTGCAAATTGCATCAGTGCAATTTCCCTTCTTTTATTCATCATAGTGCTGTGGGTAATTGGAGCTCCTACATAACTCATAGCACCACAGAATTAATATTCCAGATATAGGTTGCCTTTCCCAGATAGTACTGAGTGAAAAGACTTGCATGTGTACAGAGGGATTGCATGTACGACAACAGAGTGGAGTGTGGCTCTTGGAGAGCTGGCTGAGGGTCCTTAGGAGGAAGGGGAAAAGGGCAATCTCGGTCAGCATTGATGCCATGAGACCTTGTTCCACAAAGAAATGTTGGGCAGACTATAGGAAGTGGGTAGGTGGGGAGGAGGAGAGGAAGTCTGCCTTGAAACCACAGTCCTTTCTTGGCAGTGGCCAGCGTTCCTATCCTCTGCAACAAAATAACAATTGGTGGAGGAAAAGATGCACTACAAACTCATTAAAATATTGCTAATGAGCAAAAATGTCAACCTTAGACATATTTAATAATTGTAAAAGCTTTGAGTTCAGTTTGACATGCTTAATTGTTTGGGTTTCTTTTTCCTTCAGTATAAATACTTCTTATTTCAAATTACAGCAGACGTAAATAGTATTTTTTAAGTATTTAAGCTTCACCACAAACCAAGCTCATGTTGGTTAGCAACTCCCATGTGGCCTATCATACTGTTCAGTTTTTCAGGTGAACAAGAGGGATTAGAAATAGTGTTTTTGGAGAATTAGGAGACTGCTAGATAGTTTAGTACACTAACAAAGATGCTCCACCTCCCTGCTTTAGTATTTTTATTTTATAAAGGAGGAACTGGTGTTGGGACAAAGTGTAAAACATTCCCAGTGAAAAGGAAGTGGGAAGTAGACAGCAACAACAGTAAAATCAAGATTAACATTTAATACTATCACAAATACCACCCAATCAATTTTATGGTGGTAAAAGTCCCTTTTAATCTAGTTATCTTCTTGCTGTTGAGTTGAGTCTAATTATTTGTCAATTGCCCTTAATAAATAATGCCTTTTGTTATGATTTTCTCTCTTTTATGTTTTAGATATAATGGCTGCTCCAAGTGGCAACGCTGTCCCATCTGCACCACCTTCGTATGAGGAAGCCATGGGAATCAATGTGAACTATCCTCACCCCTATCCCGTCCCTGGCCCTGCACAGAAGCCAGATGGAAAGGGAATGGACCCTCCCCCACACATGGGACAACCTCCACCAGCAAATAACCCCAGTAAGCCTCCAAAACTCTTCTGTACCTCATGTTAAGGTGGTGTTAAGTGGCTGTATAATAGGTGCTGTCAGAAGATGAAAAATGGTGGTTCACAGGTGTTCATCACCTGCCAAAAATATTTTTGAAGGGAATAAGGAGAATCCATTCTTTTGAATCCCTCTATGCACTGATATCAATAACATCATTTGGCTTTCTGCAGTTTTTAGTGCAGCTTTATTTTTTAGACAGTGTATTTCTGCATTAGGAAATGACATGGTGATTTCTGTTCTTGTTGTGTATTTCATTGCTCTGAGCCCTGAATATTTCAGTTATACCTGGTTTAGAGGAAGTTGACTACTACTCTTTTTTCCTGTTCCTGATGGAGTAAACAGCCATTTCTCTGCTCAGTCACTGTTCAGACCGTGTATGTGCAGCAGCCTGTACGGTTGTATGACCGCCCAGTTCAGATGTGCTGCCCTTCCTGTAACCAGATGATTGTGACACGTCTCTCCTACGACTCAGGAGCTTTGACCTGGCTGTCATGTGGTGGCCTCTGCCTGGTGGGGTACGTCAACTCTGATTTGCACTTTTACCTTGACTTTTTTTAGCTGTAGCATGTAATTTTGCTTTCTCTGTGTGGGGCCTGAGCCTTCATGGTTCAGTCAGCCTACATCTGCCTCTGTGTCCTGCAGAACCTTAAAGCGGTACTGGACTCCATAGCCATGTGTGTTCTTCCTAAAGCTTATGGCACCAGTTTTACTGATTGCTTTTGGACAAAATACATTTTACTTCTCGTGTGTATAAAAAGTGATAAAGCAGTGTTTTCCTCTTTTTTTGCCTTTGCAGGTGTATAGCAGGCTGCTGCTTAATTCCCTTCTGCATTGATGCCTTAAAGGATGTGGATCACACCTGTCCAAAATGCAACACTCTTATTGGTTCTTACAAACGTTTGTAGGCAGTGTTAAACACTGATGAAGTTTAGCACCTCTACAAGCCCTCTTTGAAGCTTTGTGGAGACTTCCTGTTTTTTCTCTGCATCTGTTCCTGGAAACCAATAAAAAGTAACGTTTATTGCTGGTTGGTTTGAATACAAATTTGCTTGAGAGGAGTCTCACTTAGGTCTGTAAAAAGCATACCCAATCTGTATGGGCCACTCAGTCCAGCACCAGTGGAGAGCAGTGGAGTGTTTCCCTTTTGCTTTATACAGAACAGGTTGGTGATGTTCTTCAGTTAATCTTGTCTCGGGCATGTTGCACATTGTGCTTGCATTGAGACCATGAAGTCTCAGCACAGAAAAGAGGAGGATGTGTATGGAGAGCTATTCAGGCTCATGCTTTGGCAGCAGCACTGTTTACAAACTTGTGGGGAGTTGCCTCAGAGACAGGTGCTCCTCTTTGAAAAAAAGAAATTGGTGTCATCTTTTCATGAGAACTAGAATTCATTTAAAAACTTTTGTAGTTGGAAAAGAACCAAACCTAAAGGCTTCTTCCTTCTTAGAGATAGCTTTTCAAAATGGACAACTCAGGTTGTGGTGCAAAATTAGTGATTGAATCTGGTTATCTAAATTTTCTTGCCAATTTCAAGTCTAGTGATATCTCTAATCTGAAGTAAAGATATTTATATAGAAGATATTTGTTCAGTGGTTTCTGTCAGGCTGGAGGCTTTCTTACTGCTGATAGAAGGTCTCTGAAGTGTTTTCTTCACCCCAGTGGAAATGCCCAGAGAGCCGTGGTTAACTTTTCAAACTTCCTTGTACAATTACATAAGTCAGCTGATCGATCATAAACAAACCTTAGCCTTAAGTCTTGAATTCCACCTGAAACACAGAAATAAAACACTTGGGCTTTTAGTTGTTGATCTGCTGTTAATTATTGTTTCTTTATTAAGAAGGTAAAATGTTTGTTAAGAAGTTTCTCTGATTTTTCTAAATTTAATGAAAGATGACTTCTGCTTTTAGAAACTTAAGTTGGATATGCTTATTTAAGATGATAATCACAAAAAATCAGGGGATGAGGCTCTGAAGGTTAAAGTAATTTCTGTGTCGTAAGCAACTTGATCAAACAACATTTTGATGCATATCAGAGAATCTGAATCACAAAATCAAGGGGTTGGAAAAGCCCTTTGAGATCATCATGTCCAACCTGTGTCCTAATGCCACCTTATCAGCCAGACTGTGTGTTGAATACCACACCTAATCTTTTCTTAAATACCTCCAGGGACAGCGACTCCACCATCTCCCTGGGTGGCCCATTGCAATGTCTGATCACCCTTTCTGTAAAAATCTTCTTCCTAATGTCCAGCCTAAATGATACCTGTCCAGAAAAGGCAGACAGGTGTTTAAACAAGGCTGTGTTGGTAACGCTGTATTAATATCTGTAAAAGTAAAAAGATAAAATAAATACAAATAAAAAATACTGCATTTACTGTTCTTGCTAAATGTGCCTTCTGTAAATATTTCATATAAGTTAGTTTTTCATAAGTCTTTCAACACTAATGTTTGAAGTCCAGTAATTTTGTAGATCGTGTACAATCTCTAGGCCTTGTCTTAATTACGTTTTGTAAACTGCTGCTGCTTGTGAGTGTGCAAGTGATTTAAGAGCTTCCTTGTGTATTTGGAAAAGGTTTCTGGTCTCCTTGTGCCGTAAGAATGTACATCATCAGCTACTAACTGGCAAGAAGAGGATGGAGATCAAAAGCTGGTAGTTTTGTAGCTTTCCATCTTGATGACATGGTACCAACAAGTGCTTTTATGTGCTGATGCACCACCACAGTGCTCTCCGTGTTCTTGAAGGGCTTGGGTCATGCTGCATTGGATTTTCTGTACTGGTGACATGAACAAGTCCTGTGCCTTACTGGGAGGCAGAATTCCCCCTCTGGGTGTCACAGAAAATGTGCTTCTTGTCAGTTTATTGTCAGAGCAAGACAGAAATAAGCAGTGAAGCTCGCAGTGCTTCCAAACTTGGGATTTGCTTGGGTGGTGGGGAGGATTTTTAATTCTTTTAGTACCCTGTCAGTCTGGTCTGGATAATCCTGCCATATATTCATTTGGTAAGTCTTCCAGTTGTTATTCCCTTAGCTCCCCTTTTCTCTCCAAAGTGATGATTGGAAAATCTGAGGTGGTGGCACCAGAATGCAAAACACCAAATAAAAATGTTTTGATTTATGTGCACAGTCTGTTGATTCTCTTTAAGTTCCTTGTATGGATTGAGAGTAGGACACACAATGTTGGCAGCTTTTCCTTCTAATTCAGCATTCTGCAAAGCTTTCTGCTGCCCCTTCTATAGTTGTGTTTCCTTAAATGCAAAGCTTGTGTTTGTTCTCTTGTGTATGGAATGATCTACAGACTGTGCCAAAGTAACCTGCTTTGTTAAACCCACCTTGGACGAACAAATGCAGGATATAACTTGCTTTGTGTGAAAGCACTTTGTGTTGATTATGTTGAAATTACTGTTTGTTTTTAAATTGACTCTATTTAAAATAAAACTTTGTCTTTCCTATCTAGTGCTTGTAATTGGAAAATTATAATATTTGGAACGTTTCCAAACACATGGATGGCTGAAATGTGAAGAAAAATAATTACAGGGAGAAATTTTTTAGTGTCTCACCTGAGCCAAGTCTCTGTTGACATTCTTTGCTTTGCAGACCAACTGTACCACACAGAGCCACACTGAAAATGGATTGTTTTCCTACCACCCAGGTTTTAGAAATATGTTTTTCAATTAAAACTGTTGAGTAAAACTTTCATTTGCAATGCAACTAAACAAACATATATAAATATGGCTCCATGTTCACATACCAGGAATATATATCAAATATCACTGTATTCAATAGGAAGGAATCCCTATTAATCATGAGAGAATACCCTACTTTCTTTCAATGTCTAAATTTTTTGTTTGGTTGGTTTTTTTGAGGTGCAGAAAACACAGGAAGGCAAGGTTAGTACCTCAAACAAATTTGTTTTAATGCTTTGATACTTATTTTTATTAACTGTAGGGTTATTTTGGTAGAAAGTGAGTGTTCCATGAATAGTTTTTCCTTGATAAGGTAATATACAGAAGGAGCAATGCTGACTTTATGGACTCAAGCTGTTTTCACATAAGGAAGAAGCACAGGCCATGCGAAATCCTCCAGCCTCACATGACAGGTTCAGGTAAAACCTTCCTGCACTCACCTTCATGAGCTTTCCAGGAGGACATTGCTTTCTGTTACACTTTGACAGTGTTATTTTCATTAGGCTTCTATTAAAAATAGAACATGGAACAATGTTCAAATTCTGATGAGGCTTGAGCCAGAAGGAAATAAAACTTGTTTTATCATGCAAAGAGGATCCAAAATAAAAGTTGTTAAAACAAGTAAAAGGCAGCTGATAGCCCTACAAGAGGGAGTTGTTAAGCAAGTTCAGAGTGGTTTCAAGAAGCTGCTATTTATTGCAATGATTGTGAAAGCAGTTCTGGCAGTCTAGCAACAATGGTTTTTTTAAGAAATTATTTGTCCACTCAAACCTAGTTAATTATTATTCATAATTGAGCAGCAGGAGGTCAGTAATGGAGTCTACAATAACGTCATCCTCAGAGTAAAAAATGAAAGTGGAAGTCCTGTGACAAAAATGTAGTTTTTGTAGTTCAGGTGATCGCATTTTGTAGCAAATTAACCTTTGTGTTCCTATTTGCTTCATAAGATCTGCAATGTGATACGAATTTATTTTCTCGAGGATGATGTTTAATGGAATTTTTTGTAAGATGGATACTCTCATGTATGATATGCTGAGTGTGAATCTGGTATAAAAATAAATTTGCCAATGAGCATCTTAGTACTTTTTCGAACCAGGATATTAAAAGGTGCATATGAAACCGACTGATTTCAAAGGAAGTGTTTCTTATAACCATTCAAATTGATTTTTGTCGGGGTCTTTCGGGGTCTTTTGGGTGTTTTTTGTTGTTGTTTTGGTTGTGGGTTTTTTGGGTTTGTTTTTTTTTTTTAAGAACTTGAAAATTTAATGTCTAAACGAATAGTTCTGTGGTCTGGAGGTGCTGAAAGTGGCTGTGTCTGAGTTGAGAATAAACCAAGAGTGAGTAGGCAGCTTCTTGTAGGTCCTTTTGTGGTTGGCTGTTTTGCTTCACACTATAGCTTTGTCTTTGTAATAAAAAATTACTCCCAAAGAGCAGCTTCAGTGAGCTCCAGAGGACTATTGCATTAAGAGGGTGTATGACTGACACTGCTCTAGGACTTTAAATCACAGTGCATCTGAATGTGACAGCAAGGGGTTCACAAAAGCATTAGGAGGGAAGAAAAAAAGACAAACCCAAAGCAATTTTTATTTCTTGCTCCCCACAGCCTCTCAAGTACCTTCTGGTGCTCATCTGTGTCTTGATAACTAGTACAAAAGTTACCTCAGGCATATACCTCATAAAATGCTTTTATTGCTCATGAAGTGCCGTTGAAGATTTTTTTTTTTTTTTTTTACTCTAGGATAACAGAATCATAGAATTGCAAAGGTTGGAAAAGACCTCTGAGATCACTGAATCCAACCATCAACCTGCCAGCTCCACCTTTCAGCCGTGTCCCTAAGCTCCACAGGGACGGTGATTCCAGCTCCCCTGAGAGCTCTCTCAGGCAGCTGGCAGGGAAAGTCCCTCCTGAGCCTCCTTTTCTCCAGGCTGAGCCCCCCCAGCTCCTCCAGCTGTTGCTCATCAGTGTTGATGAGGAGCTCCGCTGCGCGTCTGTGGTCACGCTGCAGCAGCTCCATGTCCTTCTTGTGAGAGGCCAGAACTGGACACCGCAATGGAGGTGCGGCCCCATCACCCCGATTCCCCTCAGCCATCGCTGACCCTGCCGCTCTGCCCGCCCTCGCCCCGGCTGTGCCGCGGGTTCCTCGGCTGCTCCTCGGCGCTCGTAGGCCGGGTTTGGGGACTGTCCGCCGGCGAGCGGCCGCTGCCACAGCGCTGGGGCGGACAGGTGGCCCCTCCATCCCTTCACTTCGGCTGGGAAAACGCCCTGGAAAGCGCTCGTGCCTCGCAGCACGTTCGCGGCGTTTTCCCCTGAGGTGGGGGTCGTTCGGGCAGCTGTCCCCGGAGCACTGCCACTGCTGGTGCCCGGGGCTGTGAGGGGCGCTCGGGACGTGCCCGGGGCTGTGAGGGGCGCTCCGGGCGGTGCCCGGGGCTGTGAGGGGCGCTCCGGGCGGTGCCCGGGGCTGTGAGGGGCGCTCCGGGCGGTGCCCGGGGCTGTGAGGGGCGCTCCGGGCGGTGCCCGGGGCTGTGAGGGGCGCTCCGGGCGGTGCCCGGGGCTGTGAGGGGCGCTCCGGGCGGTGCCCGGCGCTGTGAGGGGCGCTCCGGGCGGTGCCCGGGGCTGTGAGGGGGGCTCGGGACGTGCCCGGGGCTGTGAGGGGCGCTCCGGGCGGTGCCCGGGGCTGTGAGGGGCGCTCCGGGCGGTGCCCGGGGCTGTGAGGGGCGCTCCGGGCGGTGCCCGGGGCTGTGAGGGGCGCTCCGGGCGGTGCCCGGGGCTGTGAGGGGCGCTCCGGGCGGTGCCCGGGGCTGTGAGGGGCGCTCCGGGCGGTGCCCGGGGCTGTGAGGGGCGCTCCGGGCGGTGCCCGGCGCTGTGAGGGGCGCTCCGGGCGGTGCCCGGCGCTGTGAGGGGCGCTCCCCGGCCGCGGGCTGCAGGCGGTGCCCGGCGCTGTGAGGGCTCCGCGGGCTCGATTCGGGTCCGTCACCAGACGGAGCTCCCGGGCACAGGAGGGCGGCGAGCACACAGGTGGGTGTTGGACCCTGGCCAAGGGCACTTCCCTCCTGCCTTCGGCTGTTCGGGCTAAAAGTCAGTGTTACGACTATATTAATTTAGTATTATTTAAGGGGCCTCTACAAAGCAGACTTTGCCAGTTTGTAGTAGCTCAGGCTTTCTTGGCAATAATAGTGAAGAGTTCTCAGGTGTCCACGGACAGGCTTAGCCTGTTGTGTGACAGATGGTACCTTTAATTAAATTCATTTTCCAACCTTGAGTATAGTATCCATTAAAATGGATGGATATTTTTCTGAGACTTACAGCCAATGTGGATCTCTTGCTACAAACCAGTGTATTTGTAGCATGCGTGCCAGATTTTCTCCCATTTTTAAAGATTATCTAGGACAGCGATGTGCTAGAATTTTCAGGAGATCCTTTTTCTGCCTATTTTGTGGGTGATGTTTTGATTTTTTAGAAGAAGCTCAAGTTGTGTGAAGTACAAAAAAATGTTTAAAAGATGTTGAATTTTGGGCTCCATCCTGCACTTGCCAACAACTGCATGAGGGATGTCACATGAGCCAAGTGCACAGGACACTTATGTGATATTTTATCTTAAAGGTTTGAGTTCAGTGTGCATTTAAGACCTAGCTGCTATTCAGGCATTTAATTCCATATTTAGATGTTTCAATAAAAACTGCCCCAGATCTGTGCTCTGCTGTTTGAAATAATTTTATTTAAAAAAGCCCTAGAGTTTTCTTAGCGAATTTCTTTGTTCTCAGGCCTATGAAATTGTCAAGATTCAAGCAAGCTCGGATGTATAAATTCTTGAGTGTGCTTGTCGTCCTACTGTAAGACATTTTTCTTCTTTTTTTATTAGTATAGATTATTCGCTAAGAAATGAGAAGCTACAAAGCTAAAACTTGAGATTAAAATGCAAATTAGATTATTTTAGAAAGCCTAAGGTACACTCTACACTTGAACTGGTGTCATGATAAAGTAGAAATTCCCTCTGATTTCAGTGTTGATGTTCCTACTGATTTTGATGCATATTTTTTGCTTTAAAGGTTATTTTTTTCAATAGCTATGTGAAATATGTTGAAAAATCTTATTATATAAACAGTTAAAAGTCAGACAGGTGTGGAAACTGGGCAATAGTAGTGATTCAAGAAAATAATTGTCACAATATAGCAATTTTCTGGTAAACTCCTGATTTTTTTTGTTCTTGCCCAGCTATTGACTTTCCTCTTCTATCCATATTGCTGATAATAGACCAAGAGCTAAATGACTGCTTACATGGAGTATGTACTATGCCCAGATGAGCTGTACTCTTAAATCAAACATTAGAATGAGTATCAGACTGAGTAAAAATGGCAAACTCTGTAATTTTCCACAAAGAAATCTCTGAAGCAGTTTCAAAATTAGAACATTCTCAGAAATCACCATGAAGGCAGAAGAAGGTTTTCTCAGTTAGTGCTTTGGGGTGGTTCTAGGAAATTTCAGCTGCTGTATGAAATATGTAGGTTTTGGTTTTGATTTTTTTTTTAAATTCAGTTTCAGACTTAGACTGGATTTCAGTTTGGCATTTAGTAGGTCAGGAATTTTGATAGAGGGGCCCAGATTACATCATGGAGTATTTTATTAACTCCTTAGACTGGAATTGCTCTCTCTCACCTTCTTTAGTCATTGATACTTGTAAAGCACCCTGGAGAAGTTGCTTTCCCTTTAACATTCGTAAGCATTTTGTGAGCAAATGTTACGCAATGGAGGAAATAAGTGCAGGTAAGAGGCTGTAGCAGCACAAATCTAGAGGGGGAGACTAGCACCAGTGACTGGGATCGTTACATAAATTTCTCCTTATGACTTTTGTTTCAAGTAAAACACTAGCTCAGCCCAGACCGGAGGGCTTGCAGCAGGAGGAAATCAAGGTTTCCCTGCCCACAGGGCTCCCCTTGGGAGGTGCTGGACACAGGCTCAGCTGAGCTGTGGCCATGGCTGCGGGCTCACAGTGCACGGCAAGTGTGGGAAGAGCCCCGGGCCTGAAGAGGGGCCTGCCTGGAGGGCCTGTGGCTGGTGAGCTGTACAAACCTGATGGGTACCAGAAGGATGGTGGTTCAGTCCTTCTGTGCATTATTCACACACAATTTCACCCATCTGAGGTTTGTGACTTTGGTGTGACGAGTTGCCTCCCATGAACTTGCTTGCTCAAAATGCAAACACCTTCCCTGCAGTCCCAAAGCTTTGGCTTTAATTCTGTGTGCTTTTTGGTTGGTTAATCATCAAGGAGTTATTTCTAGGGTAACTTTTACAGTTGTTTATTTAGTTTAAACTCACTGCATGGGATTGTTGTGAGCATTTGCTCTGTTACAATGCCATATACCTAATTTCTTTTCCTTGCAGTTTTCTGGGATTTCTAATAGATTAACTTCTCTTTCTCTTCTTTTGCAAAAAGGCTGAAATGCTTTGGGGATGGGATCAGTGGTTATGTGTGTGTCTGTCTCTCCCCCTTACTACAGCCTCCCCCTCCCCTCTGCAGGCTGCCCTGCCAGAGCCCCTCCTCTGGCTGGAAGAGGGGAGTTGAAATAGTGAGCTCCTGCTTTGTGAAGGAAATTTTCTTTCAGTGCCTTGCTCTGAGGTGCCTTTGAGAGCAGAGCTGATGTGTTTTTGTTAACTTGAGGTCTGAGGAGGTGATTTCGATGGCCACAGGGTTGCTTGCCATCATTTTTCTCTGTGCTGTTGTGGCTGGAGCTTCAGGGAGTAAGTACAAGAAATTTTTCCTCTGCTAAGATGGATCTCTATCAATGCAGAATACTTCTACTAAGAAATGTTCCCACTGGCAAAACCTCAGAGAATTATGTTACAACTTGTCGGTTTGTAGTAATTCTTGTAGCAGCTTTGTCTGGATTTTTAGTGTTGTGTAGCAGTTTGCTTTACTGAGCTCTTTGGGTGGTACTGGGCAGGTGGGAGAGCACCCTCCCTGGAGAGGACACATTAAATAGTGCATCTTCCTTCAGCATTCTGGGGAAAGCAACAGAAGTGGTGAGACTGTGTCAGCCTGTACACTTGATAGAAAAACTCTCATGGATTTATTTATTTATTTGTTTTGAGAACAATGCTTTGGTTTCAGTAAGTTCACTGAAATTCAGAAGCAGCAGATCCATGCAGAGCTGCACACAAATTTGCAGTGCTTCTCTGTTCTGTTACCTGTCATTGCAGGATCCTCAGAGAGGTTAAGTTATGGAGCTTCCTGTTCTGCAGAATGTGCAGGTGAGTAAAACAAGATTGTATTCAGGCTTTTTGTATGATAAGAAAAGAGGAATTTGAAAACTTCCACAGGGGCGTTGTGTTCTGAGAAGAATCATACGTATGTCTGAGTGAACAGCATTCATGAAAGTGGCAGAGAAGTTCCACTAAGGTTTACCAGGCCCACACCTGCCTGAAGTTTGCATTCTGTGAACTCTGAAGCACTCCTAAGCATTAGAGCTGAGCAAAGGACTAAACCAGTGTGGGACTAAGCCCAGCCGTGGACATGAAGGGCAGATCTAGTTCATCTTGCTGTGCCGAAGGTCCTGCTTTGCTGCTCTCTGGAAGGTGTCGAAGGAGCATCATGCTGTAAATGTGTTACATTCTTTTTCTGCCCTTAGAAATTAACTTCTTGTCTTGAAGGAAACAGTGAGGTTATGTGCTTGGGAGAGGGGAAGCCTTTTCACTGTCCCTACAGGAGCTATGGCCAGCACACTGGGTGCTTTCACAAACCCAATTCTGAAACTACCCCCCTCCTTTGTTTTGTTTTGTTGATTTCCTAGGACACAGTGCATCATACTTCCCCAAAAGAGCTAGATACAGCTACAGGTATTCAGCAGTCACCAACACATTCCTGCAGGGAAGTATTCACAAAAGCAGTGGCATCTCTCTGGAGAGCACAGTGATCATTGAAGTATTGGGGAATTGCCACATGGTTTTGAAAGTAAGTATTGTCATAATTGTTTGAGTGATTGGGATGAGGTGTTGTGCAATCTTATTTTTCTTTGGGATTATTACTATATTTCAAACATTTTTCTTGTAATTAAAAGCCAGTTCAATTCTGGATCTCATAATTAGAGTTGCAGTATTGCTTTGATGCACCACAACTTGAAATTAGGTATTTTCCAGTTTTAAAAGGCAGATTAAGCAAATAATTGTTTTCTTTTCTAAGTGGCACAACAATTCACTGTTTTGTTACATGAAGTGCAGAACTGGAGATAAAGCCAGTTCTTGAAAGGAACTTGGTTTACTTTAAAGCACTTTCATATATGTAGCAGTAATTTTAAAATAGCAAGCATTTTAAAAAGAACTTGAGAAACTTGTATGACGTGCTGGATTGGTGCCATTCCTAGCCCAGTAAAATTCAGTGGTGTAGCACTCCATTCATCACAGCAGCAGATCTGTCTCTCAGAGACAACAGCAACAGGGCAGTTTCAAATTGCAGAGCTTCTCCTGAGGTGAGCCCTGTGGAAGGTGGAGAACTGCAGTGCTTTAGAACTGCAGGGGCAGCAGGGAAAAATCAACTTTTCACCTGCTTGGGTTTTCCTTCAGGTTAACAGAGGGGATAATTCACTGCCTTTGCTGCGGGGTTGACCTGTGTCTGCAAAATACACACATAAACGAGGCCAACAAAGTGGATAGTTATCCTTGTCCTAGCACATGGATAAAAATTAACTGCTTAGTGGTTTGACAGTGAAAGGGATATAATGGTGCTGTATAAAATCTGTTTAATAGTGAGTGAAACTTCTTCATAGAAGAACTTTCTGGAAGCTGCCTCAGACACACCTCCTGAAGATGGGGCTAATGCAGTTCTGTTGCAACACTGAGCCTTTGTTCATAGTCTGTGATGTTCTGTGTGGATATCCTGATATGATAAATCCACAAGTTTCTCTTGACAATGAAATATATTGCCTATAATCTTTGCTCCTAGGTGCAAGATGTACAGTTTACGAAAAGTTTTGCATCCAGAAAGGAGTCTCTGAAGGAAATGGACAGTCTAAGGTAGAAAACCTTCTAATCTGGTCTGGTTTTTGGGGTTTTTTGAAACCATATGGCTTAACAGCAGCATGACTGGACATTGTTCATTCTGCTTCATATTCTATTTAGTTTGTAGGGTGGTTGGTGTTTGTTTGTTTTTGGTTTTGTTTTTTTAAAAAATGAGTTTTCAGATACAAGCACTATAAAGAAAAATGAGAGAATGAGAGGCATTTGGTCCAAACAGGTTTTTCTTCAATGGAACTTCATCCCTTTGTATGTAAAATCATTTGGACAGTAGACAGTTCAAATTATTCTGAGTAAAATCAGCAGGCCTCTATCAGCACACGTGGATCACAGCTCCCAGAGCTGCAGATATTCTACAGAGTCTTGAGTTTTGCAGGAAATTTCAGAAGTTATTGGTTTAGAAGATTCTCATAAGGCAAAACGTTGTGTTTTTTTTTTCTTCTGGGATATTTATATTTCATTTAGTTGTCCAATGAGATTTTCTTCCTTTTCTGTTTTTTAGGTTTAGTAGCTCATTCATAACATATGTCTGTGTTTCTCACTGACTTGCCAAGGTATAGTCTGCTGTGTAGATGGCTGTACAAAAAGATCTCCTCAAACTGTGGAAGTCTGGCATTTTCCCAGAGAGCTGATTCTTCTTTGTGTCATCAAAAAAAAAAGGCAGTTCTGTTGTCTGATTAAGCTCAGCTTGTAATCTTCCTCTTTGTCCTGCCACTTGGATTCTCAGCCTTTAGACAACACTGAGAGCTGAGGTAATTGACTCAATCCAAAGGGTCAAAAAGAGCAAGCTTGGAGTAAATGCATTGCCTTTTTTATTTATCAGGAAGAACTTTGTGTTCTCTCTATGGGCAGTGGTATCAGAGTTCAAATGAGTGTACAGGCACATCTTCTGTGGAGTTATTTGCAAGATTTTCGTAGCAGTAAGAGCAGTTGTGTATTGTTCTTTGCAGAGAAGCCAAAAAAAGAGAGGTAGCAAAGAAAGCATTCAGTGAAGCTTGGCTATTCAAAATAATTATTCAGACAAGTGAGCCTTATTAGCATTTGCCTCAGCCTATTGTGAACATACAGTAGTCTAGCTTGTCCTCTGAACATGCATGTAATTTCCACAGATAGTAGCAAAACCGGGCTCAGTTGCCTAGGAGTTCAGAAACCCTTATCCTATACGCCCAGGCTCTTCTGGAAGGACTTCATCCAGCTGTTGGTGCATTAAAATTTTCTCTCTTACCTTGTGACCTGATTGATTAGATGAATAGTTAGCACCCCAGTTAATGTGCAGATGAACTCTCTAACTCACTGTATGGGAGCTACTATAGAATGCTTCCTTTGGATGGTTTTTTTTCCCTATTTAGAGGGCAAAGATACGACTAAAGTATGCTACATTAGGAGCAAAAATCAATGTTAAAAATGATCCCTTGGAAAGGTAAAAGACACTGTACTCTCAATCTGGGATAGCAAAAGCCATTAGGGAGTGTACTAACAGCAGAGATTGGGGAATAACTTTGGGATAGAGCCCAAGTATGACACCTAGCAGAGCAGGAAGATATGGGTTAATTGGGAATTGTTCTTGTGTGTACCACAGGCATGGTAGAATTCAGATTACTTTGCAATTCAGATATGCCTACCGAAGCTAAAGGCACTCTGAATAATAAAATGGAATTTCTCTCTTAATTAAACAAGAATTATTGCCTTTAAGTACATTTACTTGTAAATAATTTGCCAGGACTGCTTTTATTAAGTGTTACAATTATGTTGAGGATGCTGTGATTATCTTGAGAAGATTTGTTTTTAGGTTTTCACAGGGTTTTTATAAAGGCTCCTTGGGTTAGGCTGAATTTATGAAGCATAGAGGCTTGCTGTAAAGAATGGAGATACAGAGTGAGACAGATCCATTGTGGAAGAACAGCTCTGTTGAGGAAAATCTCAATCTAATGTCATAAATTGACTTGCACTCGTTGAAGCAAGAAATGATAAACTCTTTTATCACAGGGAAATCCTAGAACAGCATCCTCTTCATTTTTCTTTCCATGAGGGGAAAGTTCTGAAGCTCTGTCCTGTGAGGAGTGAACAGACCTGGGCACTGAACATCAAGAGGGGCATTCTCAGTATCTTACAGACAGTGCAGGAATTCCCTGCTGGTGCCATTATTGAGGAGGTGAGAGTGTCAGTCGTGCTGAGGTGACTCTTAGCTCTTGTACATGTTAAGTCTACTCCACTTGTAAATAAATAAAGGGTTTTGCCACTTGGTTCAGCAGACAGTGGCAGTCATCTGATGGTTTCTTGTAGTGAATGTTCTAAAATTATCTATAATTTGCATTCTTGTTGAGCCTTGGAATCCACTACACCTGAGTTCTAGTGCCAGGGTTTTACCTGTGCTATGGAGAAAATACAATTTTCATAATTCATGATTAATTTTTGTTACTTTTTTCCATTAATTTCAGGAGGTTTTAAGATCAGTGTTCTCAGAGCTCTTTGAAATTATTTCAATGCTTAAGCTCAATTTCTTCTGTGTAACACTGAAACAATACTCCACCCTACCCTGCTGTCACCTGTGTGTCTGCATGGGTGCAGCTGACACACTCAGGGGCTGCAGTTCTCTTGTGGAGAGCTGTCTCTACACTGACCTTCAGCATGATGAGCACTGCCTCATTCTCAGGTACTGCTGTGGGTCAGTGTTAAAGAGGTGTTCTGCACTAGGGCTTGGCCCACTCATACGTGATTGAAATGACTCTGCCTAGTGTAATGCTCTTCTGAATTAATGCTTCCCTGCATGCCCACAAAATCTGAAATGAAAAAACACGTCTGTAAATGATCTGATTCAGAATAATGCAGTGAAATTAAACAAACCAACAGAACCTGGTTACTATAAACTATTTGCCTTTTCATGGCTTTTGTGGCAAAGCCCGTGTTCTGCAAGGGAGATTTCAGATCTCTGTTGTTATTACCAAAAAAAAAAAATTATTAAAACTAATTGCAATAACCAGTACTATCTCCTTGTATTTTATGTGTGTGTGTGATTCAGCAGTGTATGTTTGTTCCTAGGTGGATGTCCTGGGAGTATGCCCAACCAGGTATCAGAGAAAGGGCCCCATTCTTGTCAAGACAAAGGATTTAAACCTCTGCTCCCACCGCTCTTCTGGTTGGACTGCTGTGCAGTCTGTTGTTCTTCCTCATGTGTCAGTAAGTTTTGGGAATTACACTGACTCTTGCTTTTGACTTATTTGAAGATAGTGTCTGCCCAAACTTGTGTTCTTAGCGAAGAAGTGGTGAATATTATGCTCCCTGTAATGCCTGTTATTAACAGAATTTGTTTTGATGCAAGTTTGCTTTGTAGTTGATGAATGTTATGGTATAAATGCAAGAGGTTGTTAGGTACCTGGATTAAACTCTCATTAAAATATGGTTTAGAGGTGATTGAACCTCTACTGAAAACTGAACATAGACCCTGGAAGAGAGGAATAGAGAGATTTTAGTAAGAAAAAATACATTAGAAAAAGAAAGCTATTATTTGTAGAAAACTTTGGAAATATAGAAACTTTTCTAAATGTCAGACTTGCAGCTTTCCACTGTTGACAGAAAATACAGTCAATATTTGTATATTGTGCTATTTTTATTAGGTATATATTACCTGTTTCTTCTATTGTAGTAACTATTCATGATTTACTAGCCTTTTGCTTTTTTCTACTTTGCTGACCAAAAATATCTGATTAACTTTGAGGCTTTGTGAACCGAAATGAATTTACACCATTTGATGCTGACAGTTAATAGCAGTTGTTTTTTCAGTGATGAAAAACTAGGCTAAAATAAGGAGCTAAAATAGTAATATCCTCCACAGGCTGGGAACTGTCAGAGGTGCAGACAAGAGATCTCCCACTATCCCAGAACTGGAATCCTCTGTGAAGCTGGGAGAGGAAGGGTTGGGTAGGGTGACACAGAGCATCAGGAACCTTCCTGAAGTATCTGTTCTTGTCAGTCTGAACAGCAGATGCTGTCCTCCCAGCTGGAGTGTGTCCAGAGCATCAAGGACGGGGTCCTGGAGGGGGCCGAATGTTCCGAGTCCGACCGCGTGGCGCTGCTCCCTCAGCAGGGCAGCGGGGCACAGACACAGACACGGGCTACACTCACACTCTCGCAGGTGGAAACAGAGACACTCTACAGTAGAGGTAATGATGTTTCTGCTAAAGTAAATTTATTTCCTAGAAAAATATTGTGATTTGTCTGTGAGAACTCTTTGCAGCCATGATTTTCACCTTTAATGTATTAAACTGCTTTAAAGTGGGTGCTTTTATTGGCTGGGCTGAGCAGTCCTTTCTTTGAGGGCTTGGCCCTGCCATAACAAAACTGTGGATCTCCAAAACTGGGTAGGTTTCCAAAAGTGACCGAATATAATGGCCAGCTCCTCTTTATCTACTTTACATACCTATTGCTCTTGTATACAGAGCATCAGCCTTCCCAGGTCTGTGGGCAATTCCTAGTTTTTATATAAATGGAACCTAAATAATTGCAATTCCTAATGGAACTAAGGACATGCCATGCCTGAGAACTGTTTTAATTTTTGCTCCTTTGCCCTGTGTGTTTCTCCTTAGGAAAACGATTTTACTGAAGTCAATAGATGGCTTGCCTGAGGAATGATTTCAAAGTTGAATTCTAAACGCTGAGGAACATGTTTTCTGTCTGTTTCTAAATAGTTGTTTGGTTCTTTTTTTAAAGGAACCCTCAGATTTCCAGGTCACTTTGTTTATAATTATACCAACATAAGATGATAGGATTCTTCCTTGGGAAGAGGTTCAGAGCCAAGCCACTTATTTTTCTTGGCACCTAGATCTCATGTTGACTTTTTGGGTGATTGAAGTGTGGGACGAGTGATTAGATGACCTTGGGAAAGGTGATGAATGTAAAGTAGCAGGGCCATTCTAATTGATGTATGGATGGAAAATAGGGCTTTTTTCATGTGTATCTTTATCTTGTTTCTCTGACTCCTTCTTTTGAGTCACACTTGTCTTTATTCTGTTGTGTTCTTAAATTCAAGCTGACTGCAGGCATTCATATTCATCCCTTAGCTGTACTGAGCCTAGAGAGGCTTACAGGGAGAAATAAAGGCTCAGAGAGAAACTTCCACCTTGCACAGAGGGTTAATGATAGCTAATGGTCAGCAATCACCAGAGATGTGATTTTTCCTTTATATTCCTTTTTCCAGGGGACTCTGAGGATCTGTATGTGACCAGTATTCTCTATGAAAGAGAGGTAACTAAGAGGGAGGTCACTGGGGCAGAAGTGACTGAACTGGTGTGGAAGCTTTGCTTAGCACACAGTGCAAGTTATGAGGTAAGCTGTACTCACAGCCTCTGCTTCCTTGGGAGGCTCTTGGTGGGCTGAGAATTCTCCTACACAAACAAGAGGTGACCAGGAGAGCAGGAATTTTGAAATACTGAAGCCTTCCATTGTTTTGGACATTTTAAAATGTGGAATTACAGAAAGAGAAAATGCTTTAAATCACACTGAGGAGTTAAAACATCCTGTAGCCCCCTGAATATTTAGCAAAAGCAATTTTGAACTCTATTCTAAATTAATCTGAAGGAAAATGTCCCAAATTTTTGTTTCTCTGTGAAAAAACAGAAGCAGAAAAAGTATCTGGTTTGGGTTGTCACTGGCAGTTTTGATACCTCATTGTAGAAAACATCTTCTATAGCTTTAGTGTGTAATACTACCCCAGGCTGGGCTGTTGTCTCCATGTTTATTTGAGTTCTGCCATCCTTATATTGCCTCATGCCCAAAGCAGTTTGCACACGAAGCCCTTGCCTCTGGGTCTTGGCTGGTAGGTTCCTTGTGCTTCTGGTGAACTCTGCTGACAACCATGGTGTTTTCTGGGGATGCTGCTGGGGTCCAGGGGGAATCTCAGCCCACTAGACCATTTTCATTGGTGAATGCTGCTAAGATAGGGTGGAATCTTCTGGTCATGTGGAACAGGCAGTGGATTAAATGTTTTTATGATGACCATCATTCTAGATGAGGGTCTGCCTGTCTCCTTAGCTCACTTGCGTCTTGTATTTTTTGTTGATACTGGTGGCAGCTGAATTAGTCACTAATTGTCCCTGTGTTTGAAATGAAGATCCCTATCTCTGAAATTCAGAGATTATTAAGAACACCTGCTAGGTTATAAAGAACACCTGTTATGTACAATACAGAAGGATCAACAGATGATGATGCTTAATCACAGTTCACCTGAAATCAACTGAGGGCAAACAGAGGACACTTCATATCCCATTATCCTTCAAACAGAGTGGTCCTTGCTAGTAGTGAAGTTCCTACAGAGAAAAATAAAGGAAAAATTGTAATTGTGAAAATAGAAGAAAACTGTCTTTAATTCATTTTTGGTCAGGATATTACTAGAAAATAACTATGGTCACATGGGAAAGGCACTAAACAGGGCATTGCTGCCTCCATGAATTTGCCACTGAGTTTAGTCAGCTCATTCCTGATATATTCCCAGTCCTCTGAGGTTCTGGTCTTTTAGATTGTTTGTACTTTGGAGCAAGGTTATTTCCTGTGCAGAGGGGCTGAGATCTGTCCTGTAAATGGATATAGGTACAAGTGATGTTAACAGAAAGCTTCAGACCCAGCATGGAAGGCACTCACCTTCCTTTGTTTAGATTAAGTCCTGTGTCAAAGAACAGCATCTCTGCCTGTGTTTCCCCTGGGCTGGATATTGGGGGATGGAGGAGAGGCTTTATGGGCACTGGAGAAAAGTGCAATGCTGGATTGCAGCTCTGCAGTGATAACCTGGGTGTGTTCACCTGTGACTCATGAGCACAGGTAGGTGTTCATGTTTTGTGTGTGACTTCAGGGGAAAGCACAGGGGGAGCAGGATAAGAAGCTGCTGAAGCCAGCTGAAGCCAGCACCTTCAGCCAGCTGTGATGAATTCCAGCCCCAGACCTTACTCCCAGCCTGTTAAGTGGTAATCATGGTCTGACCTGGTACCACAGCCTGACAAAAGCCTGGGCACGGGGCTGAGGAGAAAGCAGCAGGTGGCCTTGGTGGGTGTTGCAATATTTCAGATATTCTGTCTCTGCATTATAAGCAGATCTTGCATCTCTCTTAGCTTCATGCTGTGTAAACTGGGGCTATGGAGAGATAAGAGAGCCATATAATAATGTTTGGTGCTAATATAGAATAAAAGCAGCCTCTTGGGGATGGATAATGCTTAATTCCATGTGGCTGTCAGTGTTACTGCAGTATGAAATGGCATTTAGGCACAGACTAGAGGGTCTCATACTGCCTGGAAAATGTTGAAGGAAGAAATTACTGCAGCAGACCTGAGAAACTTTCTTCAAATCCTACCTTCTAAGAACATTCTTAATTCAGTGTCTTTGAAAGAATGGTGGATGATTTTTCCCAGTAACAGTGGGATGTCACTTCTGCCTCCAAAGAGGCCTATTGGCTTCATGTGTGGGAAATTTGTTTTTTAAATTACTAAGATTAGCACAAGTGGCTACTGTCTGTGCCACTGCCTAAAAGAGAGGTGAATTATTCATCATGTGCCCGTCCCAGCACAGGGTTTGATTGGTTGTCAACCATTTTCACTGTTTCAGGGTGTTCTTTCTGTGTGACAAGACATTTCAAAGAGAATCTTTATCATCCCTCATTTCAACCAATAAAATGTCCTTTGGGCCAAGAAAGAAGTTATGGGAATGCCCACAGCGTTGCTTGGGAGACAGCTGCACTGTTATGCATGTAGAGCTTGTTTGTCCCTTTATTGTTTGACTCTGAATGAGGTGAGATTATGCATTTCTTTCAGGACACAAAACCAAGAATAAATGGAAGGGAAAATCTCCAGCTCTGGGGAAAACAGTGAAGGGATGAGAAAATGGAGGTGGAGATGGTGTCATTTCCAAGGAAGCAAAGTTGTTGTTTAATTTTTCTAATGCTATTATGAGACAAGATTGAATTTCAATGTGGATGTCGATTAGCTAATGGACCATTAAGTGAACAAGCTGCCTACTGACAAAGAATGGAAAAAGGGATGGGGAGAAAGGACCCTCTCTTGAGAGAGGCTGGAGAGAAGCCTGTCACTCCACTTCTGCTGATGCTGCATTTCCAGTGACTGCCTGGGTTTTGGTGCTTGATCAGTAGCTCTGGTGAATGTGGCTGTGTATGCACTGAGCAAGGTGGGCAAGAGTATGTCAGATTTGCTTTGCCTTTGCCTGGACCCCAGTGTGACCCACAAAAGTTTACTTTCAGGGCATGATTTGTTTGTTTGTTTGGAATGGAAACGGAATGCCTGTGGATCTGTCTGAACTTTAGATATGGAATTATAAACATTAACAGAATTAATACATAGATGGGGCTTCACATACGAGAACAAATTTAATTTGATGAAGTTATATATTATTTCTAAGAAGAATATAAATCCCAAAAGAATAAAAACATAAACTATATCTATATCAGATCTGACAAATTACTCTCTCAGCCTATCAAACAAAACAGCAAGAAATTACTCAGACTTCTTACTGAAAGACAGCTTCTTGTTACTGAAAATGGTTGGCAGTCTTAAATTAAAATTGAATGCTGGCACTGGGTTATTCAGTGTTTTCATTGTTTTTGGGAGTAGCTCCTGGAAGAAATGTCAGGAAGTCAAAGTAGGTCTGTCCCCAAACCTTTGGAAATGTGACTTAGTAGAATTAGACTTAGTATGTTTTTTAACTTAAGAAAAATGTTTTCTTTGGAACCTAAAATTTAGTCCTATGTTGAAGCCTTTCACATCTGAGGTAAATAAAGCATTGTAGTGAATCTGACATGGACCATGTTTAAAACTTACACATTATAAAGGTCGGTTAACATGAACATACAAGATCCTGCATTGAACATTCTACTAATTTTTCAAGTAATGAGACCTATCTTCTTGAACTTTGGATCAGGTCTCAGAGGAATACACCCATGTGCTATTTAACCTTTAGAATGCCAGGTAAAATAGCTGCTGAATGATGTACCAATTCCTCTTAGTGAGAGAGAACAGCTCTTCTGCCTTTACGCTTCCAGCTAATCTGGTGCTGCCTGCAGAGAGAAGTAAGGGCAGTTCTGCCTCAGCTGTTCCCCAGTAAAATGGAATAATTCTCACTGCCCAAGGGTTCTCAAGTGAAACTTCTAAGTGTTGCCCAAACCTCAGTTAAATGATCTTTCCCATAAACCTAAGATAATATACAGTTAGCTTGACCATTGTTTTATTTGTATCAAAGCTATGTCAGCAGTTCTGGTCATAAATCAGGATCTTGCTATACAAACTCAGAGAAGATTATGACTTTCTCTTCTGGATTGTAACCACACTGTTGCATTTTGGTTTGTTATTCATTTGTGGGCCAGTGGTGTGCTTGGTGGTCACTGGGAACTGTTGTCTGAGGGACTGACTGACATCCAAAGCAGAAGCCCTTCTCTGTATATGTTTGCAGTCTGGAGAGAAAAGCAAATGAGGAAGGAGTGTAGGGACACAGGGAAGAAAGGAGGGTTCACTCTCAGGTTTCATTGTAAATCAGTGGCAATGCCAGTATAACCTCTTGTGCTCTGTTCTCTGAAGCTGCTTTCTGCACAGCAGGGATATTACAGTTGTGGTTGTGCATTTACAGACTGCAGATCTCTTCATGACTCTCGTGTTTGAGCTCCGACATCTTTCTCTTGAGGCCTTAATGGCACTATGGCAAAGATCATCATTTAAGTGCAGAGACAATTGGTAAGTCTCTTTTAGCAATTGCATTCAAAAATATCCAGGAAAGAAATGTTTTGCAAATATTTAAAATGTTTTAAATCTGTGCCCAAATGTTGAATTTAAATTTGGAGCATTTTAAAGGAATAATTTGTACTGCAGATCTTGTATCTGTAATGGGATGATATTCTCTCTTCACTGAATGAATGTTATGTAGAAAATAGACTTACCTATTCCCACAGTCAGACTTCCTGTTTCCAAAGCAATGTGAGTGGGAAATCTGAGTCACGGCTTGGATAGAAATCAGTTCTGCAGTTTTAAGCTTATGTTGCCATTTGTTATGAAAAAGCTTACCTGGATCTGTACCTTCAATGTCCTTAGATTTCCTGTGCTATTTTCTTGTGTTACAGGCAACCATTAATAGATGCTCTCCCATCTTGTGCCACAGAGGCATGTGTTGTCCTAATGAAAGACCTCATAGCTTCTGGGGAAGTTGAGGAAGACAAAGTAGAATATTTCTTCTGGTCACTTGCATTCATTCCTAATCCCACTTCAGGCATGATTGAATCACTTGCTGTGAGCGGATTTTTTTTTAATTTGTAATGTGATCTAGGTGGCTCATAACTTTTGTGTTTTACAGTAACAGTCTTTTTCACAGATTTATGCAAAGCTCTGTCCAGGTAACTTTGTTGAGACTGAGTTTTACTATGTAAACATTTTGATATATTTATAATCTGTGTTATGTTACAATAGTCATTCTCATGACTTTAATGAAACACCTCATTCTTTTTGTGATTGTTTACAGCCTTTGCTGAAGTCACCTAGAGCAATCCAGAGCTGCTTCTTGGGAGTAACTGCTCTCGTACATAGGTTTTGTTCAGCTCACAGCTCCTGTGGTATTGTACCTGCTGTGCAGAGTGTGATGACGACCCTTGGGAAATTTTTGGGAGAAAACTGTACTGTGCAAGATTCAGAACATCTCAGCAAGGTATTGGTTGTACAGAGGCACATGATATAGTGCTTTACTCTTCTGTTCCTTTTATGGTCAGGAACTTGTTTGATGAAAATGGTATTCATTGGATTTCCAGACAGCCATGAATACAAGCTTCGTAAATGAATATTCCTTACTAGAATAAGCTGATAAAATTTTGTAATCCAACAAGTAGAAACTGTCTGGATGTTGTTGTGTGTGGAAATAAGGAAAAGCCTTGGGTTTTCTGATGAAGCAAACTTCATACCATTGAGCAGTATGAAGAACACTTATTTGTTGACAAATTATTCTTTTACTTTAGTTATTGTATCCAGAACTCTATGTTGAATCACTAAAATCTGAAAATATTTGTGAGGGACAAAAAGGGACAAAATATCAAAGTACCTGAAAAACTTTTCCAGTACATAAAATTTATGGCTTTTGCTCTTCTGTTGCAATGTAGGCTTTTAAAAATGTTTTCGTATTCCTTCAGGTCTAAGGCAGGTTCTGCTAACAAGTGCCACGTGGCATTAGAATAAAACAGTGGTCCATATGTGTCTTGTCCTCCCGATAAAGCAGGGTGTAGGTGGTACAATAGGGGCTGCCATGAACTCCCCAAATCACTAGTAATCATTTGAAACAATTTTGCAGAGAAAATGTTAGTGCCATGAAATGCACTTGGAGCTCTCTCTGTCCCGCCTTGCTTTGCGTTCACAGATGCAGCTGGTGCTGAAAGCCATCGGCAATGCGGGGCTGGCCGCGGCCCCGCTGGCTCCCGCCCTGGGCCGGTGCGCTGCCCTGCGGAGCCGCCCCGTGGAGATCCGCCTCGCTGCCGTCCGGGCCTTCCGGCGCGTCCCCTGCTCGGGCACGGTGAGTGATGTACTGCCGCAGGGCTGGGGCTCGTTGGAATAGTTACAGAACACACCAGCAGAAAAGGAACAGCTGGAGACGTGTTCCAGCAGAGCCCCTCTGCTGGCGGAGGGGAGGGTGGAACCATCCAGATGAGCAAACCTATGATAAGCTTTGCTGCAGTTGTGGTACCACATCCAGTGACTGAGGCAGTGTTTGGGACTTCTTAATTAGGCACTTCTGTTGGGTGCCTTATGTCTGCGGGAGTTACGGCTGAAACCCCACAGGACTTGATTTTTCCAATAGTCTGTTTCACTGTTTTACTCTCTGAAGCATAAAGTATTAATGTGAGAAGCTGGTTGTGATTTGTAATACACTGCCACAGTTAGAACATTTTGTTAAGTGGTTTAATGGAAGAAAGTTCAAAACTTGTTTGTCTCTGATATCTTGATACTTGGAGGAATGGCAAAGCCAGGAGTGTTGGCCTGGGGAAAGCTGACAGTGCTGGTTCAGAAGAACAAGAAGTTCCATGTGGACTTGCACTTGGAGAAGCCCCATTCTATGGCTTTTTAAAATTTAATTTCAGTATGGATTGGTATGATTCACCTTTTGTACAGTTATGAAGCTTGGTGTTGCTCATTGGACATGTTCAAAGTATCAAGTCTGTATGTTGTCATACACCCTATCGTTGTCTAGCAAATGAACTGCTGAACTGGGTGGACTGGGGCTGTTAAATGCTGATAAAAATGTTAGTGGTATCAGTCACCAGCTTCTTAATTCCTGGCAGTTCACAAAAAAAGCTGTCTTGGTCGATACTGGGGAAATATTGAACAGAATAAATTTGTTGCTGGCCTGCTCTTTGATTGAGACCAAAAGTAAAGATCTTAATAGCCCATGAACAAAACCATGGCCATTGTTGTGGCACATGAGAGACACTGCAGACAGGTCTCCCCTGGAATAAAACCATCCTTAACAGTTGTGCTGGCAAGGGAGGCTCTGTGTTGCAGTCCTGTGTAGATTTGTCTGTATAGCATTCAAGGTCATAATGAGTTTGTTCAGGAAATTTGTGGATAAGGTAGTATAGATAATATGTACATACATCTGTATCCATGTTACACAAAGTGACTTTGTCAGGTATAAGGCAATAGCTATGAATATAGCAATAGCTCTTTGAGAACAAAAAGGACTGAAAGTGCACATGAGGTATTCCAGAGAAGTGAATTGTAAATGTCTTTTTTTGTGTTTTTCTCTTAGAATGCTATATTAGTTCAGTTGTATCAAGCAACCAGCGAAGATGTGGAAATAAGAATTGCTGCTTATTATATAGCAATGAAATGTCCACATGAAGAGTTATTTAAACAAGTACAAAAGACTTTACTGAAAGAAACATCCAGCCAAGGTCAGCCAAGCATTTACAAAAGTCTTACATGTTCCTAATTGATACGTCTATGTGACATTTACTTTGCAGGTGTAACGCTACCAATCTATGTCAATTTTTATTTAATCTCAATGCTTTGCAGATTATTTCTAAATGATTGTTTGTATGATTGTGACATTTTATATTGAAATTATGGTACTGTTAGTTTAGTAGTAATCAGTAAGGACTGACTTTTCTTAGAATTAGTTTCTTCTACTGGCAGCATTTCATTCACTGAAGGCTCCTGAGAAGGATGTATGGAAGAGCTTTTATGCTCAGTGCATTAGAAATATGAATGGATGATGGCAAATTGTGTTTTATTGAGAATGAAGTGACAGGAAAAAAAATATTGCAATATTCTAAAATGGTTTCACCTTGTTCAGATACCTCTAGACTAATCCCTTGCATTTACATCTGTCAAGAAGAAGCAAAGATGAGAAGGGTATCTGTAAGCTGGTTTGCAGGGAAATGAAAGCAGGCTCTGTCTGCATTGTCTGGATCCTGGCCAGCTCTGCCTTGGAGCTGGTATCCATTTTCCCAGAATGTTCCGGACCAGTGTATCCTGCAGTGATTGTGAGTTCAGGCTCAGTATTGTGTTCACATCATCACCTGCTGATGTGGCTTGTGGTTTGGAGGGCACTCATTCCTCTCTGTTCAGAATTCAGACAGAGAGAAATTGCATCCACCTCCAAAATCCTGTCAGGGTGTACCCTCAGTGACTCCTCCTGGTGACTCCATGCAGAACATTTAATTTGTCCAATTTATGAAGGAGATCTACAAGTCCATCCAAAATGGTGACTGTTTCAAACAATTTAAATGCTTATGAGTATTCCTTATTTCTTTCCTTTGTCTTTTGTTGATGTGACAGCTAAATAATTTATATAATAAACTTTTGACAAACAAATGCTTTTGAAGGCATAGGGCACAGCTTAGTTTTTAGTTCCACATTCAGAAAATGAAATTTGAAAAAAGAAGTTGTGTAGTGAAAAATGCTGTTACATCAATATTCAATATCTGTGCATTGAACTAGCACTGGAGCTTAATATCTTTTAACTTCAGGAGACAAAAACCCCTCTATTTAGAAGCAACATTCCAGAACTTATGGAAATATTTGCCCCTCAGGACACAGCACATACATGGCCAAACTGGGACTCCACAGTGTCATGCAGGAATACTAATTCTGAATCACAATTGTTTAATTGTATGTGGGGTTTTTTTGTTTGTTTGTGTGGTGTTTTTTTTGGTTTTTTTTTTAATTTAATGTGCTGTTACAGTAGGTGAATCAGGCTGATTTTAATCATACTGATAATGAATGGATTCTGTTGTGGTTGGGGGAATGGCTCAGAACTAATGATGGTATAAAAAATAAATATATCTCCTGTATCTGTATTTAAGACTCTTGTAATTTTTCTCTGATTTCCACATGCTTTTCTTTGTTGAATTTTAGTGGGCTCCTTTGTTTGGAGTCATCTCTCTCAGCTCTTGGAGACAGATGATCCATTGAAGGAGCACCTCCGAGATTCTATTCCTGATGAAATCCTTAGCAAGGATTTTGACGGGGAGACATGGAAATACTCCTCATACTCTGATGTCACCTTTCACTCAGGTATGTGGAGTTCTAGAAGTTAATACTTTGTAGCATATGGATTATTAACATCCCACATGGCTTTTCTGACCCTTTACATATTATAAAGTCCAGAGAACTTTGATTTCTATGATCAAAGACTACACAAATATGCAAATGTAAGCTTGATTCTGCTTTGACCTTAATTGGAGCATATGAGATGTATTTTCAGCAAGCCAGATACTGTGCACCTTTACTTCTTGTGAGAGAGGAGACTAAGTAGCAATGAACATTTAAGATTATTTTTAATTCCTTCCTTAGTTAACTTCCTTTGCAGCAACAGAGGACTGTGATGTTTTTTCTTCTCCTGATCCATGTGCTGTCCTTGGTATAAAGAGTCAAACTAGTTCCTTCCTGTGTTACTATCTGTTCATTTATTTTCAGTGAAAATGCTAGATTTTGTTTTTCAGAGCTATGTTTTGATTTTCTGTCCATTTCCTCCAGTTCATTTATGTATCTTATGTATTATAAATACTTTCCTTTTGATGTTAGTGAGATAAAACCCAGTAATATCCAGTAAATATGGAATTCCAGTAAACGGAAGTTACTTACATTAATATCTTTGCTGTATTAAAAAGTTAAATAGTTTTACCTATGATTGTTTCATTCACCATCTTCTTATTGAGTGGACTAACAGTTTTCCAAAGAATTATGAATTTTGAACAATATATGAGAAGAGCTGATCTCCAGCTGACAGACGTCTCTTTTCCATTGCAGCTGGTGCAGGTGCAAATATGGAAGCATCAGTGGTCTTTTCTCCTGCATCTTTTCTACCACGGTCAGTCATGACAAATTTGACTGTTCACTTTATGGGACAGGCTATAAATCTCCTGGAGGCAAGTTTACAGGTTTTTTAATTGTGGGGGTTTTTTATCCCACTCCTCAAGTGACACTTGGTACATTGAAGTACAAAGCACTTTCTGTTTTCCTGTTGCAGTTCCTTTAGTAAAAGGTGCTTTTCATGCTGTAGCACAGTTGTCTCAGACTGGTGAGTGCTCTGTGTAATGGGCTTAGTCAAAATAAAAGCACTGTCACTGCTAGTGGCATGCACCAGGAAAGTGACTTATACTCAGCTGCTGTTGGTTCAAATGAAACATGAAAATCAGTGCTTCCTGAGACACTGCTCTAGCTCCTGTTTAGGATAGCAAGATTCCTTTTCTTGATGTACAGTGGAAAATGGATTGGCTTGGGTACAGCATTCCTTTAACACAGAGATGGACTCATTTGTACTTAGCTGAAGTCACTGTTCTAGTGCCATTTAGCATCCACTGCTTGGGACATTTCAATGACCTGCCTGTGACCTCATCATCTCTACCTGCTGTGCCAGGTAACAATGTGCACATGAAAGAAAGAAAGTATTTAATGGAGCCTTCAGATCTCAAGTTTAAGCTTGCAAGGGAACAAAATTTTTTTTCAGTGTCGCATACCCTGGATTTATGTGTGTTAGTAATTCTGTTTTAAGCAAACTTCCAAACAGAATCTTATTTCAGAGCATGAAAAGGGTGTGTTAGTGTTTTCCAGCCAAAATACTGTTTTAACATGCCAAAATAGCAGTATCCCTTTCTGGCCCATCATGGTGTAAATGAACTGTAGTACCTGAATGGAAAAGGATTTTTATTTTGGACTGAGCTTTACATATCTAATATATATGGGAAGATTTAATACTGAAATATCCAGTATTGAATGCTGAGGGACGTAGAATGCTAAACTTTGTAGACTACTGTGATCTTGCTTGGCAAATCTTTTATTACATTTGGTTGTATATTTGATTTTGTGCTTTAGAACTGGCCATGGCCTGTATGTGTCACTGTTAGGCTTTTCACTGCTGCATGCTTTTCACTAGGTTGGTGTACGATTGGAGAATGCTGAAACTCTCATAGAGAAGGGTTTTGGGCCGAAATCTTCTACTCTCAGTGACTATTTTTTTGGAAACACTAATGAAGGAAACCACAAGTCAGAAACCCCAGTGGAAACGGCAGAGAAAGTCAAGCAGAGGAACCCGACTTTGAAGCAATATAGCCCCACTAATCATCTTGTGAGCAAATCTGGCAAGCCAAAGCTGAGAAAAACAAACCAAAATTGTCTTGGTAGAAAATACAATAAGATGAATGAGTTAGTCAAAAAGGTAACTGAATCTGTAGATCTTGGAAAAATTAATGACATTTCCCAGTTGAACACAGGGCCCCATCTCACACTGTGCTCTGGATTACTGTGACTCCTTTGCATCAAGCACATGTAACTCATTCTGCTCACTTGCAGAGAATTGAACAACTGCAGAAAATACAGAGCAGCAAAGAGCCAGATCTTTAGGGTTTTTTCAGATTGTTTTATTGTCTCAAAACAATGACACTCAGCCATGGGATTATGTTGCCTGTGTTTTGGGCTTCTTCTCATTATTTTGAGCTCTGGTCCCTTTATGCTGATGTCCTTTTGTCTATTGACTGCTGGGCCACTGTAAACAGCTGCTTGATGTTGAGTTCCTGAGTCCTGTTGTTTACAGTCTGACTTCCTAGTTTAATGTTAGATGCTACATTGATGCTTTGATGAAATTTGATGAATTTACTCATTTTTGTAGAGAGCTATATTTTATGTACAAGACAGGAAAGTTCTGAGAACTGACTTCAATTGTTGATGTATTAGCTGGAAAACTCAGAGTGTGATTAATTTAGTTTGTCTTAGATCATCTCTCCTCTTGGATTCATCTTAGGGTTTCTTCTTAGAGAGCAAGCTCATGATCATGGTGTGTTGCTGTGGTAGAATTGTAAGGACAGAAAATGTAAAATTTTTACTTCCTAGCAGTTTATTTAGCAACAAGGCATCCCTAATGTTGTTTTGGATTGTATTTTTCAAAGCTTCATCTGTTAGTGGGTATATATGGCAATACTTCTCCTTTGCCTGTCATCTTAGGACTGGACATGACCAGAGCTCATAATGACAGCTAGCTGTGTGCTATGGAGCTGAAGTGTAGCTGGAAAGAACAGCTCCTAATCCAGGGTCTTAAGTGGTCTCCAAAGTACATGTAAAAGGGAGCCTTATGTTTCTTCACTAATAGCATAGCCTACATTGAGGAATTGTTTATTGTGAGTTTGGAAGGAAATTATAACACCATTCCCTTTGATTTCTTTTTTTTTATCACGTCAGTTCACTGAGAGAACAGTAAGAAAGGAGGCACTGAAATGTGAGCTAAGCATGAAAATCTTTGGAAATGAACTTAGCTTTTTAGATTGTGAAGATTTAAGAAAACAAATGAAACATTATTCCTTAAATCTGGCGGAGTTGGCCGTCAAACTTCTGAAGGTAAAAAGAACCTTTTTCTATTTGAAATTAATAGCTTGAGAAACTGCTTTCTGACAGATATGTAAAAGATACAAAATATTACTTGTTGTTTCTCTAAAATTGAACCCTAAAAGACATCAGTGTATATTTGGTTTAAACAGCATTCACTACACTAGGTAAAGACTTGTTCTGCTGCCTAATGGTTCTTACCTCTTAATGCTTCTTTCCTTCAAATGCACCCTTACTTAAATGCAAATTATTTTTTTAACTGAAGTAGGACTAGTGTCTGACTCATGCCATGGCCATAGGCAGACTTTGGGCTGCTTTCTTCTTTGTCCTAGAGCAGCTCAGGTAAAAACACTTTTACAATAGACAGATGCAGTCAAAAGTTATATCTGCAAAAATTCTTGAATGCTAGCTCTATTACGCAAAATAAAATTCTGGGTTGTGTTTGTGTTTTGTTCACCACAGGGGCAGGAGGTCCAGTTTAATAAAAGGATGAGTTTGGCCACTGAAGAACTGCAGTTTCCAGCAATTTCAGGCTTTCCTGTTCAACTGGCAGTCAATGCCTCAGCAGCAATCAACATAAAAATCAAAGGGAATGCAGATTTCAAACAACAGTCCAATTTCTTTCTAGATGGATATATCAAGCCAAGGTATTAACTGGTGCAAATGTGTCCCTTTCACATGTCCCTGATATAAGTAGCAATTCCCAAAGTGAAAGTTTCACGTGAATGCCTATTAATTATTTAGGAGAATCCTGAAGAACAAAAGCAGTCATCAGCCTTCTGTTGCTGAATGGTTGCCATGACGTAAGGGCAGCAGTGCTTTCCTGTCCTGCCTGTCTGATTTTGAACTCTTGCTATGTTAGTCCAGTACTGGTTTAAGCTGACTATCCTCTCTATCTCTTAATCAAACTCCTGAATTCTTGCATGCAGATGATTTTTTAATGCTTTACCTGTGACAAGTGTGTTTTTCTCAGGATCAAACATGCTGTTACAGGTTATGGATGTGCAAACCAGTGGAGGATTTAACCCTGTGTTTCCTTACCTGGCTGTTTTAGCTCTTGTACATACTGAATACATTACTAAACTTCACTAAGTGCGGTACAGACAATGAGAAACTTGCCCTGTGATACTCAGTTTTAACTGCTTTCCTTTTCTTAATATTTCATGCTGAAATCTGCATTCAAATCTCCTCCTTAGGAGATACAGTAAAACTATAATTCATGTTAGAAAGTGTGTGTTGGTGTACATGCAACCTTTTCAGTTATTTCCTGAAACAAAATAGTTCATCATTTTAATCATAGAATATAGTGTGTTACACCATCAAATGCTGTATATTTATTGAAGAGGTTTAAAATAAGTGCTTTAAAAAGAAATGGCATTTCATTGAAGGAAATGTACATGAATCTTTCCACAGTGCATTTGTCCAGCTTTCTGTCCAAATGGGAATTGTGGGGACTCTGGGACAAGCTGGCCTGCAGTGGTTAACAGGAATGAGGACTTCTACTAGTCTTGATGGGGGAATCCAGGTGAAGAAAGGGAAAGAGCTCAAAGTTTTCTTGAACACTCCAGAAGAATCTATGGAGATAATTGATTTCAGGTAAGATTAAGCAGGGGCATCTTCAAAAACAGTAACTGTTAACTTTCTTGAATATAACTGAGAATTTTGCTCAAATATTGCTGTAACTTTAGCATAATGGGATTTAAGTTATTGTTCAAAATCTTGGTTGTAGCTCTAAACTCTACTTCAGAATGGTGGATGAGACAGAATATATAGATGTCTTCCAAGACCACACAGAAACCAGATCTTGCACTAGGGAGGAAGGTGAGTCCAGCTATTATGTTTGTCTTAGAAAAGCATTCTGAAATATCTGTTACAGGTCATTTTATTCAGTACAGTTTATTTTTTCATACGTTATTTCTAAAAGGTCTACAGTGCAGTGTTCATTTTCATGTTTTCTTTGTTTGCTGTTCTAACTGTTCTAACTGAATGTTGTACTGTTGTCTTGTCGCAGTGTCTGAGATTATTGGCTGGCAGCTGTGTTCTGAGATGTCCTACCCTGACCCAGCCAGCGGTTTGGTGTTCCCCCTGCCTGGACCTTTGAGAGTGGCTGTGACACTGACTAAGCAAGACCGAGGCCTGCAGCAGTACGTGGTGGAAGCTGCCTACAGCTACACAGCTCAGGTACCACTGGCACTCCGGGCTCTGCCTTTAGTTCAGTTTGCTGTTCTGGTGACACAGTGGGGAAGCTCACACTGCATAGCTCTGGATTCCAAGCTCTACATTATTATCCATTCCATTCCCAGTGTAGTGGGAGGGTCTGTAGAACACAAATTACTGGTGCTGATAGGACGCGTGTACTCTTTTTATCTACAAAACGGCACACACAAACAATCCCTTGTCTCAGTGTGAGAGATTGTTTTGTAAATGGTGTACTAATGAATACTGTGGTTATCCCTGCTCTCTTTCAGGAGAATTCGTGGATCCCAAGTGAAGCTGTCTTTCACTTCTTCATTGGGACTCCAAAGTCAGACTTGAAAAGAGATATTGGTGTTGACCTAAGTTTTAGTGTCCCACAGAAGAAATTCAGAATCCAATTTATACAACCTAAGAAAAAAATTGAGATTGATGGTAGGTTTTCCAACTAAGAGCCTGATCATCAGCTAATATCACTTAGGAGAACTTCATTACAATTAACAGAGAAATATCAGTATATTTCACTCACTAATCTAAAGCTGAAACTACATTATTATGTGATAAATGTTCAGTTTACTGCTTTTAGGTAGTACCCATTCCCAATGGAGTTTGCATCTTGGTTAAGACTATATTTTGCACAGTCAGAAGTTCATAAAGTCATGTTAGAGAAGAAAGCTGTTACCAGGATTGATGAAATGAAGGCTAAAGAACATGATGGATTGTTCTGACATCTTTTACATATGCTGAACTTGCCTCACTGTTTCAATTTGCTGTGTTCTGTTAATTGTGAGATGAAGTTACATGTTGCTAAATCAGGGAAGTACTGACTGTGATATTGCCATGCACTATAGTAAAAAATAACATTTTAATCACAGTGCCACATAGAACACAGAATCTACAAAGCCATTGAGGAAATATAAACTGATAAATTAATGGTAATATAGACAACATATTTCACATGGCCTGCTGGTCAAGTGGTGTTTTATGTTGACATATTCTACCATATCACATATTTAGAATTTTCCACTCTTTTTTTTTTTTAATCCTAGTTATTTCCAAATGGATTGCAAGGAAGCTTTACCAACACTCTGCAAAGCTTTGTGTGCACAGCATTCTGAGCTCCTGAAATGTCTCCATAGCACAACACAACTTACAAGTTTTAGCAGAGGCTTAAAGGAAGTGCATAAATCAGTTCCAGAACTAAGCTGTTTTTGTTGGAGACAGCTTCATTGCCTTTTCTCAGTTATTCTCCTCAGAATATTACTAGTTTATTCTGAAGACACTTTGCAAAATGCCTTTGCAAATTCTGATCCTAGCTTTTTTCCTTTGAGCTGCTATTACTATGTTTTTTATCTCTATATATCTATTGTTTATAACAAGAACAACTATCATTTCAAATACAGTTTTATGAAGCATCACCGATCAGTAAAGGAAAAGTAAAGAGTTTTCTTTTTCTCCAAGGGAGGATTGAGTTTTCTAAAAATTCCCGGGTTGGACACCTGGAGCTGATCGTGGATGACAGAGATGTGTACTACATTAAGGTATGTTTGCATTTCATGAGCTCTCATTCTAGGATGAATACTTACACTAAAGCACAGAAAAGAAAGGCAGTGAAAATACATCATTGAAAAACAGTTTTGTGACCAATCCATCAGAGAAATTACCAGTTCTCCTTATTACATATATTTGAGAGAGACTCAGTGCTACATTTCAACCTAAATCTCTGTGAGACTGCCAATATTTTCAATAACACTCTGTAATTTCTGGCCTTGTATTGCAACATTTGTAGTGATTTCAGTCCTAAAACCAGCAGAGGCTGAAGGAAGTAGCATCTTGCACCACTGTGACCTCTGTGTAACTGGAAAAACAAATCCATCCTTCCTCCCCATTTATTTATCAATGGCAAGTTTTAGGCTTTGTGAGGTGTGGAAGATTTATTATTAGATATATAGAAAAACATGTATTTTCTTCTTCCTCTCATCTCATTTCTGAAACACCCAAGTCTATACTATTGTTTCTCAAAACTTATGTTGTCTTATGAGTGGCTTGGGGTTTGGTTTTTGATTAGTTTGTTTGTTCTAGGGAATGGCAGATTTGCAGATGCTGAATGGAGAGCAGAGATACACGACCCAGCTGGAGGTAAAGCTGATAAAGCAAAGCAGTCCTATCATTCTGTCAGGAAACATCACTAAACAGCTTGGCAAGAAGATAGCTTTTTCAGTATCTCTGAATAATTTGTTGAAGGATGCTGCATTTCTTTCAGGTTAGAGGACAGTAAGTATTTGCCATATAAATGCAAGTTCTGGAGCTGTTACTTTGTTAGCATTACCTGGTTTTGGACACTTATTCCTAAAATTCCTTTCAAATCCATGAAGACTGTTTTTAAAAATACTATCCTGCATAAATTAATAAAAAATATGTATTTCAGAATAAAATAAATTTAAAAATAAAAGTCTATTTTGAATTACTCTTGGAAAGCATGGAGGAAACAAGATACAAGGAATTACTTAACAAAAACTTGCCAAAAAAACCCAGCTGTTTTTTACTTTTCTTAGTACAAAAGTATGCAGATACACATATTTGTAGCTAAATGTCTCTTAAGACCTGCTGTTCTAAAAATCTTGAAGACTTTGTGCCTCACAAATAAGCTAAGAGGAAAATACAAGAGAAAGTATCTGAAAGTGAGCCTTAATATTTGTATAATATCAATACATTAAAATTAAAGTAATACAGTGAAATAAAGCAGTAGTTTATGTCTGAGGCCCTCATTTTTGGCTGAAATGTCATAGGGTTACACAGTCCTTTCAAACAGAACTAACCTTTAAGGAATGCAGAAGACCAGTTTGTTTTTTGGGAGATGATCTTTTGGTGAAATTTTCATCCTCAGCTTTCACATGGATTGCCAGTGACTGCATCCAAGCCAGTTCTGGTCTGGTTCCAAGCTCCTAGCACCTGAGAACTTGGCTGCACCAGCTGTGCTGCTGCAGAGCCACAGCGCTGCTCTGACTTTGTGCAGAGAACATCCACATGTTCAAACATTAGGGCTTAGTTAAAAGATCTGTCTGTCTGAATCTGTTTCCTTTGGGAAGCAGCTTCTGGATGCATTTCAGTAAGGTTGAAGCAAGCTGTGAGAAGTGGTCTGCAGGCTCTCTGTGGAGATGGAGAAAGGCACTGAACATCCAGCTCTGTGTCTTTTTATCTGTTCACTACCCAGAGAGCTCATCATGGTGGAGAGACTGAATACCCCTTTGGTTTTCCCCACTGTAGTATTCCTTTGACTAGCTGAAGGAACTTCAGGTTCTACCACTGCATAATCATTTCTCTCCTTTCTGTAGCACTTCTGGAGAAAAAGATTGATGATAAGCTGAGACAATACTCGTTGGAAGGGGAGACTCACCTTCCAGGTGTTCTTGGAGTTCACGCCGTTGCTCTTCTCCAGCAGCACGAGGGATTGTGGTCTCATCGTCTGCAGATGAAATATGGACTCCTAGGTACACTGAAAAACAGGGAAAGTAGAAGTATTCTGTAGTATTCATTTTTCCTACAAGATTTGCCTCTGTGTTTAGAACACAATAGAAAGATTTCACTTAAGTTTTAAACTGTGATCTGAAACTTGGAATGAGTTTCTCTTTTCAGTTGGATAAATTTTACTCTTGGAGTTTACATATAAAAACATTTTTTTTAACATGGGCTTTTCACAAGCATATCCATCATTTGATTAAAAATCACTTTTTTATTGAGAATTGCTCCAAATTAATTTGTGTTTTTGGATGTTTGCATACATTCCCTCAATAACATGAGGGTTGGTTTCTGGGAAGCAGCTGGCTGTGCTGCCCTGGCTGCAATATAGGAATTGCATTAATTTTGTAGGACAAAGCAGGTGAACATCAGTGCAGTTACATCAAAGTATTGAATCCCTGTAGTAGCTAATCATGATAAATGTATAGGGGGATTGTTTATGCTAACTCTCTTGCACCTTCAGAGAGTATGTAGCAATATGAGTAATAAAGTTTTCTTAAACCTACACAGGTGTGGCCCCATAATTTTGCTAAAAATGGCATGCTGATCACAGGATTTTATAAACATCAATCAAAGTATACCTGAACACTTAAACAGTACCTTAAAATGCCTGGCTATAACCATGTAATTGTGAAGTTTGATGCTTGGAGCATAGTTACACTTTAGTTTAAACCCAGTTTGACAACTATTCCACCTGAAACGGTCACAAATACTTACTTGGAGAAGTACTGGATTTTTCATTTTAAAAGTAAACCTACTTAATAGTTGGAACTTCAAATTCATTATTTTAATTTTCTTCTTAGTGTCCAGAAGGGGTGGAAGTTGGTGGGGTTTTTTTGTTTGTTTGTTTGTTTGTTTTACCTGAAATATTTTGTCATATTATGATGTTGGGAGCTAGGTGGTAACAGAAAATCATCAAATATTGTGTGATATCAAGAAAGCTGCAAAGCTTGATCATGATTAGTTTATAGTGTTTTTACTTCAACCAGGTAAAATTCTGTTTAAGTAATAAAGTTCGTGCTTTCCTTGGATTTGTAGGTGTATAAGTGTACAGGTATATGGGTATAAAAATAGAAAAAAATTACTTTGATGTTCTGAAAAACAGAAGTCTTGGAGCCAGTGCCAGTCTTATACTATTAACATTGTGAAAGATTAATTCTGATTTGCTTGAATAGGTAACTTTGTGATTTAACTTGAGCAGGAGAGGCCAAAGCCCCTTTGCACGAGTGCAGAACGCAGCAGAAGGCTCAGGTGGAGACGGGTGCACGGGGCCTGTACAGGCTGGAGCTGGGCCATGAGTTCCACTGTGCGCAGGCTCCCACCTACAGCCACCAGGTGGGTGCTGGGCCAGGCACTCCTGGGCACCCCGGGTCACCTCTGCTCAGGGCTCTCAACATGGGAAAGAGCTCAGCAAACAGGCAATGCCCTCTTCTTTAGGTCCACCTGAAACATGAAGTGAGTGCATCTTGGATCTCCTCCCAGATGGAAGTGAACTATGGGAAACGCTGGGATGAGATAAACAACGAGAAGAAACTGCTCATCACCCAGACCTTTAAGAACAGTTCCAGTTCATCTGTGGTCAGCTATTTCATGGAGGTAATAGTGATGGTTGAAAAGTAAGACCCTCACCTCAGATATTTAACAGACAGACTAAGAATAAATTTTGATTTTTTTTTTATTATGACCTTTTTTTTGTAAATACAGTATGTACTAATAATATAAGGCAAGTACCCAGACCTAATACTTTTGAGCTAGGTGAGGTCTTAGCCCAGAGACACTGAGATCTCTGACTTTTGCTAGAAGATAAATTTTGCAGATACCAGAAAAGTTGGGATGTAGTTTGGTCTGAGGTTGTTGCACTGTTAACTCATATACAATGACTGAGGAGATTTATGAAAGCTGCTTTGCTGATGCAATGTGAAAGGAGGGTGCAGGTTTAAATAACTCAGACTACTACAGCATTTTTCTTTTTGTATCTCCTGTAGTTGTAGCAAATGCATATTAAAGAAACCTCAGTCTATGATTGGTGAGCATGCATGAAAATCTATAGAGTGAATGGCAAATGTGCAGAGGTGGAAGCTGTGACCTTCCTGTTTCTATGTGTGTAACTTACACAGCCCTGAAAATGGGATCTTGTTTTTATTTAATTTTGCTTCACTTCTTTTCCAGTTTACCATGCAAGTCCTGGAAAAACAGGTGAATTATAGAACCCAGCTGCAGCATTTGCACACCTCTCAGGTGTATTTGCAGAGCAGCACCAACTTCGAGGTGCAGTATAATGACCACGTACCATTTGTGGCTGGGCTGCAGTGGAAGGATGCATCCAGAAATGGCCTGAAGAAGTGGGAAGGTGAAGTACCACAAACCATTTCCAGTCTGTGATTAGAAACGCAGGCATTGGAAGCTGTTGCCAGGTTTTTCTGAGCAATTTTGCGTGACTGCAACACAATGATAAAGATTTTTCTCAGAAAAGAGAGACCCTGGAGGTTGTCCAGCCCAGCTTCCTGCTCCAGTCAGGATTGTTTCTAGCGTAGATCACATCTGTTGTGGCTTTGTCTAGCTGAGTTTTCGACATCTCCAACCTATCACAGCCTGGCTGGCTGGCCTTTTCCAGAAGTTCCATTTACACTAGCGAAGGACATTTATTTCATTATATACAACCCAGAGATTTTAGCAGCTGGAAGAGAAAATGTTGATAGCAGCATTTTAGCTTCATTCTGGAACCCCTGGATCTTAACAGCCTTGATGTGGAGTTAGAATCCAGGCAGTTTGAAATCCAATGTTTCTGTCATCTTTAATATATATCCCTTGCAGGTGGATTCAATATAGACACCCCCTGGCTCTATCTGTACACAGCTCACAAACTGCACCAGCCTCAACATTCTGCTTATTTACTGACATCTGAGCTGACAGCTGGAAAAGCTCTCTCCATTAAAGACCTTGTACTGGAACTGTTCTATAAAGATCAAGGCAGTGAGAAGGAAGGAAAAGTTCACATTTACACACCAGCTGCCACATACCTGCAGGTTGGTGACATGCTGCTTCACAGAGTGGATGGCTTTGGGGACAGGGCTCTGTGCTATCACTATGCCCTGACTATGGTTTCTAAGCTTCCTCCTAATTTATTTTAGACTGTGCTATGCAATAGAGGTTTAAAACTGATTTCAACATAATTGGTGTGCATTAAGCAATGTGGTAGACTTCTATCACTATGCAATTTCACTTATGTTTATGATTAAGACATTCCTTTATCAGCTTTTCCTTCTTAAGTCACTACTGCTTCAGGCATAGCTGTGGAGGAATGTGAGAAACATTCTTGAATGAGAAAAAGGTGTTCATCAACTATTTAGCTTTTTGTCTCTCCCTAGTTTGGAGGAGCTAAAATAAACTTTGAACTCTGTATGGTAATTTTTGAGTATTTTGATAATGGAGAAACTAGCACACATTTCTAATAGTTCTTGTAAATGAGCATTCTGTCACCTCTGTGCTGTGCTGCTGCATAGTGGAATGGTGTCTGTCCTGGCCCAGCCAGACTAATGTCTTTGTTTTTCAGGCATCCACAGTTAATCGTCTTGGGAGGAATGTTCTGCATAGCCATAGTGAAATAGTGTCTCTGTGGAATCAGCTTGTGAAGAATGAGATTCATTTGGAGAATAATGAACGAGCCAAACTTCTCTGCTTTAAGATAAAGAGTACAAAACAGGAATTTAACTTCACAGCCAGCTATCAGAATCTGCCAACGGTGAGAAAGAAAAACAAAAGCAATTTTTTGACTCAGCTCTCTCTTCCTGAAAGATGTTATTGCTAGAGCTGAAACCAAAATCCTTCCAGTATTGTATCTATTTCTGTCTGTTTTGACAGGCTGCAGTGTAAATCCAGGTTCAAAAAGAAAACAAAAACTTGTGTGACATAGTTTGGAGTACTTCTCATCTATTAGGGAGCCAGACAGTCAGTCAGGGAGGAGAGGGTGAAGAGAGACAGCATGACTAGAAAGAGAGCTGGGGATGTGATTACTCACAACTTGACGCAGATGTATGAGAGGTGTGGAAGATTCTACTGTCTTGGAGAATCAGAATCTCTTGCCTATTAGTGAGCATGGTAACAGCCCAAGTTTATACACTATTTTAATCTCTACATCCCTTCCAGTCTTAAAGTAGTTTTTGCTTTGCTTGACATCTGCAGCACAGGAAGGGTAATCAGCAGCTTCTCCTCAAATGAGGTACTTTAAGCCATTACTTTGGTCCATTCACACCTTGCAGGAAGTCTTTAAAAGTATTTTTCTAAACATAGCTTTAAAAATGCTTTTTCCATGCTTTGAAAATCCACTTCAGTTTTTTATGCACCAGAGCTTGTTTATGTTGCAATTAGGCGACACTCAAGTGATACATGAAAGGGCATTTGTCTTCTTCTGGAGTCAGTTTTCTACTGATGGCACTTTTAATCCTCTGAGAGATTAATGGAGATCTGGACTTAAACTGCAGCAGAAATGGTTCCATCTGTGAAGTGACAGCCTTGCTGCAGCCTGTTGTACAACATGGTTTCCATATTTGGGTTCCTGAATACAGTAATGCAGTAAATCTGATGCAATTGTTCTTTCCTGTTCTGGTCCCATGCTCTGAGTGCAGCCTAAGAAGACAAACTTTTCTGTGAAGATTGTATGGAGAGATTATAAAAGTCTGCCTGTCGTACTGCAGTGTGAAGGTCAGATAAAAGAGCTGAGGAAGGAAAAGATGTTCTATCAAAAACGTGCAACCCTCCATTTCAGGTTTAGTATTCTTGTTTCAATCTTTTAAGAAGGTTTTGGCCTAAATTTAATGTGCATCTTGACGTTCTTAGGAAATGTCCTGGGCTTTACAAAGTGAGTGCCACATGCACACAGTCTGTTCTTTGTCCCATGTGGCTCCCTGAACTTGCTCAAGCACAGCAGCTTCATGGGCTGGTTATTTGCATCCATTAGCTTTTGGCCTCCTTGTTGACATGACAGTGAACAAAGCTGTCACCAGACCATGTCTGCTGTGATGTGTTTGCTGGCAGCTCAGCCAGGCATATAGCCCCCTTTCCTGAGAACAGCAGCATTTAGGGTGTGTCCAAACTTGGATGTGGTGAGAAATTCCAAAATCCAGATCTGATCTTCTGTGCCTCTACGTGCCTTTTTCCTAGTCCTCAGGCATTACAGAGCCATTCTAAAACCAGAGGTATCCTCTTAAAACATGTAACAAAAATGGTCTTGTTGAGATTTTGGAATATGTTTCCATTTTCTGATGAGAATGAGTGCATTCCTCCTACATATTGGCTATCCCTGAAATTTCTCTCTTCATTATCCATTACTAAAGCCCAGCCTGGAGGCCTTGGTAAGAATGTATGCTCAGGTTAGAGACACCTGGATCACCTCTGGGGAAATCTCTTAAGCAGCATCAACAGGAGTGCACAGGCTGCTTAGGAGCCACTGTGCAGCTCAGAGATAACTGAAACACTGCAAGGTATCTTTTCTATAAAAAGAGCAGTGCTAGATATACTAACATATCTAAAGGTGGTCCTGTGTCTGCTTAATAAGGGTTTGTGCATGCTTCCAAGAGGTCTGCCTAAATGAATGTGCAGAAATATTTAACAAAGTCCATAAAACATTACACTGAAGTAGTAAGCTATTCCCAGAGCTGTGTAGTGCTGAACATTTGTTGCACAGAATTCTTGGCATGTAGATACTGTTTCTACAGAAAGCGTAAAATGTGGATAGATGAGATTTTCAAACCTGCCAGGACCTTTAGGACACTGTTCCTGTTTGAAATGAAGTCTTGGCCATGCGGGTGTGGAAGGTGTATGTGCTGATTATGCATGTCAGAATCTTAGAGCAGCACCTTCTCCCACGCCCTTCCAGGCATCTATCAAATTCACATGGAAACTCTACCAAAAATTCAGGTTAGTATGTGGAGTTTTATGAAGTTGTAATTATCCTCTGTAGTTTCTTAAATGTCTGGTCCTATGTGTTTTCCTTCTGTACCTCACACCCTGGTGGTAACTGACAAATTTGGAGTTCAAGTTGAACTCTGCATGATTTCTTTTTGTAGTTGTTTTTTAAGATCTTTTCTCTGTGTTTATTTCTTGTTTTTTTCCAGGCATCCTTTTAAAGTGCCCTTTCTGCAGAGCTTCCTTCTGCAGGAGACATTTACTGTTGACAAAAAGCAAAAGCACTATTTCATGGAAACAAAAGTTTTGATAAATGGGGTGGAGGAAACAGTTCAGACTCTTATACTTGGTTACCAACCTGAAAACCCCTATGTGAGTTATCCAAGAACTTCCTTTAGTCTGATATACCAAAACAACCTGCAAACAAGTGGTTTACTGCATATGGCTTATGTTTGTTGCATTTTCTCTCAAACTTCTTTTTAGATTTGTGCTGGTTTAACTCATCCTTATAACTACAGGATGTTTCCCAAAGATGTTGAAATGTGCATTTTAACTCTAAGTCATCAAAATGTGAGTAAATTTCCCATTAGATTCAGTTAGGAGACATTCCTTACCTGTTTATTTACACTTTACTGTCTTTACAGACCTCACTTACTACAGGTGTTTAGTTCCTCACCACGTAGCTGCTGGAACCAAAATGTTCAGAGGGTGGTTATGTCCTTGGTACCTCCTGTATTTTGTATAATAATATGTTGTGTAGTAATCTATGATAAGAATACTTCATATATTATTTTTAGAATATTATTATGCATGAATAAAACAAGTACTGGAATAGAATGGATTCATCATGATCTAGCTGTATCTATTAATCTTTCTTTCCAAATGTAGCTATTTTTGCTCATTTTCTTGTTTTTCATTCCAAGCCAAAAAATAATATCTTGCAACTCTTCATTTTTCATGATGTGTAGGGATGACTTCTCTGATCTTTCATTATACACAGGGTTAATACTCAGTGCCCTTTGCTTACTCCCATTCTTAACACACAGGTGAAGCATGAGCTTGAGACTGTCTTAAAGGTGGATAAGGAAGATGTCCTCAGTTTTCTAGGGAGGTATCAGGACAAATCCAGTGGGACTGATTTTAGACATATTTTACACATGGATATGACACACTCATTCCAGGTATTGATGGTTTTAATTTTTAATATTTTATGTCTTGGTGACTGGTTTGCTGTGTTGTCTTTAGAATTATAATTGTTTGATGCTTGTAAATGTCCTAATTCAATCTAGTCCTGCCCTGACAAATAACTGTAGTTATCTCAGCAGGTTCAGTTATGTATCAATAATTTGTGTCAATAATGCCTTGTAAGGCACACTGACTTTTCTTTCCATGCTTTTTTACTTCTTTCAATATATTTTTCAGTATTTTGGGATAAAACTGGTAAAATTTGATACATACATTTGCGTATATGCATCACCCACTTCCTGCTAGAAGTTCAGATGTTAAATCACATGAGGCAATTGGGGGGAATGCAACGCTCTGTTCTGATATTTTACTTTGTCAAATAGCTTGAGTTTCCACAAGCAATGGGCCTAAGCGGGGAGCTGTTTTCCAGGCAGACTAAACTGGAACACTTTGACTGTGGTGTGAGTGTAAAAGTCATCACCAACAAGAACGTGTCTTCACAGGTCAGTCCCTTGCTAATTACAGTCTTGTTGCTTGAACTTGAGGTTTTGAAGTTCATACACTCAATGACTAAAGTGGAGAGGTATAAATTGTTAGGGAAATGGTTAACTTTTGATGGTTAGAGTTTGTTCTGGCTAGATAGCTACATGGGGTTGGAACAGTTGGCTTGTGTTTTGGCTGAAATTCAGAAAACTCTTAAAGTCGAGTTAAATTGTACTTAAAATTCAATGTAGCTCACATTTTGTTGTGATAGGGTTGGGATAAATCCATTACCTTCACAGACAAAACAGACTCAACTTGGGCAATATTAATTTAATTTATTGCCAAATAAAATTACAAGAAACAAAGATGAGAACTAAAAACTCCTTTCCCCCTTTGCTTCCCTCTCTGCTTTTGTCCAGTCCCAACTTGTTGTCTGCAGTCTCATTGCTCAGACTGATGTTTCAGCACTGTGTGTTATATAATCTGAGGTCCTTAAGGTCCTGCTCTCTTTTTCTCTATGTACAGGCCAAGGCAGCCCTGAAGAGTTACGGTGAAAATAATGTCAATGGCTCCCTTCACCTTCATTCCAATGGAAGGGAAATGCTGGTGCTGGAGGTTGATATGAACAGGGAGAACAGGAGGAAAGTCAGAATTGTTGAACTGAGGGCTTTTCTCCATCAGACAGTCCTGACAAATCCAGAATCAATACAGTTCCAGCTCATGGGCAAAATATTTCCATCAAGGTAGAGAAATCAGAATGTTGGTTAATTGAGGAACTGAAAAGTGTTCTGGGAAACAAATTTAAATGTAACTACTTTCCTATGGCTGCAGTAAGGCCACTGAGTAAATGCCAGTTCATGTGTTATCCCTATTATTGAAATACTTCTGCTCCTTATGTTTCATAAGTTGGTGTAAGTTTTGTTAATGTGTTCTAGTTGCCTTCCAAGGACTTTGTATAGAGAACTTTGAGTGAACAGATTGTACAAGCTATGCCAGTGGAAAAGGGCACTTCCCAGTGTTTATTGTAAGGTTTTTCAAGTATTGGAGAAAGCTCTAAGGTGGCAGAGATGGGAAACAGAAATTTGGCCTCCCAAGTTCCAGCTGATTTTTCAAATTTTATAAATACAAAAGCATGCAGTGAAGAATTTAGTGTTTCTGCAGAGGTCCCAGTGTTTACCAATTGGGTGGGATAAGGAGAAATAAGCATTAAAGAAATCAGAAGTTACTACAATTTAGATGAAGCACATTAGATTTACTACTAACACTAAAAAAGGGACAAAATATTCCAAGAAGCGTATTTCATGTGGTTCTGCAGTTTGCTTGCAGTTGTGGGTTTCCAATAGTGCATTAATTTGTTTAAATACCAGGAAAAGCCATACAAGAGCAATTTATTGCAGTTCACAGGAAAGAAAACAGAGCACTTAAAATTTCTGGAATGATGATTTGTTTAGGATTTGTTTTACAAGGAGAATACAAACAAAAACAAACTCTTGAATGTTTGTGGAGAACAGCTAACAGGATGCAGGGTGTACAGACTACAGTTGCTGACTGATGGAATGAATCTTACTCCCCTGAACTATGTCGTTTTGTTCTTCCCATAGAATGGATTTTCACTGAGGTTTTATTTGTCATCATTTTTTCCAAAGGGTTCCAATTTCTAGGATGGATGTCTAACACTATGAAAATTGAAGTGATTGCCTCACTTTTAGGTATTTTGTGCAGTATACTTGAGTGTGGAAAGTCAGATAGTTCAGCAGACAGTTTGTTGAAGGCAATGTGAAAATTGTGTCTCAGTGCTGTACTTACCATACTGAGAATGGAACTTTTTGTTGCTCCAGCAGGTTTCCCTAAAACGCTGTGCCATGTTTATCCAACACTGCTCAATTCAGGGCCAAGATGTAAAGAAATATTGTTGGTTCATTTACCAAACTCAGATGATGGTGGCACTCAATTATTTTTAAGCTGAATTCTCAAATGCTGCTTTTAAATCAGCACCAAAGAGATATTTCATATTGTGACAGAGAAGGCTTTGTTTCCAATTCAAAGTCTCTCCAACTCTTTCTTTTATTAGGGACCATAACAAAAACATTCAAGAAATTTAAAGAAAAATCAGTCTATCAATCTGTGAAACTTTTCAGAGGAATTTATAAACATCTGGTGAATAGCGTGAGCTGACTGCAAGGCCTCTGATTGCCTGACACAACACTGGAACGAGTGCCCAGAAAGTCTGGGGAGTCTCCATGCTTGGAGATACTCCAAACCTGACCACACACACTCCTGAGCACCCTGCTCCCATTGATCCTGCTTGGAGTGAAGAGGATGTCTTGACAATCCTGAATCAACCATAATATCTTACTAGCAAATTTTATGTCTGTGTTTTTAGACTTCTGTTGTCTTCTGACTTGAAGCTTAATGAAAATAGGCTTCACATGGATTTCATGGGAGCCAGGGAGCAGAAACTTGGCTTTGTTTTGTCCCTAAATGGAAGAGTGCAACACACTTTTACTGGATTAAAGGTCATACCTCATCTCCTTTCTCTGGATGGATTACTGAAGTGCAAAAACAACATTCACGATGGTACTGTGTTCCTTTGTGTTTTGTTCTAACCTGCAGCTATCTAAGGAAGCTTCTTAATTTTAGTATAATCCTTACTGAGCTGCACAATGTATTCAGCCCTCAACAGAAGAGCAATGTGTATCTGTTGGGATGAGTCCAGAGCAGACCACAGAGATGGTCAGAGGGCTGGAGCCAGGCTGGGAGAGCTGGGGGTGTCAGCCTGGAGAAGAGAAGGCTCCAGGGAGACCTTAGAGCCCCTTCCAGGGCCTAAAGGGGCTCCAGGAGAGCTGGAGAGGCACTCTGGACAAGGGTCTGGAATGACAGGACAAGGGAGAATGACTTCAAACTGACAGAAGGCATGTTTAGATTGGATATTAGGAAGAAATTCTTCTTTATGAGGGTGATCAGACAATGGAACAGGTTGCCCTGAGAAGCTGTGGCTGCCCCATCCCTGGAAGTGTTCAAGGCCAGGCTGGACAGTGCTTTGAACAGCCTGGGACAGTGGGAGGTGTCCCTGCCCATGGCAGAGGGGTTGGAGCAAAATGGGTTTTAAGGTCTCTTCCAGCCCAAACCATTCAGTGATTCTGTATAATGCAGAGCAGAGTATTTAGCATGCAAAATGAACCATGGGTCACTGGGTTGAGAGTACTTTTCAGTGAACTAACATAGTTTGGGATTTTTCATGTTTTCATGGATTAAAGGAAATAGTGGGTGGCCTCTTTCCTCTTCTGAAGTGTGGGGGCTGACTTGAGACTCCTGCTCCTTCGAATGGCTCCATGGGTGGAGTGGGTCACTGCAGAGCTCTGGAGGGATTGTTTAGCCTGCAATTACACAAGCAGTAGGTCACAATCCATCTGTAAATTTTCCTGCAGAGGGAGTGCAGTATAGTGCATGGCCTGAGGGCACAAGAAGCTTGGTGAATAAAAAGAAACAGCTGTCAGAAATACTATTATATAATTTGTTTTAAACACAGACATTCACTAGTAGAGAAACCCTCAACACTGAACTGATTTGCTCTCTAGATTAGGCAGAATTATCTGGTATAATAAATGGAAATTGTTCTACTTCCTCCTGATATTAATGGAAAGGTTAATTTATACATTAAACATTAAATTATACATTAAATTCTAAAACTGTCCCAGGAATCTCTCTCTACAGTAATGATTTCTGCCTGTTACAGGTAACATCAATGTGATGGTCAACAACAGACTGTATGGACTGCATGTCAGGAACAGGAATGTGTTTGGGAATACCACTGTGCACAATCTCACTGTTGCCATTGTTCAGAATGGCAGCCAGGCAATCCCAGGGGAGACAAGACTGAAAGGACACCTGGAACTGAGTAAAGAGAAGAAAAGGGGGCTGGCTAGCTTCCAGGTGGATGAGAAGGCTCTTTCTGTAGATTTTCTCAATATCATGGAGCATGGGCACGGCAGAGTCAGTGGGACTTTCACTCATAATGTTGACTTCTTAAAAAATGCAGGTAGGAAGAAAATCTGACTTGAGGCTGTGGTCTAACAAAGTGATTTTATCTAAATGACTGCTGAGCAGTGGAAACAGATGAGTTGTGTTTGCTCACACCAGAACAACATGTGATCTAGTCTTAGCAGCATTCTTTTTAATATTGTTGAGAAAATACAGAAATATGAACATAGAAATAGTTCAAAGAGTTTTGAAAAAGAGAGAAAATTATTTCTCTCTTGTACATCCATGTTCTTGCACAGCATCTAAGCTGACCAGTTCCTCTAGGTATAGTTTTGTGCCAAGTGTTTTTTCCCAAGCAAAGCCGAGGGTTTTCATGAACTGGAGTTATCAGTAATTTTGCATAGGTTCCTTTGGACAGAATAAATCTTTTGTGAAGTTTTTTGACAGCTGTTTACTGGAGTTGGACACAATATCAATTAGTAAATATCCTTTATTAAGAAAAGGAAAATTCTTGATTTCCAAAGTGCATGCCACACTTTAATTTAGCAGTCCCTTTTCAATATGATTTTCACCTCGAAGGTAACATACTTCTATAAATATCAGTAACGTGATCACACTTTATATAAAGGTGTCTTTTCTTATGAAAAACTACAGAAAGCTTCTTTTGATCTGTAACACATCTCTGTAGTCTGTAATGACAAGCCAGAAGTGCTGTGTTGATTTTCCTTCCTTCCCTGTCTGTAGGGTTGCCTTTGGATGGCATTCTTAGTGCCGTGTGTGAGCGTGGCACAGGAAATCACACCATTGCCATCGCCCTGCAGAGTGGCAGTGAAAGGATTGCTGCTGTGTTTGAGGGGCACGGACTGGCCACAGGGCCTCCAACATCCCAGCTGTCTGTGAGCCTAAAGCACAACATCTCAAAGATAAAGAAACATGGGGTCCCTTTTGTTTTAGAAGCTTCTGGCTATTATGAGGTAAGAGGAGTTGTACCTGTGAAAGTTTAATTTCTGGAAGGACAATTTGTGTATATGTAATAACTCTAGGCTTTTCCTGTTACTGTGTATATTTATTTTAGAAGCTGCTCCGCTTTTGAGATGTACTAAATTACTGAGTGAAAGAAAGGTGTTGTCTGGCTCCTTGTCATACTGTGGATCTGTCATCTGAGCTCTTAGAGCTAAATCTAGACTAAATGAGATGCTACATTCAGTTCTCATTTAAGGGAAGTGCCTTGCTGCATATGAACAGATGTCTTGTCCAATTTTATCTTTCTCCTATAAATGGGAAATGGACCAGCAGCAGGCCTAAGGCTTGCAACTGGTACTGGATTTAACTGGTCCTGGTGTCATCCTTTGGCTGCTGAAGAGCAGAGCAGTGTTTAGCACGGCCTTCCCTCTGGAAATTCCTACCCACAGAAGCAAAATGGACCACGATCCCTGCTATGGTGTTGCTTGGCCACTGTTCTCTCTATCTGCATTGCTGCTATACATCTGTGAACTTTACAGCTCTTTTGCACTGTAGATTATCTTTCAATAAATGAAGGGTTCAGACACTTTGCTGTCTCAGTCACCCACTGAAAGGCTGAAGTCACTCACGTGCTTATATTTGGGTGGCTTCAACCACTGTGGTAGGGTGAGACACAGAGGTGTGCAGAGAAACAATTCTAAACTGTTCCTTTGCTTTTTAGTAGTTCCAGTGCTTTAATTGTTTGTGCCTGAGGGCTCAAATCCTTCAGGATACAGAAAGCTCTCAATATGTTTTGGACCCAGAAGGAATTATTGATACACTGCATTTGGAAGGTCTGGCATAACACTTCAAGCTCTATTTGAAATGAGGCTGCCTTGATGAATTTGGATTTTTATTTTACCAGTGCTGCTGCCCTGACAGACTGTGATGTTTAAGCACAATGAAACACACTCTGCCCTTCCCAGTTGTTGCTGGGATGTTGTTTGTTTCTTTCCATGGTTTGGTGTCTTTTGTGCATAGAATTTCTCCAGAAAGATTGCTGCAGGGATAACAGCCACAGTGGAGACAGAGCAGCTCGAGATTGAAATAGAGAAGGAAACCACTGGCACTGCTATGGAAATCTCTCTTTCACTTCACCATGATGTGGGAGGACTGATGGACATTGTTCCACATGTACTAGAGGTTTGCAGAAATCCTGCCACATATTGTAGTGTATTTAGTGCATTAAACTGTTTATCTTTTTGAAACAGCACTCTAACTGTTAATCTTAAATCTGTGTCTTGGTGCTTTCATCCATTTGATCCTTAAAGCAGCCCTGTAACTTGCTCCTTTGAATTTTAGTCCTTCTGCTTTTCTTCATACTCTGAATGTGCTTTGTTGACATCAACAGGTTGCTTGCAGTGGAGAATCTGCTAACAAACAACTTTCTGGCCTTTGCAATGGTGCAATTGCATTTCATCATTTTGAGGTACTCGCTTCATTTATAAACTTTCTTCTCAACAATATAGTGTCTTAACTACCATGAAGGGAATCTAAGTACTGAGAGTGCCATAGAAATGGATTTGAGCTTCCTGCAAGTTTTGTGTGCACTTTCAACTTTCACTCCATTCATTATTGGTTTGGGTTGTCTTCCTGTTATTTCGATTATGGAACTCCAAAATAAAGATTTGAGTCCATCTCTCCATTTGTTTCAGCATTTATAATTATGTAGGATGAATACAAAATGTTGTAGGGAACAGTTCTCTTCTAGTAATATGAGCTTTTAAAAACAGTATGTGACCTGAGTGGAAAGCAAACTTGACAACAGTTTTCTGTAATTTTTCAGACTCCAGCAAGAGTTTCACTGAATGGGTCAATATCTACCACCAACTTTACTGTCATCCTCTTTGGACATGTTTCTTTTCATGACATATTTGCCTGCCTTCAACTCCATGCCACCACTAACACCCATCCTCGTTTAGAAATCAACTTCCAGCATTCTTTGCCTTCACTTCATTCCCTGGGAATTGCCAGAGAGAACCAGCTGAAGGTGTCAGCCATGAGAAGTGACAAGTACAAGGGCATCCTTGGGATTGTCCTTGGGCCTTGCACTTTGGAAGCTGATGGGGACGTGAGCCTGTCAAGCAATGAGACAGGATGGGTACTCACTTTTAGAAACAAGTGTGTCAGTCTAGAGGTAAGCCCAGATTGTTTCCTGCATGCCCTTCCAGTCTGTGTATTTCAGATTGCTGAGTCACAGAAAACTGTCCCCTGACTACTTATAGATAGGCCAAATTTGGTCATTAAAATTGTTCTGGCAGAGCAATGAGTCAGAGTGTATTTGAAGATGATAATTTGGAGTAATAGAATAGTAGATGTTACTGCTGTTGCCATAAAAATGTTGCTTAATAATAGTTTATTAATTAAAATAAACTTTTGTCCTAAAATCTAGTGAAAAGCATGTCCTTTCAGTTTGGAATTGTGAGGGTGAAGATTTTTTCCTTCTACATTTGTTATGAAAAGGTTATTGTAGGATTTCTTCTTCTTCCCCCCCCCCCCCCCCCCCCCCCAATTTTTTTTTCCTGGTATTTCACAGAGAAATTTCTGATTTCTCTATGGAACAAGCTGTCTTCTATGGTCCTTTCCATAAGCAGATTGTTTCAGAAAGGAGGAATGCTTTCTCGTGAATTATGAACAAATGAGGAAGAAGTTGCTTTACTCTGTGCGTTTTAATCTGTGGAATCTTTCCTGTTGCAGAGGATGGGATTGCCTCGAGCTGCAGTCTTGGGGGGCTCCTTTCGACAGAACATCTGCAACGTGAGCCTGTTAATGCACCTGCAGTGTGATGGCAGAGCAGTGGATGTGCAGATAGACACCTCCTGCCAGCATGGATACATGCTCCAAGGGATGCTCAGGCATTCACTTCCCTGGCTCAGCCAGCTTGGGCTGCCTTTTGAAAACTCTGTCCTGCTCTCCGCAGCCACAGACTCCAGCACAGAGGGCATTTTCCTGCTGCAGGCTGGCAGATGCAGACTGAGGGCTAGAGGGGATCTCTCTGTTCAGAACAAAGCTGACTGGACGCTGGAAACAGAAACAGAATGCCAAGTTCTGCAGGTAGCTGTGGGAAGCTTTTAAAGAGAGTTTGGGGGTCAAATGAAGGCCTTGTGGGTTTTAGCTGAAAGGCAGTGCTGGAGTGTCGGGAGGGCGCTCTGAGGGCACGTCTGTCTCACAGCACTGGGCAGGGTCTCACAGCGCTGGGCAGTGTCTGTCTCAACACTGGGCAGTGTCTGTCTCAGCACTGGGCAGTGTCTGTCTCAGCACTGGGCAGTGTCTGTCTCACAGCACTGGGCAGTGTCTGTCTCACAGCACTGGGCAGTGTCTGTCTCAGCACTGGGCAGTGTCTGTCTCAGCACTGGGCAGTGTCTGTCTCACAGCACTGGGCAGTGTCTGTCTCGGCACTGGGCAGTGTCTGACGGCACTGGGCAGTGTCTGTCTCAGCACTGGGCAGTGTCTGTCTCAGCGCTGGGCAGTGTCTGTCTCGCCACTGGGCAGTGTCTGTCTCGCCACTGGGCAGTGTCTGTCTCGCCACTGGGCAGTGTCTGTCTCGCCACTGGGCAGTGTCTGTCTCTCAGCACTGGGCAGTGTCTGACGGCGCTGGGCAGTGTCTGACGGCACTGGGCAGTGTCTGTCTCGGCACTGGGCAGTGTCTGACGGCACTGGGCAGTGTCTGTCTCAGCACTGGGCAGTGTCTGTCTCGGCACTGGGCAGTGTCTGTCTCGGCACTGGGCAGTGTCTCACGGCACTGGGCAGTGTCTGTCTCAGCACTGGGCAGTGTCTGACGGCACTGGGCAGTGTCTCACAGCGCTGGGCAGTGTCTGTCTCAGCACTGGGCAGTGTCTGACGGCACTGGGCAGTGTCTGACGGCACTGGGCAGTGTCTCACAGCGCTGGGCAGTGTCTGTCTCAGCACTGGGCAGTGTCTGACGGCACTGGGCAGTGTCTGACGGCACTGGGCAGTGTCTCACAGCGCTGGGCAGTGTCTGTCTCAGCACTGGGCAGTGTCTGACGGCACTGGGCAGTGTCTCACAGCGCTGGGCAGTGTCTGTCTCAGCACTGGGCAGTGTCTGACAGCGCTGGGCAGTGTCTGTCTCGGCGCTGGGCAGTGTCTGTCTCGGCACTGGGCAGTGTCTGTCTCAGCACTGGGCAGTGTCTGACGGCACTGGGCAGTGTCTCACAGCGCTGGGCAGTGTCTCACACCCTGTTCCCAGGTGCTCTCTGCACATAGAGCAGCTCAGCCTTTGCTGACTGTTGTCTTTGCAGGCCGACACTGCCCTCTAACGCCCAACAGCAATATTAGTCTGAACTCTGTCAAAAATGCATTCCCTGGTCTGAGAGGATTATATCAAAATAGAATTTCCTTGGTTTTTCCAGTTAGCCTCACTGATTACGTTAGAAGGAATGACTATTGCAAAATTAGGGTTTTTTTCCTAGATGTTCATAGGCATTTGTATTTTGCTTTCAAATTCTCAAATTGAGTAACTTCCTCAACTACAAAGTGTCAACACAAAAATGACAGGAAATTTGTAGTGAAGAGGGAATGAAAATCCCTTGAAGTATTAAAAATAGTAGAATTTTCAGTGTTTTTGGAAATCCTTTGACAGAATGGGAAGAAACCTTTCATTTGGGATGTTGCACAAGACAAGCTGCAAGTTTAATTATTAAAAAAACAAACTTTCTACAATCAGATGCAAGAATGTCTGTTAGGCCTATGATTTTTTGTACATTAATGTGTTTGACCACACTGAAATAAGTGTGGTCTGGATGAAGCATAGAATGTTTAGTGAATTTTGCCAATCTGAAGGAACGGGTATTTTGTATTTTTGTAAATATAAAACTTTGTAAAGATGCAGAAGTTGTGAATTCTGCAGGATTGTCCTTAAATCTTCCATCAGATCCTATTCAGGAAAAATCATCCTCTTTCTTGTTGAGAGGGAGAAAAATGGCAGCATGGAGGTTGTAGGATTTTGTCTCTGATATTGTATCATATAATACACACTTGTCTTAAAGTGTTTGTATATTCCAAAGGAATTTTTGTTTAAATCTTGATAGGATCTGAGTTTCCCAACTCAGTCACGGCTCACAGGATCCATTCAGACAGACAAGTGCCAGGCAGAGCTGCTCTCCGTGCTGGAAACAGAAGGCAAAACAGCCCACCTTGAAGTGAGAGCAGAGTGCAGGCCAAAGATGGCTCTGGAAATCCAGTTCAGCCATGACCTCCCCCAGCTGAAGGGAATCCCAAGAGAAAATCAGCTGTCCATCACTGCACGGAAACACTTGAAATATCTTGTTGGAGTTGGAATGAAATTGGGATCCTGTGAGCTTCAAATGAATGGGGACTTTGACCCTGAAAAGAACCTTCAGTGGAAAATGCTCATAGAAAACAAATGCCAAACAATTCAGGTATGGAAAAGAATTTTCTCCTTTAATGTTGAATCTATACATTTAAGCTAGGATCTTTGTAGCTGCTAAGGTCAAAAGACAATAATCTAAATATTTCAAAGAGGTAGCAGGAAATTAGAAAAACATTCTCTTTTAATGTTGCACCTTACTTCTGGAGCCATTCACTGTATTTTCATGTGGCATACACCAAATTTCCTGTTAATCAGTACCTGCAGATAATGGACTTGCTTGTGCTAGCTCTGATGTGTTTTCTAAAACATGGCTGAGAATTCTGCAGGGTTTTTCTGTTCAGAAATAATGATTATTCAAAGTTGCCTTTGGTTTTATTAGCAGTTAGAGGTTCTCAGCAGTTTGAGAAACAAACTGAAATAGTTGAAAAAGGTATGAAATAAATAATCTTCAGGTAAGAAAATTCAGTGTATGCAAAGTTTGAGAGCCGTGTTATCACATTATGATCTGTGGATTCAATATGTAAGTCAGGGTAAATCTGAAGATACAAAGATGAGATTCACCTGCCCTTTTCCAAAAACAGAACTACCAAAATAAACTTACGCATACTGTCTGGTTTCACTGAATTTATGGATGCTTTGGGCCACTGGGACAATGCCAAGCATAGAATATTAATTAACTTTTCATTTCGCCAGGAAGAGCTGCCACATTGTCCAGTGTTCTATTTATGCTGACTCATTTATCAAAAATAATCAGACACATTCAAAATAAAAAAGACAACATTTATAAAATGTATTAAAAAGCTCTCGAGGTTTCTGAAACATCCTGTGCCTTTGCTGCCTGGTATACTTAATTTTACAGCTAGGTGATTAAATTTACTATTGGGAATTAAGTTTCAGGGGTATAATGTATTTGTGATTAAGTGCAAAAGTGGTGATTTTTAGAAGCTTTTTCTTTCTTTTACAGGATCTTGGAGCACCAATGAAAATTGATGGCTCAGGCTACCTTTTGATGGGTGAAATGAACCTAGATTCACAGACACTGATCACTGTTGATGAAAGTAAATTCCGAGGTCTCCTCATACTAAAAGTCACTCCTGTAAGTACCCTGCAGGCTGTTGGAGAGTGTGAACCAAGTACTGAATAATGTACTTTAACTTGTGTTATTTGGAACAAATAGCCAATCTTTAGTGAGACTGTGCCTTCTGATCACCCTGATCAGAAACCCCGGCTAGCTCCAGTAATAAATGCCAGAATAAAAATAATAAAATCTTTGAAAACCTGGCACCTTCAATGTGCAGTAACTGATATATAGGATAATAGGACATGGGCTCTGGCACTTCCTGAATTATTTCCTTGTTATGATCTTTATGTGTAAATTTTTGGTGTTTGTATTATGCTGTTGGACGTTCCTTACATCACTGTGATATACCCTGCAAAATAATGGGCAGCAGCTAATTGAGACACTGCAGTTTGTTTGTTTATTCAGTGAGACAGCAGCACAGGGAAGGCTGTGAATCTCTTGCTTTTCTGTTGACAATTACAAGTTTGGATTGTGTTCTCATCAGAGCAGGAAAGCAGAGAACACACACAAGTACCTGTTTCCTCATGGTGTTTCACTTTCCTGCCATAGCTGGTAATTTCTGCATGTTTTGTGCCATGGAGAAACAACACAGCTAGTGGGAGTTTACTTCATATTAAATGTAGGACAGACAGATTTCTGGTTTGAGCTCTGTATTGCAGCAATCTTTGGGTTCTACGCGTGCTTTGCTCTCTGTGCTGTGAAATATTAACAGGAGAGGCAAGAGTTGGATGCGGTGCTAACCCATAACATCCAAGGAGCTGCTGACATTGGCATTCCCATGAGGATGTTACTTGATGTGATATCAGAAAACAACAGTGACTTCTATAAAGGATTTATCAATTTCTGTGTGAACAACGAGCAAGTAAGTGCCTCCTCCATATCAGTAATATGTGAAATTGAGGTTGAAGTGAGCTAACTGATTTGGTAAATATTGTTTCTGCAAACAATCCAAATACAATATTTTGCAGGGGCCGGGTTAGTTCTAAAGGCATTAATTAAATGAAGGCAGTATCTTTCAGCCACTCCTTCTGTGCAATTGATCCTTGCAACAAATTTATCATCAGCAATGATCCATGATAAATTTGTAAATGATATCAAACCTTCCTTATCAAGAATCTTCACTTGGTGCAGCATATTCCCTTTTACAGTACAAAGCTGTGACTTCTAAAAAAGTTAGACAATTCTTCACCACAAAGTTTTCACAGTTTTCATAATTTTATTCCAATGTGTAATTAGTCTAATAATTACATTTATTCAGAGAAGTCTCCATATCAGAGATGTTCCACAGTTAACTTTTGTCATATTTTCTTGAACTGAGCAGATTACAGCAGACCTGAACTTTATCCAGAAGTTGGATGTTGTGTCTCTTAACTACAAACTTACTCATAACATAGAGACATTGAAGACACTGCAAATAAAGGACAGGATTGAACTGCAGGTGGGTTATCAACCTGGAGCCATGCTATGAGTGGAACAGCAGCTGGGGAAGTGAGATGGCAAAGAGCCATGGGTGGAGGTGAGGCTTTACACGTTTGCTGTTGTGGTGGGGTCCAGGTGCTCTCTTCACTCCTAAGGGGAGCCCAGAAGCTCCGTCTGTTCTCATGGGAGGATAGCTTAGACCAGGGCTTCCCACAGGCCCGGGGCTGGAGGCTGGCTCCCAGCGTGGAGTGAGAGGAGGGCATTTGTACTGCATTTGTGTGTCTGACAGAGCTGCAGTGTCCCCTGGGCACACAGCGCATAGGGGAGCACTGCTGGGATTTCACTGCATCCTTTCCAAATGGGATTTGCCTTCCAAACTCTGGCTACCTGGCATAATTTTTTATCTGAGAAACACAAGCCTTATCAACCATGTAACTGCATAGCATTAAAGCATGATCACACTTAAGAATACATGTTAAATGGTTGAATTCTAAAATAAAAGGTGAATTTGTAACTATGTTGAATTATAAATGATACAAGATGCCTCTCTGACACATCTTTGAGATGATACTGTCTCAACCAAAGAAAGAACCTTGACAAACAGGAGCTTTAACTTTTACAGTTCTGTCTTTTCACAATTTACTTTTGCTGCACACAGGCTATCTTGAACCTCAAAGTCACCAGGAGCTTTAGTTTGAAAGTGCTTTATGGTGCTCACCTAACAGTTCTTGAAGGACAAATCCAGGAGTTTGAAACAAGTACCAACATAACAGGGAATTTCCATCACTCTTTGCCATGGCTGCTACAAGTCAGAGTCCCATCGTCTTTACAGGTAGTTTTGGGGTTTTGTTGTCTTGTTTGGGTTTTTGTTTGTTTGGGGGTGTGGTTTTTTTGTTAGTTTATTTTTTGGTTTTAATTATAATTATTGTCCTGTAATAAGGATGTAATGCAATCTCATGGCTTGAATGAAATCTCCATTTTGTAAGGTACAGGATGGAAGCTGAGATTTTCTGATATTTAAAAACTGTGGATGTCTAAAACCTGAACTATGGAAATAGAAAGTTACCCCTTGGCTGCTTTCTGAATGAGATTCTTCCATCCTGATCAGTGTCAGTAGAGTGGGTACTGCTGATATTGTAACTCTACAGGAGAGCTTGAGCACATTCACCAGGGACTGGAGTATTGCTCATGTGCTGTTTGATGGGAATTTCATACTGAAAGATGTATTTCTTTGGGATCTATTTTCAGGGAGGTATTGGAGTACCTACTGTCTGGTAAATATTGTCAGTAGGTGTAGATTGAATGTCCTTTATAAGAAGAGAGTTGTGTTTGTGGGATAAAAAAGAACCCAGTGAGAATTTGACATAGATCAGTGAGGCTGACATAGCTTGACATTCATTCAGTTGAATGAGCTTCATACTTGAAAGTCAAAGATGATTAATGAAAGGCCAAAGACATTTTGTTAATGGATAGATTTTGACATAAATATGGACTAGAGAGAATTTTCTTTCTCTTCCATTTTCTCCTGTCTTAAAATTAACTAGTACTTAAATATTGTTTTGGAACTTATATCTACGTGTCATTTTTTAGATAGATATGGTTTTTCAAGGGAGAAACACTACTCAAGAGAGATATGTGCACATTGCAGCTGGAGAAACATCAATCACATACATAATAAATTCCTATTCTGTTGGCCACCAAGTGGATCTCTTCTGTCAGAGTGTACACAGCAGTGAGGTACTGCAGGCATCTGGCTACCCTAAGGCAATCAACTTCATTTTCAGTTTACAGAAATCAGGTGGGTGCCTGCCATTCCTGGCAGGGTTTTTATTCTGTAATAGCTGTTTCAGCTGTTCCTTCAACAGCTACCAACTGACTAAGATTTGCAAGTAGTACCTAAAAAGAGGCTTTATCTTGTTTGTAAGTAAAATTCTCATTCTGAAACTGCATCTGTGATTAGTTGATTAAGCCAGTCTGCCCTCGAACTTGCCCTGGCATAAATCCTATCTGCGTATCTCTCTTACACTGTGATCAGGTACCTTAAGTGCCCACAGAGAAATATATTCCTGTTGAAGAAAACGCCACAACTGTGAGAGCACCAAAGGGCAGGAACTACTGAGGTTAGCAGGCACTGAAACAATACTAACGTGAGGGGCACAATCTGCTTTCACCCTTTCAGAAAAAGCAGCAGGATGTGAAGTAGCTCCCAGGACAGGCACAGTCAGCATGAGATTTCCACCACAAACCCCACCATTTCTGTGGGTTTTGTCTTATAAAGAATTTGGGGGGGTTTCATCTCTCTTATCTCATTTTTATCTTTTAGCAGTCTTGTATTTCCCTTCTAAAAATGAAAAGCTGGTAGGAAAGTGGGGAAAGGTCTTCAGGTCATGCTCTTTAGGCATTGCTGAGCTGCTGTAGCTGGAACCAAAGGAGTCACTGGAGGCCAGAAGAGCTCAGAGCTCTTCCCTGGCTGAGGCTGCTGCAGGCCAGGGGTGCAGCTGGCTGTATGGATCAGTCAGCTCTAGCTGCACAAACACATTCCTGCCATAACTTGCCACTTCACACTGGATGTGGGTGCACAAGCTCTGTTACCACAAGACTTTGTAAGGACAAAGTTCAAGGACATCCAGAAAAACTGTACCCTCCTCCAACCACAGGCCAAAATTCTTGTAATCCTGAGTGATGACTTTGTCTTGATGAGTGTATTAACCTAAAAGCTGTCTGGATTGATTTTATGCAGGCAGTACTGAAATTTCTCAAAAATCAAAGCAAATTAGCTGCTCAAATTAGCACTGTTTTGTCCCTTCTATACAGAAAAAAAAGCCAAGACTGTCTGTGAAATCCAATATGATGAGAAAGATATAACTGTGACTGTGGATGTTGGCACAGACTTTGAACTCTTGGGTATATTTGTGTTCATGGCAGAGGTGAAGCATTCAATACCACTTCTCCATCACCTGGGACTTCCCTTCTTTCTTAAGGTAATGCACCACAGAATTTTGCTGTGCTTTGATGAAAGCTTGAGTTACATTTGCATTAATCCAGAGCACTTCCAGTGGCCTCAGTGAAATTACTCCAGGTTTATATACCAGTGCAGCTGAGAGCTGACTTGGCCCTGTTTATCTGAATCCTTGTTTGAGTACAGAGCTAGTGGTCTGTTTCCAAGGAGCCTGCTCAGACACCTGAAATCCCCAGTCTCAGGGTTAATCATGTCAGGAAGGCACACATTCACTTTGCAGCTTTGCAGCTGATAGGGCTCACAAAAGTAGAAAGAACTTTTGGTAGAAAACAGCTGTCCTTCCTAGCTAGAGAACTCCTTGGCTTGGTTAAACCACTTGTAGCACACATACCTAAAATGCTTCAGTGTTGAATAAACAGGAGAAAATTTATATTCCAAGCTACTTGATAGCATCAACAAAGGCTATACCTGTTTATCCCTTGGGAGAAATAAGCCTTAGTTGAAATGTCCCCTTCCCTTTTGAAGGGTAGTACACAGAAAAACACTTCCAAGTGATCCACCACCTTCTCTTCAAATAACAAGACATGTAGCTAGGATGCAAGAGTAAAAGTCAACTTCCTTGAACATAAACATTAGATCAATATTAAACCTGCATATTAAGTATCAGTGTTTCAAGGGAATATTTACTGCCAACTTTTTATTGAAAGGTAAAAAATATTTTCATTACTTCTTCCCCATTAATATTTAGTGAAATGTCTTTTATCCTCTAAATGTTTGAATGAAAAGGAAGAAAATTAGAGATGGCAATTCTTGAGGTGCCTTATTCATGTATGTTATGAGTATAACCAGGGGACTTCAGAAATTGCTGTTCCCACAGACTTTGGCAAATACCAGTGTTGATATTGAAGTGTGAGAAGTGGCCCTCATCTTTCCCAGAGAGATTCTTTAGCATTTTCAGGATAAGGCTGTAGATGATGCAGCAGCCGTGGGAGGAAGAAAATTCCCTGGAGTAAAAAAATTTGTGGAGCCTCATCTGTTTCTTTAAAAAAGAAAAAAAAAAAGGGAGCACAATTTCTTTTTAGTATATGAAAAATGAGAGTGTGAGAGACATAGACAAAAAGCAGGAGCTTTAGACTTAAACCAGATAAGGGTACATTAAAAATATCACTAATATTTGTCAATAACGCAAATGAGTATCTATGGAAACACACACAAAGAAAGGAAAACCTCTCTTGAGGCTCTTGGTTTACATCTAGGAAGCATCCAGAGGGCCTGTCTGGAAGATAAACTTCAGTCAAGATGATGGTTTTAAGTGAGTCAAGAGACTGTGCTCAGTTGAGGTGAAACGATGGGTAGAAGTGATGGCATTTGATTTGTTTATTTTCCCCCTCCACAGATGACAATTCAAGAAGTCATGACAGAAAACGAAACTGAAGGTGCTCTGAGGCTGACCTATGAACAAAACAAAAACTTCTCCTTTTCCATCAGTAGAAAAAAAGACCAGCAAGGGTAAAAGGGTCATTCTGAGCACTATAAAAATGTCATTAGGCCACTGTGATTCCTTAGAAAACAGTTACTGTTTTAATCACCAGATCACTGGTGAAATGGATAACAAAACTTGCATAAAGTGATTAGTCACACCAACGCTCTCTAAACCTCAGGGAGTTTCTGAAGGGCTGCAGACAGATCCCTCCTCTCACAGCCTGGGACCTGCCTCTGCTTCTCCACAAAGAATCCAAGTAGCAGACAGTGGAAAGAGTCCATAAAACTCTAGGCCTGAACCAGACAAGTACTTAAAAATATAACTTAACTTGACATAACTATTTAAATCTTATTGATTTTTTTTGGCACTGTTGAAACTTGTAAAATTACAGTGACTTGGTATCAGTATGGCTGTATCTGCACAAAACTGTAGGCTTTAAGGGTGTTTAGAGGTCTGATATTTTCAGCCTTGGGGTATTTCAGATATTTCTTAAGTTTCTAACAAAAGACCTTTGCACTGAAAAGTCCTGTAAGTTCTGTTAAAATCTCTAATCATTGTAAATTCCAGTTTGTAAACCATGGCAGTGCTTGCAAAATCAGATTCCAAAATACCTTTCTCATTTTAAAAAAGCTGATGCATTTGCTATGGCAAAGGGATTTCTGTTCCAGTGGGCTACATGCTGTCCCTGGGATGCATGCACAGATTTTTTATTGAGCTCAGAGGTGGTCATTTTGTGTGAGTGCATCAAAAACAGGGAGCTGGGTAAGTGTTCAGTGGCTCGTACTGCCCTTTAACTCTAAAAGCTGTGGCAGAATTGGAGCTAACTCAGATGAGCTTGTGCTGCCAGCAAGAGTGGACTTCCTGAAATATTGTTGAACAAGAGTACATTTCTTCCCTTTAGTGAAGAGTTGAATATAAAAGCACTCCAGACTCATCCCTTCTTCCTACAGTACTTCCCCTGTGCAGCAGAAGTGTCTTCTAAGGTAACTATCTGCAAGTAATCCATTGCATACATCACTGCAAAGTAGACTTGTCTAATATGGTAGGAGTCAAGCTGTATTATTTCTAGTACTAGTATCTAACATTTTTGTTATTTTTGAGAATGTTCCTGTTTTTAAAGATGTTAACAATTCCAGTCTTTTCTTTTCCCTTTTTTTTTTTTTTTTTAATTTAATGGGAATTTGAAAAGGTAAATTATGATATGAGTGAAGCAAAAGGCAAACTCTCCCTCAGGATGGAAAAAAAGGATTTCAATGTTTCAGCAAAGCTGACTTTGACTGGAAGCAGCTACACTAATGCCATCGAAGTGGCACAGACCATGGCCCAGGTTGGTAGCATCACTGATGGCAAAGGCAGCCTGTGACAGGAGGGCACTCAGGGGTGGCTGCCAAGGCCAAATGCAGCTCCTGCTGTGTGAGGTGTTCTGCCCTTGATTTCTCCAGCAGCATGAGCAAACCTTTGACTGTGGATTAGTTTGAGTTTATATTTGTTTGCTCCTATAGATGGAGCACTCATATAGGATTTATAGGGAATAAGAAAAATAATGTGGTACAAACTGAACCAGTTTTATAATGCAGGTACCACACATTTCTTTCTCTAAATAAGAAAAGATGTCACAAATACCTATTGTTGTTCATGCTATCTGCTGGATTTATTCTGTAATAGTGGGACTCTTAATGTTGTAAGGATTATTCTGTGTGATAAATGAAAATCAAACTGTGTAATAATCTAAGACTGTTGTAAAGGGAATATGCAGTTGTTTATGTACGTTCCATTATTTGCAAAGATGACTTTCTGTAGAAATGAATAGTTGCTTGTACAAGAGGGCTTAGAGTATCCTTGTACTAGACCTTTAAAAACACATTCCTACAGACCTCAAAGGACTTTGGGGTACCAAAATTACACTTAGGTTTAGTCTTCACAGAGAACTTGGGGTTTAATGTTTGCCTCTTTTATTTTTAGTTAAAAATTCTTCCAAGGCAACTTGTGTTTATGACAATTTACCAAAAAGGCAACAGATCTCATCTGCTGAGGCACATTGCCCTGTGGGATGGCAAAGAGATAAAGCTAACAAGCACTTACACTGGACTCTTCCCAAAGCTGCCTGGAGGTCATGGCATTCAGGGTAGGTTCCTCAAGTCTTTTACAAGTGTTCAAAGCAGACTATAAAATAAAATAAACTACATAAATCTGATTTCAAAATGCATGTCCAAAGGCTTTCAATCCTGTTTTCAGTCTAGGGCTTCTGAGATCTTTTTTGCTTTAAATTCATTATAGGCCTGGCTGTTAGAAACGTCCACTTCAGAACACTCATTCTGCTTTGTGGGTATGGAACAGAAAACTTAAATACTGGGTGCAGAAGTGAGCACTGGTCACCTTGAGGTGTTAAACCCTCATGTTGAGGCTTTATGATCTGAAAATAGGGGAGATAACTGCACTTACCTGTTTGAGTGTTGCAAGCCCAGTTTCACACTTCCCTGGCTGTTGTTGCTGAGGTTGCTCTGGGTGTAGCTGTCAATCTTTTGGTCATTGCAGGTAACCACTGTTCTGCTGGTAAATAGAGAGAGGGTTCCTGTTTTCAGTTACGTTTCCTCACGTTGAGCAGACACCAGCACACTGAAGTCCTTGTGGCTGCTGGGCAGGGGTGTGTGTGAGCAGAGACTGCGTTTCCCTGGGAACCAAGAGATGTCCTGCTGCCTGTGGGAAAATGTCCTGGGAACGGTCATGATTCCTGGTGGGAAATCTTACTCGTTTGTTTTCCTTGTAGTGGAACTTCTCCATCCTCTCTCCATCCCTTTTCCACGGCATACCTGGGTCAATTTATATGTGAAACATTCAGCACGCAGTCACCGGGATGATCTTACTGTTGTTTGGAATGAGAAGGACAAGGTACAGTGGCCCAGAGCAAATAAATGTCAGGAGAATGACAGGAATATCAAGAGAGGGGGTTTGGGTGGTGGTGTGGTGATTTTTTGGGGGTTTTTTTAACTTTAAAAAGGCACTAAGCAAGCCAGAGAACTTGACTATAAGGCAAACTATCTCTCTTCTTGGATGCATAAAAAGTTCTGGCTGTGAAAGATGAGCAGCTGATATTCTTGTAGGAAGTATTTTCAGGCCATAGTATTTTTTTGTTTGCAGTAACCCCACACCTTGTTGCTTAGCCAAAGGTAATGAAATCATAAGCTTAGAAGCACTGGGTAAAGGCCTCTGAGAGTAGGTGGGAACAACAGCACAAATGTCACGCTTAAAGCAGCTTAAGGACAAAGAAATAAAATCTAAGACAACTGAGAGAATGTGAGCGTTAGCTGAGACTGAAGAGGATGAAGAACTCATTGCATGGATATAGTACTGGATTTACCCACACAGAAGCAGACACACACCTTGCTTAGCATTTTCAGCTTTACTGACTCAGTCAAAGCCCTTTTGTATTTCATTCTTTCTCTCCTTATTAGCAAGACTGACAAATGTGGAACAGTTGAAACCAGTCTCTGTTTCCATAAAGCACTATTTAAAAAAAAAAATATAAAGAGTGAAAAAGAACTAGCAGAATATAGGGTAGGTTAATTTCTAGATGTGGTTAAGTGGGGACGCTTTCCTGACTTGCTGCTAACTGTGCTACCTTTACAGGTGCATCTGAAATACAGCACCTTGGCTGAGTATTATATTATTTTCTAAATAATGGACAGATAGAAGATAATGTATAAAATATGCTACCTAACATAAACATAAATGTGCCTGCAAAGAGCATGGATTTTTTTGATTTCTTTAAAAAGCGTTAAAACTCCAAACTTTACTTTAGTGATTGTATAGAATGTATTTTTTACTACTGCTTAAATTACTATAACTATTTAAATGCCACCACCACCTAAATTACCACAAAAATACTTTGCTCTCAATAACATAATAGAATTTAGTTCCTGATGAAGCAAACGCTTTTTCTTGTGCTTTAACTTTGTAAGCTGTGTCTAATGACTCTGTGGCAGTGCAGCCTGCAGTGCCTAAAGATGAGACCAAAATTAGCCTCAACAAACTTAAGCGTTGTTCATGATTTTAGCAAAATACAGAGAGTAGTTCTGCTTTGAGCTGTGCTATGCAGGGAATTCAAGCAGCAAAAATTGTCCTAATTTGAACATCAATTTGCCTCCCTACTTCAGAAAGGACTTTATTGTGCACTTAATTCATCTGAGGACAAGGTACAGGGAAATCTTACTGGGTGCAAGTTTGAGGTCAGTATGTGAGAGGTGTTTTATTTCACAAGTTCCTTTTCCATCTGTTGATGTGGATCAGATATCAGTGTCCTCTTCTCTGAAGTTTGGAAGACACCGGACAAGCTACAGAGCCACTGTTGCCCACCCATTTAATTACACTCTGAAGCAACTGGAGGTGCATTCCCTGTCAGAAAGAAGGGGCAGGAAGTACAGCCAGCAGGTGAGATCATGAGACTGGGCTGCAGAACACACAGCTGGGATGCTGCATTTACTGTGAGTGTGCCTTTCATCCCTGAGAAGTGCAGGACCAGAAATCATCCTGAAAAATATAAAGAGCACTGTAAAGAGTGCTGTTATCGCCTTGTGTTGAAACCACCAGAACTGTTTCCTAGCCAACAGCCTTGCACTTTTTGCATTGACCCATTTTGGATAGGAGGAACACGGAAGTGCCCAGGAACTAGCCAAGCAATAAAAATGTGGCAAATTTTGTCCATAAAGCAATGAACAAACCCCTAGTCTACACACACAAGAAAAACAAGCAAAAAGCCCCCCACAATAAACCCAAACTGAGACCCTTTGATACCCCTGTGAAGAAAATGTACATTTTTGGATTGTGTAGGAAATTGCAACACAAATGTGAAAATGTGCAAGGCTAGAAAGGCTTTAAACTGTTGTTAGTTAATAGTTGTGAAGTGCACTTACAAAGCATCTATAGGGAAAAAGAGGAGGAGGCACTCCACAAATCATCCTTCAAGATCAAATACTCCAGTATCATTTCTGTCTGACAGTGCAGGGTGTGGGTGAGGACACTGCAGCTGCTGAGGCTGAAGGCTTTCAGCAATGAACTGTGCCAGCTGGGCAGTGTTTCTTCATCTGAAGCCCTTTGGTGCCCAGGGGGGTTTGCACAATACTCAGTATGGTTCCAGAATCGTGTTCTGAGGAATAAATTCTTTTGTAAGGTCACTGTTGTGGTTGTGCCATTAATTGCTTTGCATGCCAGACCCCAGGCAGCTTCAAGAGAGGGCAACAAAAGCCTTCCCTGGCCTTGGTTGTAGAAGTGCAGCTTCCATGTGTTTGTCTCAGGCCCAGAGCTTCCACAGAGCCTGAACATGGATCTGTGGCAGCTTTCCCTGTGTTCTGTTCTGCTCCCCTGGATGGGGATCATTCTGCTGGTTCCAGTCTCGCTGCTGGACAAATCCTTCTCTGCTTTCAGCTGCAGGTGTCAGGGAATGCTGGGCAGCCTGCTCGCCTTGGGCTGGGCCTGGAGGATAAATCCAGGATGGACATCACTGCCTGGGCTGGCTGTGTGACACTCTCTGCAGGCCAGGTATGAGCCTTACACTCCCTGGAAGGGATGAGTGTAGCCAAATTTCTGTGCTTGATCCTCACAGAATGATTTTTTTCTGTACTTTCTTACCATATGAAAGCCTTGAAGTCAACCTTTTTGTGTCTCAGAGGAAGAAAAATAAACCCTGTGAAAAATTCTGTTTCATGTTGCCACACAGGGTTGTACTTGGGCTGCAGCCTTCCCTCAGGACAGAGCTGCCAGCCCCTTAGGTTTCTAGGGGGAGACTTAGCAGTGTTTCATGGGTATAGACCCCCCAGGGGTTCTCACAGAATGTTCTTGCCAGAAAACCTACTGCCCAAGGATATACTGAACACTTCAGAAAAATTGCTTACATGTGTCAATGTTTTCCACTTTTCCAGCTTCAGAGAATATTAAGCATGGAACACCTGCATGCATGTGGGTCTCTAGAGCAACGACCAACATTGTTTAATGAATATCTAGATCTGAACTGGGACAACAAAAAATTCAAACACAATTTCACATATGAGGTAAGAGAAGGCAGTTCTATCTGTTGACTCATTTTTATAGAAGCTGTTCTCAGTAGATGAGAAATTATTTTGGATTTAGATGTAATATTGAGTGGATTTTAAGAAAGCTCTTCTATAGAGCACCATTTTTTGTGAAATATCACTATTTCATTTCACCTTTTACATTTTCTCTAACAGGAAGAAAGCTAAATGTAGCATAGTTAAGAAAGAAAGGGTTCTTAGGAACTAGAGGCCTCACCTGTGCCCTAAATTTGCAAAATGTGGGATGGGGACCAGTAACAAGGCTAATGAGCCAAAACATGGTCAAGTGGAAATGTTATGGAAATGTTTTGGAAATGTTACATTAAAATCCTGAAGCTACTGGAATAACAAAAGCCAGCCTGGGGATGGGCTGAGTGGGCTCCAAGGAGTGTCTAAGATCCTGCTGTCATCTTTTAACCTTGTTTTCTTGCTTCATTGCAGAGAAATCAGCTCTTGTATCCTGATAAGTTTCAGTTAGAAGCTGTTCTGGAAAATATTTTCCTGACCCCATGTACCAAACAGAAGATTCTGGGTAAAATAGAATCAAACTACTACTCTTGCCTGGATTACTATACAAGCTTTGAGTTCTGTGATCTTCCAAACGTAAGTCTGACATAAACACATTCAACCTACTTCAGTTTAAATGTAATTACTAGTTTGGAGACTTGGTTTTCCTCAGCTGCAACTCTTCAGAAGACTTACTATACTTCTGTAACTTAAATAAACAGTGTATCTGATGGACTAGGGCAGAAAGGTTCTGTTTGCCACCATAGTGTGTTCTATAGGTCCTTTCATGGTTGTAAACATTCTCACTTCCTCCATGTTCTTTCTTTCCTATTCCTCTTTCAGAGGTATCTTAATTTCATGTATCTGGAGAATACCAAAACAGTGATCAAAAAGGAAACTAGAGAGGAGTAAAAGTGCTTTCCTTCCCCTGTGGGTAAAAGGAAGGGTAAAAGTTTGCTGGTTTTTATGATTGCTCTGCTGGTAGTGATGGATTTTTTAACTGTAATGTAACCTTATTTTTCTATTACACACAAAAACTGAAGGCCCACTCAAGATCTTCCTTAGGTGCATGCTGGTCCTCAGAGGTGCTTGTAGACACAAACACAGAACTTGGAACCTGCAATAAATATCTCTCTCCAGTTCCCAGCGGCTGAAACACATCTTGGTTTCCTTATTTACTGCCAGAGCAGATCACACTCTGTTACCAACAGGAAAACTTTTCCCCAGACCAATGTGTGATATAACCTGTTCATAATGCAAAGGATGTATATGTTGTCACTCCAAAAGCAGGTGCCTCTGTATTTTTGGGTCATTCTCTTCAAAGGCATCGTGGTTAAGCTCAACTGGAAATTAAGCACCACAGCCACCCACTCAACCCCCTCTCTCCCTGTGGAATGGGAAGGACAATCAAAAGTAAAACTTTTATGTTGAGATAAGAACAGTTTAATAATTGAAAACAAACTAAAATACAATAATAGTTAATACTACTATTAATAAGAAGAAGAAGAAGAAAAAGAAGAAGAAAAAAAAGGGATTTTCAATACAGTTGCTCATCACCTGCTGGCCAGTGCCAGACCTCCCCTCCCAAACCCAGATTTGCCCTTCCTGTAACTCCCGCAGTTTATGTACTGGACACGATACTCTGTGGTGTGGAACGTCCCTATGGCCAGGTTGGGGCACCTGTCCCAGGTGGGCTTTTGTGCACCTCCTCACTGGCAGAGCAAGAGAGACTCACAAAAACAAGTCCTTGACTTAAGATAAACAACTGAGCAAAACCAAAACATCAGTGTGTAACCAACCCCATTCCCATTCCAAATCCCAAACTGTACAAGCTATTCAGAAGAAATTAACTCTCTCTCAGTCAAAACCAGGACAATATTCACTTCACCTCCCATGTATCCCCAACTTTACCAAAACATTTGGCTAGAGCAGCTGAGAAGTGTAGGAGCAAAAAACATTGGACATTTTAACAAAATATAGTTCTCTGTAGCTGTTCCTCTGGTCTTAGGGTGTAATCACTGAACATGCCTTGTTAGAGCACAGAAACTGAAGATGTAATGAAGACAGTGCTGTGAGGAGCAGAAGGATGTGCTGGTTTCTGAAACCATAAGTTTTCTTTGTGGTGCAATTTCATGAGAAAGCAGCCACTGTACCACTTCTTTTTTGTGCACACTTAGGTAATTGTTTTATCTGGAAAGCACCACCTCAACAAAGATGACATAATTTTGCAGTCAGAGGGCAGATTCCACCTTGCTGATCATGGGAGAAATGACGGGTTGATCGGAATATCCATAAAGAATCAAAGCACTGCTGATGTGAAGAACTATTCTCTGGAAATTGAAGTGAGTTTCTGTTTTCTTTTACTGGCACTGGGTTTGTTTTCAAAGGCCTGCTGCCATCTATCTCCCAAACGGATCAGGCGCAGGCAGTGGCTATAAACCAGCAGGAAACACAAACCACTCCTGCTTTCCTTAGTGCTGTTTCTAAAGGAGCGGTTAGGCAGCATCCATGCAGTGTGACCCACACACAGGGGAAGGCACCAACATTAGCTCTCTGTAGAGCTGTCACAAATAAAGCAAGCACGTTTCTAGTGGAGTGTATCAAATTTAAGAGGCTGTGTGCTGTTATAATTCCCATTCAGCATGACTGCTCTGTTGTGTGAGGTATGGGGTTTTCACCTCATAAGAATAAAGAGAGAGAAATACAATGCTTGCACAAAACATCATTTGCCAAAAAAACACTGAACTAAACTAGGCACAGAACAGTTCATATGATACTCATTCTGAGAAAAATTTCTTCCTTTTTCTCTTCCTTCCCACCCTATTTTGCATTTGCTTTTAGTTTCCTGAGAAATTAATATGGTGGAGAGGCAGATGGAGACAACAGAGTGAGGCAAAAGCTAACAGGGTCGGCACCATCCAAACTGTTCATTAGTAGGAATGTGGGTGGTCCGGCATGAGACAACAGATCATCCCTTAGCAAAATTATGATGATGATTTAATCAGTAACAAACACTAAATTATTTTTCCATTTCTGTCTGTTTAGAGAGGAGGGAGATGAAATGAGTATCAGCTGCTCTGCCTGAACTTGCTTCATTCTGTGTTTTGGAATAAATGGTACAGATTAGCAGCCTCACAGAGAACTGACTGGGACATTGTTTCTTTCACTGCTTCCATTAAAATTTTGTCCATAAGCCTTGTGCTATCCACTCGTCGTTCACTCCTGGGTGAATCACTCTGATGCTTGTGCCTCTCTTAGTGTAACTCCTGCATCATGCACAAGCACTGGGGAACATTTCCCTCCCCACTTACCCTTTTGTGGGAAGCACTGATATTTGAGCACCATCTCTGAATGGTCATTAATTCTGTGTGGGGGCTTTGAATAAATGTTTTTTCCTTATGGTTGCAGTTAAGAGCCTTTGAAGATATTTGGCTAGGCCTGACAGGAACTGCTGCTTCCTCATCTGTTCAGAGCCAAATCCTTGTGGAGGGGATTATTGATCAGAAAGAGAAAGTAAAAGTAGCTGCTTCAAAAGGAGAGGAGTGTTTTCAGTGCTACATGGGGTATCTGCAAGGTACGTACCACACTGACCATGCTCTCAGGCACAGGGCTTAGTTTGAGGTCATCCTGCCAGGAGCAGGGAGATGGATTTGATGATCCTTATGGGTCCTTTCCAACCGGAGCTATTCTGTGACTCCCAGAGTCACTGCCATGAGGAGACAGGAAGAAAGGTCGTGTCTCTAGCACTCTGTTCATTCAAGCTATGGTCTTTCAGATAAAGAAAAGCTGAAGCTTAAAAGTGGTTAGGAAGGTCAGTTTGGGAGACATTTTTGTATGATTACAATAGATGGTAACAAAAGATTCCTCTTGATTTAATCATCTTAAAGTTTTCTGCCTTGTTTAAGATAATCATTGCATTCCAAATTCAATAAAGGAAATGAGAGAGACACCTCTAGAGACTGACCATACCACATTCTGGAACAGCTGTATGAAGTGGGATGTGTGCAATCGCTGGCTGCAGGGGATTGTCTCAAAGTCAGCTCTGACTGACAGTAGAGAGGAAAAAAAAAAAGGCTGTTAGTTCAAGTTGTGCCTAAATTCTACATTAGTAAAGTAAGGTGAAATGAGCTGCAAGAGGTGGGGCTCATCCACATTTCAGCTGCATTAGAGTTGGGTGCAAACCAAATCGATTTGGTGGTATCCCAGTTGTCTCAAACTCACGTTGCTGACAATCCCAGCCCTTGCTTCGCTTATGGATTTGCCATTCCACACTTCTGCAGCAGTTTCTCTCAGGTTCATATCCTCACCTGGAACTGCTATGATGTTTTTGAGATTAGGACCATTGGTTTGTGAATCACTGAAGTCAGAAGTTTGTAGAAATGACTCAGCTCGGCTCTCTCAACCCAGATTCTACGTGCACTTTGCCAACCATTTGTTTATGCTCATCAGTGCTTCTGTAGAAACGACGTGTGTGTGGTGGGTGGAACTGACAGGCAACATTTAAGGGCTGAGCAGTTTTGAAACATCTGCAACAAGGCACAGTGAGGACTAAAGTAGAAAAAAAGGCCTGTAAATCAGTGTGACAGAGTTTTAGATTAATCCAGTGCTTTCTTTGCAGTAGCAAATCTGTATTTGTAACTCACTGACAAGCCACACAGAAGAGAGAGATCAAACCCTGACACTGATCTAATTGTCTCCTGTTTATCTCTTCTGGGTTTGGTTTTTTTTTATATCCTCCACACCTAACACAGTCAGACTCTGACTGATCACCTAAGTAATTGAAAGCTGGCTTTAAAACAATGTCTGTCAATGTTGTTCCTGTAAATGAAGCACCCTCTTTTCATTCCTTAAGGGGATTTGGAAGAAGGAATGGAAGTCAGTGCTTGTTCTGATGGGCAACAGATGGCTGCCATTAACACCTACCTCAGCACCAATGGTAAAAGGCAGGAAAACGTGGGACAAGTGACTCTAGCAGCTGCTAATGGAAGCTTGAGTTTTCTGGCACATGGATGTGGGGATCCTTTTCTTAAGGCTGAGGTGAGACCCTTCAGTGGCAGGATTTCCCCAGAATATTATTTGATTTTTGTCATTTTGATGGAGCACCTTCTATGTAGGCTTCAGGTGTGAATTTTGGTGAGTAAGCAGGCAAAATTATGCAATGTTTTAATTATTTTCACGTTGATGTGAGAAATTACCAAGTGGGAATAAAAAGTTGAGCCATACCTAGAGATAGAAAATACAGGACCCCTTCTAAAGGGTGGATCCTCTGCGGAGGATAAGTAAACAAAATGAGAGCAGCAGTAACTGCTCAGCATGTTGGTTACAAAATGAATTATTAGAATCCTGAACTTTCACTTTAAGTAGTTCAGGATTCATATACTCTCCACTCGGGGAAGGTTTTTTGCTTTTAATCGTTTCCCTTTTCTGTTCCCTTGTCTATCAATGGAATAATGCAATGTGAGGCCACTGTGGGTGTTTGCCGGCATTTAAACTAGTACAAACTTTGAATGACTTGGATCTAGCACGAGCAATTTTAAGTAATGAATTCAAGGTTTTAACAATCTTCTCACAGAGCAAGCTTAATGAAATTGGGAGCCTCTTGAAAGCCACACTGATAGAGAAAATAAAGAAGTTTGATGGATACCTGTGGAGATTCAGGAGATCAGTAAGTATCTGTACATGATCTGTGAAAACACCATTAAGTGTTCATGCAGTGCTAATTAAACATCGTTATATTGCCTGCAGCTGTTTTGTTTTGCTCAAACATTCCAATGATTACTCCTGTGCTGACCTGTAACTCATACAGAGACAAACCCCCTGTTTAATGGTGGAGATCCTGTATCTCTGCACTCAGAATTGCCTCACAATGAAGTCAAAGCTTTGCTTGAGATCACTGTGTTTTGAAATCGCTTCTGTTTTGGAACCACTGTAGGTGCAGCATGTTGGTTTCCTGTCTGAAGCGGCTGGCTGGCCTTCAGTGGCCTTGCAAAGGGCAGCAGGATTCCTGCACAGTGCGGGTACAGCTGCCACCCAGGCGTGGAGACGAAGTGCAATCAGGCACATGCTGAGCAGCAGGATCCCACTTTACCTGGAGAGAATTCAAGAAGTTGTCCGGCAAATGCAGAATGAATTACAAAGTAAGCAAAACGGAGCAAAGCAAGAACAGGGACAATGTCAGTGCAGGGCAAACCAAACTTCACTATAAACTCTAAAACATACTGAACAGCGCAAAGGTTTCTATTTTGATCTAGCAAGAAGTGCTGACCTTGGCTCTTAGTGTACAGAGCAGGAGCCTTGATGCAATAAGCTCTCAGAAGGCTCTCTGTGAGCACCTTCCTAATGAAATCAGTGGTGAGGCTTTCCTCGGTCGCAGGAGGCTGGGTTCAATCAGATGAGAACATGAGAACGGAGTCCTTAATTCCTAAGCTGAAGTATTTCTGCTAACAGTTCCCTGGCAAGCCTTTCTTCCCAAAGGGCTGTTCATATCCATCCTTGAGTTTTTAATGCTTGTACTAATTGCATTTCCCTTGATCTGTTTTTTTCCAAGCCTATCCAGTAGCCACTAATTCACTGTTCAGCTGTGGCCTTTATTGGAACCTTTGAGAAATGTGGTCAGCTGGAATTAGCTGCAAGAACCTTCAGTTCTCACAAGGGTAAAACTCACTTGGGGCCACTTAGCTCTAGGCTCTTCCCACTCAAAGCTGAACTTGGTTGACATACCGTGCTTGAGATCAGTTGTGACCAAACTGTCCTGCTGCTCAGCAGGAGCAGCCTGTGCAGCACAGCTCTGATGGGGACACACTGGAGAGCGTCCCTTAGATTCCTTTTGGACAGCAGCAGTACATTCATAAGGGGTCAGTTCACAGCTGTGCAATGTGCTGACTGCCATGGAAACACAGCTGCCTCTTCCACTTTTCTGTGTTCCATCTTCACTTATGCTGGAAATTTGTGGAAACAAACAAGCAAATATCCACTTTGTACCAAACCAGCTAAGGTTTGTCTCATTAATGTGTTTGCTTCAGAGCCATTAGCAACTTTGAAGGATGCCTACTACGATGTAACCTTGAAGCCACTGGATGAAGTCTGGAGGGAGAAGACTGAAGAGCACATGAAGAAAATCCAGGCTTTCTTACCCAAGATTGTAAAAGATGTGTGGCTAATGAAACCAATCCAGGTGGCATTAAAGGTTGTGAAAGCAGGCTTGGATATGGTTGGTATAACTCTGTTCTCCATTTCTAATGGTTTGAAAGACTAGGCCTACCTACAAATTTAAGTCTCAGCTTTGAACTACGGATACAGAAAAATAGTTAATTTTTGTTTATGGAAAATGTTTATGTGCCATTATCTTTCCATGTAATAAGCTTGCACACAGCAGATTTACTGTTCTTGCAATATTTGTCCTGCTTTGAAAGAGTAATTTTCCAGCTAGAGGAGAGGTTGTTTTACTAGTTCTGGTTGAAATCACAGCAGCAGTAATCTGTCATTTCATGTAGCTTTTACTCTTCTTGCATAGAGAAGAGAAATTGCGATTCCAATAAACGGTGTACAAATAAATCTGGAGTCTTCCAATTGAAATAAAAAGCATTAAAGATTTATCATGAGGCTAATTATATTATTAAAGATACCAGTCCTTTCCAAGCTACTGAAGCATATTAATTTAGTGAAGCATTGCCACACTTTAAGTTATGTTATTTAGTAAGAATATATTTCTGTCTATTATTTGTTGATGTTGTGACCAGAGTCTGTCCTCTGGATATTAACTTCTACATGACAAGATGCTGTAAGGCAGGAGACAAATGCAAGAGACACTTGCATACCACTAAAGTGGCATTTCACATTTCTTGATTTAAAACTCATTTGCAAGTACTGGCGCTGCCCTGAAGCCATACTAGAACTGCTTTTATATTCTGTGACTCTCCAACAGGCTACCCAGCAGGTGCTCAGGTGGGCAGAGGCCACGTCTTCCAGAGCTGTGAGCAAGATCCGGAAGCCCTTGCTGAAGCTGTACAGTTTTTCACCTAGGTAACTGGAACTGGTGTTTCTGCAGGATCCCTGCTCGGGGCAGGGATGTGCATAGTTACTCTTCCTGTCAGCGTGCAGCTGAGGGTTCTGCACAGCCACCCAACCACTCCTTGCTTTGGTCACATCACATCCTAATGTTTATTTCTGTTGGCTGCCAGGTACACTTTGTTTGAAAGGAGCTACTGGGCAGCAAACAGGGTATAAGCTACTGATAACTGGCCTGAGATGGCCTGGGGCAGTGCAGCTCTTGGCTAGAGTAGGGTTGTGTTTTGCTGTTCTAACCAGACTACAGTTCTTAGCAATATTTCACTTCAACATTTCTAACAATAAAGCAACAGCATTTCATCAGTTCAGCAGATAAGGGGTGTTCTGTTTGTATTCTACAGGAACTGTTCGGTGGCAGGGGAACTGCCAGTACTGCCTAAAGCAGACCTGTCCCTGCAGCTGGCAAATGTCACCACTTACTTCATTGGAGAAAAACTAATGAGGCCTCTGCAAGACCTCTACAGTCTCAACATAGCTGCAGAGTACTACAGATTCAAACGGAGGATGATGGAGAGCCCCTTTGAATGTAAGGCCTTTCAAAGTGCTGCCTTGTTGTGTACCTGGGTCTATTTCCATTTAGCTCTTTATTTTAAAAATAGTATTTGGAATAGAAGGTTACATAGAGATGGTCGCTAATTAATAATTTTCCTATCAACTTACATATAATCTTTCTTGCAAGATAGTGATGGTATGTATAGGGCCAACACTCTGGGCAAAGCTGACATGCAGTAACACTGCTCTACTTAATATTCATGCAAATTTTGCAACTCTTTCACTTCCTGCTCTTGAGCCTAGAAACAGCAGGTGGTATATACCTTATCCATATGCTCTTGTGAGCTGATCCTGTGGGTCACTGCCAGTCCCACCTGTTGGCTCTGTGTCCTGGCACAGAGGCTTGGAAACTGGTGACTTCACCTCTGCTGCTCCCAGGATGAGCAAGCTCAGCCCTACTAAAACTTCAGTGACAGTACTGCCTGTAAAAGTATTGCTAAACGCTAAAGGAATGCACTGACAGCCCTAACTGCCCCTTAGAGAGAATGGCTTTTCCAGAAAACCATTTTTAATGGTTTCCTCCCAGTACAGAGAGACACAACAGAGGGCTGTGAAAGTGGGTCCTAGTGACCCAATAATCTGAGTCATGTATCAGCAGGATTCCCTGGACTGCAGCTGTTTGACGTCCTGGTTTGGAAGGGTTGTTTTTGGAGACAGTTTTGGAGAATTAATATTCTTGTGTTTTCTGCATAAGAATTCATAATGTGTATGTATGTGTGTGTTTATAAATATGACTATCAAGTAGTACAATGACAAATCAAGATGAGCTTTGAATCCCAGTTCAAGTTTATCAAAGTTTTATGGCACTCAGGTAAATCTATAACAGAAAATAAATCATTAAATTGTTTCATTTCTGAGAAAAGTTTGGCTGCAAAATAACTGCAGTGTAACTAATGAAAATGTAAGTGTAGTAATTTCAGTGTAATAAAAAGTTGAGAAATTATTTTAAGAGTATGCCAGCAGGAAAATGTGTGTGTTGCAGTATGTGCAGCATTTCCTGCTCTGTGGAAAACTCACTGATGTTTCTTCTGAAATATCATTCTCCAGATCATGCTATGTTAGTAGGGGCCAAGCATCTTGTGACTTTTGATGGAAAAATTTATGATTTGGCATCAAAGTGCAGCGTACTTCTTGCCAAGGATTTTGTTCACAGTGCTTTCACTGTAGTACTAAATGAGGAAAGTAGGAACTCAAGATCACTCTATGTGGAGATGAACCAGACTGCGATCACTATCTACCCACGACTAAAGGTAGGAAGATCAAGTCAAACATTTATTTTCAGCAAAAATTTTCTTCAACTGACAGAAAAAAGTTTTTAAAATACTAATGCTCAAAACATAGATCAGAAGCACTCTCAGGCAAGGGCTTCAAAGTAACCACTTCTTTAAAAGAAAATACCTCTCCAAAACAAAACCAGCATAACTAACTCAAGGGCTGCCTCTTTGCTCTCTGTATATGACAGAAACTTTTCAGCTTTCCTCTGACATGGTCTAAGAGAATGGCACTGAGGGGGAGGCTTTGTGCTTTCTGCTCTTTCAGAAGTTTAACACAACCCTATTCTTATTCCCTTAATTCTGGGCTAAGTTGGGCTAATCACACCTGTATATCCACTGTGCTTGCCTGTGACTGAACTTTCACTATGACAGATTTGAAACTGCATTTTCATTTTAAAACAGATATACAAGATGTACAACTTCTCCTTTACGGAAGAGAACTGCCAAGTCCTGGATCAATCCCTTGAAAACAGCACCATGAATTCAAGGCAAGGAACCAACAAAATAGAAGTATCTGATCAGAAAGGAGTTTCTGTCTCTTGTGACTTTCAGTATGATTTCTGTACTGTCACTCTGGCTGGGTGGCACCACGGTGAGTGTAAATCACACAGCTGTTGTCAGCTGTTAGTCATTTTTGCTGTCTCTCTGAATTACCTCTATTACTGGCAGCATCTGTGCTTTCACTTCTTTTTCCCCTCTTCCTTTATGGACACCCTGGAAATGGCTCTAGGCATTCCCAGTAATTGCCAAATACACCATTCCAGGGAGAGGCCATGGGTTACTGCTGATTCAGTGCAATAAAGCAGACAGAAATCATAGGCAGAGGTACTGCAGCAGCCCAGCCCCAAACCCTGGCTGAGAATCTGCTCTAGAGGAGGCTTAGCTTGTCAGACCTGCAAGACGACGACAGAGGGAGGCCCAAAACCTCACAGGGTTTTTGGTATACTCAGATTGCGTTCACGCACCATCCATGTACCCCACACAACCCTAGCAGTCACCCCTCAAAGACCAGCAGAGAAGGGATCTGATGCCTCGATGTGCTCAGAAGCCCGTGAGCAGCTGAGACGTGAGATGGCAATGCAGGCTGGGCAGCCTCCCCTCCTCCACAGCAGAGCTGAGCTCTGCTGGACAGAACAATCAGAGCCCAGAGACTGCTGCTGTGATCTTACTGCACCTACCCCTGACAACTCCTCTTTTGCTGCATTTCAATTTCCTCCCAGGCATTTCAGCTGGGCTTTTTGGTACCAATGACAATGAAGCTGGAAACGAATGGATGGTGCCTAATGGTTCCTTCACTGACAGCGTGGAAGAGTTCACCCAGAGCTGGCAGGTAATGAGCTGAGGGGCCCCTGTGTGCAGGGCTGCTGAGCACAGGGGGCATTGTCTGACACACGGGGCTGGCTTAGATGAACTAAAGCTCGACAGTGAAAACAGCAGCACACTGCACCAATAAACAAAACTTCAGAAACAAAGAACTAGTAAAGTTGTTCTCCATCCCCACACCACTAAGTATTCAGATCTTTTTGGAAGGTTAGCTGCTTCTGTCAGTTACTGACTTGCATAAAAAGACTCCTATAACTATCATAAATAAATGTTGCAACAATTTTATACCAGTAACATTTTAGCTCTGCTTAATTCATGCACTCAGCTGAAAATAATCTAAGTACACAAATGTGCAGTTGTACAGAACCATCTGTGAATGCAACCAATCAAGAAAAGTAGCCTTAACATGCTCTCAAGCCATGTTGACAAGATCCTCTAATTCTCTTCCAAGTCTAATTTTAAGAATCTATTACCAAAAAGAAAAGGAACCAGTATCTTATTACCACAAAGATTTTGTAACTTTTCCATTTATCCTGTCTCACAGAAGATGTCTGAGTTCTGGGAACAGAAATCTCATTTTCAGCTTTATGTCAGTACTTTACTGTAAAAGAGAGAATTGCTTCAAGTATCTTGTACTTCTTGCTGTTGCCGAGATACAGTTAATGAGCTTGCAGCCTATATTTATGTTAATAATGGGGCAGGATCACAATGTGACTGGCCATAGACACAATTTTCTTAATTACTACAAATATTAACTTCTAATATATTAATAAAAATGAAAACTCCCCGGAGGCATCAAACAGAAGAACCAGTTAAAAGCAGTGCATAAACTCAGTGTCAGACAGACACAGGGCAGTGCACGGTGCCCTTCTCTTGGGGCAGAAGGGCTGCACTTGCACGATTGATTGGAAGGGCTCTCTCTGACCTGTGAACTCCGAGTGCAGCTTGCTCTAGGAGCTCTCACAGCCTCTGTCATGGGCTGAGCCTGCCAAGGACGGCAGCAAAGCTCCACCCTCACAAGGCCAGGGCTGCACAACCGAGGGGACTGCGTGTCTGACTCCTGCAGGATGAGGGCTAGCACAGAGTAAACTGCCAGCTCATTTTCCTTAGGAACTAAAATAAACTACAATTTACTCTTGCTTAAAGAACTTCTCGGTGGTGTGGTTTTGTTGGGTTTTTTTTAAAGCCACCTTTACCTATGAATAATCCAGCAAGGGTATGGAGTTTTTTTTCCTTCATCAGAAAGATCTAGTAAAAGCACAACTTTGACCTGTCAGATCTACGTAAAAGAGAACTAGCCAACTACTGCTATGTCAGCAACTACATACCCAAATCCTTCAGTAACAGAATCAATAGCAAAAGGAAAAAAGGTCTAATCTGCAATGTGCCTCTCAATATTAATGAACAATAACCATTAGAGCAGGGTACTGAGCTGCCCATATTGTCCTTCAAAGCAGCTCACACTGGGAATCTGAAGAACACGTCCGACCCTGTATGCAAAAACCCCCAATATACACCAACTTCTGTTATTAACAGTAATTCTGTTTTCCCAGGTGAATAAGTGCAGTCTCACACTGAAGAAAGAGAAGCCATGTCCAATTACAGCTAAGCAAAACATCTGTAAAGTGTTCTTTGAAGAACCACATTCACTTCTTAGGAACTGCTTCAAAGTTGTAAGTAGAACTCCAGCCAGAATCACTGTCTTGATTATGTGCACACTTCCAAGGACACACAACCATTGCAAGGATATAGAAGTTTAGCTGCAGGGAACTTTAGAAGTAATCAAAACAGTAATCCAGACAGAAAAAAGGTGTTTTTGACATCCACAGAATAGTGACATGACTGCACTGCTCTTTAGGACACAGGTCTAGAATCTGGAAACAGAAATAACCTCCTCACTATCAGGAAGGAAATAAAAGTTTATGAATGGTCCTAAGCAGGCAGGGGGGAGGGGACAGAACCCAAAGCTCTGGATTTACCTGCAGGTCCCTCTGCTCCCCTAACCCACCCCTTTGTGCCCAGGTGGAGCCCAAGCCCTTCTACACCATGTGCACACAGGACACCTGTGACTCCCCGGCCCTGGGGGCTGCCTGCAGCTTAGCAGCAGCTTTCGTTCATTTGTGCAACCGGAATTTTGTCCCTGTGGAAATCCCTCCACAGTGGTAAGTTTCATTTCTTTTACCACCCCAAATATTCTGACTGCACTGCTCCAGTACTTACGTGTTTGTAATTCAAGAACACATGAGAAAATAAAACTGACTGAAAATGAATCTGACTGTGCCCATGAGCAAAACTATTCCTATTCCCAGAAATGCTCTTCTTGCCTCTTGGCTACCTCTGGTTCACTCACAGCACACCAGAGCCCATCACTGCACACTCTCTACTGCCTTTATTTTGTCCTGATCAGCTGTGTGACAGAGGCAGAAGGATACCTGCAGAATACTGTGCGATGTCCCCAGCAGTTTCTCCTCTTGGATTCTATTTCTAGTTCCAGGACATTTCTGGGTAGCATCTTACAGGCAGTGAGTGGTTTTAGCTCCACTAGTTATATAAACTCTTCAACATATAAATATGAAATACAGAGACAAATTTTGTTAAATCTGAATCAAAAGAATATTCAGTTGAAAATAGTTTTACAATAGCTTGGTAGCTGAATGATTGAAGTCAGCTAGTGCTGCTAGTTTACATTAGCCCATTTCTGAGGAAAAGGGTTGGAATGAAGGTGGATCACAAGCTCAGTTAACGAGAATGTGCTATTAAAGAAGCAAAATACATTGGGGATGTACACATGAATCAATATATTTAAGATAAGAAATATTTCTTCTCTATTTAGCTTATTTTATATATCCAATTTTTGGACACCATGTTTTACTAAATTGTGAACCAGTTGAAAACAGTCCTGGGGAAAAAAATGGAAGGGTTGAGGAAACACATGAGTTAAGTCTCTAAAAATGTAAACACTCTAAAGAGAAGGAAGTTGAAGAGACCAAACTAAGGGACAATCAGGTTTGACACAGTGGAAGAGTCAGCAATGGTTGGGTTACGCACAGTAACTGATAACCAGCGACAGTCATGAAAGCAAAACAGAAAGTGCCTGTCAGCAGAAACTACCTCTGCACTATTTCTCAGAAATTCATGCTTGTCAAGGATCTTCCATTGAATAGCTGAACTACCCAGACTTCATAAACTTTAGAAATAATGCTGCCCTTTTCCTCCTTAATGTGAATTTATCAAACATGAGAGAACCTTGCATCTTTATTTCAGTTTAGCGATCTAAGATAAAACCATATCTAAAAAGCTGGAGTACTTTCCCCACAATTTTTTGATGTCACAAATTTATCTGATGCTATTTTCCCTTCAGAGACTTTTTGTATTTCACTGTAATGAGAGGTTGCATTACATGTGACTTGTACTTACCTGGCCTTCATCTCTCCATTTCAGCTCGAGCCAGTTCTGAAAGGCAGATACCAGCCCTGAAGATGGAAGAAGCCCTTCAGCACCCAAAACAGAACAGTTATTTTAGGTAGACAAGCTAGAGGCACGAACAGGGAGAGAACAGTAGAAGTGTGAATGCATTAGTGTTAACTGTGAATACAATGAAGAATATATAGTATAAAAGGAAAGCTTTCCACCCAGAACTCTTGAGGACAAGAAGAAATATTTCAGTATATTGACAAGAAACTATAATCAACCAAAAGAAATTGGACATGAAAGTATCAGTCACTCTAAAAAAATCCTCCCATTTAATGGCAAAATTGCCTCTCCACAAGCCTTGAAGCATAGCACAAATACACTGAAAAGCTGAGAAAACTCTCTTCCAGCTTAGCGTGGTACAAGTGGACTACTTTGTGAAAGCAGCATCATCAGCTTGGTGTCAGCAGAGATGCTGACTTCTTTTTTCTCCAGAAATGAAACCCCACTGTTCAGCAGTTCTGGAGAAGGTTATCTATCTTCTTCCAGGGAAGTGCTCCAACACACAAGAAGGTTAACATAGAAATAAGATGGGTAAATAATGGAAAGCAGTTAATAATTTTCTCATTTTTATACTGGTTGATTTTTTTTCCCTTATTAATGTACACACTGTTAAATGAGAAACAGCCCTCTTGGTTTCTGTGCACCAGTTTCACATTTTTCCCTGTGTGTCTTTAGAACCCCTGTGTCAGTTGATGTGCTGGGAAAAGGTGACCAAGATCTACCCTGCCCATGAAGTAACGTTAGGGTGTTATAGCTACTGTTGTGTGAGTGTCTCACGTGTTAAATCCCTTTCTGTATTGTAGGCCACTTGATTTAAAAATTGCATTACCTTTCTCCACACAGTGCCTGGAATGCAGCTATTCCTTGGTAAAAGGTAACACTGCAAAATCCATCCAATGTCTTTGCATAATATGCAAGCACTGAAATAACAGTGTTCTGTACTATGACATCATGCTAATAAACACCTGGCTGCCTTATTTTTATGCTGGAGTACATTTTTATTGATTATTTGTAACAAAGTTCTACTGACCTAGAGAGTTGGAACTGGCTGGGTTTGACTGGCTCACAAAGCAAGCAGCTGCCTCTGCTCTCAGGTACGCTGCTTGCAGCTGCAGTCACTTTCTGAACACTTACCCCCTAGCTTGATACAAATTAAAAACACGATTCCTACACTAGTCAGGAAAAAACCTGAAATTTTTAGGGTTCCCACACACATCAGATGCTAGAAATCAAGTCTTCCTCTGCAATAATTTTATACCTGCACCCTTGCATAAAGCCAAAATTTTATGAAATATTTCTAGAAGAATATTTATACCAGTTACTGATTAAATAAACACAATTTTCTCCCCAGTCACTGAATGTCACTTCACTCCCCAGCTAACCACACCAACCACCTCTGAAAAAGGTCCTGCGGTGACAGTTTCAGGAACAGTGAAAAATATCAGCAAGTAGAGGAAAAGATTGAGAAGAGCTCAGTCAGCAATACAGAAATACAGGAATTTAACTAAATGCTAACTGCAAACAGCAACACTGAGCTGGATGCAGACACCAGGTCTCCTCTAAAAGCTGTTTATAACTTAACACTTGTGATAAAGAAGCCATTTAACCACCAATAAACATTTTTAACTGCAGCCCTTTCACTCAGCCCAGTTGTTTGGTATCTCTGAGCTGTTCCCCAGGTTCTCCAGCACACAGTTCCTGTCTAGGTGCTCTTTGGAGAGTCGGGAACTCGGACACAGCTCAAGCCCTGAAGCTCAGCAGGAAGCCCAGAAGCACAGGGCAGCTGGAAACCGTACTGACCCCACTGACCCCGGGCACCTGCCCGCACACAGGGCATGCACAGACACCACCCACACTGAGCAGGGCTAACAGAGCCATCAGGGGGAGGGGAAAAGGGAAAAGACAAAAAACTCCAAACGACCCCTCACCTAAAGGAAGTGTTCCACGTCATGTTCATAACTGGAGTTTGGCACTGATTCACAGCTGTCATGAACAAGTGTTCTGTCACACCTGCTCATCCAACACCTCCCACAAACACAGCTCTGTCACAGGCCACTGGGTTCTTCAACTGAATTGTGTAAAGCCTTTAATGAACCAATAAAACCATCCAGCCAAACTGTTTAAGTACACCTTACTTACTGCATGGTAATGTCTCACCTGGGGAATTAAAAAATGGAGCCAACACATCACCCTCCTGCCTAACAGAGGAGAGATGGCAGCTCCATCAGCAAACACCACCAGAGTGCCAGGGGGATGTGGGGAAGCCCATTCCAGCTGTACCTGGAGGGAGGGACAGCAGCGTCCCTGCAGGGCAGTGCCAGCTCCACACAGAACAGCCCTCAGGCCAAATGAGACCTCTGCAATTTGTCATGGACATGAACCTCTGGAGAAGAATCACCTTGGAAGGGTTTGACTGAAGCATTTATCAGGTGAATCCATCAGCTTCAGTATTTCAAAGCTGGCTTTTTTCTCTGCACTAGTCCTGGCTTTATCAGGACCAAACTTATAGTAGATAACTACTGACACTGCTGCACATTACTGAACACCTTGACTGGCGTAATCCAAACTGTTTATGCCTCAGATGCAGGTAATGCAGTGTATAAACTATGCTGTCATATGGCAAATACATAATATCCATTGCGTGTCTCATGGGTGTCCCCAGCACACAACACACAGGAATTCCTGCCTCTGACTCCTGCTGTGAGAGCCCTTTGAACACACCTGCCCACACCAGCTGCCCTTGCAGAGCACAGACAGGTGAGGTTACAGCTCACCTCCAACGTGTTCTTTATACACAGCCCCCATGTTCTCTAAAGTTCACAGGATTTCTACGTATTACACCAAGTTAACCCCAAAACAGATGTAACAAGAGCTCAGCTTTGACCTCAACACAGGGCTAAAGAAGCCCCTTATCCTACAATTCCTCAATTACAAACTCTACTGTAAACAGCAACAAAAATCACAAACCCGTGTTCTAACTGCAGAATTTGAGCTGTAAGGTGAGGCAAAGGGAGCATTCCCAGCACCCAGTAGAGCCCCACAATGCCAAACTACAGAAATAAGAAACAAGGGCCTTCAGCCCAGCCTTAAACAGCCACCAACAGCCACAAGCAGCACCAGCCTCTCATGAGGTGAAGTACAGATGAGCTGGGAGTCAAAGCAATCTCCAGCAGTCTTTTGTTTAGAAGTACAACACCCACTCTGGCTACAAGTCTCTTTTGCTTCAAACTCCTAGGAAAATAACTTTTAATATGAACCAGTTACCAGCTGATGTGCTGGTCATGTGGATTATTTCTGAAAGGCTACAGCACTCCACAAGTGGATGTTTTCCAGAATCACAAACAATAAATAAACCCAGACCGCCAAAATTCTTTATCTCTGTATGTTTTGGCATTTCAGCAGGATCTCAGAGCACTTCCACCATCCAACTGCCTGTGATGTGGTCAGGTTTGGAACACCAAACTCAAGACTGGAATTGTACTCTGAAATCCAATCCTTAGTCTGCAAAGACCTCAAATCTTTAAAGCATGCTAGTTAGTTTCCACATGCTTTGAAAACCTAATCCCACGATTTAAAAAATTAATTACCACCACTTGATTCTCATCTTAAATTGGGGAGCATTCAATCAGAGATTCTCTTCCCTTCCAATATGCATTCCTAATTAACATAACTTTATTACTGGACAATACAGTCCCCAATCACGAAGCCATTCCACACAGATAACGCAATGCATTTCTCAGGACCCAAATTCTCTTTAGATAAGATGGAAAATAAAAAGTATTAACATTTCTACTTTTTATAGATCTCTTGATGTGATATCATAGTTTGTTTTTTTCAGAGGAGAAGGAAAAATAAGAATAGAATGTAATTTAGAATGATTTAAACAGTTAAAAATAGCATACACTGGAAGAAAAAAAACCTTTAGAAAGATAACTGCACTTAGGAACAGAATGCTTGTTTCCAGAGGTAAAGAGTATTTACATCTTGCACCTGGAGAACCTATTCCAAGGAATCCTGCATGACATCTTTTATTAACTTCACTTCAGAGGAACAGAGGGGTCATAACCACTTCCCGTATTTCAGAAACTGGAGAGGTATTTTAAGTACAAGACATTGCTAATGGTTACCACGAGACACCTGCTGTACAAGTAGTTCACAGACATGGTGGTTACTGAACTAGAAAACGCAGGTGAAAACGATTGTTTCCAACCACAGCCTAAAAGGGCTGAAACACATTTTGCCTTCATGCCAGGTACTGAGTTCACCCTGGTAACAGGAGCCCTGTGCAGCCCCTGCTGCCATGAACACCCTGCTGGAGAACAACTGCCTCAGTATGTGCTCCCAGACAGCAGCTAACACACACACAAACAACAATACAGCCTTTTCAATGGTGTGGACATCTTACTCAAAACATCAAATAGCCATTTCTCAAATATGTTGTAATAAAAAGAGACTGGAAGACATGAACAGTGTGATTATTATCAGATAAGCACCGGTCCCTATGCTTGAATGAGCTCAGCTTCTCACATTAGTTTACTCCAGGAGTGGTTACACAGAATAGTCCAATGTTCTGCACCAAAAAGCAAAAGAAACCAAAGTTCCAGTTCTTTTGGGCAGAAAGTGAAAGTATTAGGGGATGACTCTGTGCAAATCCTCCACTTCAAGGTTCCACATATTCTTATGGACGGGGTTTTCAGAGAGATCTGTCATCTTTATTGCTCGAAGAATGGGCTCAGGACTGCAGGACCGCACCACACCCATCACCATTACATACTTTCCTAAAAAACAAGTAAGCATTAATTAACCTTTGTATTAACATTTAAATTCATAAACCAAATTACTTAAAGCCAAGTAAACAGTGTAAATTGAAGATGCCAATACCTGTAAGAAAACTCGGGAATGGAGATTGCTTAGAACTAAATTTCAGAAAAAGCTTCATTATTTGTACAGCCACTTTCACGGCATATTTAACCACATTTTCACATACACAAGAGCCAAACAAACACAACTTTGTCCTGCTGTGTAAGTGGACTGAGGATAGATCAGAAGGCTGAATTTTTAAGTAACGTGCCTATTTTATACCACAATTTTTGCAGTTCTACAGACCAACACTTCTCCATTTGAACTGGCATTTCTGGTGAAGGGAAGAGAGGGAAAGAAAGGAGAAAAACAGAAAAAAGAATCAGGAGAAGAATCTCTCTCCTTGTTGAGGCCTCCTGCGCGGGGCCCGGCCCGGGGGCCAGGCCTGGCCTGGCGGAGGGGCTGTGCCGAACCGCGTTAGAGCGGGCACGGGCAGGGTCCCCCCGGCCGCGGTACCTGCGCTGAGGCACGGCCGGCCCTGCGGCACCTGCTCCACGCCCAGCACGGTGAAGGCGCCGCTGCCGTCCTGCAGCCGGGCCGAGCCGCCTTCGGCGCCGCGCTGCACCTCCAGCACGGTGCCCTGCATCCACACGGCCCGCAGGGACAGCGGCGCCCGGCCCGCCGCCGCCCGCCGCAGCTCCCAGGTGCCGCCCGCGCCCCGCTCCGCCCGCCGCAGCTGCTCCGCCAGCACCTTCACCGGCGGGCCCGGCGCCGCCCCGGCCATGCTGAGGGGCGCCCGGGGCCGCGCAGCCGCTGAGGGCGGGACGCGCTCGGCCCGCCCCGCCCCGAGCGGCGGCAGCGCTGCAGCTGCGGAACGGCCTGCGCGGATGGGAGAGACCGCGGGGCGGGCGGGCCGTGCGCGGTGGCGCTGGGAGATAGCGGGGTGCGGGCAGGCCCCGGCTGGTTCAGCCGCCCGTCGGTGCCCCCGGCTGGCTCAGCCGCCCGTCGGTGCGGGGTGCGGGCAGGCCCCGGCTGGTTCAGCCGCCCGTCGGTGCGGGGCGCGGGCAGGCCCCGGCTGGTTGAGCCGCCCGTCGGTGCGGGGCGCGGGCAGGCCCCGGCTGGTTCAGCCGCCCGTCACTGCGGGGCGCGGGCAGGGCCCAGCAGCTGCCCCGTGTGCCGCCCCCCGAGCCACCGCCCCTGCCCTGGATGAGCCCAGAGCCTGGCTGGAGCTCACGTTACCGTGTTTCGGTTCCGCTGCGGCCCGTTCGGGTGCAGAAGGCAGTGTGGGCTGTGACTCGCTGGCCTGGCTGGAGCTGAGGGCGCTGCTGGCCCCGGCTCCAACCCTGCTCGGCGGGAAGGGGTCTCGGGGTTTATTTGTGATTGATGAAGCTCCTCCGGTTTCCTGAGAAAACAGGAAAATGCACATGCTGATTTTCCCAGGGATGCTCTTCCGGGGAAATCCGGAGCACAATGCACTGAAAGCGTGGGCAGTTTTAACACGGGAGACTTTGATTCCAAGGCTTTTAAGAATTTATTTACTATTTATATTAGAAACAGGCTAGTTCACTTTGCCGCAGTCTGGTATTCTTGAAATGTTATGGTTTCTTTTGGGTGGGTTGGTGGGTTTACATTTCATTTAGAAAATAAGCCAAGAAATAAGCTAATGAAGAAACAGGAGGATGGAACAAAGACAAGAATCAGGAAAACCAAAGGGATGAGTTCATTACTTTCTCAAGTCCTATTACCTACAAAAGTGCAGAATGGGTAAAAATACACTGACTGCAAATATTCTTCTTTAGAAGAGCTTTTGTTGTCCATTAAAATGAGCAGTTACTTTATTTTAAAAATCTGGTTTTGTCCTGAGTAGCAAAATACATCAAAAGACCTTTTTTTTCTACTCACCCATCATGTTGTGAATTATTTATTCAGTATTTTTTTTCCAAAGATATTTTCTGTTTAGAGACATTCTGTAAGTGGGACTGTATTCTTTTTATAGTGTAAGGAAGCAGTTAATTTTTTGTTACCACTTACAGTAAGAATAAAACATAATATTGGTAATAACAATAAAAACACTGACATCTAAGCACAATACAGAACCATGTAATCTGGCAATCAAATCATATGGCTTACAGGAATAGAAAGACATTAGATGGTTACTGTATATGAAAGCAAGATTTGAACGAGGCTCACAGGAGAATATTTGTAATTTATGCCCTTAAGCTGCAGTCACTTGACAGCATCAATATTTAGTTTCACATAAAAAAAAATAATTGTGCCAAATATTGATAAAAGTATTGTATTCCTATTTTTTACTGCATAATAGGAGGGTCTAATGCTTATTAAGCCATTAAACCTACAGATCAAGGCAAGACCCCTACAAGAGTGTAATCTTCAAGAGAGACTAAAAGGTCCTTTTAAAAAGATTTGCCTTCAAGAAACTGTTATAAGAGGAGCAAAAATACTGTCAACCTGCATCAAGGATTTGTTTTCCTAAACCAAAATCCTTTTCTTTTAGTAAAATGCAAAGTTATGCTGAATTATCTGCGAAGCTCTTCCGCAGGACCTGGTGCAGCTCAGCACAGACACATCTGCAGCTGCAGGGAAATGTCTGAGGCTGTTCTGGAGGTGACCCCACAGCAGTCACCCCCTGATTTGAGGGTAGCAGAGCAGGCTCAGCACACAGCTGGAAAAGGCACTGAGCTGGTTGCTGCCAGGCTCTAAATTACTCTGGATTAAACATCAGATTTTTTGAGAGCACCCTTGATGAGAGGGTTTTGGTTTGCATGGATTAAAAAAGAAGGAATCAATCTCCTGCCTGCTACTACAATGTGCACTTCACTTCAAAGCAGGACATTATTCTTCAGGAACATTATTCCTCAGGCTGACACACACATGAGAGCTTGGGTAAAAAGAAGGTCAAACTGCACAGACAACAGTGAGAACAGATGAACTGGACTCAGGGCTCCCTCAGTTACAAGGGCTCCCTCAATTACACTGGCAGTGTTTTGTTGGTATGGTGCCAGGAGAGCTTAGAAAAGAATTTCACCCCACATCTCTGTGAAAAGAGATTTCCAAAGAAGCAGTAACTTGAGATTTTCTCTCCAGCTCAGATCTTTTTGTGCTCCCACTGGCAGAACTACTTAAAATGGAAGCAATTCCCTGCTTCTCTCCCTAATTTTGGTAAAAGGCTGATATTACAGAAGCAGAAAATTCCTTCTTTCTCTTGGCTAGGAAGTCTGATCTTTTATAGCCTTTCATCCTACCCCAAAGAGTTTTAAAAAATCCTTCTTTCCAGTCCATTGCCTAATGTGTACAGAACAGGTTCTTCAATTTTATTTGTTTCTCTTTCCCAGTGCTAGAGAGTAACTACTTTATTACTTTCAAAATTTGTTTGAAATACATTTTATAACTACTCTTTTCCTGAGAAGCTACAAACTGGATTTCAAGTAAATTTTAAATTTTTTTCTAGGGTTTGGAATCCAAGTAATCATGAGTTGTTTGTTTTATTTTTTTTAAATTTATTTTTATTATTTTGTAAGCACTTGCTTTAGAAATAGAGCTAGCTGAGAGCTCCACAGCTGACCGCAAGAAAAGTCTCAAAGTGTGGAGCTGAAAAATACATGGATCATAATGTTCATGTCTGAATGGCCCACAAATGTCCATAAAACAGATCTGTAAAAAAAGGATGTCTCTGGCAGCCCAGAAACTCAAGAGGATTCAGAACTCAGAGGATGTGATGGGGACAGGCCAACACCTGCTCTGTTCTGGCATCTCCAGCAACAATGCCTGCCCACAGTCACACGGTAAACTGCAAAGGGATATGGCTGAGCCTTTCATATCCTTGTTCAGCACAAGGGAGCTCAGCATCACAGAAGAAAGCTGTGAAAATAATTCTTTGCAGTAATATATTACTCTGCAAGTGAGGGGTCTGAGACTGTCTTCCTTTCCCTGGTGTTCATATGAAACTTCACTGAAGGACAGCTTTTGGCACACACAGTATCAGGTTTGACCTTCAAGAGATCTGTCTTAATTTAGACTTATTTACACTGCACACAGAACGATATGACACAAACACAAGAATATAAAATTCAATTGTTCCCAGTGTTTTGTTTTGTATTGCATAAAAGATGCAATGTGGACATGCTGACTGAAGTCTGGAAAAACATTTTCATCCTTCAAGGTTTTGTGGGTTTTTTTAGACTATTGCATCATCACTGAATTTAATTAATGATTCGAAATTAATGGATCAATGAGTTGAAATTAATGGGTGGGAAGTCAGTTGTATTTACATCCCTAGCTTCAGCTGCTTGTAATTTATGCTTTGGGACAGAGCAGTCTGGCAGATGGATACTAAATTGTGTTTGACCAGGAATTTCAAAAGGCCTGGAGCCAGCAAAGTCATATGCTGAAACAGGAAAACTCTAGGTGCAACCTGGCAATGTTTTAATTAGTAGGTGGCTCTGAATAAGTGATATTTTAGATGTGACTTGGCCAGGGCAGGTAAATGTGAGCAACAGACATCAGAATCCCACTACTTACAACAACAAGAAGAGTCTGGCCTCTCCCATGGTGTCATCAAGCCAAAATATGCACTTAGAGTGACAGAGGAATCACTCTGAGGTGTGGTGACCTAACCTGTGGCAAATACCATCAACTAACGCATTAGCAAGGCACCCCCCACTGCTCTTTTTCCTTGAGAATTAATATAGATGCTCTACATTGCATGTGTGCTTATGCTTAGTGGAATCAGCAGAGGATTATGGCAAGAGCCTTCCTGCAGCTGCCAGCTGCACCCAGCGTGTGGAGAGGAAAAACAGCACCTCCTCAGAGAGTGGGAAAACCTCAGCTTGTACAGCCAGCCTTAGCATGAGAAATCATTTCATTGACATGCAAAGTTACTCAGTTCCTGTCACTCGCCACACATCCCTGCCACAGAGCCTGCAGGCTGTGAAAAGGGCTATGCCGTCCTGCTTAGCTGACTCATTTCACTTACAAAGAATACTTAAAGGAAATACTTAGAGCACTCCAGTTGTGTTCTGCAGAAGTGGGTGTCACCTGTTCGTTTCTTTCCATGGTATAAATATGCTGACATGTAAATTAAATAAATCAGTGTTCTGTGGAATAGGATTAAAGATTAAAGAAAAAAATTAATTAATCAGTCTTTACCTGTATTCCTTGGTCTTTACCAGTATTGCTTGCTGCTCTGGAGATAGTTTGCAGAACTGGCTTCCAGATGGGCTTATTCAAACTCCTGCACAAGAAAAAAAGAACCGTTTAAACAGGAAATATCAATGGCATCCAAAGCATTAGATCTTCATCCCAACTGAAGTTGGGCCAGCAGCAAGGAGACTTCAGTCACTCACCTTTGTGACTGAGTTTCACTTTATAAAAGAATTGGATATTTAGCAAAAGCTTAACAAGACTGGAGAGTCCCTATAACCAGTGTGAGGAATACAGATCACAGTGTCTTCCTTTGACAGCTGCTGCCTTTGCACAAACACACTCTGATTAGCATGGTCAGCATCCAGTTCATTCAGTGATGTGACCGAAGAATATTTTTCCTAAACAACAGTAAGCAGAAGAGTGACATTTTACTTCCAAAAACTTAAAATCTGAGTTGTCAAACAGACATCTACATAGAAGCCAGTAAGGCTGAGAAGTCACAACCATTCCAGAGCATACATTGGCAGGATTGTGCAAGATTCAAGGCCTCTTCAAAGATTAATGAAATAAATTTCTGGTGCTTAGCAGGGAGAGGCTTTTACTAATAGTCACATTTTCATGGAGGCAAGATCATTCTCAGGTCCAATCAAAAAGACTGTCTCTCCCTATGAACTTTATCTTGTTTAAACTAAAAATGTCACAGCTACAGCACCACCAGTCAGGGTAATTTCAAATTAATAAAATGTTAAGAGCACAACTGAAAGGAATCCAGAATTTTAATAAAATAACTCAAGAATTTTACACCAATCTCACACACAATTCAGCACACACATGCATTAATTTAGGAAAAAGCTTTTGGAAGTAAGCATCAAGCTACTTGAAGAGGAAAGTTTGAAGTGAGCATCCAAGAGCTACAGGGAGCCAGAAAGGAAAAAGCTCATGCGTCTGTTGCTGTGTGTGGTATTACTCTGCAGAGTCTTCAGGGGCACACATTTAACAGCAGCTTTGGTGGCAGCTGCAAGTTGCCAAGCACACCAGACAGCTGTTTCTAATCCCTGATAATTCATATAAAAAGTGAATTGTCCTCACTGCTCCCTATGCTTTGGCCAATGTTTGTTACCTGTATTCCCATGGAGTATCACTCAGACACACATCGTGACTGTCCTTAACTAACCAGATTTTGCTCTGAGATCAGAGAATCTGTGTGTAAAATGGCTGCCCTTAGTTCTCCATGAAGCTGTGACTGAAGCTTTGTCCATGTGATTGTCCATGTGATTGCCCAGGGATGCAGACAAAAAGGATCCTGGACTGGACACAGGGCACCAAGCGGCACTGGCATCTCCTTCAGAAAATGCTGTCCTAATGGTGTCCTAATGCTATCCTAACTCACCTGATGCTTGCTCTCCTGCAAGGGGAGAGGAGTGGCCTTGGAGGGGAGGATGCTGCCAAGGGCTCAGCAGGAAGACTCTGGAACTGGTACTTCAGAAAGAAAAAGCAGAAAACACAGCTGGAGGAACAGCTGGCTTTGTGCTGCGCTGCAGGGGGACACCAGGCATGGATTCACAACAAACAGCTGAATGACTGAAAAAGCAAAAACAATATAAAGAGGAAATCAACAGCAGTGAAACTTTGAAGCTGCTCAACAATAGAGTTTACATGTTTTTGTGTACATAGGGGGACTGGGACCTAAAGAAGCTTGAGTTTCCAGTTTCTTATTATGGTGTCCATTCTGTAAGGCAAGATTCAAACCCAGAAGTACTTACAAGGATGTAGAATGCATTTACTGCCACAGCCCCTACAAATAGCAGCCTGCTCCCCCAGATACTGGCATGAGTGGATGAACAAACGAATGAATGTTGGCGTGTTAATAGTGGTAATTTTGGATGGAAGTCACATTGGTATATGGATATACAAGGCCTACTTACCTTTTAATAGCTCTAAGAGAAGATATAAAATGTCATGTTAAATCACAGAGTTCTTCCTAAATCAGAACACTCAATGTGTAATTGATGAAGTATGTTTTCACATTCTTAGGTTTCTTTAGTTTATTAAAAAAGTCAAAAGACACAAGACTGCATGAACCAATGGGAAGACATCTCATTTTCAGTTCATTTTAGAAAGACCTCTACAAGCCATACGGAAATGTCATGTTTTAAAATACAATTTGACATTAAAATGTCACAAACTGCCTCCACCTCTTGATGTAGTAATTTTAATCACAGGTTTTAGTTTGTGGTTTGTGCAGCACCTTATGTTAAGCACTATGCTGAAACTCTCCAATTTAGACCCATCTCTTTCCAGTAAGCCCAGAATATGCAAGGTCAAATATGAGTTTAATGGAATGAAGGTCAGAATTTTATTGCTAGCATTCGCTGTCTTGAACAGCCACCACTGACAACTGATCCATGAGCATTTCAGTACTCAGCTTTTGTGAAGGTAAATACACCTACTGGTGCTCCAAGATTTTAATCAGCTCCTTCCAGTGAGACTGCAGAACCTCATGGTATGAACTAAACAGGAAAACAACACAAATCGGAGGAACACAGAAAGAAACTCTGAAAAGGAACCTACTTCAAAGAAAAATATTAAAATAATTTTTAATATACAGGTAAGCTGACCTTTCCACTGAACTAATAGTTGTGTGAAGTCTGCAGTGAGGCAACTGTAAGAACATTTATCTACCTGAATATATTTAAATAGTGACTACTGACTCATATGAAAATACTTGATTTTTATAGAAGGCTAGAAGATTGCACATAGTTGTGCAACACAATGCTTGTTTCTGAATGTAGCTCTATATAGGGCAGCCTTCCAAACTAAACAACAAAACTTGGACTTGAAATTCAAATACAACCAAAAAATGATTCATCAGGGATCCACATATATTGAAGCCAAAAACTTAGCAACCTTTCAGCTTGTCATGAAAAGCAGCAATAAATGATAAATGCAGACCTAGTACGCCTTATTTTCAAAACCTGACAAGCCCACAAAACCAGACCTGCAGTACTGCACTCTATTGCAAAAGCCATCAGTGCTTGTTTGTTCAAAATAGAAACTGTCAATACTTTAAGAGTCAACCAGGAGACATCAGTTCAGAGCAGATGGTGCCTCACATTCATGCAAATGTCACAGAGGGGCCGTGCAGAGCTGGCAGGACACTGTGTGCACATTTTTGGTTGCACCTTTGGAATTTTGACGTTCCAAATATCAAGCATTTATATTCAAGTAATTTCAAATTTTACACAGGAGCATTTGAAGAACTGTAGCTCTGCTACAGTTTGAACGACTACAAATGTCAGACAACAGACACTTGAGAATGGAAAAGGGCAACGCACGACCTTGGATTTGCAAGGCAAAGCTTGTCAGATCTTGGGCTCCATTGCTGGTTACAGCCTCATTTATGAGAAATCATGTCGGGTGAAAGTGAAAGGCACATGCAAGTTTCTTTTTCTTACCTACAGATATCTCTGGTTTGTCACTACGTTATCTAGACTCCTATAAAAATAATACTGTAATTACTAATAACCGTAACAGATGTGGGTTAGGTATTTTCATTTTTGTTGTTTTCATAGATTTTTAAAGCAGAGGGAGACTTGAACAGTTGACCCTACTGTTTGACACAGACCATTGGTTTATTTGCATTCTGGTACCTCTGGGTCTTCCTTTGCTGGGAACTCAGTGGTGCTTCAGTCCACTCCAGACCACAAGAGCTTCCAGCACTCACCAGTGGAATTAAGGAGGCTGGAGCACACTCACTACTGCTTTCATGTGCCCATTTAATGGAATCAGTTTTACATTCATTTCTGGCAAATGAAATACGTGAGTGAGTGTCTGGGGATAGCAAAAATATTCTCTAGGCCCCTTTTTTACCTCCATCCAGGTTTGTGAACAGCAGTTAAGCATATTGATGAAGGAATGAATACCTCTGGGCAGACATTTTTCAAATGCAACAGGGCTGGCTCCAATCACTCTCCAGTTCCACTGCTCTTCCCTGCCCGGAAAAATTAAGCATTTGGGTATGTAGGTTAGATTCAGAATACATAATGTGGATAGTTCACAAAACACTTTGGCTGGCCCAGTTAAATAACAGTATATACTGCTCATAAAACCAGTGCTGCTCAGTATCAATCACTGATTCTTCTGACGGGTGTATTCCCTCTTTTGTTGGGTACACAGTTCCTTCTGAAAAATGCTACACACATCAGGCCTCCTGATAGCCCAAATAATGGTCACTGGCAGCTTCCAAAACCAAGGTTGGGAGGAACAGTCCTCATTAAGAAAATCTCTGAAGTTTACAGTCACAGGAGTGTTTATTTAAATAGTGCCACATTTACTCAAAACTGGCAGTGTCTGGTGAATGCCCCTTTTGCTTGTGGCAACTTTCCTTTCTGTTTCTTAGAAATGTCATTGTACTATCCTGGCATCTGCTGGACACATGATTGGGGAAAACAAAAATTCCAGCCGAAGGAAACAGAACTGAAAGTAACTGGACACTCTTTCTCATTCATCTTTTGATTTGTACAATAGATAGATGCATTTCCTTCTAACGGCTGCATTTCCCAGATGTAAAACAGTAAAGCTCCCTCCACCAGTACTTCTGCAATTTCCGTCACACAGCTGTGGAGTGTTGCAAACTGATAACATTTGTAAAGAGTGTTTGTAAAGTCATAAAAGGAGCAGTGCCATGTAATTCTTACTCATAAACTGTGGGAAAAGTTTCTGTCCTTGAATTCCAAGCGTTTTCCATGTTTTGCAATGTCCTCAAATTGTAGTTTATAATTTGGTCTGTAATCTTACACAAAGATTGGTTAAATTCCTGGTACATGAGTAGGAAAGGGTGTATTTGTTTATTATTTCATCAGAAAAGTTGCAGCTATATGCCTTAGGAACAATGCTTTCATCTTTCCTGGTAGCCGTCTCTTGCAGGCTCATACTGAAGAACAAGTTTCCACCATGGTTTTCATTTGCTGCTTTTCATTATATTGTCTATAAATGTCTGGATATATAATGCCTTAACAGATCTTAAGTTGTATCTCCATGTTGCAGCTCTGCCTAAATGGGCAGACTGTGCATTTCAGATGGTAAGAAATGAGCAGGTTCTGCATGCTCAGGCCTCTGCAAAGAGACAAGCTGTGTCCTGGGTCAGTCCCTGTCCTACATCCAGCAGGAGGGAACTTCTTGTTTTTGCAGCACTAAGTGCTACAGCTTGGCTGGGCACTGTTTGGCCTCTGGAAGTAGGATAGCTCTGATCATACAAGCACAAGAGTCCTGTGCAGATGGGATGAGACCCTCGATTGCAGATCTAGAAACTCTGAGGTGTACCTAAGCATGTCCAAATGCCTCAGCAGAGTGTGCTCCTCCTGTTGCAGAGCTGACTCTGGTTACCTACTGCTTGGGACTGAACCACTTCCTAATACCTTTCCCCTACCCCCTTCCTCTCTTCTTCCATCAGTGTGCACAGACCCTGCAATAAAACCTGCTCAGTCAGAAGGAAAGGGAACTCCTATTGCTTTGAAATTATAACGCAACAGATGGCTTACACCTGCAGCTGCATTTCATCAGCCAGGAAATGTTGCATGGTCATAAAATGTTGCATACAGGAGAACTGAGACTACTTGTTTTTAATCCTCTGCCCTGTTGGGCATCAGTTTCCAAAGATGGGCTGGGTTCTCTAACTTCCCTAGAGCTCAGGGCTAGTTCTTTCTGGTCCAAACCTGTTGTTAACTCTTAACATTTATTTGGCTACTGCAGCTAAGGCTGTATACTCATGTAATCTCACATACTGTACCTAGAGTATATTCTAGAAAACTTTAATTAACAAATGTTTTTATCTTAAATACTATTACATTTTTAAAAGAATATTTTTTAACATAGAACACCAATTCAGTATGGTTTTCCATTCCTCAGTGTTGCTAGTTTGATGTTTATGGAAAATTTGTCATTATTTTTTCAAACTGAATTAAATAAGAGAGGCTTGAAGTACTTCTTATCCCTTCAGAGACTTCATTAGAGACACTTTCTTAAAGTGTCATTATCTTTTCAACCTCCTCAGTTTTATCCAGCAGTTTACTAGTGAGATCTTGTGGGAATGTGGGTGCTTCAGGCTTCAATTTAGGGAATCAGGCTCAAATCCCTCCCTGGCATGGACTCAAGGACATGGTTCTCAAGCTTATTTTGAAATGAGGACCTCACACCACAAACCCATATAAGGAAACATTCTCTGGTCTTCCTGTGAATTTGCTTTTGTTGATAGAAAGGCTTTCAAGAGCCATTGACCTATAGAAAGAATGGTTTTGCCTTTAGGCTGGCAGGCTGGAGCTTTAATTTAACAGAGGTGAGCCACTGACTTCTGTCTCAGCTTCAAATACCACTTAAGTAGCTCATCTAATTGATTCGTGTGCAGTGAGTTAACAGCACTCAGAGGGGTCACCAGAATCCAGTGTTTCCCAGCCACAAGTGACTGCTCGAGATGTTAAGTTCCCAAATACTTAACGAGTATTCCTCATTCCCTCTCAGTGAGAGGAGACTGCTACGTACTTGTTAGGACAACTGCAAGAAAAGGGAGAAACTGAAGTTTGACTGCTCTCCATCAAGCAGGGACAGGAGTCTCACTTTTCCACATTCTGAGGAGCTCCAAATACTAATCAGCTGCCCCAGCAATGCTCTCTTTGCTTGCTCCATTTTTAAAAGACTGCCTTTCTTCAGAGACCGATTTTTGAACAATCTCAAGAGAGGAAAAGCCTCAGCTCTGTAGGCAATAGTTCCTTACTGGCTGCTTGCATGGCACACTGGCTGCTTTGGATCTCCTTCCAAAAAAACTCAGTGCTCTCAATGTACACCACAGAGAACCATGAACAGGTCCAACACTTCATCTCAGAAACCTCCAGCTGCTCTTGGGCAATGCTCAATGTTGAGACACACTTCTTTACTGGCCTTTAGCCTAATTAACTAGAACAAGTTTACCAGGCAGTGTTTTTCAGAGCAGTGCTGAAATCCATGTCCTCATTCAATGGTGAAGCTATTGGCTTGTCTTTCCTTGCTGTGCCTGTTTCCTGATCTGTGAGTGTAAAGCTGGTCCTTGCAAAAAGGGTTTGTCAAACACAGATGATGAGTGTGGTTTAACCAGTACATGGTCTTGTCTTTCACCCAGTGACCTGCTCTTGTCACACTTCAGAGACAAGCAGAGCAGTCAGAAACACAAGCAGCCTTTGCAGTCTGAATTGCCTTGGAAAAGCATGTGGGCTTCTTGCAGTCAGATTTTTCCTGTTTGCTGTATTATGTGAGTTCACTCTAACAGTGTGTAATGATTGCTAACAAAGGATATAAATAATACATATGAGATATAGCTATAGATATATATAGCTATAGATATAGATATAGGGGGATGAAGATGGTGGACACTACTGAAAATAACTTGGATGATAACAGAATCAATTGAGAAGATGAATTTTCAACACACTGACTCATTCAGATGGAATAATTTGAACAAATTTGCAGTGATAATCCACACTCTTCTCTAAAGCACAACTTATGGCAGATAATGATAGATAATAATAGAAAGGTAGTAAATATCTTGTGAACTCTGAGCCTGTCATTACTTGCACAGTAATACGCTGGAATACTTTTACTAGATGTCTTCAGCATGCAGGGATGAAACATGGCTTTTCCCTCCAGCAGAGGGGGCTTGGCAGTAAGTTTTCTAAACACTAAACCAAATGATTTCTTCAGAAATTGAGTAATACTAACATTGAACTGATTTTTGTAGGAACTTGCGTGGTATTATAGGTAAAAACAGAACTTCCTCCAAACAAGAGACTCAAATATAAACAGACACAATTCCGCTGAGTGTTGTTCTGGCTATCTTGATTTGCCTGATTTCTCAGTGTGGCTTTTCTATTTCAGCAGAAAGCCCTTGCAGTTACACCTGACAAGCAGTGTGCAAATAAAGAGGGCTTTGCTCCTAATTCCTTTGAAAAACAGAGTCCAAGTTCCTGTTAAATCTGTCCTTGTACAATATTTCAATACACACACAAGAAAAAAACAGAGAAGGCATTAAGGTAAAGTCCTGGTGGAAAGTTTTCCAAGCCACAACAAAGGTGTGTATTTGAAGGCATGTCCTCTGAGTAGTCCAGGAGTTTACAGTACAATTATTTGAGGCCATAAACAATTGACACAAATCTGGATGGCCAAAAGAGACACTGGCAACCTCACAGTATGGGTGAGAGCAAACTGTGGATGTAATCCAAGGTGGTACAAAAGCCCATCTGAAGCTAATGCTTTGTGTTAACTTGCACACAGTGTTATGTAAAGACAAAAGAGTGACACAAATTTCCCTTTAAATTAAAACAGTCTTGCTAGTCATCTGGTAAATTCCCCTTTTTCATGGTTAATTTGACTTGCCCTCCAAGTATTGTTTCCTTCCTTGATTTCAACTCTAATAGGGCAAAAGTAGATGCAGGTGCATTTGAATACATGCAATTATATTTATTATTTCTGATGAATAGTCGTACTCCACATGCAACTACTTGAAAATGGCACTGTTCAGTGCTGTTCAAAACTGATTCTTTTACTTCTAATGAGAGCTAGCTGTCAGTTTTAATGACAGATTCTGGTAAATGTGATTTTACCTCTGTGGGTCCAGCTTCTGGCGAAGGAAATATTGAAAATAATGGTGCACAGGAGTAACTCAAAATGAAATTCATGCCAGATGTAGCAGAAGGTGCAAATGACTCACCATGACCAGTAAGGGTGCAGCACTTTCCCTTCCTGACGTGGGCACGGGCTGAACTGCCACAGCCACAGGCAGCAGTCACCTTGCAGGGTGCTGGAGGTGCAGCCGTGCAGCCCGGGGCTCTGCCCACTCGCTGCCCTGCTGGTCATTCTGGTGAGCTCTTCTCAGAAGGCAGGATCTCAGCACACACTCTGTGCTTGTGGGGCACCACCCACATACCCCAGAATTTTCCCTAAGTACTAATGTACTTAAAATAAGAGTACGTTGAGGAGGAAGAAGAGGAGGAGGAGAGTTCTGGTCACCTGGTGAAATGGAATGATCATTCAGTGTGGATATCAGTGATCAGATTGTCTATTAAACCTCCTGTGGAAGTGGATGTACTATGTACTGACACTATTTCTGGTATTTCTGGTAGAGGTAAAAGGGCTTTAGGGCAGTCCATTGGGAGGAAGGAGGATGGGGAGGTCACTGTGTGTCCTTGGTCCCCAAGCCAGAATCCCAGCTGATGGCACCAGCCCTGACAGATGCTGAGCCCCAGCCCCTCCTGCCTTTGGGTGTCCTCATCCATGCCACATCTCCAGTACTTCCACCCACTGATGTCAGCACCCCCTCTCTTTGGACCTGGTGTCCTCTGCGTCCCTCACCCCACTTCCCCAGTGCCAGGTGCCCAGTGCCAGCCACCCCTCAGCTCCCTCTGGCCTCTGCAAGGATCTGAGTTCCCTCCTGGCACCACCTCCTCAGGTGCACGAGGGAAAGCCCTGAGTCCTGCTTCTCAGATGGGCGGGCTGCCAAACACACCAGTCCTCCATCCTCACCTCCGTGAGGGCAGCAGGACTGAGGGAAAGGAGCTGAGTGTCAGCTTTGGTAAGGCCATGCCTGCAGAACCCTGCTCTGGGAGGCACTGGAGGGACTGGGGAAGCGAAAAGAGAAGACAAGTGGGTAGTTATAGGAATCTGCAAGGAAAAGAAGAATGTACTTTGATGTTAATGACTTGAGTCAGAATACAAGGAGGCTGAACTTCCCAGAAAGGAAGTTCACTAACAAGGAACCAGATAACCTTCAGATGCCAAACTGAAAACTCTGGAGAAAGCAGACAATTCTCAGAAGAAAAAAAAAAAAACAACAAACCCTCTACAAAGTACACTTAATATAACAGAGAGAAAGAAAGCAAAAGACAGACAGGATCTTGAAACTAAAAGAGGTATTAAACAGAAATTAAAGGGTCACTTAGACAACATCGGGCTGGAAAGCAGAAAAAAAAATTAGTGTAGTAAATTTTGTACCTGAGCCATAGGTATTTGCTCATACAGAGAAAAGTCAGATGGGACAATGTTCCAGCACAGGTAACCAAGAAGGAGTTAGCTGGGACTAGCACAGAGGGAGTACAATAAGTTTTAAAAAAATAAGGAAAAGTACTGTGGAGGAGAAGAGAAGGTAAAAACAGAAATGTAAAGAAAGAAGCAGCATAATAAATATTGTATGGATAAAGAGGGAAAAGAACAGCTTGTTCTAGGTCAGTTCATGGAAACCTGCAGATCTCCCAAACCTGTTTTATTAATTCCCAATGCCAAGTTTAAAGCTGTGTGTGTACAGAACTTTTCACATGGAAAGGCAACTGTCCACACAAATTCAAAATGGACCAGGGAAAGCATTATCTCAATGGCAAAGGATGTTCCAAAACTCTGAGCTCAGAGTAGCAAAATGACATCTGACTGCTTCAGACATAAAATATTCTAGTACAAGTACAAAATATTCAAGTACAAGAGACTGGATGCTGCTGATCTAAAAGCTACTAGACATTGCTACTGCTGTTACTTTAATATGGGATTCTTCCAGCTCAGCTTATTTTTCCATAGGTGTTAGTTCTTTGAAAGAATAGTAGGTATATTAGAAAATGTATTATAAACAAATACGTAATTGTCTCCTATTCAGCATATTAACACACAAACTCTTTAAAAAAAAAAAGAAAAGAAAAAACAGGTAATTTCTGAGTATTCTTGCACATGAAATGAAAGCAACAAAAAATTGATTTTTGGGCCATCAAGAGATGCATGTAAGAGCCCAGTAAAACTATATCAATATAAGCCCCAAGAACTTTCACATGAAAGATCCAAGCAGACACATCATTTTGCAGGCGTAGGTGGGGTCACTGCTAACCAGACCAGAAGTCTGAACAGTCCTCTTGGGTCTATTGTGAGATCATTACCTTAAGACAATAAAAAGTAATGGGTCATATTTGTCAATTCGATTCCTCCAGGGATGAATGGAGCCCTTCTTGGTATGGTGCAAAAAGAGAAGTAAAACCACCCAACTAGAAAAGGGTGTCTGTGCTGAGTTCCCAGTGACTGCAGTGGCTGAGTCACAGTGGGTTCTTGGACATGCAGGGGAGTTTTAGCAGGAAACCACCTACCACTTTATTTACAGCTCTCCTTCAGCCCTGCCATTCGACTCAGCTCAGGAGATGATTTTATCATTCTACATGTTGTGGATGCAGTTGCACAGAGACACTTTCCAAAAGGCCACATATGTTTAGCATTGGTTTTTCATGAGGTTTCAATACATTCACTTCAGATGGAAGAAATACTGCCCCTTCTGCCTCCTTCTCTCCATCGACTCAGATTTGTTTGAGTCATCCCTGACCTGCACAGAAGCTTTGCATTGCTCAGCTCATCTGTTTAGAAACCAGCATGCTGCCAGTGTGTGCCTTGTGAGCACAGGCAGATGCAGTAGCACAAAAGCACTTATCTTCAAAATCTGAACACTTCTGCAGTCTTGTGATTAATTTTAAATAAAGCAGGAGATCAAAGATCCAGAAAAGCAGGGCGAACCTCAGTTCTGCCAGCCTATCCTGCCTCAACTCAGTGATTTCCACATTCAGCACCTGGGAGAGTCCTGCTCTCCTACATGCAGCGCATTATCTTTTTGGCAATTAACATAATTAAAACAACAATAAGTTTGTATTAAAAAGAGCTACTCTTCAATGCTAGCAAAGTTTCTTCTTTGTAGAACACAGAATTATCTATAGGAAACCGTGTTTAAAAAAATCTAATTGTTTGCAAATTCCAGCCCTTAAAATTGAGACAGGGCCTTCCTTGCATTTCCTGCCAATTCTGTCCTAGTTTTATGAGAGTTGAGATCACACATTTCCCCAGCACCCCTGTGTCAGTCAGAGCATACATGTGTGAGTGGGCAGATTTCAGGTTGCATTTGCAAATATAAATCTGATATTGCCCAGTTTTTCAGTTCTTGGCTTTGTAACCACGTATCATCAGCGGGGTGTGTGTACCAGGGTACAGGACGGCAGGAAGGCTGTGGTATGTGCTCTACTGAAATGCAAACTTCTAATCAGGAGAACAGAAGAGGAAATGGAGTAATGATTCTCTGGAAGAGTGATGGGCTCTCTGCACAGACTCATGACTGCACTGAAATCCCATTTTCAAAGGGGAATGGCTACTAAATCCCCAGTGATGAGGACTTGTCTCCAGTAATGAAGTGCTCCTCAGTGTGCTAAACCCAGTGGAGAAAAATGCACAGACCCTCCCAAATTTGCTTCTGCCTGCCCAGGCATCTGTCATATTTCCCCAGCCCTGAGAAGGGGGCTGGGAGGAGACAAGGGAAGAAACAAAACCCAAGATGATACCCATTTCTGTCTGCATATAGCAGTATGCAGAATAGCTTATGTAAATTAGAATCAGCTACAGAACTTCTGGGAACTGGGCAGAGACACTGTCAGTGTCTCAAAGCTGAGTGAAATTAAGAGAGGAACGTCTCTTAAAGCTGTTTCTAACTAACCAGTACAAACACATAGTTCATTCAGCAAGAATTGCTTTGGCAACCTACACTGGCAGCTTCAGACACTCAGGATCAGGTTTTATGCTGCACAAAACTGTGCTTGTGGGTCATTTTTTGAAGCCAGATTCAGCCTTTGAAGGTCACATCAGCATCATCACAGGCAGAGCAGAGCAAGGGTGCTGCATGAATCATGAGAGATGATCTGTTTGCCCAAGTCCTACAGGCTGTACCACTCTTGGCATTTTGTGCAGCAGGTCTGTCACACGGAGAGGATTCATACATGACCTGAAACAACTCAAGCAGTGCAACTCCCTAACAGCCAAGGGGTTTTACCTCCCCAAGCTCCAGTCCAGTGTTTCTCTCTGCCCCAGATCAAGCCCTCCTACTCTTCCCCCACCCTCAGAACCACAGGTTGGTTCAAAATGAATGGAAAATAGCCACACTCAGATCTGCCTGCCACCCGCTAGTGGAAACTGGGAATTCACTGGAATTCATGGAACTGGAGGCAGGCTGCACACACATTACGCCCCTGATGCCACAATTTATCTGGATAGCTGATATTTTAGAGTTTCATGAATGTAGTTCAGTTTCCCTGAAATTAACCTCTGAAAAAAAAAAAAAAAGATAAACCCACAGCCTTTCGGGGGATCAGAAACCAATTTCAGGAAACATTACCAACTTTGATGGTAAATGCAGCCACTAAGAGTAAATGCATTCTTTTGTGTGTGTGTGTGTGTGTGTGTGTGTGTGTGTGTGTGTGTTGGACCAAGTTTTTTATTGAATTTCCTAGAAACAGAGGAGTAAAAGTGTGGAATGCTATGACATTGCTGGAATACCACAATGCACCCTTACCAGTGGGGAGCTATTTTTACTGTGGCCCATGAGCAAGCAAGAAATGAAGACTTTTTTGATCCAGGCAAGCTGATTTTTCCAGCCCTGACTTGGAACCTTCCAGTGCGGGGATCTCTTGGCAGTCCCTGCTTGGGGCTCCCCTGGTCTCTGGCCCAATGGTGAATCAATGACTGTCCTGGGGGAAATGAGACACTAAGAAAGGAAGGATAAAATATGCAAGGAATAAAAAGCCAGAATTAAAATGGAGGAGTTAGGCAGTGTCCTTTCAGCTAATTCAAAATTTATAATGCAAGTGTATCTAGAAGAGAGCTTTGAATGTCTTTGTCTTTAATCTCTTCAAAATTAGACTATTTTTAGCAGTAGATCTAAGGTCAGGACTGCTCTATTCTGGGTGCAATCCTGCTTTTCCATTTTCCTAAAAACATCTACTTAGAGATCTCTGCCCAACTGCCACTGGCAGCATTTTGCATGCAGAAGTCGAGTCTATGTGAAGTCACATTTGCATCCTCCCATAGCCACAGCACATCCATCACATTCCTAAAAAAGCAACAGCACCAACTACAGAACAAAATGTTCACCTTGCACAACAAAGAAAAAGATTTCTAAGAACACAGCCACTGTACTGTTGTTGCTGTGTTTATACATTGGAACAGGAAATCTTCTGAATGGCTCTGATGAAACTCCTGCCAAGTCTTTAGTGAAGAAGTCTAAACTCAGAGAAATTTCCTCCTGACCAGAGCACAGAGTCTGAGCATGGACTTGGGAAGATACTGGGGCATTTTTAATATAGCCAGAAATTCTGGGTGTCTGGCTGGCCTCTGAAGCTCAGCAAACCTCTCAGATGTGCAGGACCTTGTCTGTAGCTGCTCCACCTTTGCCAAGGATAAGGACACCACTGTGTGAGGATTACAAAGGGTCCAACTGCAAAAAATACTCCCTGTTAGTAATTTAACCTTTCTTACAGACCTAGGAAGAGAGTATAAAAACCCATTTATATGGGAAGTCATGAGAGAGCCCAGTATTTAAATTTACATTAAATTTACATTTATATCCTTATTGGTATTTATTGCTAGCATTGTAGTAGGTGCTAAATTGTATCTATTTGCCTATAAAAGCTCTTGAAAGAAAAAGCCCCAACATTTGTCAGGGGAAGCATTATATCTGCTTTTTCTTTACAAGTTATCACACACACAGCTAATCTGTATTTTTTAACTGGTGATTGGAGAAATCTAATTATGGAACTTCAGCTTAGATGTGAACTAAATCAGCAACTACCTGAAGGCTGTATTAATTTATGTTGGATGAGGTTACAGTGTCAGGAATATGTAGATCATTTTGTTTAGAAGTAAATCCTGAAGGTCATGGACACAGCTTTGGTACCGCTGCAAAAACTGAGAAGTAACTCAGTTTTTGCAGCAGTTTTTTTTTAACTCATATTCCAGTGGTGTAAGACAGAACAAGTACAGGGCAGCTGGAGCAAAGAACTATGGAGAAGTGCGAGTTTAAACTCTTCTTCTGTAGGAATAGCTCCAGCTACCTTTTCAAAAGGCTTTTCTGTCAGTAAAGGTGTATTAGAATTACCTGTGATTTCAGGCATCACAGGCATCACTGCCCACATGTCCAGTAAGTTTTTGAAGGTCATCTTAGCAAGCTCAATTCAATTTATGTGATTAAGGGTGAGGCTTCCTCTAGACTCATTATCAGAAATTTTGCCAGTATTTTCTTGTGACGTTATTGTGAACTGAAATAGATGTGCAGTTGAAGTACAGCACAGCACTCATTTCCAGTTTAACACAAGTCACAATAGGACTTCTCGCACTCTGAGAGGACAGAGTGGCCCTGGAAAAGTGAGTCACCACAGACAGAAATCCTCCCTGAAAGAGCAGCTCCATGAGATCTCTCCAGAACTGCTGCAGGAAATCCTCCAGGCTGGGCACCCTTCCCACTTTCATATTCTTAATTACCTAATTTACTGATAGAGGATATCAAGGCCTGCATGCTAAGCTACACTAATTTTACATAACATTATATTTCTTCTTAATTAATCCAACAGTGTGTGTGGTGAGGTCTGTATATAACTAATAAAGATATTTCTAAAATTAAAAAATACTTCAGTAATATTGCTGGATGATGTTTCTTTAACATCAGATGCCAAAAATTCTATATTTAACGGACTTTTTTAATCTTTTGTCAGAAACTGTCAGCTTATTCTCCTGATTCCTAGAAATTTCCCTGGAGCTGGAACATGGTGAAGCTAATCCATTTTGCACTCAGCTTGTTGAGTTCACATGTAAAATTGGCTGAGGTTTGCAATAAATCTGGAGACAGAAAATGTCTGAAGAAAAAAATCCAATTCTTTTTCCACAAGAGCAATTATGGTGGGGTTTTTTTCCTTTTCTTTTCTTGGCAAACGAGGAATTAATATTTGTACTCTGAAGAAAACTATTGACCCACCTATCAGGACCTATCCTTTCTCCAGGGACAGAGGAGGAACAGAAATCTGCATAATTTCTCAATACTTTGAAGAGCATAAACCTATAATAAGATCTATACTGGATCAATCTGTACAGTAGAATGAAAGGTGCACATTCAGTAGTTTGTATTTGTTGGGTATAGGAGTTATTAGATATTGCAGAACCTAATGTATTCCATCATCAGAAGAGTTTGGTGGTTTATGATTTGGGATTTGACTGAAACTGTAAAAAAGATCTGTTAATGAGGGTAGATTACAATAACAGTAGGAATACAGAGCTCAGCATATCATGCCTATGAAAGATTTTTTCTCTGAGTATTAATAGTGATTTATTCAAATTTAGTCATCCAGGCTTTATGGCTTCGAGTTTTAAAAATCCAACCAAATCATCTGAAAATGTCTCAGTGAACTGTGAAAGAAATAAGATTGTCCACCTGGATCTGGCTGAGAAGCTGCAGAACACTGCTTTGCCATCACCTTCTCATTTCTCAACTTCCAGTGTGCTAATTCTGTCTCCTATAACAGCACCATATCAATCTTGGTTCACTTCAAGGAAAAAACCCATTTTTTTCCTTTTAATTTGGACTGTAGCATCTCTCTATATTCAAAGAAATGGAACTGAGATTTACATCCATTTAACCATGTTAAGAATGAATTTTATTCTATTTCTGTGGACTGAAATCCAAAGATGAGGGAACAGTTGAATCATTTCCTGTACCTCATCCCAACCATAAAAATCTCCCCATATGTTGATTCTGCCCAAGAATAAAATGCATCAGAAACTGATTCCACAATCCATGACTTACTTCAGTAGAAGCTCAGCATTTGCCTCTGGAATTGTGGGAACACCAGGAAGATCATCAACACTGTCCACCTGCAGCAGCAAAAGACAATTTGTATTCATGTAAACCATTCTGGACAATCTAAACTGGCACTGAAGTGAAAGAGAAGTGGTGGAAAATGACTGAAAGAATGGGAAACTACAAAAGCACGGAGTGAAGATACCACTGAAATAGTAAGAAAGATATACTGGAGACCTTTTTGGATTATTAATTGATGTTTTCCTTGGTATCCTCAAGGTTCCCACTTAAAAATTATTTTTTCCTGAAGCTCCTCTCCCATGCACTCTTTACAGTCAGAATGCCCTTCCCATATTTTATGGATCTGTGTCTGCCTGAGGACTCCAACTGCATGTACAAACAATAACTCTGGCTCCAAAACCCACAGCACTGTTCAGCACCTCAGCTGATTTTCCTGTGGCAAGTTACCACTCTCACGGCTTGGGATCTGGAAAGACACAAGAACAGGGAGCTGGAGAAACAGAGTGGGGCTTCAAGCAAGGGAGAGAGTGCCGGGGAGCAAGGGAAGCAGTGGAAAGGGAGCAGAGCTCTGACTGGGTTAGTCTGGAAAGGATCACTCCAGTGATTTATTTCAGCCAGACTGGAATAAAATTACCAACTGGCTCTGAAATTCGAGGGCTGTGTTCCTCCAGCCAGCTCTGTAGTCCAGCAGGTGTATCTGGAAGCCAAAGTAGCTTCATATGCTGCTGCTTTAACATGTCCAGCCCAGTATTTATTGCTGGAGTTCCCCTGAACAGCACCCTGCTACCTCTGCAATTAGCACAAACATTATTTTTATGGATCCAAAGTTCCTTCATCAGTTGTGGAGTATGCACATACAGACACACTCACACACAATCCAGCAAGACAGATTTGTCATTTAGATGAAAAAACCACCAGAAAGCAGGCTGCCCTTTCACAGTATTTTTACCAACAATTTGAGACTTTCCCTTTTTTTTTTTCCCCATTCAACTAATTACGAAGAAGGATGTCTAAACTACTGAAATGCAGAAAGCCCAAACCACATTTTCATGTGGTTAAGTGCTCAGCATTTTAATTCATGAGACGAATGAGAATCTTGATTTGACTTAGTTAATATGAACAAGGAACTTCCACTGAACATCAGACAGGATCCATTTAGTCTGGGCTCAAGGAAACCAGCATTAACTACCCTAAGAATGTAATTAACATCATTTAAAACAAAAAAATACAGAATAGCCAGCTGAGAAAGAAACTTTCCTCATAGCCTCAGACAGTTAATTTATTGCTTATTTGAAAAATAGCAGTTTATGTCTCTTATAGTGAAATATTTCAGACAATATAGACTATTCAAAGGAACTTAAGGGACAGAGAGGCTCAGCTGTTACTCAGCCTTAGTCCACAATTCAGCTTGATTTGCTTAACTTCCACACCCCACAGTTCTCCATTCTCACCAGCACACATGTGCACATCCTTTTCAGAAGAGAAAACCACTAATTCCTCTCATCCATCCCATCTGGGTGGGATCCGACTTGTACGTTCTCTGCAGAACAGCACAAATTCCAGTTCAGACAGAATTAATTATTGCTGTAGCAACTGGCTTGCCCTTGTCTAGGTAGATGCTTATCAAGGCTTGATAACAAATTGGTGACATCCTCAAAATGTATTTTGTTCTTGGTATAATGATGAATTTGCTGTGACTGACAGCCTGGCCCGACACACACTGTTTTTCAGTGATACCTAGCGTGATAACCAATACCAGTGTAAAGTGAGTCACATCTGTGGCTGTTTTACCTAGAAGAGTTGACTAAAAGGATAAGAAGATGAGCTATATTCATCAAGCCCACTTTATTACCTCTTAACTTAGAAAATGATTGACTGGATAGTATGGGAATGGAGATGTGTGAGGAAATGTCTTGTCGCAATAGCTGCATTGTCTTGGACACATCCTGTTCAAATGCATCAAACTCTAACCCAAATACTTTGTCAAAGTGGGTGACAGAGGTTCACACTTGGCTCAGTGCTGCTGGTTTCACTGAATCTGAAAGCAGACTCAGAGACAGTGTGGTGTCTAATTTACTTGCAAAATCAAAGAATTCCGATTTCAAGGGTTTCGTTTAAATGAAAATTCAGATTCTGGAGAAGAAAACAAAACCCACTAAAACAGGAAGGATGGTATTGTGGTTAAGTTTCTAGTATAGGGCTGTGAAGACCTGAATTATGTTCCATTCCTAGCCCTTCTGCAAACTATCTCACCCTCTGACTTCAAGCAAATCACTGAATCTCTTGGTGCTTCAGTTCCCCTTTTCTAAAGATGATGTTGATGATTTGATCAGCTAAGATACTGAGCACATTCATGTAAGAGCTACCATGTACAGTATCAGCACAAGAGAAGCTCTAATCTCAAAAGACTAATAGTCAAATATGTGACCCTATTTACTGAACCGTTTTTGCAGGAAAATAGCAATTCTATATGAATTCCCACACTGATTACCCACTTACCATACCAAACTCTAAACAACATGCTGTCCCACAGACACATTGGCCTGCCCATTAATCCAGATTCATAACAGAATCAGCGTCTGCTTGTATTCTCAAAAGCTAGGAAAAAGCTAAAATGGGGAGTGCCTGCTGATTTCCTAAGCCTTTCAGGTTTCCTGATTTCTTTTCCCCAGAGACCTGTCCCTGCAGTGGGGATGGATTCAGCAGGGTGTGGAATGCCCCCTGTTGGAATTTATACTGGGGAATACCACACATGGTATCACAACCTCCTCCCTCCTGGCGGTTTCAGAGGGTGAGGAAAGGCTTGGAGCACAAATAGAGGAAGCTCTGCCTGCATTATTCTGCTGTTAGTTGGGCTAAGACTGTGGGGTTTAGAAAACTAACCAACAGGCAAATCCTCAACAGACGCAGTGCTCTCCTACCTTCAAAACCATGTTCAGAACCATGTTTTCTCTCTTGTTGCCTCCTGGCAGAACTTACCTGGCATCTCTATTCCCAGTGCTTTCTAAACAGATTCTCTGTCACCTTTGTCCTGTTTCTAGCCAGTAAGCCGTGCTCCTGCTGCACAAATGTCCAGCAATTCCTCTGAATTTTCTGTCATTTTTCAAAACAATTTTTACAAAATAGGGCTAAGGACTTTTATGTTTAACAAAAACTGAGTTTGTGCTTTATCCTAGCTCTTGGAGGGAGGCCTACTGATACAAACCTTCAGAGCGAAAGCATTTACTTTCCTGCTCTAGAAACAAGGGAGAAAGGAAGATGGGGTGATGTCTCCCAATAATTTTCTCTCCAGAGTTTGCTTTTCCTTTCTGAGACCATCAGCAGGGAAGGGAGCACAATTTGTTTCTCTACATGGAGAAAAATAAGCATTTCACATGGAAGGCTTTACTTACCAACCAGATTCTAAGTCTAATTCACCTTGCAAAAAGCAGCAAGTGCTCCTTAGGCTGCCAGGGCAGGGATCAGAATCCCCTGGGCGGGCAGCAGTGCCTTCACCTGCAGTGCTTCATGCGGAGATGTTTCCCCGGCTGTGCCCCGCTCCCCTCTCTGCAGTGCCCTCTGCCGGGCACGGTGAGCGCGCCCTGCCGGAGCCCGCGGGCACGGAGCTCCTCCCCAGGCACGCACTGCCGGGGTTAGGGCGAGGGAGGGGATGCAGCAAAGGAAACGGAAGGATGGGAATGGAGGGTTGCAAAAACGAAACATGAGCGGGTAAAACTGAAGATGTCCCAAGAAAGCTCGACTTGTGGGATCCTCACACCTAAACCCTCAAGTCCTATCACAAAAACTTCACTCACTGTGCAAATCTCCTTCACACACTACAGCTGAAGCCTGCTTCTCCTGGGCAAGCCTTTCTATGGCACTTTATGGAGCACCCTGGACCACTCTCAGTATGATTCACGTAGCGGTGGTGTCAGACTTCAGAAGGAGCAGCCTGACACACTTGGCTTCTGGTGTCCAAGCTGGCAGATTCACTCCATCACTCTCCTCTGCGACTGGGAGTTCACCTACCCATTCGAGCCTTGCCAAGCTCTGAAGCATTGCAATTGAATATTATTACCACATTCCTGCTCAATGAACATGACTTTTGGACGGGCAGTTGGTCAGCTGCACGACTCGGTCCATGGCAGACAGACTGCATGTGCACCTGCAGGATCTTTCTTTCCCCTGTGATCTTACAAAATTAAAAATTACATGAGAGTAAAACAGCTTTCCTGGCACATCTACAGCAACCTTCAGCCAGCTCCGTCTCATGTGAGAAACACGCACCCCACCGTGCTGCATTACAGCCGTGAAGTGCTCTGCCCCTTAAAGCCACAGCGCCAGCAGGACACGGCTGCAGCAACTGGGAGGGAGCTCGCCGGGTGCCCGGGGACGGAGGGAGGAGTTAAGAGGATCTGAGCTGTACTTTTGGTTCTGGTTTATCTTATCTTCACAAAGTTAAGCACTTCAAAATCCTTTTCCTTTGAAGGATGGGGGGAGGAAGAGGACTTTGTCTTGGCTAAGTAGACTTTAAGCTGTTACGGCCAAGGCCTGGCTGTACTACCTGTGTGAACACCAATCATGCCATATCCAAACCAGCCATGGAATCTGCTCCTGCATGGAGCACACTATGCCAAAGCAAACAGTGGCAATATTGCATGTTCAAATTCTAAGGGAAGTTTCAGTTTCACCACTCTTTCATGCTTTTGCTTTACACAGTAAAGCAGATGAGCTTCCCCCAGCAGCTAACACCAAACCTTGACTAAAGCTCTGTTGTTCAAAACATGAGAGGAGTCTGAGCATAAAGTGAATCTCTGTGCCAGGTCTTAAAATTAATGGCATGCTGCTTCTTCAAATTCATGACAACTATGCTCTTGTGTGGCAGAACATAGGCAGTAAATTTTGGTGGCTAAAACATAATCAGAAATGTTCAGGTTCACCTATTGTACACTAGCTGTGCATCACTGTAAGGTGCTGTATTGCCATCAGGTTAAGTCAGTCTGTGACTACACTGGAGTTTGAAAAGAATATTTAGTCTCAAAGCAGGAAATACCTTCCCTCAGCTTCATCCCAAAGGACAACTCACAAGGCATTGCCAGCTCCTCTCCCCTTAATCATTTGACAGAGATTCTTCTCATTGTCACAAAACATCATGTTAACTGCAGGGAAACTTCTTGGCCTTTAAAACGTGGTATTTATTACTTTAAGCAACATCCTCTTTGGAAGAAAGCACACGTTACTGGGCCTGCTTAAGGGAGCACCTAAGACACTGGTGGGGTATCTGAGGTTTCAAATCTTCTGGGTGAGCAGGAGAGCATTCCACATCTCCTGCACTAGCTGCTGGCAAGGTTATAAATACAGCTGGAACTTGAAGTTACTTTTAATTCTGATTACCCTGGAGAAAACCCCAGGGAAATTCTCCTTTGAGGATTCAAACCCCAGTGTTGCATCTTTACAGTCTTCACAGTGGAAGGATCATAAGCTTCTCTGAATGCTTTTTGCACTTTAAGATTATTGGTCTAATGTTTTGTCCTTTCTTCAACTTTTAACTTAAACATTAAGTCCTCTCACCTCTTCTTCCATGCTGACCTGTTAGCTCTGAGGAACGCAACTATTTTCACGTTAAACCTCCCAGCAGTGGTTGCTTGCTTTTCTTGCCATTTCCCCCTCCAGTTTTGAGGTAGCTGCCAGTCAGAGCCTCATCCATCACCAACCTCTAGTGTCCCCTGGCCTCCCTAGGGCCTCAGAGCGCTCCCGTGCTCGGATTTCCTCCGCAACACCTCTCGACCCTGCCCCTGCCCGCGGCCACCGCCTGCTCCGCCGGGGCTGTCCGAAAAAAAAAAAAAAAAAGGTAAAAAAGGAGTAAACCCAGACGTAGGTGGATAGAAAAAGAGCGTCCCCAGCGGCGGGCGTTCTCCGGAGTCTGTGCTACTGCTGGCTCAGGGCCACTTAAGAAAGCGAAAGTGAACATAGCCACATGTTTTCCGAGAAGGCAGGGGGGAGGAGCCGAGCAGAGCCCCGCCGCTTTATAACAGCAAGCCGGAGCGATGCGCGGGTACAGAGCGCTGGAGGGGCCGGGAGAGCCGGAGGTGCCGCTCGCCCGCCCGCCCCGCGGCAGCCCCGGCTCGCCGCGGCGCCAGGCAGGGCCCCCGCCGGAGGATGCTCGGCCGGCCGCCGGGACCAGGACCAGGACTAGCAGCACGACTGGGACTGGCAGCGTGTGCTGCGCTCCGGGGACGGCCCCCACCCGCGGCACCCCGAGGTAAGGGAACGTCTCTGCCCCGGGGGGTCCTCGCCAGCCGCGACGTGCACCGAGAGGGCTCGGGCGCCGCAGCCGGATGAGCTCAGATTTCGGAGGAGCCCTGCCAGATGTGCAAGAGCGTGGTGGCTTCGGGAGTATTTGCCTTTTTTTTTTTTTTTCTTTTAAAATACATTTTCCCCTCCTTTTTTGGCTGGGTGCCCGTACTCAGACAGACGTGAGTGGGACAGGCACTAAAGGGAACACGCAGCGGGGTTTGCAGGGCCCCGCGCCGGCGGTGGGAGCCGGGGCAGCCCCGGGCCCGCAGTGCCCGCACGGCCGCGCTGCGCCGCGCCGGGACCCGCCGGGCTCCGCAAAGGCTCCGCTCCACCGCAGCCGTGGCACCCTTGTCCCAGATCCCTGCCCTGGCTTTCGGGCTCCGAAGATTGGCGTGTCCCGTGTTTTCTCTGTGCACTTGGGAAAGGCACTGCAAACTCTCGCTTGGCTCCCTACGGCTTCTGCTAGCGAGCTTTGATTTTTAGATCTCGGGTTTAGTGCTTATTTCTCCCCAGGGTGTCCTGAAACTGAATTTTAACTTTAAATACTGAGCGATAATCCTGGCCCAGTAATTGGAAAAACTGGCATCAGTTTCCTTCTGCTGTGCAAAGCAAGCCCAGTGTTACTTACAGCCTGTTACTTGCCAGCGTGAGGCTTTTATAACCCTCGTAGGTGCTTGAGGAGGTAATATGACCTAAATTAAACCAAACATCGAGTTGTTAAATTAGCACAGACAGGAATCCAGCGGCATGCTTTCTTTGAAATCCTCATTAGCATGTTACCCTGAACTGTGACACGGCTGAGGGATTCATTTCTGAGAATCCTTCAAGGTTTCTCAACAAGCTGCTGCTGCAGATCTATATCTGACTATAGGGATAAATCCTAAAATCTATGCTTGCCAGTAAGGTCAAGGCAACCAGCGGAGATGTATTGAACCACACTGTCAGAGGCAGACGTTTCAGGCCAAACTCATTCCTGGTGCAGCGCTGCTAATTCCTTTGAAGGAACACGAGGGATGAATTTAGTCCCTTATGTTGAAAGATATATCAATAGGAAGCAATTTAGATTGGGCCACTTAAAGTGCATGAGATACAAAAAAGAGAGATAGACTGCGGAGTAATGCTTTAAGAGTTCACAGAGGTTGATTTGTATAAGCTAGTAGGTTGTAGCATTGCTGTCCCAGGGGGAACTTGGGGGAATGGAAATTGCCTTTTATGGCTGAGCCTCAAGTTAACAGGAAAGAATAAAGAAGTTTTAGGATTACTGTGTAAATTGACCGTGTTACAGGCTGCCCCTCCAAGTCACACTTCAGTCCTACAATGGTACCTCACCTCACTGTCTTCCCCAATTATCTGGGAATAGCCATCACCCATTTTCTCTTCACACAATGCATGCACCAAATAACTACATTGTGTGCTGAGTTGTGACATCGCAGTTTGGAAGACAGAAGAATTGGTAATTCAGTTGTAAAACCCTGAAAGGTTTCATAGCAGGGAAACTGTATTATCTTCTGTAGCTGTTAATGATCCTTGCTAAATACTTTTGGAGCTTTGGAGTTTGCTGTAGTGATGGGCTGCTAATCTTGTCCAAAAGAGAGCAGTTGTTTTCCTGGTGGAAACTGGAAAATGAATATTTTATAATGGGTGGGAGGTGTATCAATGGAAGAGCTGGTCATTCAGCGATTGCAGCCGCCTGGCCCCGGGGATCGATCTCACATGGTTTCTCTCCTTGGCATTTCAGAGTAGCTGCTGGAAGGCCGCCCTGCCGTAGCCGCTGACGCTATGGAAGACCGCATCCGCTGCTCTCGGCTGTAGGATGGTAGTGCACAGCAAGGTGTCAGCAGATAATGCACTTGGAGCAGACCCAAGGCGGCTTCTTGACCCTCCGGCACGGGATCGCTCTCAGGCACGAGGCTTCCAGGGCCCCGGCCGGCCCGGCACTGTGCAGGCACAGGGCAACACGCACTTCCGAACCTTTCGCTCCCAAGCGGATTTCAGTAGCATCACTCGAGCCAGCAGCCTGCTGGATGCCTGTGGATTCTACTGGGGGCCTCTGAGTGTCAGCGCTGCCCACGAGAAGCTGAAGTCTGAGCCTGAGGGCACCTTCCTCATCAGGGACAGCACACAAAAGAATTGCTTCTTTGCCATCAGTGTTAAGACTGCAACTGGACCCACCAGTATCCGGATTAACTTTCAGACCGGACGTTTCAGCCTGGATGGCAGCAAAGAGACTTTTGACTGTCTTTTTAAGCTGCTGGAACATTACCTAAGCTCCCCGAGGAAGGTACTGATTACTCCCCTTCGCAAGGTCCGGGTGCAGCCACTGCAGGAGCTCTGCCGGAAAAGCATCGTGAAGAGTTTTGGAAGAGAGAACTTAAATCAGATCCCACTCAATCCTGTTTTAAAGGACTATCTGAAATCCTTCCCATTTCAGATATAAGTACAGCATTAACTGCATAGGGATACATTAGACATGTGTAACGAAATCCAGCTTCCTGGGTTTTTAAATATGTTTGACAGTGAGCGAACTTATTTTTGTAGCAATTTACTGTATTTTGCGATGGAACCTGAACACTTGACTTCTTATGTTTACAAAAACTGTTTGCACAAACCTGGGGTTTTAAAACCCTGGCATAATTTTTCTGCCAAGCAGAATATTTTACTATTTTATAATATTTTTAATGGTATTGACATAATAAACTTTATTGTCACAGTTTTTCAAAAAAATAGCATCTCTGTTTTTAGTTTTAAAGGTTCTGGCACCTATTCCACTGGCAGACTAACTGCTTAACTGAGTGTGTAAGTGCAGATAGGTCTCCACGTGGCCCTGCTTCTTTGCCCTACCAAATTAGTCTGTCTTAGTGCTAGTCCAGCAGGCAGAGGACTCCTGTCTGCAAAAGCCTACAACAAAAAGGGGCAAGCAAGTAGAAAATATACCCAGGGTGAATCGGCCCGGAAATCCATCTCTCTCCTAACTCCATGAGAGCAGGGACAATGTGTTAGACTGCAGTGATGCATGGTTTTTGACAGAGTAAATCGAACCCTTGGCTGAGCAAACTGCATCAACACTGGCTTGCCTTATTTCTGTTGAAAGGTGCCAAGCCCTCAGCTAGAAGAGGTTGCTGTCTGACATAACCAAACCCCATGAACCTCAGTGGGGAAAAATAAAACTGTCCAGAAATGCTCTTCATACACTTTAAAAGTCTGTGAACACTGTATCATCGTGGTGCATCGGGGAAAGGATAGCTTAGTTCCCTTTCATAATTTGCATACACAAATGGCAAAGGTGCAGACATCCTTAGGCCTAGAAAAGATTTCTCATCTGAAATTTCTCTGGATCTACAGAGCAGAAATTTGACACAATAAAAGAACCTATCACTTAGCTCCATAACAGGATCCAGAGAGCATAAGCCTCTGCATTTGCAGCTGTAATTTCTAGTGGCTAAACTGCATTCAAAGTAAGTTAAACTACATTAGACTGTTCTGTTTCCATCTGCTCATGAAACACAAAAACAGTGCCCCTAGAAACTGCAGCTGTGAACGACTTGAGATGCCTGATTTGGCAAAGTGTCTCCTGCATCATGAGAAAGTGATTCTCCTCTCCCCCAAGCATTTCCTGAAATCCATGAAAAGCTGACTTGGAAAACCAGCTGAACCAAATCACTTGAAAGAAGGCACAGTCTTTCACAGAAATGTGCTCTATCAGCCCAGATCTCCAGTGCTTACAGGAACTGCAAGCAGTAAATGAAGTAATCTTCAGAGTTTGGGAGATAAAAGGTCTGTCCCGTACTGTAATTCACATTCCTTTTAAAGATAAAGCCACTTCTAGGAGACAATGAGTCTATGTTCTATAGTGATCCTTACTGAATCATTTGTTTAATATTTACCAGATCAGCTCTTCATTGACGTTTCTTTGGAATAAATAGGTTTCCTCCTCAGACACGACTAAGGGATCACTCAGTGGACTAGACATTATGAAAAAAAGGAAAAAGAACACCCAGGCAGTATCATGTGATTTTTCTGGTGTGTTGCTTCCCTAAAAATGTTCTTTGGATCAGTCCTAAAACAGCAGAAAGCATTTCTGCTTAATTCTAAAGCTAGAATTAGTTGTCAAATTATGCATTTTCCCACAGCAGCTGCAAGTATATAAATTTGGGAAGTAGTGAATGCTGTGCTGTGCAGCACAGGAGACTGGAGCAGAGCTACTGCCTGAATGTGAATAGCATTGTTAAATTGGAAACACTGTCTTTGTAGGGTGAAGGCTGCCAGACCGGTTTGCTGTCAGCAGATTGTTATCCCTTTTCCATACTCCTTCCCAGCTCCACACAAGTATCTTTTAACCCTTCAGGCTCCAAACTAATGGCTCTTTGCCCTGCTATACAGAAGAGTGCCCCCATGACAGCATTGCTGGTAGAACAAGCACAATGTAACTTAGAAGGTCCTGTGCTACCTGAGAAAACCAAGCAAAACTACACCTAAAAACAGAATAAGAGGCTTCCCATTGAGAGGCATGGAATAAAAAGCATAAGGTTTGAGTCAATTTCATTTTCTTCCTGTTAGAAACAAACGTGTTTTCTCACTTCTACTGCTTTAGAGTACGTTTAGCAGAAATAAGCCATATCCTCCCACATGAGGTGCCTAAATATCTTCATTTTGTCTTTATTATGAAATGCAAATATAGGATAGCTCACAAAAAATATATAACCAAATCTATAAATAAGGACAAGGTCAGAATTGTATAAAATGTCTCTTAAGAGGAGACAAAGCTGAGTTGTATTTTTAAGTTACATTATCTTTACGTGCCTTATTTTTCTTCTCCTTCCTTTCCTTCTCTCTTTCTCTCCTCAGCATACAATATAGTGGCCAGGCAGATTCTCCTTCTAGTAGGTATATGTGGGTTGCTCCAGTGAAATAAGGAAATCCTAACCACAGGATGGGATGTGTGTTCACAATATCACTCTGACATTCCTTCTGTAAGGGCAAATGAAGGGCTCTCTAAAATGTCTGCTTACCTGTGTACACTGATTTAAAGGTGGCGTCACATCGAAGGGGCACAGCAGGAATCTCCTGAAGATTTCTATAGTAATTTCAGCTGTCAAATCTCTCATCCTCAGTTTTAATAAAGCACCAGCAAGGTCAAATAGGGAATTTGCACCTAAAGCAATAGAAACATGCAACAGATTTTACTCCCTCCTGCTAAACAGTGCATGAAGAGTGGTGATTCCAGTCCCTTCCCCTCACCCAGCTTTTTCCTCTGACCTTTTGACTTTGGCTGAAAAGTAAACAGTCAATCTCTTAAAGGACTATGGGAGAAATGGAGCCACGCTGAGGAGCACAGCAAAGCCCTGCTTTGGAAGAGGCTGCAATATTTAGTCTTAGTGGGGAAGGGAGAGCTTTAAAATCATGCCATTTGCAGCGTGGCTGAGCCCCCCGAGCAGCAGGGTGGGCTCTGAGCAGGGCCCTGCCTGACTCGGGCCGCGGGGCTGAGGCCTCCTCACCCCTGAGACCGAAACACCTTGACTTTCTGAACAGATTAAATTACATACAATGCAACAGCTCTAAAACACTTGCTAACGAGCAGTGCCAGTTAATAGACCTGTAGAAGTTCAGAAAGCTTCATTTCAGCCGTGGAGAGCTACTGAGGGCTCAGGAGGAGGAGCTTGAGCGCCAAGCAGGGCCGTCGCCGCGCCGAGGCTGTGGTCACACTAATTCTGTTATGATTGAAGTCATTTACAAGAAGTGAGGCTTCAGCTGCAGTCAGCACTGATGCTATTTTCAACAGACAAGAAAAAAAGTCTCCCCCAGGGCAACACGCTGCCCGTATCTTGCCATCACTACTGTTCACCCCGCTGGTAGAGAGCCCTCTGTGGAGCAGCACATGCCCCTCCTGAGCCTCCCCTCAGAGCCGGGCGCAGCCCTGCCTGCGGCCACCCTCCATTCCCAGTGCCGCAGCTGTGTGAGCAGCGCGTTTGGCCATTGCTTGCACTCATCGGAGACAACGGCAGGGTAACAGGCTTCATTTGGACTCTGCATGGCTTTCTGTGCAACGTGTAAGCTAATCACTGCCTGTGCTGTAAAGTTTCCAGGAAGTTTCTTCCAATTGCCAAAAAGTGCCAAGACTTTTCATTGCCTCTAACTTGTCATGCTTCTGCATGACTCGGATCCTGTCACTGGATCTGTACAGCGGCCAAATTTGCAACACCTTAGTCCAATTTGCTCCATGGAATAACAGAAACATGGGCCAGCAGGAAGTGTAAAGAGAAGCCTGACTTCTCCCACACAAACCACTGCTCAAGTAGGGCACAGCAGCAAAGGCCAGAGAGTCAGAATGAACTCCTGAGTGACAGACAGCTGAGCTACCCACATGGCAGGAGTATTTCCCCTCTGTCTGCAGCTCAGTGACACGCTTTGCATGTGGCTATTGAAGACAAAAATGATAGATGATTGTGTATGGCAAAACAATTTCTCTATAGTCTTCAGCTATGAGAGGATCAGATACACTGTGAAGGTGGAATATCAGCCAAACAGAATAAAGCAAATAACTAACTGCAATGTAAGCCCCATTTGCCCAGTTTCTTTTATTCTGTTCTTCATAATTTTAGTAAGGCAAAGTAGGATCACCTTTCTGTTGACATTTTAATCTCAGTTACTCTTAATTTCAGTTATTCTTTGTAGCTCCCAGCCATATAAAGGAATGGTAAATCTGGTCATTACTCTTAAAAAGATACAGAGGATACTGTCCAAACATCTCTAGTAAAATTTTAGGTTCACTAAAATCAATTTCCAGAGAATAACTGACTTTTCTGCATATAGTTTTATTAAATAACAGTAAGTATAATTTTAAAATTAAATGCAAGAGCTATGATTGCATCACAAAGATTTCTTACTTGATAGAGCCTCAACAAACTCACAGGCTGAGAGTGCTGTGTTTTGATGGTGTGTGTACACAAGGTTGTGTGCAATTTCCTACCCCCATTCCTTGCAGCTCTGCAGAATATTTGCAAATCAGCCCTGTGCCCTTCAAACTGAAACTGCCCTTCAAACCAAACTTTCCCCAAATCAACTTCCCTACAGCAGAAACTAATTATTACTGGAATTTGAGTCAGATTGAACTTTCAGGCTGAGATTTCAGGTATCTTCTCTGGGATTTGAACAGCTTCTGGTTCCCAGACTGAGCACTGAAAACAGAAGCGAACATAAAATATTGTCCCCAAAATGTTACAACACAGACTCGACTGAGGCTTACAGATTTTGTAATTCTCAGTGTAATAGTCTCATTTGGTTATTTCTTGACCTGCCTACCATCACTGTTCAGACAGTCTAGACAGATCTGGAGGTGGAGCTGGTATACCCTAGAGACTCATGAAACTAAAGTAGGATAGGTATTATCTCTGTCATTAGGATGAATTTGGGAGATATATCTGCTACACAACAAGTAAGGTTAGTAGCTATTTTCTTAGCTCTGCCCAGATAAAAAACAGTAAACCTTTTTGCTAGACTTTTCTGGCATCTATTCTACATATACAATCAGTTCAGAAATAGCTTTGACAAATGTTTCAGAAATTATTTTGTTTTCTGTCACACCTACATTCTCATTTGTTCTCACCAGGTAAGTTGTTCACACCAGCTAATTTAAACAGCTGAATTAGATGAAAATCAGAAGCTTTCAGAGAGTTGCATAACTGCCAGGACCTGCCAACTAGGTGTCAGAAAGATATTGTGTGAACCTTCCCCACAATTCTCCCTAGTTCCCAGCAAGGCCAGCTATACAAAGTAAAATGAAGTGAGCCATGAAAGCTTTAAGAGTGTTCTATACAACTGCTTTCTGTTTAATATAAACTGAAACTACCTTTCAGTACCTCAAGCCTTTTTCAGCTTGAGATAGGATCTTCACTTTACAAGTACAGAATCTTCTTTATCTAATCTCTCACAGTCAGTCAACAATTACGTGATTAACGGTAAATCCATCGCTGGCCTAAGAGTAAATGTATTATGTATCATTCACTCTCTCATGCAAATGCAGGTATTTTTGTTTTGAAGAAGCAGAAAATATTATATTTTTGTAGGAAAAGGAGAAAATTCTTGTCAATGTCAGTAAAACTGGCAGCCAAGAGGAGCTTTTCACAGAGAAGACATTACATCAGCACAGCAGTGCTGAGCACAAGTACACTCTTGTAGCCCAAGCTCTGCAAAGTATCACCTACCTGTTACCTTTTGTATATATGTTCAGCATGTACCACATTTGTATAATTATATGCAAAGTAGATGGTGCCTTTCTTAAATAAAAAATTTCAGTTCCAGTATTCTCAGGCCAGTACATTTGGCAATGTAAATCTGATTTTCATACAAGTTTCTGGTTACTGTAAATTTTCTCATTACTGTTGCTGCACGGAACAAGCTGAGGCTGTGTCAGGCTGAGCTGTGAAAACAGAACATGCCATCGACCTGCTGTTCAACCTGAGTTTGCTACAGTTTTCCTCTCTGTGGATGCTGATTACAAAGGTTTAGGTGTACAACTGCATTTACAACCAATACTGTTCTTCTAATTTGTCAGCTATGCTGGCAAAGATTCCTCTGAGTTTCTGGTCTGTAAAGACAAGGAGAAAAGGCTGCAGTGAGATAAATGTTTGACCTGACAGGGAAATCACTCCTGGCCCAGGGGGCAGAGCTATTTAAAGCATCCCAAGGCTCATTTAGAGCGTTGGAGCACTCAGTGCTGTGGTGCACTCCCAACAATTGGGATGTGCATGTGCTCCTCACCTTGCTGAAGAAAGCACTTCACCCCTTTCTGGAGTGGATAACTGAGGCAACAAGAGTCTAGAAGTGTGCTCAGAGATGAGTATTTGCACACAGGGACAGTGATTCCTCCATCTTCCTCTAGAACCTGAGAAGGCAGACACAGTAAGCACCTCACGGGTGGTGTGGGTGACCTTCTCAACTCCCTTGTTTGTCTTTAGACCCTGTCATGGTCCAGGTCACATTGCCATTAGGGATGTTGTTAAGGGATTTCTCAACAGGCTGCTGTGTCATTTGTCCTTGGGAATTAAATAAGAACAGCTCACCTAATTTGTGTGTTGCAGTTGTAAAGGTCTCAAGCACTGGTGACACTAAATGTCTTCAGCTTTGTGCCAGGGACAACACAGTTCTGAGGACTTCCAGATTAGTACAGAATACACCTGGAATACTTGGTAAATTATAATATGCAAAATTGAAGGAGTAGCCTACTCTGGCTTTGAATTTTAGGAATAGGAGCCATGTACATACTGGTCAGAGGGATTTTCTGTGGCGTCTAAACGCAAATAAAGGAGGTCAGCTTTTCTTTTAGGAGCACAGAGTGAGAAGGAATGTGAATCAGCAGGGCCTACTGAAGCTGTAAGGCACAAAGGATGATCCAGTTAGACACACAAGTAATTGGGAAGGAAAAGAAAATAGGAAAGAACGGAAATCCAGCCCTTGGCTGAAGTGCTACTGAAATGAGGCTTAGGACTCTGAACTCCAAACAAGGAACTTTTCTCTTGCCTGTGATTCTGGAGTCTTGCATTATATAGTTGAAGTTTCATTTTGGACTCTGCCAGCAAATTATCCTATACATGATCCTATTTTACTTGCAATCTCCCCCCAGGCTTTTATACAGATAATTGTGACTGATTTTCACAGCACATAACAGAATGTGTACCATCTTTTTTTTGGACCCTTAGACAGCACTACAAGTGTCTCAATAACAGAGTATTCAGTAAAGAGAGGTTTGGTTTTTTTTTTTACTAGAAGTACAAAGGCCTAGGTAGGTATCAAGAAATACTTGCTGATTATTCTCTCATATATCCAAGTATTTTATATCTGCCTTTAAGCAAATACGTCTATCAAGGAAGACATTATCCTTGTGAACTACACTGTTTGCACTGTGTATCTTTTTATTATGCTTTGGAACTAATTAAACCTAGGTAATCGTTCTTCCCAATAAGTGTAATTTACGCACAGTGTGCAAGACCACAATCAATCTTATTGCCAAGGTGAACCCAATGACAATTTCAATCACTGATACTGAACTAGCTTAAGACTTCCAAATCTGCATTAAAAGACAAAAGTGAAGAGTACAGGTAAGGCTATTTCTGTACATTAAGTATCAGGGGAGGACTACACAGTCCAGGGCTGCCTTTCTCAGCCATCTTATTTTCTCCTTGCTCTCCTGCATATCTCATTTCCCTTGTAATTTCAGTATAGGTTTAAGAAGACCAGTATTGAAGGTGATTTTAAAATGCAGCATATTTCACATTATCCCAAAATAACTTTAGACCTGGAAGCTTAGATAGATAGGTTTAGGCAGTGACATTTCTAGTGGGGAAGAACAATCTCTTCTGACCCCCTGGAGTTTAAAATACTTCAGTTTATCTGCCAGACATGAACTTGATTCATGGTGAGGAAGAGCTGACTGCTGCACACTGTCTGCTGCACACCAACTATTATCTGTTAATGTTGAATATAAGCCCAGCTGAAGCCCAAGGGCAATTGCATATAAATGCTAAACACAACCCACAGACACATTCCAAGCTGGTATAAATAGGCTTTGAGTGAATTTAGGAGTGCATGTGTAATTCCATGAATTTTGTAGCTCAAGTGTTGGCCATTGGTGGAACAACAAAAAATAATTGCAGGACCAGCTTGAAGCAAGTGCCAGGTTTAACTTATGGCCAGAGGACTTCAGGGCCTAATTAAAGGGGCTTAATTCACTCTCTAGTGAAATCAACAGAACTGAGCTGGAAAGTAACTTTGGAAGAAAATATTTTCTTTCTAAAGAAAAATTCTGTGTGAAATATGGGAAGACTGTAGTATGCCAGAGGAAAAAAAAAAGCCTTCTGGAAGGCTGTGAAATACTGGAAGGAGGTCATGTATTTGAGAGAGCCAGATAAACTATGAGCTGGGTTTTGAAAGACTTGCACAGGGAATAACAACTGCAAGGGGGTACAGGTGGTTCTCACAAGTTCTCTCGCCAGCTCCAATCTCCATTATGAAAATGGAGTCCCAGGTGCAGAACAGTTCTACACCTATTTTAGAGCTTCTAACTCTAAAATTCTGCTATGTAATCCAGCATAGTCCAAAACTGCTCAGTTTCCACTGACAGCACTGAAGGCTGAGCCTTTATTGAGGACTTGAAGAAGCCAATTATTTTCCATACAATTTACGCTACTGTTAGTCCAAATTCTTAAAACTTGAACTGACTTACAAGTCAGTTTTAACAGCCTCTAGTGCTTGAGCTGAAATGAATGCAGTTCATTTTATTGAAGCTTAATCCACATTAAGGGTACAATTAAGATAATGTGCTGATTGAAGAGGAAAAAAAGGAAAAGGAAGAGACGTCTTTTAAGCGCCTTCATAAGGCAGCATCTTTTAAAATAAGTATTAGCAAAGTATTTATGAAACTCCCCCAGTCTGAGTCATAAAGTGTTTATGTAGCAGGCTGATTATGAAAGTAGCTTGGTCTCAGTAGTTCTAAAATATACAGAAGTGGCTGAATTCTAACTACTCTCTGTTGGGTTATATGTTCATTTGTACATTTGTATTAGGATGGCTCTGGCCAAGTGTAGCTCAGAAAGTTCTTCAAAATAGCACCTTGAAAATTTGTTGAGAAACTAGAGCCTTGCCCTGTGGGAGACCATGTGGCATCACATCAAAACTGATTAAGAGAAGAGAAACCAAATTCAAAGTAAGAATAGGTAGAGTCCACTCACTTTAATTTTCTGCGTGTTTTTCTTTTAGTTGGTTGCATAATGAGAAGTTAAGTTTGTACAGTAAATCACTAGTGCAAGAGGCAGTGGCATTCAAACACAACGAAAACAAATCCCTTCCTTTTAATTCAAGTCCATCCGGCTTCCCATGATTTCCTGTTCTCCAGCGCAGCTCAGTTCCTAGGAAGAGTTGCACAACACAAATATACTGTTGCCTGTGCTAACAAAATAACTGACCTGCTGTGAAAAAGCTGGCATAAATATTATCTCCTCCTCGTAACTCCTAACAGCTAAATTGCATGTGGTAATCCTTTGTGCTATTAATGTCATTTTCAACACACATAATGTTTAAAAATCTAAACAGAACAAACAGTGTCATGCCCTGTTCCATGCAGGATGTACAATAAATGACACATTTACTGTAAAACAACTACATCAGCACTACCACAGTTAAAGAACATATCTCACAGTCCCAGCTGTCTAATTATGCTGGTCAGATATGATTCTCTGGGAAATTAAGGGCTGAGGAGGGAAAGAGCATCATCAAACAATTCTTTCTAATGTTATTGGTTGGGGGTAGGGGAGCAACCATCTTTCCACTGAACTCAGTTTCTGCTTTATGAATCAATTCCTGTTTTCTGCTCTATATAGTTCAATACAAAGAGGTCTGAGGAGGATGAACTAGTCAATATTCAAAATCAGTTTTACTAATTTTACTGTAAGTCTAAATGAAAGGAATATACTCATATGATCAACTTGTAGCTCAGACTAGCAAACACTAGTCCTGCTTTGGAAATACTCCAGTCTGTGACCTTTGTCCCAGCCACTTTAGGAAATTGAGCTGATAACCCAGGAGTAAGTCCAGGAAAATAAATTAAGCATCTGGAAACTGCATAGGAGTGTGCTTAGGAGACGGAATAAGGATTTAAGAGTGAACAAATAAAATCCAGAAATATTTCTAGAGCAATGAGTAAATCACAGGATTTCTCAGGCACAGGGAGACACTGAAGCAGCAGCTTGCAGAGCTCCCCTGCTCTCTTCTGCTCAGCCAGAGATGCCCTAGGGATGCCCCACTGTTGCACAGCCTTCACAGGCCACAGTGCCTTCCCCTCTGCCACAGAAACCTGTGCAGTGCAGCACCTTCACCTCTGAGGGAGACAAGGACCAAAACCAAATCCACTCCTGCCACTGGATCTGTTGGGCTGCTGAGGGAAGGAAAAGTCTTGGTAAGTACAACTACTACATCAGGACTGTCATGTTGGATTGGGAAATGCTGTGAAAGGCCAAGCCCATCCATACAGCTAAGACAACATTTCCCAAGACCAAAAGCATGAAAAAGAGAACTTCTCAAGAACTAAATACTTCCATAAATCTCTGCTAGAACTAGGGGAAGTTTTGCTATGGATTGTAGAGGCAGCAAAAGCAGAACTGGATCACACATGCATCAGGCTGACACAACAGGTGTTCACCCTCCTAGGACTAGTCAAGAGTCTTAATTTCATACAAAGATTTACTCACTATGTGACCCATCACATAACATCACCTGACCTGCACCAATCCGTTCTACCTGTGAAATGTCTGCATAGTTACATAATTACTGCATAATTACTGCATAATCACTCTGACAGTAACAGAAACAGGGTGTCAGTACTGACAGAAAATTCAGGAGTACAAGAAAGTCAGAAGTGTTTCCTCACCAATTCTTCCTGCACAGACAGAAAGTGCATGACCAAATTCAGGAAAATCAGTTTGCAGATCAGAACATTTATCTTCCATTTGCTATCTCACCAGTGATAAATTTGAATGTGGTGGCTTTTATATTTCAGGGGTTTGCCAGTGCTCAAATTCTTAGAGGCTCTGTTCTGATTTTTAGCACTTGATATGAGTAACACTGAGATTTCTTTTCAGGATTTGCTCTTTCCTTTGTTTTATTTTAACAATCCCAAAGGACATAGCTAAAAGCCATAGTCATATCTGGGTCAAGATTTTCACATTTGATTATTGAATCTTTTGGAAAAATTATTTGCCTGGAAATCAGAGATAAATTTGTGTGTTAATTTCCATTAATATAGTATAATTCTAATAGCTGGATTTTTGATCAATACCTAGCTAGTGGAAAGCCTTCTGAGTGGAAAGGGACTCAGTTGCTCTACATGAACAAACAGGGCTTTGCAGAGAACTTCCTATGGAGGCAACACATGGAAATCTAGTCACAACCTCATTCTTTCTTCTCTACCATTTGCCTGCTCTTCAAATTGGTGACACTTTGCACTCACAGACAATCTGGGGGATGGACCCCTCTTAAAAAAACCTCTGCTAGCTTCAGAAGCCTTGTAAAACTCTGACATGGCAACCAGGCTGCAAGTAAGCAAGGAAGAGATAGGAAGAAGTGACAAGTGTGGCTGTCCTGACTCTTTCGCCCTCAAAAAGCTGGAAAATGCAGTGGTGGAAGAAGGGGATCGTGCCTTCACCTGGAAGTAAAAGTGGAGGATATCCCTCCTCTTCCCAAGGAAAAATATATAAGGAAGCTATTGTGGCATTTCCCTGTGTGTCTCCTCCTGTGTGATTTCCAAAATTGCTGTTACACAAGTTGTGGAATCAGCGCTGTCCCTTCCGAGTGGGAGGGGGCAAGCACAGACCTGCTGGAGCTGGTGGCAGCAAAGGACAGGGGCAGGGAGACTTTCTCACCCTGTGCCTATCCTGGCACGAGTAAGAAGTTCTACAGTACAGGAGGAGCTGGTCCTGAGCCAACCTACTCAGGCTCTCAGCAGGCATTAGTCATTTCGATAGTGGACTAAATACATCCACGCAGTCACTTCTTGGCAAGCCTGAATCTCTGAGCCCTGTGCCCGCTGATAGCAGGAGTCCCAGCACCGGTATCAGCTGAAAGACAGGCTGCCAGGGGCTGGGGAAGGAGAAACAGAGCAGCTGGGCGTGGTGTGAGCACACACAGACACCAGCTGGGCCAGTGAATATACTCAGGCAAGTGTGAACCACAGCGGAGACTGCTGGACTTGAAAGTAATGATGGAAACAGTTACCACTGGGATGTTGCTATGTGAAATTTCCATGATTTTCCTTAAAATAGTGATTTGTTGCACTTTGAAGTCCTTACTTACTAGGGCAAATGCATTTACTCATGGAAAGTGGAAAAGGATCTCATTTCATCCAAGGAGTTGTAAGGTAATTCATTTAACCATTCACACATGGCAGATCCTACTCCTCTTTCTAGCTGTAGCAGATAATTCTTTCCACTTCCCACATAAACACTGCAGTGCGCTCAGTCTGTTCCTGTAACTGAGTGGTTGATCCTCCAAGCTGAAACTGGTAGTCAGGTTAAAAAAAAGCTCTGAAAAAACAGATTTATCCATACTGTCTATGTTGTCTCCAACCATTACCTTACTTTTACCTTTAAAAGTGTTAAAAGTAACCTGAAGGACTTAGTCCAAGTAGCCGGGACCCTCAATGGCCAGTATAACCTTTCTTTGAGTTGCTCTAAATCAATACTGCTCAAGTCTGGTAATTAAAACCAGCTCAAATCCACATTTGGCATTCCTGAAAGTGAAATTTTTCTCCATAAGTTCGTCCTTTTTTTTGTGAGCCAGAAACTAGAAGGCTGCTGGCTGTGTATTTTGCATGATAGAACCAATGGAAACAGAGCATTTTTGAAACAACTCAAGAGTGTGGTGTCACAGACGGCTGTGACAATGACAATCCAGCAGCTCCCCCCTCAACCTGGCCTTTCTCCATCCCTGCTCCAGGGCCATGGGATCCTATGGTGGATCCTTTAGGGTGGCTCTTGGACTCTTCTAGAGCCAAGACAACTTGTTATTTTAGGGGGAAAAAGATCCTGTCATGTCACAGGAAGGAGAAAAAATGGCTAAAAAAAAGTGTCCAAGAAATGTGGGAGCTGGTGCAAAGCAGAGCAGGAGCACGTGGCTGGGATGGGGCAGCTCCTGTTTGTTTATAAAACTGGCAAACCCATCATGCAGAACATCAATAAAAGACAGACTTCCTGTTCCACACCTGAGTCACTGGACAGCTACTGCAGGAACCTGCTGCTGAGTTTGGCAGAATCAGACTGGAAATGAAATGCTGAACTGAAAGCACATACCCCCTAGCTGAGAGAAATCATTCAGAGTCTATTAATAATGTGACACGTAGGATCAAAAAAAAACATGTAAAGTAATTGACTTTGCTAATTCTGTCACAGAAAGTGCCTTTCTGATATGAAAATTCTGAAGAAAAAGTTGAGTACAAATGTTCTATTTTTTAATTCTCCAGGAGGGGTAAGTTAGAACTTTAAATATTATATTTAGATTTCTTAGCAAAAAACCCAAACAATCTAAACCCCAACCACGAATCTCAAACTAAAACAAAATAGCTGTAATTAAGACTGAATACTTATGGAGTAAAATGAAAGACTGCCCAAGAGAAAAAACATGTCACTGACTAATCAAAGAATATTTCAAATTAGGCAAAATTTCATTGAATGTGCTACAGAAAGTTGACAGTGACCACAAAACTGATTTTCAAAGAAATTTCAAAAAAATTGAGTTCTTCCTAAAACACAAGAAATTTCTCTTGTGCAAAAAGTAATTGAGGGGCTGGAGGAAAAGCAACCAGTTTTATTTGGGTAGTTACACCTTCTGCATCAGGTTGGATTTAATTTGTGATTTCACTGGTAGGGCCATCAGATGTTCACTTTGCACAAACCATGCTCTCCTCAGGGGAGAGCTGCAGCTGAGCAAGAGCCTGAGTGTCTGATCCAAAAGCTATTGGCAATGGAGAGAACGTTTCCAATGATCTGTGGAGGGATAGACCTCGGAAGAGGAAGAAATAGCAGAGTCTTTTCTGAGTGCACAAAGAACCAAAGCCTCTTGGCCAACAGCAGGCACATGCAGGGACTACCACAAGGCTTCCTTCAGATGACTGGTTCATACACATCATCACTGCTTCAAAGAAGGCATACAAGACAATACTGAATTCTTGGAAAAATGGGAAGAGGAAGGAAAAAAGGAGGGGAAAAAACAACAGTAATTTTTAACTTACTGGAATCCAAAATTAGATTCACAGAAAATGTGGTTGGTTACTATAATTTGGAAAATGGTTGTTGCAATTTGCCTGTTGGTAATTCCTTGAAAAGAAGGAGCAGGCTTTAGGCCAGTGGGCTTATTTTCTTGCACAGGAGCTGTTAAGTCCTTTCATCCTGCTGCAGAGTACTATTTTAAAACTTTAGCTTTCTCAGTGTTTGAATCATCCATGAGGTAAGAGAGTAGCTCTGTGAGAGGAACTCCTCTGGGCAGTAGTTTCCCCCTGGAGGATGTTCTTCCCACTCAGGGAAGCAGCAGGGGCTGTGGGCTAAGGCCGGGTGCTGAGCCTGCTGTGCTTTGGTTACTCCTTTTGGATGGCATGGATTTACTGAGGGCTAGAGGGAGAACAAAAGGGGCCAGAAACCAACTGCTCTGCTACAGTATGGTCTCACCTCAATTCAGTGCAAGAGAATCAACCCTTGGCAGGGCTAGGGCAGGACAAAATAACTTTTTCACTGTTCACTGGCTAGCAAAGTGCTTCTGTGCCACAGACATCCCTGCCAGGATCATGTCTCTCTGTCTTGCTGCCTGCAGCAGAACTTGGCACACCTGTGCTTTCTAAAAGTGCTTCAGATGCAGCATGCACAGCACCAAAGAACTCAGTTCTCCTAGGAAACACTGAGGGAATACACAACAGGAATTGATTTGTTCCCACACATTTACAAAAAATGACAGCTCCAGCTGCACTAGAAGCAAGAGGTGACCTACAAATCTGAAACAAAAGAGGATATTATGGTGTACATCAACAAAATGTTCCCAGCCACAGTTCTGGAGAAATGACTACTCAGCTAGTAAAAGTATTTTAACCAGATTTACACAGTTCTTATCAAATAAACTCAAACAAGTTTGCAGAGAAACATTCAGTGTGGCACATGCATGTTGATGTCAGTTCCAGTGATGAGCTCTCTGCACACTTGAATTGTCCTGACAGTCCTGTGGCAGCAAAGGCTGCTAAAATAGTTGTTTTTAAAAGAGGTACAGGAGGTCAGCTCAACACGAGAAGTGACTGTAACTTTCAGTAAAGTGCCCGGGTAGTGAACCGAGCCTGGGATACCTTGTGCTTTTGTAGTTCAAAGGGAACGTCTCTCTACATGTTTGGTTTTTAACACCATCCCTCCATGTGATTAAAGAAAGCCACAAGAAAGAGGTTTCTACATTATTATCTCTTCCTGGAAAACAAACCTGTCTGTTTCCCCGAAGTTTGCCGGTACAGAATTATGCAGCTTTAAAGGCAGCCAGACATTTTGGCCGCCCATCCACTTGCTTTCCATGCAGCTGTCATTATCTCTGTTTTACTTTACCTGAACTTAACAACCCCTCACTCCCTTTCCTCCTCAGTTTCAGTAACTCTTCAAAATGAAAATCAATAGTGCTCCTTTTACTCCAAAGCACAGCCTTTCAGATAATCACGTCATATCGTGCAGCAGCTGCTTGGAGCCTGTGTGGCAGAAATAGACCTTGGATGAAGGGTTTCCAGTAAAGAAGCTGCCTTTTTCTAGCATTTCACTCTTAACTTGTAGCATTGATTTAGATCAACATTGGGTTTTTATCAAGGGATTCAAGTGACATGTTAGTGGCATGGCTCAGAAAAATCAGAAAGCTTTTAAGAAGTATTTCATCTAAGAAACACTATATAAACAGATCTGAGTCAGTGGATTTCATTCCTGTCAAATGGTCATTGAATTAAAACAAAATGACCTCAAACCTCTCATTAACAGAACTGTATGTGTAATTTCAGTTTCTGTTTTGCTTTTAACAGGATTGTAAATGGGTTATAGTAATCCTGCTTCTTTTTAAGAAACTTGTCCTAATGACAGATACATGAAAGGCCTCGGGAAACCCCCCTCCCTCTTCCTCTAGAAGTGTCAGGTTTGTGAGGAAGAGTTGGCATTGCAAAAATCTGGACAGAATTTAACAAATTTCCCCAGCAGACAGGGCCAGAGCCTCACCCAGGGCAGTCTCCCTGGTGTGCTGGAGCTGTGCAGATGGGTGGCCTGGTCCCTCCCTGGAAGGGAACAGCACAAACAGAAAGACCTGAGCACTGAAAGTGAATGTGCTACCTCTGACAGTTCTCATAATCCAAGTTATCTGAAATACCAGATCACTTCAGAAACAAGCCAGGTTTTTGTCAGTACTGGGGAGGAGCTGACTTCTATAAACTTGTAAGGAGTTCACAGTACAAGTGATACATGGAAAAGCTGAAAGAGGCATATTCTGAGAAACACAGTGACAAGGCTGTGGGCAAAGGACTGCAGCAAGGCAAATTTTTGCATTTGTCTTATCTTGGGTCTTTTCTTAAAAGAAACTTTAGCTCTTCTGTCTTTGGAATACTATATATATATATATATACACACTACAAATGGAGACAACTTTGCGGTGAATTGTGATACCATAATATAAATGCTACTAATTGCCCCTCTACTTTGTCTTTGTAAGATACACAAGGACATAACTGCCCCTCTGGCTCGTCCATGGAACAGAACTCACCCTGCTGATTATTTCTCTTTTCCCCTACCATCAGCTAGTGTGGGCTGTCTCCTTAAGTTTCTCATTCTTAAGTTTCTCATTCTTAAGTTAGTGCCTCATCTATTGTAATCACAGAGTGAACTCTCAAGAGCAGAAATAGCAGCTAAAGACAGATATTTTAATCTTAAAAATGATCCAAAGTTTTCCTTTAAGAGACTCACCTCTTTTAGTAAGAATAACTGAATTCAATATTGCCACAACATAATTTATGATTAAGCTATTTTTGGTTAAAGTTAAAAGATTTCTAAGAAGAAATTGTTTTACTTTCCTTTTCCCTCAGAGTCTTTTGCTGTTGTGTAGAGGAAACTTGGGTTTATAAGCACAGAGCTAGGAAAACAAAGAGCAAAACCAATCAAAATTTACAAGTGTGGCATTTGGCTAAGAGGCCGCCCTGTGACAGTCACCACAAAATCTTCACCATCATTCCCAGGCTAAAGAATGCTCTCACTGACAAATCTGTAGTGTAAGGAGTCCTGAACACAACTTTATTTACAAGGAGGGCCCCAAACCCCAGTGAATCTTGTCTATATTGGGGCATTTCAAGACATCACATAATTTCAATGAAACTAAGGCCTGGTGAGAAACTGATTGCAGATTTAGGCATGGCTGTCTCTCTGTAGGGTTGGTAAATAAGGGAAAAATACATATCAGTCTTGGTCAGAGAATAGGCTTCCTTTTCCTTTTAGAGACAGTCGCATCCTATAGGAGCACTGCAGCAGAGGGTGTGTGAAAGCTTTGCTGCAGCTGCATAGTGACCTCTTTATAAACTTCTTTCTGCCTGCATGAAGGACCAGTCAGCAGTGTCAATCAGCTTGGATTTTAAGATTTCTCCCTTTACACACCCCCAGACAGGTTTTCCCCATTCCAGAGAACTGTAACTAGCTTTGACCCCACTCCCTTCTCCTCACAGCCTGTTCCTGTGCAGCAGACACCCTCATCATGATGGCACTGTCAGACAGCAGCAGCTATGACTGCACTACCTGGACTGCATTTGCTTCCTTCCTCCCTCCCCTTTCTCCTGTGGCAGGCACAAGGACCGTGGGTCTCTCTCTCTCCCCTGTTGTGGTGCTGTCTGGCTGCCCAGGTAATATCTGGCATTTTATTGGGTTTGCAGTGTCTTCTATGGGAAGAAATGACAGAGCAGGAGAAAGTGTCCTGCGGGCTGAAGCTGACTCCCAAGTGCCATTGCTGTTGTAGTAATGTTGCCCTAAGTCTAGAGGAATGAGGCTGAATTCCAGATGGGGTGTCCAGGGGGAGTACAGACACCTCAACTCATTTTTGTCAAGCAGATGGGAGAATAGAATGAAATAGCAAACTTCTCTTTAACCTACGCACAGGCTGATTGTGTGATATGATATCAGAAATACACATAAAGCTAGAGACAGATGTAGCAGTAAGTCACTTAGTTGGGTGTCTGTTATTCAAACCAGAATTACTCTACAGTACCCACAATCCATGTGAGACAGAGTGCCTTAATTGAAAATAATCTGGTGAGAGAATTATTTAGCCCAGATGTGTGTGGATGATGAGCAGGAGTTCCAGGTCCCAAAATAGCTCCATTAAAGCCCAGCAAACTAAGCAACAACTCTCTGTTGATTTCTGCAAAACGCAGGACTCCAGGCAGCTCATCTGGCAGCCTTCCAGAACTGATGTTCACTGACAGTAGTGATTCATATTTACGCTGTTCTTCCTCAAAATACAGGGGGATTGTGATGCATATCCAGACACATGAAACTTTTCTTTAAGCAATAATCTCATTACAAAGTATTTGTATGCTGAGAATTCTGCCCTGCTTCTGGAGGTAACTGCAGCATGGAAAGTTACAAAATGCATCCCAGTATTCTGCAGCTCAGTCTGACTGAGGCAGAGCTGAATGCTTCTTGTTGGAAGTTTTAAGATACAGATTCTAAGATGAAGTCCTTTAACCACGACTTAAGTCCAACTATTTTGAGCCCACATCCAAAATTCATGCCTCACCAAATGCCATCCAGTGTTTCAAAGATTTTGACTAAGTGCCACCTTCAACAATGTTAAAAAAGTAGTTTATTTTTGACTCACATTTTACTTTCTTCCTATATTCAAAATCCCTGTTCTAATCACCATTTCCAGTTAACCCATATCCTTTTCTGGAGATCTAACTGTTCACTAGCTGGAGAGAGGAAACACTGGACTTAAGCACCAGAATTACTCAGTAATGAAACAAGGGTATGCTTTATGACAAAAAAAAAAAAAAAAAAACCCTAGAAAAATTGTATCCTGTGTGGAGCTGACTCACTGTGATGAAAAGTGGCAGACGATACTATTGATAGAATTGTTCTTCTCAGGTCATCCCCTGACAGGCACCCTCAGTGCTGCAGTACAAATTACAGGAATTGGCCACACTCAGACACACAATCCACATCTTAGCAGCAATAACAAGGTTCAGAGGTGGATTACACATATGTTGATTATGGAAAGAAGGAAATTGATTCACTGTTAGAGGATGGAGCATTTTGTGCAAGCTCTGTTACCAGGAACATTCAGAAATGTATTGCTGCAATACAGCAGCAGAACTCATGTCACTCAGAACTCGTGTCACTCACCTATTCTGGGACAGGAAATGAATGACCTCAGATTTTACCTCACGCACACATGTCCTGTCCCCCGTGCCAGTTCTTCAGCCGGGTGGGCACTCACAGCACCCGGCAGCCACTCAGCCACACCACGTTGGTGAAATGCCTGGTGGTGGTGCCAGTTCTGGCTGGCTGCTCATTCAGCTGTGCATCCTCCAGCTGGAGCTTGAAGCTCCCCTGACTACAGAGCCCCTCCTCTCCTGAACAAATACTGCTGTAGTAAACATGAACCAGCAATCAGGATGAATGGAATGGAGGGGATGTTAAAGAGCAATAGAAGAGTAGGCAAAGAATTCAACATCACCAAAGGAAAATATAGTTTAATATCACTGAGCTTAACTAGCTCAGGGAAATATCCCAGAATAGCCTTTGTTTCATAGTTAAAATTATTGGGAAAAGCAGCAGGAAGCACACTGCAGAGAAGGGGAAATCCTGCTGCCATGCCATGAGAAGTTGAACACAATTTCTGTTTTCACTCTAGGCTGCACTGTGCCACTCACTCCTACTGACAAAAACCACACACCTTCAGTTGGTATCAAGATCACATTGAGTAGAAAACCTGCACAAAATCTAGCTTTGGTAAATCACAAAATGAAAACACTCACATGGTAAGTACTCCACAGTTTCCTGAGTCTGTTTAATATAGGTGGATATTTATACTTCTATCTGACAGATCTCAATTTCTTAGATTGTTTATACTTCTTTTGGAAAAAGCTATATTTATAACAGCTTTTAATAGACTATGGTCAATGAAATGAATGTACAGTACTTTTAGTGAACTTATACCTAAAAGGACACCGCTTTAATATTTTCAGAGCAGGAGAAATACACATAGGTCTAGAGAAGCAAAAAATAAACTTTTGAAGAGAAAAAAGGGAAGATGTGAGATTGGAGTGTCTGCAGTGAACTCCAGAGCAAAAGGCTGCAGGGGGCTGAAAGAGAATATCAACCCTGCATGGTCAAAATAGGGGCAAGAAGGAAATAAGAAAGAAGGTGCAGAAAAAATTAAAGTCCACGGATAAGGAAGAAGTGTCTTACAGGAACACAGCTATTGTAAAGCTATTACCCCTAGTTTACTTTGGCACCTTTACTAGATATGGTTTGGTCTGAAATGGGACAAAATCCTATATTGATTTAAAAACACTCAATAAAATGTCCCATCTGTGAACCATGCAAGGATTCCCTTTCTACATATATTTTAGTATAAACATTTTCTTATTTTAAAAATGTGCTTTATTTGTTTTAGCATAAAAGAAAAAATGTATACTGCAGAGTCCTGGAAGAGGATTAACAGAACAATTCTGTCACTGGGGCCCAAACTTAAATAGACACAGGCACTTGAACTGTCTTAAACTTCAGCTGGGTATTAGATAAGTGACATATAAAAGATTTTGTGGAGTGTAGTTAAATGGATTTCTGGAATGCTATACTGGGTTGCTGTGAACTCTATCAGAAGAAATGTGTATACCTGTTAGCAGGATTTTAAAGCCCAATTTCACCCAGCAGCCTCCTGAGGTTAATTCAGTGGCATCTCTTGAACATGTTCTCCAATTAAGCAAGACACTGCCGAGAATCATAGAGCTGCCAAAACATTTTCTTCTCCTTTTAGACATTTCTCATTTCAAGAACCAACCTTCAAAATTGTATGTGGAGAGGGGGTTCTGAGCTCCAGCTTTAAGCATAAGAAACGTTTTGACACCAGTTTGATCACAGGCTAGAGGTGACATGTGGCTCCAAATGCAGTTCCTAAACTGCTGCTGGGAGAGCAGCAGACAGCAGAGCTGGTGAGCCAGAGCAGCCCCTGAGTGGCTCCACAGCAGCTGAGGGCTGGCTCAGCTCTCAGCCTCCTGCAGTGCCCACTGCTCCAAGGGGTCACCCTGGGCTGCAGGGACTGCAGCACTGCCTGCAGCCCTGCAGCTGCCACCACCAGAGCCAACAAACAGGGGGAGAAGCTGCTTGGTGCAGGGACAGGCAGCTTGTGTGCTGAGGGGAATCCTGAGTGTGACAGCAGTGCCACATCTTCAGAGGCAAGGTGCTAAGGACCAAGGATTTAGGCTAAAACTAATGACACCAGCAAACAGCCCACTGTTTATAAAGCTTATCCTCTTTTGTTGATTTTGGGTATGGAAAGCAGGCTTTAGACCTCCCACACTGAAGATCAAAGTTGTTATGAAAGGGTTCACATATGCCAGGATCTTAAGTCTTACCCTCCTTTAATAACAAGACTGTCAGCTGGCAAAGGGCAGATCAGAGATTTGGTTGTGGGTGAAAAGAGAAAGAGTTTAGCACAAACTTGTCATTCATGTGGGTCATTCTTTTCATCTTCCTGCTCTTAGCTTTGTCTCCTAACAGCTTTGAATCTCTTACCTTGTTAGGCTTTAATCTGGGCCCAACATAACAACAGACCACAACCCCCCTTGTGCCTTGGGGGGAAAAATAGCAAGGAAACATGGAGCCATGTTAATTGCCTCAAAGATACAAGTATATCAAAAGTCTGTCTACACTAGAAGTACATTAGGTTCTTGTCTTCTAAGGCTTTGAATTTGAGCCTTATGAACCTTGTGAGGTGACAATTCAGAAGGACAATTGAGCAGGAACCAAGTCAAAGCACCAACTGTGCTACAAGGTCTGCCACTACTAATGAATTTCCACACATTTTGGTCTAATTTTGGCCTAGTTCACACTGCTAGCATTACTTGGTCAAAATAGTTATACCAGAATATGCCCCAATATGAAGCTCACTCTCCACTCCAGTAGGAATTGCCTTAATTACCTTAAGGCACCCACAACTCAGTGCATTTCTAATCATCTGATGCTGCTGGACTCCAGTATAACCCTACAGTCATGAACAAGGTCTTCTGCCTTTAGAGAGATAATGGTCTCTATTCTAGTAAAAGAGATAGAAACCAAAAGGAGCTAGAGCTTCATACTTCTTGTAAATACCTCCACTTATGCAAGCATGCTTCTGCCTGAGAACAGCTTTTTCCTTTTAACTTTTGGTACCAATTTGTTTAAACTACAAAGCAAGGGCTTTATACTTGCAGAATTAAAGATAGATACAATCTTTAGAAAAAAACCCACATCTATTTTCCCACATCCTGGGCAGCTGCAAGATCCTTTGCATGTTATTAATGACCTTTCTATGTACTTCAGACTCAGCCACTCTGGGAGAATACTTTGTTTTAACTGGTTACCTGAACCCCAGATTCTTAATGCTTCTTATTCCTGTGTTCCACTCCTAACTGTGGCAGGGACTATCATTCAAAGAACATTTTCTTCACTGCCTGCAGGGCTGTGTATCTGCATCAGTGTGGGATGGATCTTTCTCTTAATGATTTATGGTATCAGTTCAAAGCTATTTTCACATCTGTTTACAACAGCATTCCATCCATCCTCTTTCAAGGAGATCCAGGAACTAAAAAAGCCCTGGGTTGCCACCAGCTGTCCTAGTGGCATAGATCTTGCAGGGCACAAGTGCCTTTGAGGCACACAAAGCAGAGTCTGACTACAGGAAACACAGATTGTTCCCAAGTTACATGGGCTCAGCTGATGTTAACAAGAATTTCAACCAAATGAGTACATTCTGTGCAGGCAACGGCAGCTCATTAGATATTGGAGCACTCTGAAGAGATAAGGTAAAAGATACCATATCCACTGTGTGCTAAATGATTTAGCCAAATGTCTTGCAGGGAAATGTTGATGTATTCTATTCCAGGAATGTTTCCTGGGAAAAACAGCTGTCAGTTCAGGGCAGAAGATTTCAAGGCTGCCTCCATGTGCCAGCTGCAGCTTTTCAAGTAGCACAGACTTGTACAAGTTAACTTTTATTCATAGTTAGGCTATGTTTCCCCATAATTAAATGGGAAAGAGGAAAGGCACCTTTTAGTATGAGCAGAGTAAATTACACAAGCAGGACTAACTACTGAGGTTTAAAACTGGACTCACCAGCTCAAATATAGCTGGAGAAAGCACTAACAGACACAGCCTGTCCTGATGTCCACTCCCAAATGATACATGGGAAATTCAGTCACTTTGCTACCGCAAATTTAGGCAGTCCTTGCTGGTTTCAGACTGTCCTCTTTTTTCATATGTATTTTTAGTGCTTGTAACTGCCAAAGATCCGAGGATATAGAAAACATCTTCTGCATCAGTCTCTCCTTTAGCTCTGATAGAAAGAACTACTAATGAGCTGAGCTAGAACTTGTGCTTGTTTTGACTAGTTAGCTGGTATGGGGCTGTATTTTCAATTTGTGCTGAAAATAGTGTTCTTAATTCAGGGGTGTTTTTGTTACTGCCAAGCAGTGCTTACACAGAGCCAAAGCCTTTTCTGCTCTTCACCTCACCCAACCAGCCTGGAGGCTGGGGGTGTGCAGGAACCTGGGGGGCACAGCCAGGGCACCTGACCCCAACTGACCCAAGGATATCCCAGACCACACAGGTGTTATGCTCAGCACATAAATCTGGAGAATAAGAAAGGGGGGATGTTCAGAATAACAGAATTTTGTTCCCAAGTGACTGGCATGATAGAGCCCTGCTTTCCTGGGATGGTTGAAGAGCCACCTGCCCATGACAAATGGTGGATTAATCCCTTCTTTCGCTTTGTTTGTGCATGGGGCTGTTTCATTTCCTATTAAACTGTCTTTATCTCAACCCACAGCTTTTCTCGCTTTTACTCTTCTAACTCCCTCCCCCTGTGAGGGAGTGAGCGAGGGGCTGTGTGGGGCCCAGCTGCCAACAACAGAACATGGGCAGCTTCTCTGTGCTACAATTGCTTTTGTGGTCCTTGCTGTTCTTGCTTGCTTTTGCTCAGCTGGCGAGGAGGAAGTGAAAGGAGAGAAGATGTAACCAAAGGGGTTTGCATTGAGAAGCTGTTCTTTCTCATGCAATTTTTTTTCACACCATCACAGCACGAGATTTTTCTGGCAGTACACTTTGAAAGTTGTAAATCTTGAGGGTGAAAGGGGTCAAAGGTACTGCACATCTAACTGACAAGCTGAGAAGTGCTAACCCACAGTACTGCCCACCATCAGAACCATCCTGTCTCATTTAAATGCTGATCCTCTGACAGGTGAAGGCCACTTTCATGCTTGTGGTCCAACATACAAGACCTAGATAGCACCTTGCTAAAACAGCACAGCACCTACTGACTGTGGGCATCAAACTGAACATCTCTCTTGCCTTTTGGGGAAAAGTGAAAGAACAGAGAGTCCCTGCAGATGCCTCCACAGAGGGCAGATGGAGGAAGCTGTCACCATAATGATGACTGAGCAAGGTCGTTCCCTTGGGTACATCCTGTACCAAAAGCCAGAAGTGTTTAAGAAAACTAATAACCGGATATCCTGTTCTTTCATCTGTCATGCATGGAGCTGAACATGAAGGGGTTTTTTTTCAAGGACATGACCAGCACCTCAACCTACAGAGCCTGTGAACCCAACCTGCAAAGGATGAAGGATGAGTTGTCCTCCCCTTTATAAGTCAAGATGTTCCTGTGAGGAAATAATGTATGGTAGAAGCAAACCTACCAGAGAACTGCATGGCAAAAGAATTTGGTAAAGCTGTGGGATATAAAAATGAAGAATATTAATGTTGTTGGGTAAAAAGCATAGATGAAAATAGCAGAAGGGTTTCAATTGTGCTGATGTGCACTTCAATAATTGGGCAAAAGCAAGCACAGTTGCATCCTGTGCCCTCAGATTTGAGATGCAATTAAAAATGGGATAAAGCAGGGAGTGAGACAGAAAATACCATGTGGCGGCCTTGATGTGTCTTAATACTACAGAAAATAGATTTGGCTTGGGGGTGCTCAGTATCTGTGAATTGCACCCTAAAAATTGATAGGATTGCATAAAATTGTGCAACTTCACAATTTGGATCTTGATAGTAAGATTGCTGCAACAAATTTTTTGGTCTGGAGGTTTGAATTTTATGGTTTTTTCTTCTTGACAAAAACTTGGTTTTGTTTGGGGAATTTGTTTGTTTGCTTCTGAAAACAGATTGAGAATTTCATAACACTAAATATTATGAATCCATAATGAAACTGAGAGAGCTGGTAATGCTGCCAAAGCCGCTGCATCAGGCACATTTTCTGCTGAGCCTTCTGCTCAGCCCTTCACCCATGTCTTGTGCTTTGTCTTGTCTTTGTGCTTTGTCTTCAGGTGCTGTGTGACCCGCTGATGCTTCCAGCTGTCCTATCCCACCTTCCCTCAAGGAACAAGAACAGAGGGGCAGACCCTGACTTTTGCTGCCTCCACCTGGCACAGGCTGGAGGGCTGTTTTTATGCAGTGCACCTTTCCAGTGCCATCATGTAGCCAGGAAAAGAAATCTGCTCCTCAGCAAAGAGGACAGCATTCAACATCCTCCACTGCTTCTTCCCCAAAACAGCAGCACCCCTCTGCAAAGAGAGGGGTTAGCTGCTCTCTGGTCAAAGGAGCCCTGGTGTGTAAGAGAGGGGTCTTAAACTCCAGCTCTGACCTCTGAGCCTGCAGATGTTGGAGCAGCTCTTGCCAATTAAAGAAATGACACAACTTCCTCTTGCAAAAGAGTCCAAAGGTTCAAAAGAAGGCAAAAGTAATATAGGATAACAGCACTGCACAAAGCCAAATCCTTCTGTAGCCAAAATAAGACTTAACCAAGTTATAGTCTTCAGTAAAATCACATTAGTATTCCATTTACAGGTTGGTGACTTGCCCAAGTCATTCACTATGTCACTAGCTAACTCAAAGAGTGGGATTAAACATAAATTTAATTAAAGGTAGTCATGTCTGTGATCGATTTGGACACTAAAGAATCTAGGTGTGTTTCATCTCAACTAAAGCATAATCTAAGACACTTCAGGGCATATCTGCCCTCAAAATGCTCATTTCTCTCCACTGACTCCAAAGAGAGCTCAGGGTACACACATCCATGCTGTGTGCCAGGGAGGGGATACCATCTCCGCTCTCCTGCATCCCAGAGGCAGGCACTGTGTGGTGATGCCAGCTCTTTCAGCTGCACTCTTTGAGAAGGAAAAGAGAAAAAGTGTAAAAAAGATATATGGGAATAGGAAAGTGAGGCCGTTTCCAAAAAGAAAACAAAGAATCACTCCAATTGAAGAAAAAAGCAAAGAAAAAGTAGCCTTAGGAAAACTTGGTCTGAAAAACAATGGACTGAGATGAAGAAGAAAAACATGGGTAGGAGAGGCATGTGGTGTACTTCAGTTTTTGTGTTAGAACATGTGATTAACAGGAATCCCAATTTCCTTTCCAGAGAAACTAACACTGCTCTCACTTCTGAAAAGTTTTCTGAGCTCATGACAAAGATGTGTCAATGACCCTCTTTAGGTGGCCCCTCCAGACACTGATGATCCCTTGTTTTCCTTGGAAAGCCATTAACAGGTACACCTGGAACACACAAACAGCCCTTCAGGCGATCTGATCAGCTTCTGGTTTAAAGATAACCCCAATGATCGTAATCTTTGTATTTTGGGACGACGGGAAGAATTTTGTTCTATTTTGTTTGTGCAGGGACTAAAACTGACTTCTGGAATGCCAAAAGCATTTCCCTTTTCCTGACACTCGAGGTCTTCGTGGCGCATCAGCTGTGAGGACGCTGGACACCAGGAGCAGGGCCACCCTGAGTGGGACACACACAGCCTCAGCCTGAGACAGCAGCACAGCTCGGAGTCTGCAAGGAAATTTCCCCTGCACGCTGCTGGAACACAGCCTGCAGAACATGGCATGAGTGACTGAGGGGGCTCCTGCTGCTGGCACTGCCAAAGGATGCCCTCCAGTAATTAATAACTAATAACTGCTGGAAGCAGTTTAATGCCTGGCCTGCAGCACTGCTGTGGGTGTCTGCTCAGTCACACATTACCTTCACTGATCATGTGCACAGGCAGGCTTAAGCAAGACAGAGATGTTGTAAACCTCCTGTTCCTTTCCAAGCGTGTTTCCTGTGTGTATCCTGCTCTCTGCATCCCGGGACACTCCTACTTTCACAATATTGCTCACTTAGTGTTTACAATGTCAGTTATCTCTTTATTCCTAGGTGGGGTTGTTGTTTTTTTTTGGGTTTTTTTTGGGTTTTTTTTTTTTATTTAATTGAGAAAGGAAATAAGTGAAAAAAGAAACGAGCTGCACAGACAGCCCTTGAAACTGCTGTGCATGAACTCATCTGATGAAGCTTTGTAGCTGTTCCAACAGCTGTTCAGGTGACTGGGATGCAAAAAATGTACCACAACACTCTTATGGTGTGCCAACACATGCACACTCTATCTCATGCCTTTTCTCTCCAGAGAAGGGCAAAACCTTGGCAACCTCCAGCACAGTTATGACATATGTAAATGATTTTATGAGTGTTATTTATAAAAGTCTCATCACAGTCTCTGTGTCCTTAAATCACAAGGTAAGGGCGGGGATGTTATTTCGTTAGAAGATAAACCACGCGTTCTAACATGATGGCAGTTTTCAAAAAGAAACCACCCTACAGCAGATGGACCAGCTGATTAGATATTTTGCTCCTGGACCCAGACAAGAAGCTGCTGAGCAGAACTGAGCCCATGCCAAGTCATTGTTATGCCTGGACAAACACCCAATTCTTCTCTCTGCTCATGACATAACATATCCTTGCAAAAACAGCTGCTTTGAAAGTCCCTTCTCACACAAGTGAAAAATCCTGAAAAAGCTGGGATCTCCATCATCAGAGCATCGAGCCTGTTTCATTCACATGACAGGAGAGCTGTACCTCTGATGGGGGTGGGGAATGATGAAGCCTCCTCTCTGCTCTGCAAGAGAGATTTCTTTAGCCAGCTGGTAAAACAGGCTTTGAAATAGAAACTATTTTTTTATTTCAGACAAAGTCATTCATGCTCACACCACCTGAATTTAAGCTGATGCTGCTTTCATTCCAGTGGATGAGGTTTGGAGCACATAAATGTGCTTGTTAAAAATAAGGAAGAGGCCACAGTCTTTTGGGATTGTGTACCCCAGAGGACCACTAGTGCATTGTTCCTACTGTTATTTGTGGTTACTGAGTATAATCAGCCTCTTGGTTAGAGGCTTTTCATTCTTCATTTGTTGGGCTTGGCTTCATTAAAAAAATAAAATATGGAGCCAGATTTTTAATTTGAAATAGGAGAAGGGAGTTTTTGGTCTTTTCTGCATCTGCCACAAAGGAACCATTCCTTGCAGACTGTAGCCAAAGCACAGGGAAAGCAGGACCACCCTGTACCCTGCCCCACTCACTGCACTTGGGCAGGAATTGTGACTGGCAGTCGAGGCTTTCCTTGCTCAGAAGAGGTGCCAGGAGGGATTAAAGCCTTGAGCCAGTGAGAAAAGCAGAAAATACGTTGTTAGTGTGGGAGATTCATAAGAGCACAATAGTAAGATGAAGAAAAAAGAGTCATAGCATTGTGTGTACACCCCTCAAAATGAAAACTCCAGCTTGCCAAGTGCAGAGCCAGTGAAGCCTGAGTAATGCTGGAAACCCTCGATTCACTGTGTCTGGGGAAGGGCTCACTTTCAGCCTCATAGTATGAAGGAAAAAGGCTCCATCCCAACCTTCCCTCCTTCTTCCCACACCTCTGTATTTCCCCATCCTCCAACCTGACGTTCAGCCCTGCCAGGTATGCTGATGTCAGACTTGTCCTTGAATGACTCCAGTGAACCGAAGCAGATCAGAGCAGGGATAAATCTAACTTGCTGGCCTGGAAAAACAATATAGCTCCAACACTTGTGTTTGGATGAGGTTCCCAGATGGGAGCAGCCAGGCTAAGCGCTGGCTCCTCGCACTTCTTGCAAACATTCCCAGCTCCCAGGGGAGGGGCTGTCTCACAATAGGAGGGGGCTAGCGGCTCTCACACAGCTGCTTTCTTCAGATGGAACTGTCTTTTGCTCTGACCTTGCTCTGGAGATACATTTTGAGAGAGGCAGCACAAGCATCAAAGGACTTGCTGTGCGATCTGTGTTTAACCTGTGCTCTGCAGTGTCTCAACACCACCGACATGGCTGGTTTCTTTCTGTGCAAGGAGGGCAGCAGGGAGGGGTTAATTCTCACTGCATCCCAAGTTACTGGTATGTTGCAAACCAAAGACACTGCAGGCCAGCCAGTAATTGAATAAATCATCAGACTTTTGTTCCTTAGGAATCTTTACAGTACGAATCTGTAGGAAAACATGATTAAAGCCCCAGATTTGTCCTTGGTTCAGCCTTTTTGGTCAGAGCTTCTGCACACTGTTTCCAGGACTTCCCATCTACTACCCCGTTTAATTTCTCAATTAAGCTGTCACATATCCCTTGTCTCTGGAGGCAGAAGGCTCAGCCACAGTCCACCAACAACTTTTGACACCAACACACCGACACCATGGCTCATCCTACACATATCACAATAAACCACTTGTCGCTGAGATATAATAAATGTACTGAAAAGGTGCCATAAAATACCAATAAAATACAAGTAAGTATTTTAGGTTTTGACCTAATGTATTTCTTTTCAGCATTGGAGTAAATTCCTTAGAACCAATTCTCTAGTAATCCCAAGCTCCTCTGGACATCTTTACACTTTCCTATATATCCTATGTTTAGATACAGAGAATTTACCAGGTTTTGGGTATAGGATGTTAAAAAAAAAGTTCTCCATTGACTTCTAAACCTCTCCTTCAGAAAAATGAAATGTTTCAGGTTTCACATTTGAGCTGCTATAAAGCACACCATGGCAAGAAGCCTTATAGAATGCTTGTTTTGTGTGATGCAACTCAACACAAGAAGGTGTCCCCATGGCTGTGCAATGCCCTGTCCTTACAGCCCTGCATGGCTATGGTGGCTGCACCATACCAGTAAATGTAAAGCATTTTTGTGATTGAGTCTAATTTCAAAGAGTAATCAGAATTTTCTATGGTTCCTTCTAACTCTTCTTAAAAACCTACAAGAGTTTTAACAGAACTGTGGCCATCTTACTAATATTTGACTGAGGCAGATACTCTCTGATGCCATGAGAGGACATGGCTCTCTGATGCCATGAGGTGGAACATGAGGACACCAGGGTGGAGGACAGTAATGTGGCCATGCAGGTGGCAGGCAAAGGGCAGCACTGATTGCTAATGCAGAAAATCCAAGGACACAAAATTTGTTTCCTGTTGCAGCATTGGGAGGAGAAAAATGCTGCCTCCTGCAGGAAAGCCAGCCAGGGTCCTGTGATTCCCAAAGGTTCCTAAACAATTTGAGTATTAGTTTCCTCAATTTAAAGATAAAGGCATAAAAATCCCTTTTGTTTCCTTTATAGACCACAACCTTTTTTGGCACTGTGTTGTGTGACTTCTATTGTGAAGAGGATGGAAGCAGAATTAAACAGATAAAGGCAACGGGATTTAACAGGTTGGCAGCATCCAGCAGACACTCAGGAGGCATAAAAAGCCCTGGTGAGTCGGGTCTCACACCACTTCTTAGTGCAATATGTTACACAAAACCCACAGGCTAAAGTCTCTTGGGGTGGTAGGACCTGACACCTCTAATCTGCTATACACTACTATGACATGAAGATGTCTGAATTACAGTGAAATTTCTTCTTCCCAGAGGACGAGGACTCTTTTCAGTGATATGATGAACTGTAAAGGAGTAAGAAAGATGCTAAGAATGTAAAGAAAAATATTTTTGTGTGATACAGCTATTAGTCAATAAAGTTTTGGACTTGTTTTGGTAACTATGAATCGTCTGACACTTTCAGTGTGACATCTCTGGGCCTCCTGGGGGTGGTTCCACACAGTCATTTTAAGCAACAGCTTGTCTGTCTTATGACAATTCCCCTCCATTTCACTCCCTTCCCCCCTTTTTTTAACCTGCCCCACAGCCTTTTTGTGTCCCTGATTTGGCTGGGTGCAGAATTTTAGCTTTAGCTAGGATCTGCATCACGCCCAGTCTGTTTCTCCATTCTGTAGCACTCATGGCAGGCAGCCTGGGAGCCTGTCCTGCTCTGCAGCTCACCACAGTAAATATGACATAACTCTGCTAATTGCAAAAGCAAGCACCTGTAAGCAGCCTGCTGTGGGGAATATTTAAACAGCATGGTAATGCCTACAGACACAATTCCAGCAGAGCAGATGTGTGTGTGTGTTAACATACACCCATATCACACCACAAAGTGTTTTATATCCTGATTTTATGTATCGTGGTGTCAAAGTTTCTATCAAGCTTCTCAGAAAACTGCTGTACTCTCAACAAAAGCTTAGAGAGCCAAAGAATGCAATTACCCTTAGCATGAACTTAAGTTTAAATACGTATGGGTACAAGGCTGAGAACCCAAAAATATGTACATAGACAATCTTACAGAAATCCATGAACGTTTGGATAAAACACTTTACTTTTAGTTTGCAGGGGAATTTCATCCATCTGCTAATTTCTTTACCAGGGAAACACCTCTGCGACAAAATCCTGGGAATGCAGGGATCCCTACAGCTGCTGTGGGGCAGCAGGAGGTTGTGAGGCAGCAGCTGTCTGAGGATGCAGCCCCCACTTGTCTCCCTAGAACAGTTTCTGACCCAAGTGCTGCACTCTGTTAACAATGGCACAATGGCTCTTTGGAATTGTCTGGACACTCCCCTGGTTTTGAGTCAATGACTTAATAAAGAATTAACTGTGGAATATGGCTGTGGACCGAATGGTTTTGGGGCAAGTTAATAGATCAGTTGTAGCATAAGAGATAACAGCCTGAGGATCATCAAGCTGCTGGGTGGTAGAGAAGCAATTCTAATTTACTGAGCACACAGAACACAGCATGGGCTCCCAGCTGGGTGGGGAAGCCCCAGGGCCAGCGCAGATAACTTCCCAGCTAAATTGGCTTAGTGTGAATGGCACAGTTTGCACTGATTCCTTTATCAAGATACTGGAGCTCCCACTTAGGGGAAGTAACGCCAGCTGAATTCACTGAAGGACTTCCTTCAGATGCTAAACAGTGTTCAGCATAACTGAAAGTAGAGCTAGGTAGGAAATTTTCTGTGGACTTTAACAAAGGCAGCTTGACCACTGCTGCCAGGTTCAAGGTTCCTTCCTGATAAGCAATTCAACACGATATGGAATATCAAGATTAAAAGATACAGCCTGCAACAAGCTGCCCACTGATTGTGTGGGGTCGTTTATATCCACCAGTTTCCACTCAAGAGAATGCTAGAAGTAGGTTAATTTTTTTTCAATTAATATACTGAGGAAAGAAGGTTAAGGAGAGTAAAACCATCCTTAATGAAAGTAATTTTTCAGTAACTTTACAAGTTTCTCCTGATCATTGCTTTTGCTAAAATGCTTTGTTGAAAAGAGAGAAAAGTACACATATGCAGATCTTCTATTCATGTAGGCTGATGTGATATGCTCTACTCTCCAGCAGTCTTTCTGTCACAGCTTCTGCCATAAAAATAATTTGAGAGACATTCTTTGCATTATTCTCTGTGATTTCTGCTGGCTTACTTCTGATACCCAAAATAAGCAGGGAAAAAAAACCACCAAACCAGAAGAAAATTAGTCCCTGCCTCAAAATTAATTCTTTCTTTTCTCTGGAAGTGCAATTACAGCTCATGAGCATTTGTGCGGCTGCTAAAGGGCCGTGGGAGCCCAAGGAATGCTCACAGAGTGGGAGGAAGATCACAACAAACACAGAAGGTTATCAGAGCCAGGAGGATCCTGAAGGGGACTGTAACGTACTCAGAATATTTTCATTTGTTTTGTGAGGAACAGGAGCTCTTCTCCCCTAGGCACAATGCTTACACTGAGCTCAGCCTTGGGATCCTGGGGTGCATCAGGAAGAGCTCTGGCAGCAGGTCAGGGAGGTGACCCTGCCCCTCTGCTCAGCCCTGCTGGGGCACATCAGGAGTGCTGGTCCAGCTCTGGGCTCCTCAGGACAAAAGGGACACGGAGCCCCTGGAGCAGAGGGTGACAAAGAGGATGAGGGCACTGGAGCATCTCTCTTGTGAGGAAAGGCTGAGGGAGCTGGGGCTGCTCAGGCTCCAGAGGAGAGGCTGAGAGGGGACAGCGTCCCTGTCTGTCTGTCTGTCCCTGTCTGTCAGTGTGAGCAGGGAGGGCTCAGGGCAGGGACGGGCCCTGCTCCCTGCGGCCCAGCAATGGCACAGCAGGAACGGGCAGGAGCTGATGCCCAGCAAGTTCCACCTGAACACGAGGAGAACTTCTTCCCTGTGAGCACTGGGACAGACTGTGCAGAGAGGCTGGGGAGCCTTCCTTGCTGGAGATACTCCAGAGCAGTCTGGACACAACCCTGAGCCGTGTGCTCTGGAATGACCCTGCCCGAGCAGGGAGGTGGGAGCCACAGTGGTCCCTACCAACCTGACCCACTCTGTAGTTTTGTCTCAGCATTGTCCTTACAATGTCAATGAACCATTACAAACCCCTGAGCTGTACCAGCTTTAACAAGAAATCTATTTCCTTATCATTCCAGGAAAAGACGGTCTAAACTTACAACAATTCCCCGGCCTTCCCGTATTTGCATATTATGGAGTGGGATTTGGCTACAAAGACTTTAACAGTCACATTTTATTGCATAACAGCAATTAAGAAAAGCAAATTTCACCTTCTGATGAATCAGATATTACTTCTGTGGTTCCAAATACTTCAATTGAGCAATTAATTAACTGCTTATTTCGTTGAAAGAAAACAATGAGCAGAAACAAAACCAGGCAGTCCTTCTTTGTGAAACATTTCCTAGGAAATTCTGGTGATATTAACCAGAAAAGAGGAAGCAGCAGCAATGACTCAATTTCGAAGTTATGAAAATCTCTGTAATTTTATGTTGAAGTCTCACCAAGTGACAGCCCAAGCCATCTCCTAAAAGCCTACCTTTCTCCACACACTTCTCATCAGTCTATTGTTCTTCTTCCAGGTCACCTGACTTCTGAACCTTCTCCCATGCTCCTGCTGCAAACCAGAAGTGCCTTGGGAAAATAGATTGTAAGAGAACCTGGGGTACATCTTCCTGCTGTGCTCAAGATATAGGCAAAGTATGAGTGGCTTTGGTACAGGCCAAAGCTGATCAAAGTTCATGCAGCTGGGAGAAAGGAGGCAGCAGCTCAGAGAGCTCTGGACAGCTATAGGAGGGGGCATCTGGAAATTAGCTTTACAGAGCTCATTAAGGTTTTGAAAGTACTGGTCCATAAATTATCCTATGGATACACTGACCTGATTGTCATGTGCATGCTTCGTGTTATTTCTGCTTCAGATTTCTCAAGTTTAATATGGGGCAGAGAACAAGGGGTTAAAGTTCTAACAAGGACTGCTGTTTGACTATGCTCAAATCTGATTAAAGCCTAACTATCAACCTAATGTTTAGCCTTTAATTTCAAGTTTGTTTCCTTTTTTTTTCCAGAAGCACAGAAGCAATTATTTAAGTTTACAAGGAAATTTTGGCTATATCCAAACTACAAACAAAGTTATTTTCAGGCTGCAATCCTGTCTAAAATGGAGAGTAGGTTTGTGCTATTTGCTCCTTGCACATTTTTAAAAATAACAACAGAAAAACCAGCTTTGAATATCTATGGTAATGTGTAACTGAAAATCCAAGATAAGCTTCTATGTATTAAAGAGAGGTCAGAGAAGGTGTCAAATTCAATAACTTACATATAAACTATGGCTGTTTGAGTGCTGTTTGAGTGCTAATACCTGTGAATTATATCTAGACAGAGAAGAGGAAAAAAACCCATCTGATAAAGATGTAATTAACTTTGATACTTCACCATTGAACAGTTTAAGGTGTAAGGAGGCCATTTACATGAAGTTATTGTGACCATTTCAGTCTAATTTGGAGTTTCTGAACTCACAAGTCTTTAAAAACACCATTTTCATGACCCTAATATCACATCCCAATATGTGATGAAGTAACACTAACCAGATCAGGCTGCGTTAGAAAAATAGCATGGATGCAACTAAGAAATCAACAGGACAAGATGAGGGAAGCATGCAGTATTTTTTGGATGCCTAGATGGCCAGAACAGACCATTGCACAATTTCAGTTCCTGGGCATGGGCAAATAAAAATAACCAGTGGCAGTGAGCTGACCAGCTATTGTTTTCAACCATGACATCAACACACACTCATTTCCATTCTGTGGTTTGCACACGAGTTTTTTGCTGTATTATTTTTGAGCGCAGTTACAATGGCATGACAGACACATCCCATATAAACATCACAAAACTCTCTGGGCTCCTCATTCTGCGTGTGGTGGCACAGCTGAAGCACTGAGCCAAGGCGGAGGCAGGCTCAGGCTCTGCAGATGCACAGAGTTCTTAGCCCCAGCACTTGGAGCTCCCTGCACAGACCAAACCCTGGCACTGCTCTTTGTGCTCCAGCTGCTGGTGCTTGGCTCTCAGGTATCTGCCAGAAAGGACCATCCTCAGCTTTACAGTGGATAAAAGGAACTGAGAAGTGTTTTTGGCTGCAGCACTAAAGTTTGTCCATGCCTGCTTATACAGGAAGAGAAACAATTCTCTGTTCCATTCCCTTTAAACAGCAAACACAATACTGTGAGGTTTTGAGTGGGTTTTTTGTTGCTTTGTTGGTTTGGTTTTTTGCCTAAATTAACATTAGACTTTTTCTTAGGGAAGCTCAGCTGACTTGCTGCCAATAGGGCCTTACTGGGTAGCAGCCAGATGACAATATCTCCTCTCAAAAGAGGTTTCCATTTTCAGATATCGCTGTGTTATTTGTAGGCAAAAAGCAATGCATACAAAACCTCAGAAGAAAAGGGAGGGGCAGCATCAAGCATCTTGAGACTTTATTCAATTACTGCCTGACACAGAAATATTTACCAAAGTCTTTTTGAATAGTTTTAAAAACTTTCCTTTAGTTAAAAATCTGTCAGCCCAGAGATAAGGAAAAGGCTTTAATTTCTAAATAGAAGGACACTTAGTATTTAAACCACCTGCAGTGTACTTGCTTCTAGAAAATGATGGAGGATTTGTTTGCTTTTGTTTATTTTGGGAGGGGACTGAGGAGGGAAGTGTCAGTTTACTTTAGAAAAAATGCCTAGGAGAGAAAAACAGCTGAAGTAGAAATACACTGGCAGAATTGCTGTTCCATGGGACAGCCAGGAAATTTCAGTGGAACAGCTCCCCTGCTTGAATTTGGCAGCTGTTGACGCACACAGCAGAATTCTTTCAAAGCACACTGGTTTTTCGTCTTGGTTTTTTGAGAAAATATAGTTCATGTTAATGTGACTCTTCTGCCTCCTTTTCCTGCCCATGAAGGCTTTAATGGATTGGTTGATTCTAATCCAGTTTGGTACAAACTTTAAAGTACCAGTTACTCACTCTCTCCAGCCCTCTGAATACGCACAGTTGAGAAGAGAGGGGAAACTACTTTCGTTTTCTCTTCTCATCTAATCTCAGAGGAAAGAGTACAAACAGCTCCACTTAGATTTCTCTGGGATGACCCATCTCCCACTTGGCAGGCAAGAGCCAGCAGCTTTTGACCAGCCACAGGATGTGCTGCTCCCTGCCCCGTGAGCAGGCAAAATAAAAGGAGGTGGAGGCTTGGCCACTACGTACTGACAGGAAGGGAGTTACAAGTACATCTGTGTAGGAATTTATACAATACCTGAGGAGGAGCTCAGAAATGCAGGACAAAGTCACAGAAAGATGCAGTTGTGTAAGGTCTGCTGTTAATGGCTGAGCTGCTCTCCCACTGCACTCATCACCCAAAAGGCAAAGGGCTCCATCTCTTTTTTAATTAGCCCGGAAAAGTTAATGACACATCACTTTGGCTGCGTTACAACTTCTGCTCACAAACAATAGATTAACCACTCAGGGACCAGCACCAATAGCAACAAACTTAGTTCAGCAATCATGAAAAACCAAACCATCAAACAAGATAGTGCTAAAAGGAGTTTCCATGAGGAACACCTGAACTCACACACCCACAGGGAGCCCTGGTGCTCCTCGTTTGCCATCACAGGCCATTAGGAACAGAATCAGTGCAAACATTAACTACAAGTGATGGAAAGCCTATGATGTACTGACTTCTATATCGCTGGATTTAAACTCCTAGGTTTTTACAATATTAGAAGGCAAGCTTAAAGCAAACATCAGAAACAAGGCTATGGACCAATCAGTGAAATTTCTGATAAGGGCACTGAAATCCAGGAGAAGCAAAAAGTCAATATTTTGCCATCTGAATGTACTCAAGTCTTTAATTAGCCAGTTGTCCAGAAAACAATTAAATATAGTCATTGTATACAGCCTTTTCATAACACTCTGTAGCTCAGTTATCTTGATTTGCAAATATAGACAAAAAGTAGAAAGGCAGATATAAAATAGGGGGATTAACGTTGGATTTGCAAGGTAAAAACTCCAAACTCCAGTAAACAAACCTGATATCATTTTTACTTTGAACACTACAGCTTCTAGCACATTAACCTTCTTTTAGGGTTAAGTAAATGACAACATAAACTCTTGAATTAAACCAGGCAATTCCTGCATTTACACAAATCTGACATTGTTTCAGTTGAAAAACCACTAGAGTCCATGACCCTGGGAAAAGAGCTGTCCCCTCTCCAGAGGCTGTGATGGACAGTGAGGGTGATCAGGTCCACCCAGATTTTGCTAGTAATTGAACTGAATAAAGCTCTTCCCCAGCCAGCTCTTTGGCCAGTGAGGCTTAGAACCTTGGTGACATCTTAAGTGTATTCAATTTAGATCTTCCTGAGAATTCTGTATATTATTTATGAGAATGGATTGATTTTTCTTTTCTGTGAGGGAATAATGTAGCATGTGTCCCTCCCGCCCCATCATCTGTACTTCTGGTAAAATAGTTCCTACATAAATACCAATGCATCACTGTCAGAAGAACTGTACAGTTTTAAAAGACTGCCTCATTTTGTAGTTCCTCACTTTACCAGGGGTAACAAAAAATGGATGGAGAGGAAAAAAACACCTGAATACACAGGAAATTCACAATTACCTTTCCTGCTTGCTGTTGATAGTCCATTACAATATAGGCTTAAGTTCTTCAGTTACTTCCCTGCTGTGTATATATGTAACATAAAAATTACCTGTTATACAGATATTTATTTAATCTTGTTCCAAAATATGTTCAAACTGAGAAGAAGAAAAGCATGGAGATGGGTAGTAATATTATCTTACTTCATCTCAGTATACAATTCACATATAGAAACTCTTTCCTAGCTTATACTTGATAAATCAGAATTCTTACATAATTTATGTCCATGTTTTTCTTTCATAGGATGAGGTTTGCATTTTCATAACATTTATGAAAGAACACCCTCCTCCCAGCATGCTGGATAAGAAATATAGGTTTATGAAGCAAAATTATGGCAGATTTTGGATTCCTAAATTCAAAACTGTGCTCACAAATGTACAATTCTGCTGGGGAATTTTTGGGCTCTCAAGATTCTCTTAAATTCAGAGATCACTTTTGGGTTTATTGTCAAAGATTTTAATGCTCTCCAGACAGTATGCTGGCTTTGGATCTGGTTCTAAGGGTGGGATTATGACAGAGTTCTGAATTATTGCTAGTGCTATCAGTGTAGCAGGGGGAGAGTGTTTATAGTTAGGCACCAGTGGATTTATTTCCCTGGAGCACTTGATCTCCTGTGATCCATTCTACATCAACCATTTTCCACGAGGTTGTCTCGATTCAAACAAGCCTTTGCCTCATATGCTATCAGGTAATTTGTGTGTCATTGTTTATGTTGTTTATGTCAAAGGTTATCTGCTGCTTTCTCTTAATCAAGTTGTTCCTGCTTCTGTCTCTGTGTTCTCCACCTGCCTTCTCCCATGAATATGAAGATATCAGGATTTACATCCACTCTCTCAAGGGGATTGAATGAGGCTATACCTTTCAGCAGGGAAGAGTGGGAGATGGGCCTCAGACAAAGCAAGGTTTATTCAAAAATTTCCTATTGGGAAATAAAAGGCTACAAAAGTTTGTTTACATTCTGAGCCAGCTGGAAAATGTCACAGCAGTAGACATTTCTAAACTTTAAAAGAAAAAAAAGAAATATAATATGCCTGCTGAACTCAGAAGAGGTCCATCTTTATATTTCACAAAAACAAGTTTATATTTATTTAAACTAAACTGAAAAATTTAAGATTACTACTTCTGTTTCAAAACTGGAAAATTAAAGTTATATTTCGATTTCCCCGATGCATTCACTGCATCGGGAAAAGCAGTAATTCCAAGAACCTGAAAGTGAAACAATCTTATAAAATGTTATCTGACTCCAGTGACCTACCTTATCTCAGGGTCTGACACAACCCGAGCCATTTACTAGAACACTCTCACACTTCTGAAAAGCTGTAAAAGAGCTCACATGGTTTCCCGTCCCACAGGTGCTGTAAGGCACTTCAGTGGTGGCACAAAGGGACACCTTAAATTAATCAGTGGGTAAGGAAGAAAACACTTGGAAAAATAAACCTCCCCTCGGTTTTGGGGAAAAAACTTCTGCATAGAGGCAGCCTTGCTTGGTGCTGAGGGAGAAAAGAGGGTTGGACAAAAAAACCCTCCACTGCTGAGATCAGTTCAGCTGCAGCAAAGTCAGCCCGGCAAATTTCCAGGAATATGGTTTGGCTGCCCAAGGGCCAGCACTGAAATTACTCTGCTAAAAACCCCTGCAATTCTTCTTGTCCAACGCTGCCTTCCCACTGCATGTGCCAGTGCCAGTCTGCCACGAGTCCTGGAAACGAAACAGCACTACAGATCACAACTCTGCAGGAGTTTGCTCTGTAGGAAGGTGCTCTAACACCCAGGACTGGGCCAATACTCACCAGGGGAAGAGCTTCACCCTGTTTGGAACAACAAAGTGCCATTTATGGGCACAGTGGTAAAAGCTCGGCCTCTAATCAATAGCACATGCATTACTGATGTGCCCATCCTGCACTCCTGCGTTTAGTTTTGCAAAATACTCATTATGAGCTGCCAGACATCTCCAGTGCTCGTGTACTGCAGCATGGCATAGGGGTGCTCTGTAACTGAGCACACCCCAAATGCCCTGGGCCTGTGCTCTGGGGCCAGCACACCCAGGGACACTGCTCAGTGTCTGAGTGCACTGCAGACTGCTCAGACTGCAGAGGGAAAAGCCTGAATGCAGCTGCACCGCCCAGTCGTGTCTCTTATGTTAGTGCAGAAATGAGCATTTGAGATCATTTTTGCACTTGGAACTGAGCCCCTGGACCACAAACCCTGTTATCTGCTGAGCCAGTGTCTTCCCTCATGCTCATGCTCCAAAGAAGGAAACAAACCAAAAAGAGCAGAAGAATAAAGACTCTGCTGGCTTCAATGCTGGATACAGTGATTGAAAAACAAGATGTTTTGCTTTTCTCAGTCGCCCTTCTAGGCATTTAGAAGAAATCTGTTTCATATGCCCTGAGCCCTCGTTTTAAAGGGAAAGAATACTGTAATCATGCCATTAAGGACTGCGTTCAAGTACAGTTTTGATCCCTCAGTGCAAATCCCACAGATCTCCTCAGCACCTATCACTCAGCACTTCAGACTAAGAACAGAACTAATCCTGTTCCTTTCTATGCAAATATTTGTATAATAGATAAAACCAAAAGGAAGCTACAGCCCACAGTACTGCTGCACATACCAAGTCCTGGCAAGGACTAGATCATACTTCTGAAGGGCTTCCTTTAAACTGGACACAGATGAAGGAGCCCCAAAGCGAATGACAGGCCTTATTACGGAGATAAGAAGGCAGCAGAGAGCAGTAGCAGCAAAGGCTGTAGCTCAGAGAAAGCACATTCCTGGCACTTGGGCTGGGACATGCTGAGAGCTTTGGGTAAGATTTCATGGAAGTTTAAGTGAATTTCAGACCGGATGCTGTGGTTCTGTGCCTGTCCCTCCCTCCCTACCTCTCTCTTGCGCCAGCAGGAAAGCTCATGTGGCTCTGTAACAAAAATGTCTGGCAAAGAACGAAGTAATTAAGTATTTTGGAACTTTATTTCTTCCAGTTAGAGTTCAGGCAGATTATTTCCCTCGCCACAGTCACAGGGGCACTATTTGCTAGTAAACAAGTTCACAAAGTCCTCACCTCAGTTCTTTGCAACCTTCTAGAAAAAGCATTAAAAAACCCAATCTAAACCACTGCCAACCCACTTGGCATTAATAAACTGAACCCTTGGAACACTTTATCTTCAGACTCTCTAGTTTGAGTGCAGAAAAGCTTTTCATCTGAGTTGCACAGGTTGGCTCACAATACCAAACGGACGCTGATGTGAGGAGAAAGGAATTTCTGCAATGGGAAGATGACATCTAGCCAGAAAATGTCAAAAGCTTGGAAGCCAGTTCTTAGGAAACAGGCTGCAAGACACGGAAGATGCCAAATCCTGCTTGTCAAATGCATGCCAAGAGTGGGGAAAACAAAAACATGGTTGACAGAAAGTGGCCATGTCTTGATGCTCCTGCCTGAGAGCAGAAAGTGGCTGATGGCTGGCTACAAACATCCTAGATCATCAGCCAAAATAAATGAAGGAGATTCCCACTTTTTAAATGGTGAGACTGAGCAGACATCTGCACTGCCACAACTACAGAAAGTGTATTTCAAGCCTCTGTCAGCCTCTCTTCCCAGCAATGTGACTGTGTCCTCAATATAAAACCATTTCAAGATTAAGAAAATGTGTTCCCTAAGTGCACCTCTTGTCAAAACACAAAATTGTTCTGCACTGGGAAGGAGCAAACAGTACAGGTGAGATGGCTTGGCAATGCCTGTTGAACACAGGCAAGGGAGGGCCAGAGAACATCCTTCTCTGCAAGGTCTTCAGGCACTATCAAACCCTGGAAAGAGTCTGGGTATTCTGCAGTAAATCCAAACACTGCACACTACCTCCTTCAATCTGGTATTCTTCACTTTCCATTTTGTTGTCTCCATGGGATTATTGGCTGGAAACAGACACACTTGATCATTTCTGAGACCTCAGATTCCATTATTCTGCCACAACACTTACTAATTATAAATGCTTTGCCAAATATCCAATGTTTTCACTGGCTGAAAGCCCACACTTAATGGGCTGATAAAGAACAAGTGCTGTCAGAGAATGGCATGTAATTAGTTACATGGGTCAGCTGAAACTCTGCACTCAGGGGGTTCCTGCCTGAGCAAACAGCATAAATGAACTTTTCCTGGGTAAGAAGCTGAATGAATTCTACTCCTAGAAGAGAATTTAATGTTTAACTATTCCCTCTGCTATTAAGCCTTTCCCTTCAGTGATGAAAGTTGTACATGTTGTGCATGTTACTCTCCCAAGAATGCTGTGACCTGTCTTCGGTGACTGGAAAACAACCTGAGAGAGTTGATTCAAAGAGAGTGTGTTGGGCATGCATAAATCCCTGTTCCTCTCTTTTCTGGGCACACTGATCATACAGGAGGATGCTTCTAACACTAATCTGCACATCCTGGCTGGTGTATATCAGTAAGTCTTTTTTAATGCTGCTGTTCTGCTTCCTCCCTTGTTTGCCCTGAAGCCCACAGTTCCCTCACTCTGTCCTCTCCTTTTCCTGCTCCAGACCATTGTTGATTCACACCCACAAACCTGCAAAAAACCAAAGAGAAATGAAAGTTCCATTCTTCTCCCCCGCTCCCACCTGATCCCTCGGAGCCCTGTTTCTTGGAGCAGCCTCAGGCCCCAAACCCTGAGAGGCCAGTGCAGGTCCCAGCAGGGTCCCAGGCAGGCAGGCAGAACAGCCCTGGGCTGGGCAAGGGACACAGGACAAGCAGCTCTGTATCCATGTGACAGTGCCCACGTGCTCCAAGTACTTTTTGGTTTTGGGATTAAATCCTTTCTGTGAAACCATGTCAACGTGCATTAGCTAAACAGAGGGTGGAAGTGAGACCGCAGAAGAGCAGGCAGCTAAAGTAAGATGGTGATGAGTGAGAAAGCTGCGGAGAACAACTCGGGGATGTGAGAGGTATCAAAGAGTTATTTTCCAAAACGCTTTGGCAGTTGTTCCTCTGGCTTCAGACTTTAGTCGGCTTCCTTTGCTTTGCTCTTTCATTTTCCAAAGAAGCTTTGTGCTGGTGGCAAAGGAGATGATACTGAAGCAGTATTAATATATCTGCCTGCTAGATTCTTGTTATCTGTTTGTTATCTAAATGTTTGTTATCTAAACTCTCCCAACAGCTAAAAATGCTCTTCTCTCAGCTTCTGGCAGTTACACTGAAGACATCTTTAATTTGCCTTAACAGCTGAGTGAATGTTCATTCAGTCATCTGATGGCAGGCATTTGTAGGAAAACCTCCAGAAAAAAAAACCCCAAGTAATAATTTTCCTTGCAATCAATCTAGTTCCCAATAAAATCACTCATTCCTTAAACTTCCGTCCATGAAGTGTTCTTCATTTCTGCTGTGCCAATTCAGGAAGTTAACCCTGTGAAGGTAGGGTGAGGGGAAAAAGCAAGAAGCCCCACACCCTGTCCTGTCACTCTAACTTGTCAGAAGTTTGAGGAACTGTGTGAGGGATCCCCAGGGGAACTACAGGAAAAGCAGTGGCACAGGTGTGCAGAACACTCTGGAAATGAGTAACTCCAGGGCCAGCTTTCTAGACACAGTTCCTGACTTTTGCTGTTATTGATTGTGCCCCTTACACCTTTCCACTTACCTATCATTCATTTTCCTTGCCATCTCACTCTTTTGGTAGTGCTGCCTTTTGTTTTGACAGAGGAGAGAAAGGAAAGAGAAGCTGCCACCACCTGAGTGATTAATCTCTTTTAAGTGTTTGTACCATTACATACTTGGGCTTAACAGGCACCTTTGTAGGGCTGCCTTTCTTTTAGATGGACTATTATTAACTCAGTTCTGTTAATGATACTTAGGCTTACTTCCACAGCATGTGTTCAATGAACATTTTGGTATGACCACGTCAGGATATAGAATCATATAAAAGTGAAAGTAACTTATGCAAAAGCTGCAAGGCAGGGGAAATTAGACTACTCAATTGCATCAGACAAAGTTTGCATCAGCCTAAGCCATCCAGGTTCAAAGCTAGCTAAGATAAAAGGTCTCTGTCTAGTCTGTAGGGAATTCAAACCCTACAAACTAGATTCAACACCACTTTAAAAAGGAATATATGTTTTAATACATTTTCTTAAGCGGTTTAAGAAAACCCCAACTTTGAACTGAGCTACCTTTGAAATGCCACACCTATTTCAGAGGTCAGGCAGCAGACAGGCTTTTTACACCTGCTGGTTCCTGTGCTCAGGGCCCTTACCTGGTGTGTTAGCAGCGAGCCAGAGATGGGTAAATTAAATAACCAGAGTCAAAGTTGAGCCAAATCCGAGCTCCAGCTCGGGTAACAACTCAAACTGCTGTTCTGTTCCATCTTAGTTGAAATCCCTGAAGGGACAGTTGTAGTTTCACTTTTCATTCTGCTGTGCCTGTCTGGAAGGGAGGAGCTCAGTTTCTGTTTCTCAGAAACAGTCTCTTTACCTGTAAGTTTCCTGCATTCAAGGAATGCTTCCAAATTGAGGAATCCTCAAACATTTCCACAAACATTCCCAGGAACCAGCAAGCTTCTGACACATAAGCACTGTGTCCGAAGGCCAGGAATGCATAATCAGACTTCCTCCTGATTTATGCATTTCTCCTTCAAAACTCAAAAATTATGGTGTTTTAGTTCTGGACACAGTTTCACCTACTGAATCTAAATTTGTTTCTGTTGTTTAATGTGTTCTCACCAGTGGACTGAGTATGTCAAATCAACAATTTTGTATTAGCTACTTCTACCTTTTATTTCCCCACCTCTAGTATATTTTATGTTTCTGTACTTTCAAATCCACCTCATTTAATCAAAACTGGTTGCAACATTTGCAACCTAAAATGAATTGCATCAATATAAACAAGGACATAAAAACTTACAAGATAAAGGCAGGGGCAAATGACTTCTTAGACTATTTTCTGCATGGAAAAATATATTTGAACAATACAGTCCTGAGAGCAAGCAATTGAAGCTTTTGCATGACTAACTTGACATTAAAATTCCATCTCTGGACCACAGATAGTGAAATAGTCACCCATAGGATGAGCTTGCAGGCATGGCTTGTTTCACCAATGGACTAAAAAGGTATGATTAGATATTTTTTCCATTCAAAAAAAAATGGTTTGAGGTTTCTTAACTAATTTATTTTGGCAGGCCAAGGAGTCTGTAGTGGGTATTACTGTCTTGATGCTTTGAAGAACCCTGGTTTTTTCATGTTCCCACAGAAAATCATTTGAAGGACAAAAAAAAAAAAAAAAAAAAAATCCTTTTCCTCTTTATATAACAAATGGCTATGGTCTAAACCAATAAGAGAGCTTAAAATTAGTGTTTCTAATGCGACCACTGAGACATTTCAGACTTAATTACATCTGAGGCAGGCTTAACCACCCATTTCTCTCCAGTTTCACACAAGCAGTAATTGCCCTGTAGCCGCACTGCAACATTGGAGAATTAACCACATCCTAGAGGAGCTGGAACAGCAAAAGGGAAACCAAGGAGACTCCAGAGAGTCTGTGCAAGCAGAGCAGGCACCAGATCAGTCCTGCAGGTCTCCATTCTGCAGTGAGAACCAGGACCAGGGAAGTGCTGTTCTGTACAAACACCTGCACCAGGTAATGCTCCTCTTCCTTTCTTGGCTTTCTACTCCAGCTCTTGTTGAATTAACGTGGAGGCAGAGATACAAAGTGAATATTCCTGAGCCCAAATGCACACATGTACTGATGCTCATCCTAATTAATCTACTTCTTAAAAAAAACCCCAGTATTTTTACTGGAAGCATCTGTGCAGATTTTCCTGCAAGCACCAAACAACCCCCAGGCAAAAATGGAAGTGCTATTCAAGTAAGTACATGAATATAAACACAAATAAATAGTCTCTATGAATAAAACTGTTGATGTTCCCACAAAAATCTTGCACCTAGATCTTACATTGGAGGCCAGTAACCAAACCATGGAAGCAGGAATGTGGTTCTGCAGTTCCAGTATGACTGGACCACTCCAAATATGCTGCTCTGTGGCAGAAAACAAATCCTCAGCAAAAGAGACAGAGAGGTACTTTTTTTACATGCTTAGAGCCTGTAATCAGTGGGGCTATAAACAAGATTATCTGTCAGCCACAGAGCTTGGAAGCTGCAGAATCAAAGCCTAAGAGGTGGCAGAAAAGATCAGGAGTTCCCTGGCATGGCAGGTAGTACAAGTCAGGATGCCTCTTCCATGCTGAACTGCTGCTCAGCACTGTGGTAACTCTTGCACAGGGAGAGATTTCCTCTCATTCTGCAAACCAACCCCTGCACACTGTGCAGAGCAGAGCTCCCAATCACCCTCCCACTGCCACGTGTCCCAGACTGACTCTGGAAGCAGCAGGGAGCAACAAGCTGCTCGCTTTGTTCCAAGATTGCAAAGTTGATTGAGGGCCTCTTATTTTATGACTTGCACATCCAGACTGCAAGACAGATTTGCTGTCTTGGCTCAAGCAGGTTGAATTACAGATTCCCACTTTATTCTTTTTTTTTTTGTTGCCTGTTGTAATATAAAGAATAGGATCTCACATTGCACACTGAGCTGAGGATCCATCCTCCCAAGCCTCCTGGAATGGAGGAGGAAAGCTAAGAAAACAAGGAGCAGCTGCTCCCATTTGCTGGTCAGGTGAGACTTCCTAGAGATCCTCTGGTTCATTATACAGAAGTGTTCTGCCATTACACAGATGGATCTACCATCTAAAAATAAAACATCTTACAGGGAGCTGTTACTGTGCCCAGATTTGGAATTGCTCCAGAATGAACCCTCCACACCATGGGCCCAACACTGGCTCCCTGTCACAAAGGAGTGACACAGAGAAGAGGTGCAGTTTCCTTCTCCAGCAGACAGAAGCTGATACAGCTGCAGATCTAAACCCAGGGCACAGGAGTGTCTTTACAAGGGCCAGCTCATACATGTGGAAGTATGTCACAGCCTTCTGCTTTCAGGTGGGATAGATTATGTATTTAAGTTCTCTTACCATGAGACAAAACAAGCCAAAACAATGAAAAACATCACAATGGTAAATGAATAACTGCCCCAGGACTCCAGCCCGAGGTGCATCTCAAACACAAAGGCAGAGGATTTGCACTGCAATGTCTGAAAAATTGCTGATTTGCAGAACTGTATTTCTGAGAGATGAGAAATACTGTGGTTTTCTTTCCTATTGTTTCCTTAATCTAGAAGCACTTCAGAAACATCACAGCTGCATGGGTGAAGCAGAATAACAAGAGCTAACACTGAAAATCCCCAGTCAGTACTAAATCTGTCTGTCTGTGGCATTTCCCCCGAAATAGCTCTTCAGAGGAAAAGTGCATCCTACTGAGCTCTGAAAGACACCTTGTGTCTGTGTTTGCCTGGGCAGAAGAGATAACTTCTTGCAAGATTTCTAGTAATTCTGGCTAAGGAGGGCTTGCATGGAAATTTCTTAACGTACTTATGAATTAAAGATTCCCATTAAAATAATCTGAAATAGATTTTTTTTATTCCTATTTTCTCTTATCAAAAAGCTTGAAATCAAAGTTTTTTTCATTTAATGTCCCCCAAAATTTGTTGGTTTAGATAATTCACATGTAACCAAACCATGCAAAACTGCTCTTTCATCAATTCCTGTTGACAGCTGAGGCAATATTCCAGATGATTCTCATCCAGACTGGCTGATCATTCTGGGTTTCTCCTATTACTTTTCTTAAAACATCTATTTAGTCATCATATTATTCTAAGGACTAGCATTACATAGAAAAGCTTCCTCATACATACTAGGAAAAAGATCTTGTCTACAAGATGTATTTTAAGATCAGATATTACATATAATCTCTCTTGCCACTGGAAATTCAAACCAGTCATCAGTAAAGGCTTTGTGTTCAGTTCTTGAGTCATTCACAGACTCCATGTACAGTTCTGAGCCATCAGCCTGTGATAAGCTCTCCTTATCTTTAAGGGAGAAGCAGTGCCACTGCCTTGCACAAGTCACACACCTGCCCTGCTCACAAGTCATCCCTACCCACTGTAAACTCATTGTAACAGGGTTTGACTCAATTCACATCTGGTTTTTTATTGCATTTTCAGTGCGAGTAGGGACATCTGTGACATCTGGTGGGAAATGAGAAATCCTTGAATCAACTTCTGGTTACCCAGCTCAGAGTCAGTAAGTAAATAAAAAAAGAATACATCATTCAGTGTTTCACATTCACAATGGGTAGTCACAGGACTACCTAGAAATTTGTTTCCAGAATGAATGGTCCATTATCAGCCAGGGAGATGAGGAAATCCTGCCAATAAACAAGGGTATATTCTAGCACCAGCTTGCAGTGACTTCTGCGTTTGTTTTCTTGAAAATACTGAGAAATCAACAGAATAGTTTCCCTCAGATACATTCCCTTCATTCACTCAGGTAATGTTTAATACTTAATGAGTGAGTCTTGGTCAGTTCTCATTGTTGTAGTGCCTTAGAGGACCCACACTACTTGCCACTTCTGGTTCTTCATTTTGGGATATCTAAAAAAGTTTTAGAAGGAATTCTCTGTTTCTTTCTGCATATAGATTTTCTACTTCACTTCAGCTAGTTCCTGTTAAATCTTTTTCCAACAGGCTCCACAGGAAAAACTGTACCAAAACCAAGCTTGCTAGGTCTTTGACAGATACTCTGTGCAAGAGGCTGACCAAGTGTAAATGTTCAGCTCTTCTGATGAACAGTTCTTTATGGTATTTGGCCTTTGTTGGAGGTTCTTAGGCTCAGAGATATTTTATTTTCAATGCTGTCAAGCAGTTAAAGATTTCTTCATGACTTCCAACATGTAACACTTCCCTCTAACAGAGCAAAGGAGGAAAGTTTGACATGTTCCAACTCAGAGATGGCAAAAGGGAACATCTGGTCACCTACACCAACTCCTGCAATTATTTCAGATTACACTTCCTATCAGTTTCAGATAAGACACCTGCCTGCCACTGAAGCAGATCAAAAGAGTTCCCATGTTCCTTTTTAGTGACTTGGCATGTTACTGTCATGTCTTAAATTATGCCGTTCTTGCAATTATTTTTTTTTCCAAATAATTGTGCAGCTAATACCTGAGACTTTTACACAGTTGGTCTGTAATCATACTGCTATGGTTAAATTGAAGGCAAACTTTTCAGTTTCTTCCTTTTCTTAGCAATTTCTTTCACATTTCTTCTAGCCTATCTATAAACAGATGCTTAAAACAGTTTCAACATTCTGACTCACACATTCCATTTGATATCTAAGAGGGTTAATCATTTCCTTACTATCATTACTATGAAGCAGGAATGATTGAAAAGGTTTTAAATATACTGATTTCCCTTCTTTTTTTCCCCCTAAATTTAGAAGAAACCAGGTTTTTTTTTCAAACCAACCCATTCCTGTGAAGTAATTATTCTGGACAATAGCACACCATTGCAAATTATAACCAAATCTTAAATCAAACATTCCTAGAAGCTACTTATTTATGAGAAAGACTTCTGAGAAAGATTTATTTTCTTACAATGTTGAGGTTGTTCAGATGACTCAGAGATACGGTGCAATCAAAAAACCAAAAATTATTTGCTTTTAAAATTACAGGTATTCAGCAGGAATGATGTTAACTGGTGTGAGCGGTGAGGCTGGAATGATGACAATTTTAATGACATTTCTTTATGACAAGGTGATAAAAAGAATAATGCTTAACATCAGCATTAAAGCACTATACAAACATGAGCTAGGCTTCCCAAGTGTGCTACTAATCTGTTTAAAATGGGTGAAGTCAGGAACAGGAAGGACCTGTCCAACGTCCTGTTAAGCTAAAGCACAGGTGAAGCCTGCTGATACCAGCAGAGCACAAGCTGTGCAGAGTGAGCTGATCTAAGCACAGCAGGAGAAAAGGCACCTCTGATTTCTTATAACAGGTCTGGTTTTCTTTGCAGATTCAGACAAAACAGAGGAAACTTAGCTCCAAGACTGTCCTTCAAAGAGATCTGTAGTTTGACAAAATTTGACAAGTATCCCTCACTCACAAAACATCTCATCTGAAGATCTCTTCAGAAACTCTCAAAGAGGTTTACAAGGCCTGTTTGAACCAAAATTTAGTGAGCTGAGCGAGCCTATCTCCCTCCAAAGCACTGTGGTGGCTACGTAAGAATTACAAGTTATCTAACAGACAGTGGTTACCAACAACACTTTCGCAGGAAAGCCTTGAAGCTGATAAACTGTGATAAGCAAATTCAAGTGAACTGCACAGTGGAGAAGCAGCAAAGCAAAGCTGCTCATATCTTGTTCCCAAGAACTCTGGAATTCAGCTACGCCCCTCGCACATCAGCAACTGGGTTTGCATAGGATGATTTAAACACAGGTGTGGCTATGGACAGTTGGATCTGATATTCTTACAGGTGATGTGCTTTTAGTGGTATCAGTTACATAACTGATACCCTGAACAAAGGTCAAGGTTTCATATAAAGTACTATTAAATGATTTTTCTTTTCTCTTGTCCCTCAAATTAGCTATTAGGAAGAGCAAGACTGTTTTCCTCCTTTGCAGACCCCACCACCCTCTGGTCTAGAAATTATTTTTCTTAAGACATGGTTAGCTGCCTCTCTCCTTCAGAAACTCCTTTTTCTATCTCTGGTAGTTCTAGCTGCTGAGGCAGAGCCAGCTCTGAGCACCTCTGCAGTGGTGACCCAGTCTGGCTGCTTTCGTTCTCAATGCACTGGTCCATCAACAAGGCAGTTTCAAGCAGCTGCTTAAATCTGCTTCAAATAAATGACCCCTAAATGAGGACAAATTTACACAAAGATGTCTTCATTCTATTAACCAAAAGACAAAATTTGTTGCTGTAGTAAAATAACAGCTTGTTTTCCCATCCAGTGCCACGATGTTTATTCCATGCTAAAGCTGAGAAAAATGTTGTGGAACTAAGAAACAGAGCCCAAGAATTCATCTGTCCTTATCAGCCATCCAAACAGGCAAAAAAAAAAGAAAAAAAAATTAAACAGTGGCCTACGTGAAATATAAACCTTTATCTGGGGACAAGACAGTGAGAATGGAATGCTGAGAACAGTATTTTCTACTCAACAAACACATTTCCAGCTACATAGAGTTGAGTGTCTGAGGACAGGCAAGCACTTTCAACATATTTCAAAGATCTCAAGTCTGAATAATAAGGCAAAAACTTCACCCCATAAAATCCATTTTAGAGAACTGGCATCCAAAATCAGCAATAATTTTAAAGCCTAGACATATTTGCAGATAAACTGATGGTAAAATCCTTCAGCTAAAAGCAGACACACAACTGAGCACCATCCAACCAGACTCCTCATCATCTCAGCTGCCTTAACAGTTGTGAACATTTGCCTGAAACCTTTCTTCCAATTTTGCCACTGGACATTTGCAACTCCAGGTGCTGCAACTCCCTCCACTTCTCCTTATTTGAGAGGTTAAACGTATGAGTTTGAAATTCAGTAGAATTTTCAGGGAATGCACTCATATAAAAAGCCATCTCTCATTCCCAGTTGTACGCAGCGTATCTTCAAGATCACCAGAAAGGACCAAGACAGCTTTTGTCTCCACACAAGCTCTAACGTGGCAGAATAGAAATGCAGCTTCTTCTGCCCCAACAGCAGCATCCATGAAGTCCCAAAGAACTCTTTCCCTGACATGGAAACAAAGGTTAAGTGGCAAAGAACAAAGAGTTTATCTCCAAACGCTGTACCTTTACTTAGACAAGAATTACTTTGACAAAGACATATGCATTGACAGTTTCTCTTTCTTCTTTTTCTAACTATGGTGGAATTATCTTGCTGATAAAGATGTGGATTTACTCACTATAGGACTGTTCAAGCTGCTGCACTTAGATGTTTCTGAGGACTAAGAAAAGAGTGGACTAATGCAGCACTGCATTTCTGTCTAGTTCACTCTCAACCCAGTCAGCATGAGAAGAGGTTTGGAGGCTGTGCCTTCTATTCCCTCTCTCATCATTAGGAACTCATTGCTAAAAGAGGCTCAATATGACTCAAGTGTCTGAGTCTAGTACAGAGACACAGGAAAAATGACAAGACAAAAGGCTGCAAGAGTTCTGAAGCATCAGGATACAGAACCATAAAGCATTTTCAAATGTGAAAGGAAGGGAGCTTCCTGGCCACAAATTGGCACCCTTAAAGCAGTATTACCAGCAAAATTTAGAAAGTTCAGCTGTCAGGAGCAGATTTAAGTTCATTTTCCATAATACACCATGACTTAATATTTGCATCTTGGAGTAAATCACAGTGTTGTCTCCTATCTCTGATACCTAGCTTGCTTATTTGATGGTTCAATGTAATTGAGTATCTTCCTAAGAAAGCTTCTATGGCTATTTTGAGAAATAACATTTCCCAAGGAACGTACATTGACTGTGATGAATTCCTATAGATGTAGAGGCTAATTAACAAGAACCTAACTAATAACTTGGTTGGATTTAATCCATACACTGAACTGGCAACATGTATCAGAGAAAGAGGCAGAGGGTGCAAGTATATATTTCGGGGAGAAATCACACATGACAGGCACTTTCAAAGTGGTTCACAGATATTTTAGATGTTGCCCAGCCCCTCTTAACCCTTGGTCTGATCTACTTTCCATCACCCTTCCAGGCTTGTTTCTGCTCCCTCTCCTGCTGTGTCTTTCATGCATACACAGTGCAAATTACCCTGGCTTAAAGATGAAAATGCCTAACAGTCACAACATTCTTCTAAATAAAAGCAAGGTTCTACAAATTTTGCCTGTCACTGCTTTTGCATGTCCTTGTGCATCAATGCAGCAACAGAGCATGAAAGGGAAGGAAGTTTTCTTAGTAACCATTTTTATTGCCAAGTTCCATTTACAAAGAAAGGTCTATTCCTTGCTCTTGTCCAGGTTTTCAACAGCCACGACAAATTATCAATGCCAGCAAATACAGACTCAGAAGTCTGGATTTCAGAAACATACACCAATAGTTTCTAATTCCACTCTTCCCAGACACTTAGTTACATTGTTCTTTAAATTAACATATCACATTTACTCCAAATGTCTAACATAACTTACATTAAATAATTAATACTTATTGCCCGTAGAAAGACATTTCAGAATTCAATTCACACCATGTTTGGGCTTTTTTCCACATAAATGTAAGTGCATGTTCAGGACTGTTTTTTTTTCAAATGAACTACATTTCAGACAACTTTACTGAAATATATTTCATAGGACAGTCCATGTTCATTAAATGCTTTTTGTAGTGCTTAAATTCCAGGTACATTCATTCTTCTAGAAAAATACATTTCTCCCTCTTTGCACTAAAATCAATCAATCAAACTTACAAAACAGCTAAAAACAAAGGAAAAAGTTCGCAACAAAAATACAGAGCTAGTCACAGGTAGAGATGCCTAAAGTTACCTTTTAAAGTGTATAATGCTTCCAGAGGGTTTACTCAAGTTGTGATAATGTATATTCAGTGCTGTTCCTGGGCAAAACAAAGCTCCTAGATACTGTAACTGTCTATAAATTTGCACAATTTAATCTATTCTCAATCTTAAAAAAAATTATCTTCATGTTCATTTTAAATACTTCTGCCACAATTAGTCTTTACATACACCCAAACAGTAACCCTCAGATCTTCTCCTCCATACTGAAGTGACCAGATTGCAATTACTCTGTCAAACTCATTTTAGTATGAGTATCAATAACCAAAAGTAATGGGAAACAAGATAAAAAAAATCTCATGAATCTTCAGATTATGATCTTAAAAGCATCATGTGAACTAGTCTGGACTTTATCTTTTGTTATCAACTATTCTTAGTCATTACCTGCTGAAGCCATTTTTAGTTACTTTTAAAATAAATGCACTCCACGCATTCATTTATGCTAACAAGACAGTCCCAACAATGACAAGTTTTTCCTTTTCATATTAAGAACCAATGAATTCAAGTTAGCAAAACAATAAATCAGATACCACCACAGTGCACATTTATTAGACAATCAAAATTTAGTTTTACAATTATAATACATTAACAAACACAAAATATATATTTTATAACACCCTGCAAAAGAAATCAAATCTGAGCCACGTGCAAATCTAAAAATGTTGGGAGATCAAAATAGGGAAAATTCTGTACAAATGTAATATAAAAATATGTTTCCATATGAAAGAACCCTCTGTTTGAGACTCAGTCAAGAACTGCATCTCCTATGTCTTTGTTGCTGCTCAAGTCCTGAGCAGCAGAAAAACCCCCAAGCACGACTCCCCTCCCAACCCCTATAAACATCCCACCCTAGCAAGCCCTGCAGGGATCACCCTCTGCTTTTCAGAATCCAACGGGACATGGGAAGAGCTATTCTATTTGTTTCTAATTCATGCTGCAAATGTTGGGAAAGGTCAAGAGAAACACAGCAGGCAAGCACAGGAGAACTTCTCCAAAGACTGCTAGATAATAGAAGAGCAGTGGCCAGGTGAGTGATATCCTAGGGGAGGGCAGTGGTGGTGAACCACAGACACCAAAAAACTCGTTCAAGAAGAAGGACAGCAGCAGTTAAGAAGAGAATTTTCAACATGTATTTAGATGGCTACATTAGGCTGTCTGAAAGAAGGAGACTCATTACCTTGCAGGCAAAGGGCCTCGATCTCCCTGCCCCCAGCTGATGTCTCTGCAGATCTCTGATCCAACTACAGGACTAAACCATTTATTTTCCCGGATAGCAGCTGCCTGCCTGGGCAATGCTCTTTTAAATACAGTTTACCTTCAGCTGGTTAGTGGAGACAAGAGCAGGATGTTTAGGTTGGTGGGGGTTTTCTGACTGCCACTCCCTGGTGGTCAGTGCCACTGCTCCTCAGGCCATCCTGCAGCCCCCTGTCTCCCCAGTGAAGTGACTGATTACACCAGAGCAACAGCAGCACGTCAGTGAAGTGTTTGCTCTTAGAACTGGCTTCATCCTTACACACAGTTTGACCTGCTTGTCTGATAGCTTACCTGTGTCTTCAAACAAAGTTGATTTTACTGCTAGTGAAACAACACTTAATTCCAGGGCAATTTGTGAATTCCTGGATTACCTGAAGTAATCAATCCAAGATACCTGCAGTGTGGAAATTATAGCCACTCACACCTTACTGCTTCATTAGGAAATGGCTGTTCCTGAGTCGGGCCAGGTTTAGGTTGGATCTCAGACAGGTTTTTCCCCCAGAGGGGGCTGGGGCAAATGAACAGCAGACCTATTCTTTATTTCCCTAACAATAGTATCTATGCCAGTCATTTCCTGTGAAGCTCTCACTAGACAAGTGATCATGAGATTTAAACACCACTCAAAAGTAATTAAAAGCACAAAGTCACCTTTCTTCCCCTTTGCCCCATTCCTTGTGCAGTGCAGCTCAGGGGTGAGATTATGCACATGCATTGAAGAGACCCCTTGTGCATGGGTCTAATCTTGCTGGAACTGAAATTAAAATGAGATAAATACAGATCAAGGTTTTCTAGTCTAAAATGGATTCTATTTAAGGGAACTCAGCCTGCACACTGGTATTTTGTGTAATCTAGGTCACAAATTTCAGCTTAATAACTAACATAAAATGCTTTTAAATAAAGTGAGGCGTTTTTTATAATGGTCCTCAGAATATTACTGAGACTACAGTGTAATGCTGCAACATTTTAGAGAAAGTGTAGACTGCGGTCAGTTCAGCTAATAAAGGTTCATGTGGTCCTTGCACCCACATTGCTCCTGAAGTCTTGGCTCGTACAGGTACATGCACATTAGCTGCAACAGTGACTGCATGAGTGCAAATTCATCTTAAGCATGACACCAAAAAACCCAAAAAGTAGGCTCTCATTCCAGTAAAGCCAGACTTTCATACAAAATCCACTGCAGTGCTGAGGACACCTTACTCTTGAGTTCATTTAGAGTTTGGGCCACTCTGGAACGGTCAGAGTATCAGTTAATTCAAATTGAGAGAAAGTAGAAGTCACAGAAAATTATAACTCAAAACTTCATGAAAAAATTAATAAGGGGAAAAAAATACTGGTGTTCAGTAGCAGAGACCTCATATACCCAGGTGGCAAAGATTCAATTATTATTTGAAGGAGAGGACAAAAAGTGAGAAAAGTGGTACCTGTCAATCTCTTTTACAGATATATATAAACCACTGAAAAATCACTTCAAGTATTCCCTTGGTACAACAAGCACTGGGAAGTGGGTAAAAACTTTGCAAATTCACCTGTTTGGTAAGAACTCAGTGCCAGTAGAGACAGAATGAGGAAACAGATTGCAGTGGTGTCTGAAATCAGTACCAAGTGAACAGCAGTCCTCTGAGGAACTGCCAACTCAGTGTTATGAACAGACCAGCAATAACAACCTGCTACTTTTACTATTAATTTAAATTAACTTACTTGGAAACTGATGAAAAATCTTAAACTCCTTTCATGTTAATTACATATCAAATTAGCAAAGAACATTCCTAACGATTTTAATCAACATCTTGACCTTTTCTGTCAACCTGGTGTCAGGATCTAGGAAGTAATGTTAACTCAGAACCACTTTTATGAAGCAATGCTGTTTAACTGGAATACTATCCCAGAAAGGGAAAAAAAATTACACAATACCTTTCAAGATCAGACTTGCAGAGGAATTATCAGTTAGATACAGTGACCTTCTTCCTAAATAACTATGAAAACTTTGAAAAACCTCTTAAAACTGCTTCTGTCTGCTTCTTGAAGTTGTCTTTCAGTTGCAGGGATCTCACCATTCCTCAGATGTGTAGCAATTTGACTGTCAGAAGTGAACAAACAAGCTATAGCAATCTTTTAAAATATTTTACATTCCTCTCTAGGCAGCTAAGCAAAGACTAAAGTAGTCTCAAAAATCCCTTATGTTAATTTGAACAAGCATTGTATTTTAACTTTGAATCAAACCTTGAAATAAATATTAACATATGGAAAATATAGTATTTTTCTATAAGTCTGGAGTCCTACAAAGACAATACTGAATGTGGCCAAGCCTGCTGATATTGTGCAGACCTCCAAAGATGAACATAATCAGGATTAAAAACCAAAAACAACCAACCAAAAAAAAACCCCAAATAAAAGCCCAAAACCCCTCCTCCACAAAAAAACCCCAAACCAAACACCAAACTGAAAAAACACACCCTGACTCAAATGGAAGTTTTACCTCTGTCCTACAATATATCATTTTTTCTGGTCAATGGCATGTCTCTCGTTTCAGAGACGTAATGCAGTACTGTGATTCTGGGTGTCCAAAAATCCCTTCACTTTGCCATAACACTGTAGACCTTTTACAATTAATTAGTTCCTATTAGAAAGACAGTAGGTCCTCTGAAACACGTTCATGTTCTTGTATAACAGAAACTGGTAGGAAAGAACCGATCCAGATTCAAAAGTTTGGGTTTCTTCTCTCTTTTCCAGTTCAGATATGCTGAGTATCCAAAGTTGGCTCTAAAAGCTGCTGACATTCTCTGTCACCAGTTGGTCCCTTCATGTGGACCTGAGGCCTCTCAGGCCTCCAGAAGTGTTTGCACTCCCAGAGAAAAAATAAATCACAATTTGGTTGCACTTCCTTCACTGTTTATTACAGTCTGCATGGTGGCTTTAGTCAGAACATTCCTCCTCCACCTCTTTCACCTTGTCAGCTTCACCTCCAGGCTGCAGAGAGGCCTGAGGGACAGAGCTGAATGTCCGAATGCTCTGTGGGTCCACCGGCGGCACCAGCGTGAGCGACTCCACGCTCAGCGTGTCCGTGTTGTCATCTGTGAGCAGGGAAATCGTGGGCTGCTGGGCAGGAATCAGGCTGGGAGACAGGTTGGCTGTTTCCATGTCACTGGTCTTTACAGCAGTTTTGCTGCACTTTGAAGCAGCTGCAAGAGTTTCATCAGTCAATATCGTGTGAGCGGAACCGGCCATCAGAGGCTGCTCTGGAGCTGAAGCATCATCTGGGAAAAGAAAACACCAAGAACAATCAATATTCAAGTCAGTATGCACATTAAGCCTAACAACACACTACTATTCCTGAGTGTTCAAGAGTAACTGAGTGGAAAATACCGTTCTGTGAAGCACCGTGCTTACACACCCACATTTTAGTAATTAGAAATACACCAAAATATTATAAAGGCATAACCAAAAATGCTGGCAGGATACTGTCCAATTAGGAACCAGATAATTATATACATTTAGTATCAGAATATGTAGCAATAGTAGAAATATTCTTAGAGAGAGGAAGTAGAGGGAAAGAAAACCTCTCCAGTATTTAGTATGAACTAAAATGAACCACTACCCCATATCAGGAAGATCTTTAGAAATAGAAGAAAAAACAGAAGAACCACTCTACAGCCAGCTTTCACAAAAGGTGGCCTGTTTCTTACAAAAATTTGGAAGTCATTCTCTCAATTCATCCTCCAGATTCGCTTTAAGCAACACCTCAACCACGGAAAGCAGAAATTATGGCAGAAGAGGAAGCAGGGGAATGTCCTCACTGCAGCACTGTTTTACACAGCCGTGTGAGACATGGGGGTTCTGTCCTCCTAAGCATGGAGCATCCAACACTGATAAAATTGGGAATAAGCATAAATGCTACAGAAAACTGATATGCTACTGCACCTTCCCACATTATGGAAAAACCCTCCAACATTAATAGCTATTTGTACTGTCCTTTCCACCTAAAAATCCTAGTGAACTGCCAAGCAATCTGTTCATTTGGCTCAGGATGGAGGGGGAATGGAGGGGATGAGGCGATTCAGCATTAGATGATCAAGTACGCCCAGAAAAGTCAGTTGGTTTTTTTTTTTCTGACTACAATAATATATGCCATTAAAATAACAGGTATCCAGCTTCAAGACAAACCAGTTTTAAAGCTTTTGTAAGAAACAGCATGTGTTCAAGTGTACAGGTATCTGCAGAAAAGCTTACAAGGCAGTGTAGTGAATACAGAAGCTAAGAATTAAGTTATGGTTTTAATACACAGTGACCTTAAAAATATTTCCGTTTCAATATGATTCCAATTAGTCCTGGAAAAGAACAGAAAGCATGAACATAAGACAAAGAAAAAAAAAGAAAAAAAAAGAAAACAAAGTAGAGAATGGAATGGGTATCAGTGGGTAACACTAAAATTATTGGCTTTTTTTTGCCTTCCTGCTAAGATAACCCAAACAATGGTGTATTCTCACTTCAGAAACCACTCACGCATACTTTTTGCTGAATTGGTGGCTAAAGCTTCTTGCTTTGATAAAAACAAGATTTATAGGTGGTAAAAAGTCTACTTTTAAATAAAAGAGACATCAGTGGTTATATCTGAACTATAAGGATAGATGCAAAGTAACCCCACAGATTCTTTTAATCTGTCAAGAAGCTTTAGAGAGAATGTAACAACTGATAGCAGAGGAAGTGATGCAAGAATCACACGGAAAATGAACTGCTAAAACAATGAAATACAGGCTCATTTCCCTGAATTCCAAGCTAAACACTAGCATTTCAGTATGCATGGAACAGGGAGTTTCTGCTTTTTGAATCCATAAAATCTTAAAAGGGTATCTTTGCCAAGATAAATTTTAAATCTTAGTTATACTTTAGCATAAATAGTCACCCAAATTCAGGATTCAGAAACCTGAGGCATTCTGGTAGGTAAAGTATTATCAATCAATGGCATTCTGTTCAGAATTTTGTACACAACACATTTTTATTACAGTTCTATTTAACTTCTGAATCTGCACTTCATTTCTTAAATCATTCCTTCCCCTCTCCCAACAGAATATAAATGTATTTTCTTAATATTTACATTTACTGAAATAATGAAAGGTATACACATTCTGTTGTTATGCTGGATTGTCCCCAGATCCTTCCAGGTAGGTTCTAGGTTAATGCTAAAGTGACTCCCTTTCTTAATGCCACAAATAAAAAGTATTTGAAGAAAGTCTTCATAAAAAAAAGTAACTGGAGTTAACAAGTCCAAACTTTCTACACAGAAGTCTCAAAAAACATTAAGAAGAAAGATAAAAATATCAAAAACTGTATACAGAATATACTGCCCAGTATTTTAGTGGCAGCATTTGTAGAGAATACAAGACCAGAGCTCTCCTCTTTTATTCACTACTGCTGGAAGGCAGTCTCTCTCCCCTCAGGATGTCCTTGGTCACTGCCACCTCCCTTCCATCACTGTGGCACTGAATTTCAGGGAACAGTGGCCGATTGCTGCAACCCAGGGTGGCACTACTGCCAAAGTGAGCAGAAAGGAAATCCCAGCACACACAGGGGCGGAGGAGGGAGAGCCCTGAACGTGGTCTAGAGCTCACAAGAATGTCTGTCTTTAAGCAGGTACCAAGCTCTTGCTTCTAAAGAGTTTCACGTGCCTGGCATGTTTATAGATTAATTTCTCTACTTATTATCTGGAACTTCCCTTTATACTACATATAAAAACACTAAGTGGCTTTCAAAAAACCTGAATTCCCAACATTTTGTTCCAGCTCGACTTCTGGATACAAAGAAAAAAAAATTGTAATTTTTCCCTGGATAAAACCACCAGTCACTGAGATACTAGAAAACAGCATTTCTATTTACCTCTCCCCAGCCTCCATGTATTTAAGCATGAGTGTTCTGACACAAAATATGTGCTAGATTGGCAACAAAACCAGGGAGAGTGAAATCAGTTTCTTAAAATGGTTCTGATTTTAACACTGAGTTCTAACAAAGTTCTAACAGCCTTCCATACCTCCAAACTTATTGTACTTGTTGAAAACAAGGGGTAATTTAGCAAATCTTGGAGTATTATTAGCTCTCTTTGGATGCAGAACCTTCAACAGCCTTACATGTATATCAGCACTTCTTTAATGCTGCAAAGATTATCATTACAGCAAACAATCCCAACTGAAACACTCAACTTGTTATATTTACTTATGACAAGAGGGGTTATTGTGAAACAAGGTAGAAAGGAACGGAAAATGGAAAGAATGAATATCACCCACAGAGAAGTGTCCTAAGCTGTACAGAAACACACTATGAAAGGATAACAAAAATACAAATTACAAGACATTAAGCAAAAGTTGCAAATTAAATGTACAAAGATGAAAAACGGTATCTGTATAGTATTAGAGTAAAGTATCTTCATGCCATGATAGTAACAAACAAAAAGAACTTAATTAGATAGAAGTTAAAAGAGATTATATAACAACGGTCATTCGGAACGTATTTCCATATTTTTTGCACCTGCTCCCCCTCCTCAGGTGAGGGCAAACAGTCCATAAAGTCATCTGCCAGAATTCTGAGGATCACAGAAACATTAAGGTTGTGCCATCAGAGTCCAGGGGCAGTCTTACGCTGAATGCCTGTCCATTTGACCTGTGCTATAAACAGATTTCTTGCTGCTGGCCAAGGACCTGCATTACAGTCCATTCAGGTGCCTGTGCTTCCTAAATTTCACTACAGCCAGGGCTGCCCTGTGCAAATGAAGACATGGCTGCTTTGAAGCTGGAGGCTCGATAGCACAATGTCCACCCTTGGCAAGAGGCCCACAGCCACGAGAGAAGCTGCAGACAAGGCTTTCAGAAACACCTCACCATTGCTGTACAGTTCTCCCAACACAAAACGCAGATAAGTATCACGATGCTTTCTTCGGTTTCCTACCTCACTGTCATTGCTGTCAGCATGGAAAGCAAATATGTTCTACTGATTGTTATGGGCTTGTGAAGCTTATGGAGGAACCTGCCTGAGTGGGTATGGCGGGAGTTTCTGCTGCAGCTGCTGCTGGAAGGCCTAAACCCAGTGTCCGCCGTGACTGTCAGCCTCCGACAGACTAAACACCCGCCGGCGTCCTTTCCTGCCAGACCTTACTAGAGGGAAACACAGCCAGAAATCATACACAGGCTTGAACAATGACACAGGGGAGGGAAACTGGAATGGAGACAAAGGAGAAATGTTAGAGCAGCAACAAGAATAAGTGACAAGGACACACCTGTAACTGCTGGTATCTTGAATACAATTTGACACAACACCAAGAGCCTTCTATGTTTGGGAAATACTTCTGAAGCTGGAAGTATTAATTCTTTAGAAATAAATGAGTTTATATGAATTCCATTTTTTGCTTCCTATTTGGGCTATGTCTGGCAATACCAACAGCACTTACACCAAGGAGGGCTGGCAGGTATTCATCTGCATTACAATCTACTCACCTGCGTTAGAAATTTGAGAGAAGCTTTTATCTTCCTTATTTATCACAAGTTCTGGTGACACAGAATTATTCTCCTTTCGCTGGCCATGAATTATATGTAGTGCAGTACTGTGCAGGTGACAACACTTCAGACCCTTCAGCCCTACTATTTCATACCCGACAGCAGCATTTATGTTTGGTTTATGATAAAGCCAAACACAGGGTTTGAAAAGATAACAGCAGTTCAGATGATGATGCTTGGTGCATAGAAAGTTCCTAGAAAAGAAACTTTCTAAGAACAAAAGTACTTCCTCACCTACTCAGAAAATTACTAGAGCATCATAGAACAGGAGGTCAAACCACATTTACATTACTGATTATAGAGGGAAGAGACAGAGATGGTTTCAACAGGAAGGCAGGCACTGCTCTTATAAACTCTCCATGCTTGATTAATCATCCTCTCCTTGGAATGGAAATTTAATTTTACAGACTGGAATCCAATATATGTTCTCTGCAACAAGGGACAGCTCTTAGTACTTATTTTAGATCTTTTATCATCAATACCTGCCAGAAACATAAAATACAGCTTAACTGGCACAGATCAGTGCCTTGTGAAGTCCTCATTATCTATTGCTCTGATGTAAACATTTTCTTAAGTACTGAAGCCAATTGCTTTTTAAAAGTTAAGACAGCTTAAAAAGTAATAAAATACAGAACAGATGACATTAACGTATTCATAATTCTGGAAGAATGCTAACTTACAGTAAGAGAGCTTCTATATCTAATCCTTGGCATATATGAAAATAAGCACTTTAAAGAAGTGCACAGTTCCAGCAAGGGTAGCCAAGACATGACTGTATTCTAAGCTCTGAAACTTGATGACTAAAATCTGACAAGAGAACATTTCTACCTTATGCACAGCACCATTTCAAAGGCACATGATAATTAAAAAAAAAGTCATGTAAATACAAAGAAAAAACCAACCTGATAGCAGCACTTGCAGAACCTGATACTGATTTTTCTGTCTTTCTAAGCATTCTGCTTTCTTTAAGGGATGATTTTCTGCTTTTTCAATTTTAAAGAACAGTAATCTTGTAAAGGGCTAAGCTTCATCCCCGAACACTGTCAACAGGGAAGTTGCTAGCCTTTAAAATATCTGTGCCACAAAGCAGTGTGACAACTACTAGGTAGGACAGCCAATAAACTCAGGAATCATAGGAGTTTATTTCACTCATGACAAAGCAGTTGATGCAACACTGTGTGACTGTTTGATGCAGGTACAAGTGATAACAATTTTTTTTATATTGAATCAACATAACTTTTTCCTGTGACACATTTTTGAAAGGTCTTTTGCTGTTTAATTATCAAGATACCCTCTATGTTGTATATCCTATTTTCTCTTAACGTGCAGTATGTCTTTATTTTGTTCTCATCTATCACTGTTTTATGTAAAAAATGATGTCTATGTTCCAAATCTTATTTCCTGAAACAACTCTGTGAAGATTTACAAGTATCACCTCAAATACATCAAACTCTGACCAGTTTTCTGTTAACAGACTGTAGCTTAGGACACTATAGTCACAAGTTCACAGTATAAATAGCTGTGTGGTTTAAGATGTTGCCCTTGAGGAAAGTAGTTTCCTTGAAGTCCAGATAGGCATCTCCCCTTTATCTAGTCGGGCCTTCTTGTCTGAAGTTCCTGAACAACCCAGGGTACTCTTCATGCTCAACAACTTGAGCAGGTGCCAGAATCAACAGGCGAGTAGGGAAGGAGGGGCAGAGAGCTCCTACAAGTTTGTGTGTGTGTTCAAAATGGAATGGGAAATGAGATAGAGTCAAACATGACAGACTGCAGCAGCATTCAGGTGCTACCTTGGGACATAAAACAGATTTTTGTAACTGTCTGCTGCTCATCAGCAACTGGTTACTTCCTCCTCAAAGAAGCCACTTCATATCATGCAAGTCTCCTCTTCTGCTTGCAGCAGAGTAAGGCAGTTTAGTTTCAACTGTCCTCAAGTGGTTAAACAAAGGGAAAACCACTGCTTTACACAGAAGTGGGTGAATACCAGCAATTGTGTGCACATCCCAGCTGAGTGGTCAGTGTGACCTGGTGTAACACAGCCTGTGCTCATGGCACTGTCACCTACTCCAGCAGAGTTCTGTTCATGCACAACCCCACACACACAACAGCTACCTGCACATGCCAAACAGACCCTCACCTTCATGCCACGCTCCTGGCAAGCTTCCACTACAGATCACAATTACAGGTAAATACTACAAGAGGGAGAATATTCAAACTCGCAGTAAACTGGTCAATCAGTTAAGGCAGAGACACTGATCCCAAGAAGAAATGACACTGTTGAACTGAGTAATGGCAAAAAGTGTCAACAGAGCTCCAGGGGTTGGGAAAAACCCTTCCTACATTCACACCTCCCAAAAGACCTAGCTCCAGGGATTTCAGAATTCCCACTGGTCTATAATAAGCACCTTGAGACGCCACCAGACACTCAGCCACAGGCTTTAAACCATTACTCGCTCATTATTGCCTAGACTGCACTACACAGTTTGGGACAGACCAGGGCAGCAGCTTTGAACAGTGAGGCACTTACTGCTTTAGTCTGATTTTAGGAACAGTATCCATGCATTAATGAGATTCTTTTCCAAAGAAACTAAACTGTAAGATATGCTGCAACTGTGCACCAAATACACTTGAAACACTAATAGCAACATATAAGGCTGAACTGATCATTGTCCTTTGAACAACCACATACATGGCAGGGATTCTTGGTCCTAAGGGTCAGAGCAAATATGGTCCAGCAAGATCCCTAAGCCACATGCATCTCAGTACCAACTGTGTGTTACCCTATTGCAACACAATACCTGCTCATGCATCTACAGTCACTGCCTTCCTCTTTGTAACTGCTCTCTGAGCAGAAGGAAATACAGGAGCTGAGCTCAGAAGTCATCCCTAGAGCAGGTTAGTGCCAGCAGCTGATGTGCGGCTGAAGTAGTCGATGCCCATTGTCAGGTTCATTTCCTCTATTTTGGCTGAAGGTGACTGTGCCCAGTGGTAGGGCACAGAAGAGGATCCTCACAGCTACATTTGCTAAAGCAGCACATAAAAAAAAAATCAAAGCACACCCAAAGACAATTTTCCTGCACGACACGTGGCATTTTGCACATACTTTATGATTAAGTCACAATGAAGGTCAAGGTGGGCAGTTCGTGCAATCTAAATGGTAAAGTGCAAACTGAAACCAGGCATTTCAAAATACTTTTCCTCTGCTTTTGGTTTTTTTTTTTTTCATTATTTTTATTTTTGGTATGGAAGAGTTTGGGATTTATTGTTGCCTTTTTTTTTTTTTTTTGAAAACAATGAGCAGCCTCCTGTCACCAAGCTTTTCAAAATGCAGGAAAAACAAACAGAATTTTATGTTACATAAATGCCAGCATACTGTGTAAGTAGACTGTAATTTTGTCAACTACAGTCTGTGATTATACTTCAATAATTCACTACCTTTTTATACTTGATGAGTAATTATGTGTTCTGGATCTATGCATTTTTTTCATAGAAGCCAGATGTGTGCTTGAAAGACCTCAGTCTGAAATGAAGTATAGTCTTGCTTAATATTTCTGTGAACTAGCATATTGCTTATACCTACAAAAACAATACAGAGTCCTTATTTTCATCTCCTTTCCCACAGTTTTTTCTTAGCCACTACTGGCAAGAACCTGTAGTTGCCTTTCTCTTCCTGACCACAGAGGATTCAAGTACAGGAAAGGACACTGTACATGAACCTTTTTTACACTGCTAAGGAGAAACATGCCATCAAATTCATGTTTTCATGTAGTGCCAATCCAGCCTGAGAGTTCTGATGAATGACAGCACTTCTCTGAGCAATGACCACGTATTACCTGGGCCATGAAGAGACAGGAACAGCAATCACTTGCCAACAGAAAAAATAAAATTTGGAATAGATGGTATATAGAAAAACATTCCAAATTTTATTCTGAAATTACACATATAGCAGGACTATTTTGACTGTATGTTAGTCTCTCAAGGTAACAGATGCTTTTTAATCTAGAGACTGCATGCTAGAATGCTTTACATATTTATTGTTCATTAACTTCATCAGCAGCCTTTCATTACCCTTTCCAGCAGTATTTCTTGCAGGGATACTCACTTTAAACATATAATGCACATTGATCTGCTGACACTGCTCAGTGAAACCTATGAACACTCAATACCTAACAAAGGTTGCACCATTTCCTGTAGGACTGCAATGAATTTCAGATACAGAGGGGCCTTCCAAATGAAGGCAAAATAGCTGGCATGTCTCAGAAAGGGTAACCAGGTCAAGGAGTGACCAACAGTAGAAGTGGCCATTAAAATGAGGGCTTGCTTGAACAGGTCTTGGGAACCAAGCTACCTCTATTGTTCTATAACCAAAATGAGGTAGAGTAGGTAACTTCTAGCATGAAAGCATTTCAGGATCCTTTGGGATTCCTTGTTGAGCCTCCAGCCTGAGGCTTTGCCTCACACAATTTGCACTCAGAACAGACATCATTACAGATTCTCTACAATTACTGCATAAAAAGGAGGAACAATGCAACAAGAAGTTCCAGTTTAGGCATACCCACTAAATATACTGTCCAATGCAAACACATGCAACCTACATTTGTGAAAGTCACACTGTCAGTCTATTTATACTGCAGCCTCTTCTGCACCAATGAAACAGCTCCTGAAATGTGGAGGTGTTCAGCCGCTAGAGTGTTATTGTAAAAACTTTCCAATATTAACATGCTAAATAACTATTTTCAAATACTTTGTATTTGGCCCATTGTTACAAATTAACTTGAGTACCAGATAAACTCACAAAAGCAAATGTCACCCAGTTCAGAAAAAGATACTTCATGTGGAAATCAACTTATCCACTATGGTGAAAAGCTAACAGTTTACACTACAGATTTATTCAAAGCAATGCTTCAGTTAAAACAAACCACCAACAAAAAAACCCCTCAGCATTCTAAACTGTTTGTGCTAGGAGAGAAGTCGGACAAGCAGGACATTATTTCACCAGTACTTAAAGTCTCTATTGAAAGAAGCCATTTATTTAGAGTTCCAGAAAGCTGAAGAGATCACTGATATTTACACCACAATTTACTTTTAATTGGCTTAGTTGACTAGGTGATCTAAAACCATGAAGCCTTACTCTTTTAATCCAATAACTTAATTTTACAATAAGCTGCTCTGTCTCCCTTAGTGCCTAGGCTGAGGGTGGTGAGTGATACCTGCTGGGCTCTGTGCAGCAGAAGGAGTGGATGTCGAGCTTGCAGTCACTGAGTCACAGCGCCCTGTACTGCCACTGCCACTGGAAGGGGATGGTGACGAGAGCGGGGATGGATTGTGCTGATTTATGCACTGGGCAACAGCAAAGCCTGCAAAACAGGACAGTGAAGTTTACACGTTAAATTTACAAGTTAAATACTATCCTGGAAGAGTTAAGCTGTTGAACAAATTGGGGAAAGGTAAAAGGCAAAATCTGTATCAAGGTGGTGCCAACCTCATGCAGTGACCCAGAGGATGTGCCCTTCCCCACCTTCATCTTGAAAACGAGAAAATCTGAGTGTGCCTTACTGAAAACAGGATACACGTGCTGATCAATGAATAAGGAAGTAAAGGGATTCAAAGCATTTTAAAACTTAGAGATTGCACAAACAGTCAAAACGTATCAGAACTCTTCAATTTTTGATATAGTCAGTATATTCACAGACCTTAACATGGTAAGGAAAATAAAGTCAAAAGTGAACAAAAAACCATCTTGGATAGAAGATCTATGTTTTTTTACTTGATATAAATTCAGAAAATTTTAATCAGTCACATCTAATGCTGGCATTGAATTTCATCCAGGCTATCACAAACTAAACTTTTTCCAGTCTGAAGACTGGAAAGGTCTACAGAGTGTCTAACAGCACTTCTTAGATGAGTCATCTTCTGGCTTCTACTGTAATACTTCTTCAAACTCTTTGCAGTGTAGCATCCTTTCCTTGCCTAGCCACCTTGCATTCATTTCTTTCTCCTTCTATAACTACATACCTAGAGTTACCCCTTCAGGTTTTGACAGCAAGTAGCTTTCCAGAAGTTGATGCACTTCTTACAGCAAAAGAAGTGTCTTTCTTCACCATGGGCTGCAGGTCAGGTGAGGGACACAAGTTTTCTGCTTCTGCAGCTCTCCTCCCTCTGCCATGGGAAAGTACTAATGCAGAAGGTTTTTTTTGCAGTCCTGTGAATTACTGAAAGTAGCCACAATGTGGACAATAAAACACCTAACAATACTTGCTGCCTTCACTGCACAGTCAACACTGAAAGGGAAAGTATCTGACAATCAACTAAGACTGAAAATGCACCACACAGTTCTTTATCCTTTTATATAGGAATCTCCCACGGCACTGGATGGATGATTCTCAGAGAATCTTCCATATGGGGAATGTGCTGGTGCCATACAGGAAGCAGCCACTCAAAACTCAGTTTAAATGGATATGTTACAAGAAACTCTGAAAGCTTTAAAACATAGATATGACAAGTCAGGAAAATGCTGTTAGCAGCAACACACCGACAGGCCGTGCTACAAGTGAAAACACAGCGAAAAAAGCACAGAAGTTAACAAACATCAGTCCTGTTAATAATTTGACTTGATCTGCAGTCCCACCTCCTACCTTCTACCTCCCATGATTACCCAAGAACTAGACTCAAAACCACCTGCAGAAACACAATGCTATCTGAATTTCTGTAGCACTGCAGCATAGTTTTAGATACGTATCTAAATGTCATTTTCACCAAGTTAAATACAATTCATTATGTTCAAGATGAGCACCACTTGAAAGAACTAAATCACCAAGGCAGGAGAGATCTCTCTTTCAGTGAAAAACAAAATAGCAGGTGAAGAGCTAATTATCCCATAAATGTAAATAAATCCACGTATTTTATTTCAGAAACCAAACGCATCGATCTTCTACAATCATTTAGGTAAGTTAAACTGAGGTTACACACAGTGACGCCTGACAGTCTGCAAAAAGTTGACCACAGCCTGAACCACCTCAAATGTGAAGGACTTCCACATGTATCACGGGCCCTGAGTGCTGTAGTTTTTAATCACAGAAAATGTACATTAGATTTTTCATACACACTTCATCGTTTGAAATACCAGTTAGGATGGGGGAACAAGGAATAAGCAGTGGATTTGCAACCACAGAAGCGAGGCAAAGCCAACTGGTAATGTGAATGAAATTAAGAACAGTTCCTAAAGCCACTGGTATAGAAGAGCTTACATTGAGATATTTAAGCTTCCCTTGCAGTGCTGGTAAAAGCTGCACCCATCTGAAGCGTTCTATATCCACAAACAGTTTGCACTTCAGGGAGAAGAACTCTTCCACCCTCACCAGAACAGTAGAAAACAGTAAACAAGGTCTCCCAGGACTGTCACAGGGAAAGCTGGCCTGATTTAGCAGGACTGCCAGCCCAAAGCTTCTGCAGAACAGCACTCATGGATTCATGTCCTTACATGGGAACATTTGCTTCAAAATGACCTCAACCTATTTTCTCTCCCAAAACAACTGCAAAGGAAGGATTTTAAGCATGTTCATGGAAACTAATTTAGGTAGGAAGAAAAGGTAAGTCTAAATCATTCATAATACGGTAACTGGGAAACTACTGACCAAGAAAAAATATTCTCATCAGGAAACTCCTTCAGGAAATACTTGCAAAGAAAAGGTGAGCAGAATTAATCACAGCTACAGGAAGCAAAATGACAGTTACAAGGTTCATCTAATGATGACAAATATTAGCTCATACTACACAAAGGGTTCCAAAGCTGTGGATTATTTTTTAAGACTTTACAATGAAGATGATTATAGCTTTCTTGCCATGCTAATGTTAACAAGAAGTGTTTTTTCCTGCTTTTTTTCCCTCAAAACCTTACCATCATCTACTAAGATATTAACAATGGATAAAATAGTAAGAGAAATCTATTGATTACTTTTGCTTTTCAAAATAAATTTACTTAGTAGGTAAGCAACCACACTTGTTAAAATATTTAGATGTACCTTTTGCTGGAAATCGTTAACATTTCCCTTAAGACACACTGGACATATAAATCTCAGAATAGAGCTGATACTTGAAACTAATTCTTGAGTTTGCTTGAAGAGGAAGTCATTATTTATTTATTTTCAATAGAAGACCTTTGTTCACAGAGCCCCTATCAAATCTGCTGGTTTCTTTGAAAACAGTATAATTCTTTATTTACAGAGAGTGCTTCAGAAGTACAATATATTCATACATAGCTAATACATGAGATGGTGAACAGTCCAGCCAGCTACACTATCCCTAAAAATCCCTAAAATGCTCTAACATTCTAGCAAAGGCCAGTAACTTAAAATAGACCTTGGAGTATATTCATAGCCATGACTTCATGATGATAAAATTGATCGGGTGAGGGATTTTGCTGACGTTGTTCTCTGCTGAGAATTGTCCAGTCCAGCAGGAGATGTTTACAGCACCTCTCTGCTCTTGGACAACCTGCACTTTTCATTGTGTTCAGAGGATGTTCTGAAGCATTGTCTGTGACATTCTCATCACCCTTCCCTTGTCCTGCACAAACTCCAGTTTTAAGCTATACCAATCCTCACCCACTTTCCCCCAGACACCAAGATTTTAACTTTAGACTGTGGAACAACGAAGGAAATGAAGCCCAGTTTGACAACAATAAGGGAACCCAGAAGGTAACTGCAGCTCTCTAGTGACATACGCAGAGCTTTATGCAGGCACTTTGAGAGAAACTGAACCAGGGAACTGCAATGAGTGTTCTTGAAAATTCTAAATTCATTGTCAATAGGAATTAGGGAACTGATTCAACAGCTGTATCAAAGTTCTTCACAGACTGAAATTTGCAGGAGGAATGAAAACATTTATATGAAGTTAATTTGTTAAAAACCAAACTGGATGTACAACACTGAGAGCCAACATGGTCCTACCAAAAGTAGTAATTAGTCTTCTAAAAATGTTGTCAGAAAAACAGCTCTCCTTTAAATCTACAAAGAACATCACTGAAGGAAAGCGTAATTTGTTTCTTGAAAGTACAACCAAATTAAGTGACTGTGCAACTTTGCAGAACTCAAACACAGTTGGAGCTGTAGCAGTAAGAAATGAATACATGAAGCCAGTAATTTAACTGCAACTTCTTCAGTAATTTTTTTAAAGCTACGAAATTCTCCTCTTGAAGGAAAAACCACTGCAAGCCTGATTAAGAGATAAACAGAGATTCCTATGAAAATCACTAAGAACGAGGAAACCTTATTCATTCCTCAGCAAAGAGAAGAGAACAAACCCGCATTTGATACTTGTTTTGTAATCAGATATAAAATGGGAGATTAATCCATTTTTATTATATATACTACCTGTCATAAAATGCATTTCAAAGATGTTGCACTTGAAATACTTCAAGTTTTGTGCCTCATTTCTCATACTTTGTATCAAATAAAAGCTTCAAAATACTTTTCCCTCTGGATCTGCAAGTGAAGTCTACATCTCCTGGGTTCAAATAAAGTACGTGGTTGCTTGAACAAACTACTATGCTGCATCATCCCCAATAATCCCCTTCAAATCAGTAGATAAAGTCATTCATTAGAAACAAGAGTGCACTCTTGTTAGAGAAAGCTGAAACAGTAACACTGGCATCTTTCCAACCACACCTTTTCCGTGGAAGTCACGTCAAATAAGGAAAACACTCCCCTCACACAACATACACTTGTCTTTGAAACACCTGACTGACAATATCTATGGTTTTATAATTTTTGTTCCCCAGGCAGGACTCGGACAACTGAGCTCCAATTTAGTCCTAAAACAGTAAAATATCTGCATTCTAAATAATCTGAATTGTGTGTATTTGAATTCTGAATCATATTGAAAGAGAAATGCTGAGTTCTGTGGAATGACTGGCAGCAAGTAGTAATGAGCTCTTTTGTATAACACAGCACAGTTAAGTACTTCTAAGCAGTATGAGATTTCCCTTTAAAATGACTCAACCCAAAAAGAAAAATGTCACCATCTGGCAAAGAATTTCTGCAGAAAAGTCTATTTGTGAAAGAGACAACAAAGAGACAAAAAAGCAAAGTGCTCATTGATTTAGAATCATTCCTTTAATCCCAGTTCCAAGCTCATGTTTTAGGAGTAGCTGTGGCCCTCTTCTGTCTTGCTCTCTTGAGGGAAACAAGGCAGTGCACAGCATCGCGACTGTTTTCACAATCCAGCATGAAAATATCGTAACCAAATTAGAGGAGGAAATATGCACAACTGACATGTGTTGCAGAAATACTGAGTATGCAAAGCATGATTTAAACTAACTGGATTTGTAAGGAAGGCAAGGCACTGAGACATCTGGGAAAACTGCCATGGAAGCATTGCTCACAACATACCCAGAATACACACCCAGGTTTACTTGTTCCTCTCAGAGTAAATTTTTCCACAAGCCTCATCCTGGACTTGTGTGTTCAGGAACACATCACAATAAGCTTTCTATCGCTTGTACAAATTACAGTACAGTTTCTGCAGACAGAAATCACAAAGCCAAAACTGCTTGCTAATGAATGCCAACCTTACCCGGGACTTTGTCAACAGATGCAAAGACAGAGCGCTGCACTGTTGGGTCACTGCTCCCACGCCGGGACTGGTCATAGAATCTGAACGGGAGGTGCTGGGCTGCAGCTCCAGAGCTGTGTCCAAAACCCAGAACTTCAGTTGAAGGCTGAACAGGAAGATCCAGGAGAGCTATGTTTAATCACAATTGATAGTTTTTGTTACTCAAATACATAAAAGGAAGAGGAGGTGACAAGAAAATTGATAGTTTGCTCAGGATCTTAAGGCTAAACCAGATTTTAACATGACTTGCCTTCATTTGTCTCTTAATTATGGTTACAAATGCACTGACAAACTAAAGAGTCAATGCTTCTGCCAACCTGTTCTACATTGCTGTCCACACCACGTTCACACTAGGGAAACGTCAAAATACAGTGGAGAAGAAAAAACCCCAGGATTACAGGAAGCCCCTTGGACTATAAAACCATAGGAGTTATTAACAATAAAAATCTCCTTTTGTTTTTCCCTGCACAAATAAAGTAATTCATTAGTTACAACTGAACACTGCAGAAAGCCACTCAAAGAGATAATCTGCTTTAAAATGGAAAATGAATGCCTTTGCATTTCATTCAACCTAAAACTTTTAATATCAAGTAGATTGTAAATCCTCAGTTTGGCTTTAACTGTTTTTATATGAAGCAAGCCATAGAAGTGTGACATATCCACTTTATAAACTCAGAGTTAAACATAAAACCAAATCTATTCCTTGGAAACTCAGCCCTGGTTCAAAAGCTTTCTGTGGCCCCCCACTCCTCCCTGTACCTGCACAGAGAGGCAGGTGCTGCCTGCCAGAATCCCTGCAGGACAGCACTCACCTGCTATCCTCTGCATTTTGGTGCGCCGGGCCTGGATGCGGCCCTTGGCCAGGCGCTGCTTGGCGATGATGCAGCGGATGTGATCCGCAAAGATGAACGTGGCCTGCAGGATCGGGAAGGGCTTTGAGTGGGGGCTCGAGGCAGGCTTGTGAATGATTATGTTCAGAGCTCTGCTGTCATCCTCCACTCCGGTCACCTGCATATCCTAAAGAGTAGCAGAAGGCAAGCAGTTAAAATAAGCTTTTCTAAACTACAGGTTAAATATTACATGGAAAGAAAATCCTATGAACGTTCCAGGAAAGCTCTTACAAAGACAGTTTCTGTGTGAAAAAACCCAACAAAATAAAACCAACCCTCACTCCGCAAGTTGTACAACTTGGATTTACTCCTTCAGAAATCAGTATTCATAGAGATTGAGTTAAATTATTTGAGCACAGCAAATTTTCAGGAAATACAAACAACGATGGTTAAGGCATAAAAGAGACAAATCAGAAAAACTTCCTTAGATAAGCACAGATCATTTTGAAATTACAACCTGTCACCTTCTCTACCTGTGTAGGAAAATCAGAACTCTAAGTGAGTTCATTGATGTGCTACTTGAGTACAGTGCTTGGAATACAGTCCTAACCTGATGTGACTTCAGTGTTCAAATGAGCACAGAGTATGTTAAGGAAGTTACCCCATCTGCAATTGTGTCTCTGGCTATCTACATAAATTTCTTCTGAAAATCAGAAATATTTTAAAAGGCAGGAGGCAGAAAAAAGATTAGTGACCAAAGAAACAACGAAGTATGGTACATAGTTTATATATTTATGCTAACATTGGTATTACTCTTTATCCAACATAAAATGTAGATTTTCAGCTCAGAAAAGGTGGCCACCCAAAATACAACTTCCCTTACCTGCAGAAGGCCTGCAAACTTAACTACTCCCCATCCAAGTCTGGCAATATCTGGTTCAACCAAACTCATCTGGTAAATATCCACAGCCAGGAATCGTTGAACTTGACCCCCATCCTTTGTTATGACTGTACAAGCAATCAGATCACTGTTATCTAAAGGAAGGAAGGAAGGGAAAAGGTTACATAACACTGAAGTTGAGGCTTCTGGGGTGTGGGTATTTTATGCTGCAGAAAATGTCAACATATAAAAATGTAATAACCTTGACAACACACGGTTAAAATTAACGGTGAAACTCTGTTCACATTTTTAAAAGGTATTTTAATGTTCCTATCATAGTTACATAGAAAGGGCAAGAAAGATTTTAACACCAATGGTTCAGACATATTACAAGTTACAATATAAAATGGATACTGTACGTGTCTCGCTTTCTCTTACCACCTTCATCACCTTTCAGAAAAAACCTCCCTTCATCTCAGGGGTGAAATTGCAACAGTGCCAATTTCCCTCACTACCTGGAAGTCCCAAGAAGTCTTGTTAGCAACCACAGCCAGACCCAACACCACTGCAGGCCATCATTACCTCTACCTTGTTAGAAACTTTGGCTCCTGACATAAGCTACTTTTGTACAGGTCTGAAACCAATGCTGGCTCTTGGACACACTTCAGTTTCAAGATTATTTGGACTCTCCTGGTAAATTGTAGCAGCATTTTGACAATCTGTTAAATGAGGTGACATTTTTTCCTTTATCCATGTATTTCATACACTTATATTGAACAAACATAGCCTCTCTTACTCCAGAATCCCCTCCAACAAACCCCAAATACCTTCTCCAGCATTTCCCCACTGCCCCATTCCAGTTCAAAGCCATTATTCATGGAAAGGGACTAAATCACCCTCTTTACATCAGCTGAAATCTCCCAAGCAGCCCTTAAACTGGCAGTGCAAAGCCCTAGCAGAGCTCTGCTAACTCAGTACTAAGAGTTGCTTTTTCCTTTGCTTCATGTTGATACTTTCATTCATACATTTGATGCACACAGTTCTTTTCTTCTCTCTCATCTAGTACAACCCACAGCAAGTAAAACATTCTGGAGGCTATACAAAACAGTAGAACTTATTTATTCATCCAAACATCTAAATAAGCATTTAACATCATTTTTGTACTAGAAACATTTGCAGGATAAACTACAAGTGGAAGTGTACAGCTCTTCACAGTGGCATGCAACTACAGACAGCAGTCAGACTATGGTCAGCAGGTAGGAGAAATTCTTTTGTGCAGCAGGTAACCTCGAGATACTGTGGAATTTGTATCACCAGAGTCTTTCAAGCTTCAAAAAACCAAACCAACTTCCTCCTCTCCCCCAAAAAAAACCCTACAACACAAGTGAGAGGACCTTTCCAACGAAGGTTTCTATGAATCTACCAATTATCCTTTACCAGCAGGATCCATTCAAAATTGATTGGGTGCTAGGAAATAAAGGCATGAAATACAGAACCCTAACACAATTAAGAGGATAATTAATGCTAACCAGTGTGAATCTACTGTGAGCTTTTGAAATTTGAGAAAACAAGTTTAATCAATAAATGCACTACATACAGGACATGATTCAGTTAACATAAGGATTGATTGCTATTATCTTCTCCTAGCCCTGGAAGGCTCAAAAAATCCATACAGGATTGGCAAATATTACTCTAAGAACCTGTGGAGGATTTATTCCTGTTTAGAGAAGGAGCTGAGACACCAGGCAGAACTGTGTATTTCTTATTTTGGTATGCTTTATTTATTGCCACTTTTATTCTTCAACCAAATTAGTGCATCAACACATTTATTTCAGTTTACTTGAATTCCTGAAGCAGTCCTATTCTTCTCAATTCATGAAGTGCTTGGATCAGGACTCTTCCAAACACAGTATGTTAGGCTGATGAATTTTGAGTCTGTTGGGAGATTCTCAACAAACGGGCCACAACACCAAATAGACTTGTGGAGTTCTCAAATACCAGTTTTTGACCAGCATTTACAAAGTTTTTAGTGCAACAGCAAGCAGGTTAAAATACTTGCTGTACAAATTGAACTGCCCAACTACAAAAATGCACTACTTCAAGAACTCTAAAGGGCAGAACGCTTTCCAGAGAAGAAAGTTTTTGTTTTAGACCTGACAACACCTTCAGGTAAAGCATTACTGTAAAAGTCTTTTAAAGAACAGAAAGGAAAGTTACTGATTTGCTAGGCAACTGTTACAGGAACCCTTTGAGCCTATACAACTGACTGTAGTCCATTTACATACTGTTTCTAATTCACAGCTGCTGAAGAGTCATAAACTGTCATCCTTGATGACAAAAACAGAAGAGAAAGTGTGGTTAAACACATTTTCAGTGAACTGATCTACGAATACTTACTAATAGCTATGCTGTGAAACAGCTAGAGATACCCAGCCACATTCAGATGAAAATATCAAGCCCAGTAAACTTCAGTACTATTCAAATTTGGTCTGGGGATTACAGTGAACCACAGGCTGAACAGGTTCCTGGTGTGTGTGACACTGCTGCAAAGAACTGGAGTGTCCCTTCTGGGATTAACAGCAATGGCTGATCTCTTCTCACGCAAAATTAATTAAGCTTGTAACCAATTTGGACACTACACCTCCATTACACAGATCCAAGATTTCTGTGGACTTTCTCCAAGAAAAATCCAAGTTTTAGGAAAAACAGCCAAGGAAGGAGAGTTCATAGACGTCAGCTGCTGGCATTACTGAAGATGTAAATTAAGTGAAAATAGTTGACTGTATTTATGAAAATATTTGCCTGAAAAGATTCTATTGTAAGAAATCTTTATGAATGTAACAGCTACTTGAGATGTTCTAAATGCACCTGATCTACTCTGGGGCTTGATCTTTAATGATTTTATAGTTTACAGTCATCCCAATTCCAGAAATCATCTGCAGACATTAAAAGCTCTTACAGAAAACTTTCAGCCCTTTGTACACACAGCTGGCAGCCCAAGATAAGCATTAGGCTGGAGATAGGGAATGCAGCACCTCCCACTTCACAGGAAGAACTCTTCCCAACAGCAGGCAGCACATCTGGGATGATATTCTGCTTTACTAACCAAGAAAGTAACCAATCATGAATCCACCTTGTTCCCATGAAGTACATTTAATTGAAGTTAGAGGATGTGTCCCTGGTCATACACCTGCACTATATTTTGGGTTATTCTCTTTGTCACAAATATGACAACAAGTTGTCCTGGGCACCTTTTAAGCTTTTTTTTAGCTGACCCTGGTTTGAGCAGAGAGGTTAGACTAGATCATCTACTCGAGTCCCTTCCTCAATTATTCCATCAGAAACTTTTCTAAAACATTAAAAAAAAATGTTGACTGTGATGGCTTTTTAAAGTCTGTATACTTGGCAGACAGAGTGAGCAAAGAAACTTAACTACAGTGTTACTTTTTTTCTGTTTCAGCAAAGAAATGGCAGCTTTAAATGTATCCTCATTTATCTCCTGACCATGGAATTTAAAACATTGCCACTAACAGAATCCTTACCACCTGAAACCAAACACTGAGGCTGTTAATTCGAGCTGCCAGCTTCACACAGTGAGCTGCTAAATAGGACTGAAAACACCTCCAGCCCCACAGACAGTCTAAGGCAGACAGTTATCACATAATATGTAATTACTTCAGAACTATTTACAGTAGAGAAACACTGCAAAGTTACAGAAGTTGTAATTCTGGTGACAGCATATCCAACAGTATGGAATGAACCTTCTGTGGAGTGCCCTCACTCTCTATTCATACCTTTATATATACTGGTGACAACCTTGTACCTACACTTAAAGGTTCACAATCAACTTATGTGCATCAAAATATTAAAAATGCTTCTTTAGGAGAAACCTGAGTCTCCCTCATCAAGCTCACATAAAACACCATAATTGCATTCGGGCAAAAGGGAAAAAAAAAGCCATTTTGATACAGTTTTGTGGGATTTTTCCAAATCAAAACAGTAGCTGAAACCACTACTGGATCATGTTAACCTCTACTCTGCTCTTGACACTCTTTGTATAGAAATAAGCATAAACACTGAAGGCATCTTAATGTTCCCAAGAATTTTAAAAGCCTTGTACCAATGGAGATGGAGGAGGATTTGTTAAAAGAACAACATGTCCCCAGTGATAACTAAAGAAAGCATAGAAATGTGATTTTTCAGGTCACACTTTGCCCAGTGCAAAGTCTCCTCCCAAGGTATGGCACCTATGCAATGATGTGCATCCTATGTGCTTCATGGCAAAATGCTGATATTCTCCTGTCTCTCTTGTTTGGGCAAAGACTCAGACTGGAAAATATATTTTTATGCTACAACACACAGTAAAACTTCAACACCACACTAGTTCAATTCAGGTAGTTTAAGTAAGAACAGCAGTCATGAGCAGTTCAGGAAAAAAAAAAAAAGTCAGCAATGTTTTCATGTCAGACTATTGAGGAAACTGAGGGACTACTTACTCAAATCCAGAACATCATCTGCCTTTATCAGATCTCCCTCCCTCGTGAGTGGTAACTGAGTTTCCAGCTCACCCTGCAAGTGCAGTGACAACGAACGGAGCATAAAGAAAACTCTGATTGCCTGGAGAAATTAAAGAAAACTATATTAGAATATTTTTACACCCAATACTACATATTTTAAAGAATCTTGCCAATATATACTGGCTTTTACAATCCCCTAGTTTGCTGTCCTACACTAAATCTTTTTAATACATTAAAAATTGAAAATACATTTAAAATCGAAAAAGTAGAATGTAATTTCCAACAGTTAAAAAGAAGACATGAAAGAAGCTGAAACATGCTATTTATTTTCAGTGAAGTAGAAGCAGCAGAGCTTTAGTCTTACTGGCACAATTACACATTGTGACTGACAGGAAAACAACTACAGAAGCTGTTTAAGCAAAACCAATCTTGGAATATTTTTCTTTATTCGTTATTTTAAGACTGAATGTATTTGAAATACTTCTATGCTACAGACACCTACATAACCAACCTTCAGAGACTCTCACGTTTTGAACTTAAAACTTTACTGGCCAAGTCTAGCTAAGATGTCAAGTTAAGAGAGAAACAGTGGGGATTTCTGCAGTTTAATCTGCTGTGCTCACCCCAACTAGCCACATGTAACATTCTTGAAGCACTTAATTTATATTCTCAGAAGGTCTTTATCAGGGCAAAGCATTCTGAAAGCTGCAACAGTCCCAAGAAAATTTCAACAGCTGCTCTGTGAAATGAATATGCTGGTTTTGATTTACAAATTCATGACATATGGTATGCAAAGACCCAAAGTGTCAAAGAATCATTTTGTTAACCACATTTTGAAAGGCACCATTTATAACCCTCTTTCTCTACAAGAACTGCATTTTCAGTATAGCAAATGAAAAATCATTTTTTATTACTTCCGGTGTTCTGCTTTTTAAGAGTTTCCTACTCAGTAATTCTGTGGGGTACTGTAAATTAACTGATGCCTTACAGTAACAGCATTGAATTCATGAACAGCTGCAGTGCCCAGAAACTCCCAGATTGCAGGAAGTATTAGGAAAAACAAATCTAAAGTGCTTTAAGGGAAAACCCTTCACTCCTCTATTTTTAAAATCAACAGAACGGTGGCTCCTGAGAAGCAGAACTGTGAGTGCTTGGCCAGCTCTCTACTGGCAGTGCTTCCAGAAATTTCTGGCAGAATAGGCTTGAAGAGGGGGAAGCCATGTATCAGGTTCTTCCATGAAATGACCCCGAAGCACTGGCTCTGGTTGTTGAAATTTAACAGGGCAATATGATTACATGGAACAAAGGACGTCAAGGGTATTGAACAGAATGATGATAACACTACTATTTAATTCATGAGAACACAGTCACTTCAGAATGCAAGATGATTGCTCCCAACGAGGCAGACTGAACTCTAATATATTGTGGATTTACTGCAATTATACAGGATTCCCATAAAACAGTTTTCCCTACCAGGTGCTTCACGAACAATTCTCAGTATGTGGTTTAAAATTTGCCTGATTCAATCAAGAACAGGAAAGTCTTGGCATTTTTGGTAATCCAAAAGCCGTTTTGGTTTTTTTAAATTTTTTTTAATGTAATTTGTAGGGCAACCATCCCTCAGCTTTCACTTATCTTCCCCCTAGACTGCATTCATTTTTATCACATTCATTTCCTATGAAACTAATGGCACTCATCTCCAAACATGTAATCACATTTAAGTGCAGAACAAAGTACAGGAGTAGAAAATAAAATTAGAACTTTAGCCTCTGTAAAAAAAATAAAATGAACAAAAACATCAGATGAAATGGGAACCACGCTGTGCTTCCTACAACACTGACAGCCCTCAGTTTGTTACCAATATCAGTATGTTGTGCCTAACATTTTATCAGATCTCAGCAAAGCAACAGAAAAGTTCTGTGGCCTAGGATGTTTTTTGCTGACTTTCGGGGTTTTTTTATTAACTTAGAACAAATATGGAATTCTACCTACATGAAAGAATTATGCATTATGATGCTGATTTCCTCATTTATATCCAGGTGCAAAGAACCAGCAGTTTGCAGGGAAATCTACCACTACCTTATTACATTCTCATGAAAAAGTGTTCTTAGTACTTAAAAAACTTCTCACAAAGTGAGGTTTTTGAGAGCTTCTCCTAAAGTTGTTAAAGAGGGGAAGAGCTGCAACTTAAGGGGGACTTTCTATAGCAAGGCAGTAAGATCCTAACAGTTAAGAACCCACAATACAACCAAAGTTCACTTGCCAGTGAAATAAAACTTGAGAACTTTTTTGAACTGTGTTGGAGCATGCTCAGAACGGAATCTTTTTAATTTAAAACCATCATCAGAACTTCAGCAGCCGAGTGGCAGCAGCAATGCCACAAGGTACACCTGAGTCCAGCATTTTGTCACAGGCATTCAGCTGAGGGAGGCAGCCTGGCTGGAGGAAGCAGCACAGAACTGAGGAGATACTAAAACCTGACTGCAATGGGACTGGGGAAGGAGCACCAATAAGGAATCATTCTGGGAATTCCTGCTGATGACAGACACCCTTTCATCCCAAAGGATCTATAAGGAGTATTTGTATTGATTTTTTTATTTCCACCAACAGAAGTTAAGCTATTTCTTATTTTAGCACATGAAAATCCTGGAACAGTCATTTCCCACTAATGTGCATTTCTAAGCATCCTTCTGTTAAACGCATCAGAGAGAATTCCAGGAAGCATTTTCACTTTCTAAGAATAATACTTTTTAAAATAATTCACTGTATTCTATCAAACAACCTGCTGTGATAACAAAAGCTATGTGGCTTATAAACAATAAAAACAAGCCTTTTCAGAAGATTCCTGGAAATGTGGGGGTTTTTTTCCAAGAGTACTTGAATATACTTACATAATACAATTACATAAATTCAAAGAAACTCAGAGAACAGCACTTTCTACATAACGATTTTGTGCTGTAACATCTCTTAGACTTACTGACACTGTAAGGCTTCCAGGACACAGCCAGGTAAGGGCCAAGAAGTGATTAACCAAGAATGGAAATAAGGATGTTGTCATTCAGGGTCAGTATCACCTCCACAGATTGTGCCAGTCAGAAAAATAGAGACTTCACTGGTTCTCTCCTCATTCTTAAATCTCTATCACGAATTACCTTGGCAAGATGAACTCTCAAGTCAAATTAATTTTTTTGCCATGTCTAGAAATACAAGCAATACAAAGCCAGTGACTCTTCCATGGAGATTCTTACTATAGGAATATAATTGAGAGACAGACTGAGATGGCAGATCACAAAAGAAGCTGACAATATATTGAGTGTCATCAAAATGTCTTTGTATGTAGCCTTCTGCATAGTCTGAAAAATTTAAACTCCAGTGCAAGAACTTTTGCACTGACTAGACACAAGAAATCAGAGAAGTTGTTTCTTCCCTGGGGCAGATAATTAAAATGTACTCTACACATATCTGTCTCCATCAAGCTTCTGATTTTATGGATGAATCCTCCAAGCAAGCAGTTTTCAAAGAAAAGTATTTGTATTTCTAGAATTGCTGAATGATTTTGGCATCATTTCATCATGAGCAAATACAATAAAAATAGTCTTACTCACTCTTCGTGTTCTTTCCACATCCCCGCAAGGCAACCTTTTCACAAAGTCAATCCCGGTCAGTGGTGTCCCCGTTGGGGGCAGCAAGATCGAGGCATCCATCATCAAGTATTCTACGTTCATGGGTTTCATCTAGGAAAATATTTTAACACAGGTTGCCATACAGAAGAGTAAGCATTTGCCTCTTTAGTTTCAAGTACAATTTGTTGCATACTCTAAAATTCTGAGAAGTTTTACTACCATTATTTAAAGTCCTTACATGCAATCTCTCATTACTACATGCAATCTCTCATTGTTCTCAGACACACTGCCAAAGTTTTCATACAAATAAAACACAGGAAAAACTCCAGATTATAGAAAAGACATTACCCAAATACTAAAAACCTAATTCTGCCAGGTCTGATTGTAAGTTTTCACTTAAACTTGTGGTTACTTCAATCACAAAGAAGTTTCTCGTAACTTTTTCTCTCCAAAAAGAACTTTCTCAAAACTTGCTGAGCTTCAGACAGGTATAGGAAGATTTTCATATTGTTTAGGGAAAAAAAAATAAATCCAGTGTCCCATTCAGTAGGCTGAAGCATTTTTGTATACTCAATTTTATACAGTAACAAAATTTTATTAAATACAGAGTTGTGAGGTTTCACATAAGTAATTTATGTAAGCATAGACACAACTTCTCAGAGACAAAACCACCACCCACATTTTGTTATCCTACTCCCAGCAATAAAGACCCCAGTGTCCTCAGCAGCTATCAGTACTTTTTCTTGTTCCTGTGCTCTATCTGGGTTTGAGGATTTCCCAGGGCAGAAGGGTCTCACTTACTGTCATGCTCCGGTATTCATCTTCAAACATATCCAGAAAGATTTCTTCTCCCTTCCAAAAGAAAGAACATGGACACCCCATGAAGCCTTGCTGTTCAGGGCTCTGTACAGTAAGGAGGCGGGAGGCCAGGGCTGCAGGGCACTGCTGGCACCTTTGGGAACACACATTTAGGAGAGGGAGAGATTCCTCTGCAGCCCCTGGAGGAGCATGGTGGAGCAGGTACCAGCACTACAGCAGGCAGGAGGGCTCTGAGGGAGCTGCAGGACCCACACTGAAACAATTGTCCTGAAGGACTGCAGCCCATGGAGGAGGGGACCCACACTGGGGCAGGGTGAAGTGTGAGGAGGGAGAAGCAACAGAGAGAAGCTGCTGTGGACTGACACTGAATCCCTACTTCCATTGCCCCTGTACCACTCACAGGGGGAGAAGGCTGAAGAGCCAGAATGAAGCTGAGCCTGGGAAAAGGGAGAGATGGGAGACAGCAGTGTTTTGTCTTTATTTCTCACTATCTACATTATTTTTGTTGGTAATAAAATAATTTCTGTGAAGTCGAGTCTGTTTTGTCCATGACTGTAATTGCCAAGTGACCTCTCTGTTCTTTATTTTGACAAGTTATTCTATTGTCCCTCCATCCTGTTGAGGGAGGGCAGTGAGAAAACAGCTGAGTGGACCTCTAGCCACGGTCAACCCACCACAAGTTACTTATTTTTTGTAAGCCACATTGAGCAAACATCCTTCAAGAGAATTCTAAGAAAAACGGGAAGATATTTCAGACACTTGAAGTCTGTCACGGATTTACTGCTCCTTATACAGAAGTTAATGCCTAGGGCTAAAAAATTTAACTTCTTTCATTGTTTACAACACACATACAAAAGTAAAAAGCTGCAAAGGTTTCCATTAAGGAAAAAAAGAGTAAAATTTTAGATCATCATTTCAGATATGATACAAACAAAAAGTAATGTTAAAACCAAAACCAAACATATTCTATATTAGTGTCAATGATAAACCTGATCTCCAGTACAAACCCTGTGAGTGTTCAACAGCCCTTTGGGACATATCAGGGTGGTATGGGAAGGGTGGAAAGGAGAGGAATTCTCCAAGAAAACCTTCCTTCTCTCACAAATTAGGAGTTCCCATCTGAAAGGTGCTTCCTTGGTCGCTATGTAAAGACTGGGCTGCAGACATTCCCCATATGTAAAGGACCTTTTCTTACAGCATTTTGTGTATTTACCTTATAGAAACGACGAAGGAGATGAACACTTTCCTCCCTTGCACCCTAGGAAAGAGAACATGCATTTCAGGGAATACATACACCATTTACTTATTAGTCATATTAAAAAACTCACCTAAAAACTCATACAGAACAGACTAATAATAAAACAAATTTATTCAACTATAATACAAGACTCAGACACCAGCAATGCAGTGACCGGCAGTTTGAGAGAAAATACCCACCTCAAGACAATCAAGGTGAACACTTTTTATGATCCTGCCGTTTTTAGAAAACACAAGCTGCTTCAGTAACAGGCAGCCAAGTTCTAAAGTTGCTAAACGAATTTTTCCATCTGTGAAAACAAAATTTCAACATACAAAATAGCAGCAGTTCAGTTATAGCTCTTCTCATCATCCCATGTTCTTAAATGTTTCTATTCTTCCTGGAACTGTCCAACTTTGCTCCTCTGTCACACCCTCACCTGACAGGGATGAGTGCTGATCCTGCCTTACAATGCTGATGGCTATAAAGAAAAAGAACTGGAAGACTAATTTAAAGTAGAAGAAAATTTAAAGCACAACCATTCAATAAGAAGGCAAAGATTAATATTATAGTGCAGTAAGCTCAAACATTGGGTTTTGCTGCCTTTATCAATCTGCAGCACAGGTTGAATTACACTAAGATTATAAAAGGATCCCAGACATTTGGGATGGGTGAAGTTACAAGGTGAAAGGAAGCTTTGTATGTAGCACACTAATAAGGCATAGCTTTTCTCTGGAGAGAGAAAAAGAGATGTTCTACACAGCATGCAGCAAGTTGAATAACAATCCCCCATTTCCACCTTTGCCCAGCACTTCTCTCCCCAGACATGCCTTTATTTAAATAAACACATATTCTCATTTACACTTCTTCCTGCTACTGTAGGCACAAACTCTTCATATATAAAGATGTTTTTCATCTCTGACACATCAGCAAAGTTAATATGCTGTAGATCAGTTTTGCAAGTCAAACAAACATTAGATTTTCACTCTACAGACATTCAAAAATTTGATAGTGTGTCAGTTTCTGGGGAAAACCAGTTCCACTCATTTAAAAGTTTAAAGGGGAGGACTGCAAGGAGGAGAAGTGTGGCTTGAACAAAAATCATTTTCAAGGAATAGGTCATGGAACATTGTAACCCTCATTTCATTAAAAAAAAGAAAGGGAAGAAACCTCCCCACATTTTCTGCAAAACACTTCAGAAATAAAAAGAAAATTTGAATTAAAAAAAAGGTATGGGAAAATTTGCTACCACCTAGAGGTGACAGACACAGGACTGCTATGAGCAAAGGACACTATGGTTTTCCAGACTATTTCTCCACTGGCATTATTTTTATAAGCAAAGGTGCCAGAGATTATATTTTCAGGATGAAATCCATTAAGGTGAAACCACTTCAAATCTCAATTTTTGTTTATTCAAAAGAGCAGAAAATAGGAATTAAGACAAGAGATCCTTGTATAGTTCTGAGTATAAAAACAACTACTCAGCACAAACCCAGGTTTCTGGTTCCTCACCAACCAAGGAAAAGCCAATAGCTGTCTTTCACAAACCACACCTAAAACACTGCTCATCAAAGAGCATGCTGAACAGTCACCTTCCCCTCAAAGACAAGTGGCTAAGTGACTTTTTTCCACCTTCAAAAATTTCACCTTGAAAAGAAAAACAAATCCTGGAAAAGCAATACCTGGCTGTGCAGCATAATTCATTATCCTGATGAGTCTTTCTGCAAGGACATGATTATATGAATTTCTTTCTTCAGCATGTTGAGCTGGAAGTTGAATTCTCTCCAGCTTGACTGAGTCAAGTCCTTTCATGGGGCAAAGGAAAAAAAGGCAAATTAGAAAACAGGAGTGCGCTCCGAGGCAAACATTTAACAGCCACAGCAATTTTCTCAGAAGAGAACAATTAGCAATAGGAAACTAGGCAAGATAGCCTTGATTTTGTATTACAAGGAAAAGGAGGAACAACAAAGACCAAACACTGATGAATCCCTGAAAATTCTCAGCCTTAAATGGGGCCTACTGGATGAAGACACTCAAATCCTGAAGCAGTTGGTGAAATGCAAATGATTTTGCTGCTTCTGAAATTCTCAGATTGTTTGCATCTAAACCAAATCAAAGTCAAGCCATACATCTGGAGACCATAATGGCTGAAGGGCAGAAGATCAAAGCCTGATTTTAAATTCTGCTTTGGTAGTTAAGTAATCTGTTCATATACATTTAAAAGAAATGGGAATTTTATTTTGTAGTGGCCCCATTTAGTATCCTCCCCAACACAAATAAAATTTTCACTGACTTGTTAGATAAGGAAACTAATCCCATCTTTAACATATTCCTCTAGAATATCAAAGTTATTTCTCACAAAAGACTGGTTTGCTGGGAGACCTCTTAGAACAATACACAATTATGGATTGTGGGGATCTCCTTGTCCCCTTCTGCAGAACAGCAATAAACAACCCCATAAATCACAAGATGACTCCATTGAGATTTACAGTTTCTTCCAAACCTGGCCTTGCAGTTAACTCTGCATAACAGAACTTACCTTTGTTGTGTGACATTGCATATAAAAGACAGAGCACAAAGAGGGCATAGTAATCATCCTCAGGACAGTCCAGTGCATTATAGACCATATCAAGAAAAGGCCTGGGGAAAGGAGTAATTTAGAAACAGTTAAAATAAATCTATAGAATAATGGGTAACTATCTTATTGTACATGTAGCTAATGGAAGAGGCAAATTTACAGTAATGCACATTTTCAGGAACTAAAACAAAAGAGTTCTGTTACAGAGTTTCTGTTGCAGAGCACTCAGATTACAGCCATGCTTTGTGTTTACATACTGACAATAATTCTGAGTTTTAACAGGATTTATTACATAATACTTTCCCAAGAATTGATTGTTCAAACATTTGCTGGGTTGTTTGTAGCCTGTTAAGTAAGTATACAGAAACATTGCAGAGCTTGTTTGAAGTGCACACGTAACTAAACTTAAGGAGCTGTTATCACTGTTGCATAAAACACACTCCTTTAAAACTCGTGCTAAACAGAGTTGAAAAGTTTTTACTATTACAAGTAAGCACTTTTACCAGAAGTTTGGAGGAAGCTGGGTTGCTCTAAAACAATTTTACTGTCCAACGGTTATAGGAAAGAAAAATTTACTAGGAGGGAATATTTGAAGAGAAAAGAAAAGCTTTGGATTGCAGATGAGCTTTGTTTTCCTGAGTTTAAACGTGTGACCTATAACACATATACAGGAAGTTACCAACAGTGCTAAATTCCCCTTTTCTTTACCTGTACCTTGGAAAGACAACAAAAGTCAGTGTAATCCAGAAAGCATTTGGACAGATCAGATATGGCTGAGATCAGCTGATATCAGCACAGGCCTGATGGCAAGGCAGCTTCACTTCTGCTCTTAAGCTAACTTGCATCCAGTCAGCTGCTCAAGTTCAGAGCACAAGCAAAAGCTGAATGTATTTTCACAACTGGCCCAGATAAACAAATGATATATCAGAGAGGTGTCACAGTCATCAGAAGATGACAGTGTGGAAGCCTGAGTGGAAAGGGTTTGTTCCTATCTTTTAAACTATACTTTAACAGTGAAAGGAAAAATATCCTTACATTATCTACATTTAAAATAACATCGAAGTCCAGAAGCAAACATTTTGCAGTGCTCAGGCCCAGCAGACGAGAAGTGGCTGCACAAGCTCACTGCTGTGGCTCCTGGGGTCACAAGGGCTGGCAGAGGCCGGAGCCCGCTTCAATCCTGGCGCACCCCAGCGCCGCGGCGCCCTCTCGGTCACACCGCGCGTCCCGGGAAAGCCGCGGCGCCCGCGGGTAACAATGCACGGAACTTCCCGGCAGCTCCGGGCTCACTGCAGCAGGGCTCCCTCTCATTACTGAAACAGGCAGCGACCAGAACCCAGCCCACGCTGCCCCTGCTCGGCTCATGCCACAGCAGCACGTCTGTGCATCTCTGAGCCTGCATTACCCAGCTCCTCTATCAGGAATGCCACAGCACTGATCCCTCTTTGCCCAAGAGCGCTTAAGTCAAATTGCCACAGACTGTAGATCTCGGAAGAATGTAACCACTCAAGGAAAAACAACCTAAGGAATCAGCAATGTTGAAAGCCAAGAGAGCCTTCAGTTTCCTAAGCATTAACCAAGCCCCAAAAGCCTCGTGCCCCCTCAGATGGGGCGCTTTTCACTCCATAACATGAGCTCAGCTCCAAGGTCTGAAGAACAGAGAGGACCAAGATATTAAAATACTTAAATGTAAGATAACATTTGGTTTATTTTCAGACCAAGAGCAGATAGTAAACAAAAACTAAATCCTAACCTATAATATAAAAGTACTATTTAATATAATTTCATTAAAGCCAATGTTTTACGAGGTCAAAGCTGCTGAGGTATCAGTAGTTGTTCCATTAACACCAATATTACACAGTATTAAATGACTCCTGTCATGTCTAATGCATTTTTCATTGTTTTCCCCCACATACTAATTAGATTCATGAAATTATGAAACTTGGAAAAAATCATTACAGCAGCAAGATATATCATTTTCATTCCAGATGCTTCTTCACAGCCTGCATGGGCATTATCTGTCTCAGCCACAATAACCTGAGGCTGAAACAACTTCCAAGAATCCCCCTCACCAATGTTCCTTATTTAGACTAAATACACAATAGACCCAGAAAAACTTCAGCCTAAGAAAACAGCAACAGAAGCCACAACATAGCATGAAGATCTGACATGCTTTGGAAAAAAACCTTGCTGTGCAGCATTTCATAAAATGAAGCTAATTTAAAACATGCCTTTTAGCTTAAACTTTCCAGTAGTGAGGCCTATCAAAATAAAATTACACCTAAAATACTTCAGCTTTTTCTTTTGTTTTTCACAGTTGGAAAAGGGCTAAGGGAAATGAAAAGCTTGACTTAGCTTTTACAGCTGCAGATTTTTAACTGCCATCTGTGCTGTTTTCCATTTATTTTTCAACAACTATTGGACTGTTTTAAAAAAAAATCCCCACTTTTCATAGTTAAGGCTATATGGTAAATATTTTCAAATGTATTTCTTAACTCTGTAAGCATTTGCTTCCTTTACTAGTCTTTTACTAGGAGCTTGATAGAAGCAGCAGACCAAATGCCATACAAGTGTTCCTCAAATCATTTACTCTCGTGGAGTATGTCCACAAACTGCATCACACTGGGAACCATTGCCACCAGTAAGGATTACTCCAGGTGTGGAAGCAGTTCCAGCATGGCACAGATCACTCCATTTTCCACTCCCACATGGTGTTTTATCCATGAGGCTCAGTGATTCCAGCCAGTGTAGGACAGAAACTACACACGCTGCAGCAAATCTCGTGAGAAATTAAGCTGCTGTTTCAGTAGACTTGGCATATAATATAAAACAGTATCTTAAGCTATAGTTGCTAATTCACTGATACTAAAAAAAAATTCACATACAAAACAAAGGCCAGAATTGTCCTATACAAGGTATATCCTTATTTTAAAACTATTATTAGCTCTGCACATGCTTTGATGTTGCTTATTTTTAGAAAATATGCAGAATGCTGTGAGACCACACCTGCAGATCAAGAGAGGCCTGAACTCCAGACTTTTGCCAAGTGCACTGGCAGCTCACTTCTAAGCATTCTGCACTTCTCAAGTCACTTTAGTATTCCATGCACTCACTGCCAATTTCTTTCTAAAAGCCATTTGGCACATATTTTAGTCAAATTATCAATAATCTAGAACAATGTGTTTTAAAGCCAGTTCAAGTCAAGGTTCAATTTCACTTTTACAATGAAATTAAATGTTATCTTTATTAATGAATGTAATCTAAACTACAAAGCTATAATGGAGACAGAATGAAATTCTGGGAATAGCAGGCAGCATTTCCCAAGTTTAAAAATAAATTTTAAATCCTATCAAACATGTGCATTTCCCCAATGGACACATTTGCAATTACTTTTGTGTCAGGCACATTCGGTTTCTTAACATTCTATTAACAGAAGTGCAAAATCCCTAGTGAGAAGGTGTCTTAGGGTACTCAATATATCCAAGCCTGAATTTTGAAGTCAGGGCAATTTCTGCTCCCAGAAACACTTATAAACTGTATTTCCAGTAGAAGTTTCCAATAACCCTAAAACATACTAATGGACTCTGGAAACAGTACAAAGGTTACAAGGCTTTGCCTGTAACTACTGCTACTAAAATTCTGCCAAACTCAGCCCTGAACTAGGGAATTTCCCTTGTTTTTTCCTTATAGGTGCATACAAAATGGACAAATGCAACCATAAATAGAATTAATAAAACTTCTGTCTTAATGCAGAGGTTTAGGAAATTATGAGATGGAAACATTTATATTCTATTTTTGTTGTGTTACTATTCTGTAATTTAACTTTACTGACTTAATGCATCACAACTGCCAGAAAGAAAAGCACAAACTACAATGGAACAGGATCATTTCCAAAACTGAGCAGCAGAGAGGCTACACCTCACTTTTGTATTGATTCACTCACTTGTGATACAGTAATTTTAACTGTAATTTTAACCTGAAGCAGATTTGAAGCATTCCTTCAAGAAAGGCAAAAGATTTAGGGGAGAGTAGGTAAGGAAGCAATTCAGCAAGGTCTTCTACAGTTCCTTTATACCTGTTCCAGTTTGTCATCTCACTCCCAGAAGCAGCTGCACTCTTTTCTTCATCTGTTGTATTCTGTTCAGTCACAGCAGAGATAGACAGCTCTGATAGCTTACATCTCTCCATGATTACCATCTCTATTTCTAAAAACACCAAAACACAACACCACAATTTGATATTTTTAATAAAGTTATCACAAGCTCTTCTGTATTTTCTGTTTGGTATTAAAAGCATCTCATGCATCTACAGATAATATGTATAACCATTACCTCAGAAAGGTTAATAAACAGATGTAGGCAATTTTTTTTCCCAGTAAAGAACTTGGCTTACCTTTTTTTAAGGAATGTAACACTATAAGAAATGTATACATATACATGAAATATGTAAAGAATATATACATATCATTTCGGCAAATAAACAAGCCACAGTAAGCTCCCTTCCCACGCAAACCACAGGAAGAAAAGCCATAGAACCTCTCTCTGAAAAAAAGATTTGTGAAAAAGCTGGTGAGACTGGGCCATGGGTGGACATCAAGTTTCACTGAGGGTGTGAACAGGCCTCTACAACCGCAGCAAACAGGACACCTGGTCCCCAGTGCTTCACACCTACTGACCTTCAGTAGAACAAACAAATTCCTTAGGAATTTGGACAAAAATTACAACTAAATGTACCAGTTTAAACAGTAGATTATTTCAGATTTTTTTCAAATCATGGTGCAAAATCCACCATCAGTTATTTGAAACCATTTAAAGAAAGCCTTCTCAAACAGACAGTTTACCCAATCTAAACTCAGTCATGTTTGGACAGGACTGTCAAAGCATAACACTCTTGTTTTTAACTGCTTGCAGGCAATCCTGTCACATTTTTCACAATTTATGTTTAACATAACTACTAGGACTTACGTACATCCTTCTAAAAGTAACTAACTATAAAATAAACAGTTAAAATTTGCTGTAAGATCACTCATCCTATAAAAGCAATTCTTCTTAGGTCTGTGCTACATCAAAAATCCTGAGAATGTCCAATTAAAAAAAACATCTATGAGTTAAAAATATTTTCAGTTTTGAACTACTCTTCTATCATGTACTGTCACTTCTACCACGTCTGTTAAATTTTATAATTGAAAAGTGCATGAAATACTGCTGAACCATCTTGCAAAGGTGAAGCGGCCACAGCTGTGCCTTAGCACAAAAGGATGAGCTTTGTTATATATATATATATATAAAAAGTTGTCAAGCTTGCTTATCAAGAGCCCAGGAGCTCTAACACTGAGGTGCAAGGCATGCATTGTGATAAGGGCCAAGGCCTACAGGCAGATACAGACACACTTTCACAGCTTTTAATCAGATTACATGCACATGTTCTCACAGCATGATTTAACATGAGAAAAAACTCCAGCCAAAGCCCTAAACAAATGTCAGTCTCATGTTTACCTCGTGCAGCAAGAGAACAAGTCACATAACAACCCACAACTAGGTCCATTAGTAAACAAAGGCACCATTTTTAATGTACTAAATTGCAAGCACCATTTCCTTGCTGGAATACTCACCTTCATTTTCAGTGCTTGTTCTTACGCCCTTTGAACTTGCTTCTGTACCTTTGCTTTTATCAAGGTCATCTTGGTTATCTTCAGATCCTCTCTCCTCTTCATCTTCTTCACCCACATTTTTATAGTTGGGTCTTTTCTGCATCCTCTTCTTCCCCTTCTGTTTGTTGATTTCAAGAGACCTCTCAAGTGTTTCTGTGGGTTTTATGAAACATCTGATACTTGACTTTGCCTGTAAATGTGAAGAATTTACACTGAGTTATAGCAAGGCATTTTTAACTGTAATTGATAAAGAAACTTCAGTTCATATAAAATGTAAATTAGCACACTATTCACAAATCTCAAATCCATGTTAAAACACAAAAAATAGTACCAAGTCATCAGTAGCACAATTATCTCCAGAGTAACGTACCCCAAAGATCTATCATTAAAAAGCAGACCTTCTTGAGACAAGATGATGCAGAACCCATTTCATTTAAAACAAGTTTTAAACTGAAGGGGTGAAACAGATACATAAAATTAAGAGACCTTTTGTAAAAAGGATAAAGGCAGTAAAATCCTACATGTGTGTTGCCAGCTGTGTATTAATATGAAACACACCCTTTTTAAAGGTGCAAGGACAAAATCCAAAGCTCTGTGCTGTTAGATATTGGGTTGATTTGCTTTTTTGGAGTCTTATGCTTCCCTCAACATCAAACTAATTTGTGCATCAACTAGGAACAAATGACATTGTCATCAACCCTTTTTGGGCATCCAGACATGGACTTACCAAGTCTGGAAAACACATTGTCATTTGTTAGACTTAATTTACTTGTGTTTTACCCAAAGTTATCACAGGGTAAGATAGCAAACCAACACCTAATTTTCCTGAGTGTTAATTTATAGAGCAAGAAAATAAATTCAATGACAAATTTCTCCCAGAAGAAATGAAGTACTTCCAAGACCACGCCATCCTAACAACACTGAACAACAGATTCTTACAGAAAGTGACCAAGACGCTACAAGAAGCTCTGCAAATCCAGGGACTAACAAACTTGGTTTTTACAATTCTGCAGCTTGTTTCTGAGCTCTCCTCTCCCAGGCTAGGCCTGCCAGCTGATCACCAGAGTACAATATAAACACTGATCAACCAAACCTCTCTGTTACTGAGAAGTGGAACACACGGTTTGGACCTTTCTGCCAGGTTTACACTAAACACGACAGCTACAGAAACCCCATTACCTTCCAGAGCTCAATATTTCAATCACGTTTAGCTGACACTGCCTAAAGGGTAAAAGATTTCAGGGCAAGCAAGAGGAAAGAAGTAAGACTAGAGTAAATACCAAACTGATGACATTCTCTGCCTTAGGTGACTCAGTACAATAAGCACTCGAGATGACTGCATCAAAGAAACTTCAAGGGGTAAAGTTTCAAAATATCCTTCCCTTCACCTAGTTAGCAACATCTATACACAAAACCAAGAAATTAGGAAAAGATCAGGGAAGAAGTTGTCTACAAGTTAAAGGCCAAAATAATTCCCTGAATCTTCTGACATTTTGCAAATGTTTTATAGAAATATTGCATAAGTGACTTTGCACTTGTCACTGAAACAAACCACATAGTGGGAAGACTATTTTACAATACCAAAAAAATAGAAGGTTACAAAATGACCAGTTTACCTTTATTGATGGCTTCTGGCCAGAAAAGTCATAAGAAAAGGGAAGAACACCTTAAGTCCTGTTATTTAGGGAAATAACAGAAAAGTAGCATGCAAGTTTCATAACACATTTTCCCCTTTCTGCATTCACTTCTTACTTCTGCATTGCTTCCCAGAATCTTGGAGCTATTTCTTTATGGAGAAAGCATGTACTTAACATCCTTGCATTTCTCATATGCTGTGAGCCTCATGAGCAAAGGAACACAAGAGACCAGTAGACAGTGATGTGCTTGTAAACACTGAGCCATGGTCTGTTCCAAGAAGGAATGCTGTAGAAAAAACCCTACAGAAATATTCTGTTCTGCTAAAGGCAACAAAGCTATATAATTAAAACATTCTCACATCAGACTTAAAATTAATTTAGATAGCATTTGGTTTATTATATAAGTTGATTATACAGCTTGAGGTACTGCTAGTTTATACCTTTAAAATGTCTTTCAACCACATTTTCAATAATGGTTTATCTTGTGCAACGTGTGATGGTAAAATAAGGCAATACCAGTAACACCTTTTACGGGAAGGAGAAAGTAGGTTAAAGAAGAAACATGCACTAGGTAGAACTGGCCCACATCTGAATGATGCAGGAAAACAGATCTCACAGGAAGTAAGGTAAACCTTAGTGTGATATCTGACAAGTTTAAATACATTCTGCTGCCTACACACATTCAACTCTCATTGCGAGATAAAGGTTTGTATTTCTTGTGATGATGCCTAAACCCTAAACAGGGAAAAAATACGGAATGATGTGGAGAACTTGTCCAATGGAGCTCAGGCAATCACTACTGCCCAGTGATGTTCAGCAGATCTCCATGGGTAGGTTATTGCCAATTCATAAGATATCAGCAGATACAACTGCTGGTCATTTTTTCCATAAATTGATTTCCAGTAAACAGTATCATTTGTTCCTGTCGTGACAACTACCACTCCTCTTTGCCCTAAATAACTTGGGGTGTTTTGCATTTATACACAGCAACTATGACCCTTCTCAGCTTTTGTTTTTGTTAAGTGTTCTTTCCTCAGTGACCCAGCAAGAGGACACGAGACTCTGCATCTAGTAATCTCAGTCCTTACTCTGTACCTCATTCCACTTTAATTTATCTTATTAGGAAGATGAATATAGATATGAGGTTCTACTTACTTCTGGGTTTAGAAACTATGTGCTAATTAGAAAGTGCCAGTTACATTTCAAGTTAAACATATCAAGACATCTCAGTTACAACACATGAGCAGTGTTAGGTACAGAGTGAGGGTTTAGAAATAGCTGCAGTTCACCACAATACACAGATATCCCCAAAACAAGCAGCTTAGGACAGTATCAGAATGGTTATGACAAACTAGAACAGAAAGGAAGTAGTAAATGATAAATTTGGGTCTGATTTAAGATAAAAAAAATTTCTACATTCAGACGAAAAGTAAATTTAAAAAATTGCTCATCACTTCTCTTTAACAATTCTAAACTAACTTCTGAAGTAGCTTTTAGTATTCAACAGAAGTTTACAATTTCTTTGCAACACAAAACACACAGCAATAACTCTGCAATGATCCTGATTCATCCCACAGTCCAGGGAACAGCCTCTGAATTGGCTAACAATGCTCAAAAATCAACTTCCTGCTCTATGAATTCCCATCACAGAGCAACAAGAAACTGCCTCCCTTTACTTGCCTGTGCCTTCATCTGCACAGCTGGCTTGAGCCCCGGTGCCCTGAGCTGTACCAGCAGGGGAGCCAAGCCAAGCCTGCAGCAGCTGTGCCCAGCAGCCCTGCAGGGCAGCTCCCTCCATGGCTCTTCTGCTGGGGATTGCAGCCCCCTTCTGCACATAACCAGCCTCCACCGTGGGCTTCTGACAGTCCAGGCCTTTCCCTCCATGGTTCCACTGAACAATATGGTTCAAGTTACTAAAAATTGAGGTTTCTCCCATGGAAGTTTTTCCCTCCAGCCACTGCTCTGCACTCCCTGAACACAGCTCCACCTCTGGCAGCCTCTCTAAGGCTTGCAGAAGGCCAATACCCCTCCTGTTTAGTACCTGTTCAGGTACAACACAACCCCAGTTTACATGTTAAGAGGACATTTTTAAGGCCAGTAAGGAGCAGCAACCTAAATGGTATTACAAACTTGTGATGAACAGTTTATAGGAAACCCCTAATATTCCTAACATAAGTGCAAGCACACAAACACATGGCTCTAGGTATTTTGTAACTCTGTACAGCAACCATGACAGGAAAAGAAAATCTCACTTCTGTAACAACTGGTACTCCACCCTCTTGCCACAAATTTCCTAGTAACAAAGCTTCTTCTGCACAAGTAACACACAACATTCAGTGTGCAGCTAGCAGAACATCAGACATTTCCTAACCTAAGAGATTGCTTTATCTTAAGGGATTCAGTCAACTCTACCATATTTTTTTCTGAAAAAGGTTAGATTTTAAATATCAAGGTCAACAGAACAAAACACCAGAACCCAGAAGCTACTGGCTGAGATCAGTCCACACAGCTTCCAATGCCCAGTGGGAAAAAATCTGGAAAAGCTGATGCATCTTGGAGGAATTGACATGTATCTTCCCCCTTGAAAATCCCAGAGCTATAGCCACTGCTAGCAAAGAAGGTGCATCTATGGCTTGTTTTAAATTAAACATTCAGTCAGCAGTGCTGGCCAGTCAGTCATTCGGGGACATGTTCAATTTTTAAAGATAACTACAGTCAGAGGCCTCTTACAGTAAGGTCATGCCCCCCTACCTGTACCACCCCCAAAACAGGCCTTTAAAAGGCAACAAGTAAGTATTACACAAACTGTGAAAGCCACAACAAAAGGGAAATTATCATAAATGACACCTAGAAAACCCATAACAACAGTATCAGCATCTAGCAACATCTACCCAGGGCTAAACACGAAGGTAAAAAAGCAGTGACAGAGTGACAGGCTCCCCTGGCTCTGTGGCTGGTCTCTCTTCTCACATGCTCACCAATGCACAACTTTCAGAGATTATCAGTTCTACTGCTAAAACACTGGGAATATTCAGATGTAAAACTTTAGCCAGGTATTTTTTTAAGTCTCTCATTTCTACTACAAGTTGCACAAGGAAATTTCACAGGAAAGCTGTGCTAAACAATTTTTGTTTCACTACCGAAGATAGTGAAAGACAAAGACTGAACACAGAAGACTGGATTGCAGAAGTGTCCCATCAAAATGATGATTCAACAACAAAAGATGAAGTCTCCTTCTGCTCTCCTCTCCTAACCATAAACACCTTGGTTTACCAGTTTCCAGATACCTGATTTTATTTTTCAAGTATTTTCTTTGTCTTAAAAACATAAAAGCAGAGACAGTTAGCCACTTACTGAATTTTTCTGTACATCTTGCTCAACCTTAGAAGAAAACACTGAGAGGTCCCCATTGAGTATAACCTCAGCCAAGGAGTTCACCAAGGGAGCATAATGTATAATGAGAAAAACCTGTTGAAAGAAGAGCAGAAAAAAAATATCAGACATATTTACGGAATACATAGTTTCACAATTTCCCTACTGAACATACTTTTGACCTTGCTAAGTGCTATCTCTAGTTTACATATAAATACAACTGGTAACATTGAGAGCTCATTAAATCTACTTTAAAACACAGGAGACACAGGTATCTGACCTTTCTCTACTTTTGAAGCAACCTAGTTTTACTAATTCTCCATATTCTTTCCCCCTTCCGAGAAGTGTAAATTCTCTCTCTTCAACACCTCTGAGAGGAAAGTTGTGTGATATTCTAGCAGGGACCAGAAATTTATTTTTTTTTAGAAACAACAAACTGATTATGGTGCACAGCATCCCCAGACCTTCCTGTGTGCCAACAACTGGCCAGGCTCCAGAAAGTTCTGTGCACTGATTCATGACTAAAGGCTATGCACTAGGCTGAGCTGGATCACAAGCAGCTTTTCTGGCTCTGAAATTGCAGCAAATCAGTGCCAGTTACACAGTGGCTACAGAACACAGAGTAAGGACCATAATGCCTGGAGCATTGAAGCCTTTGACCACAAGTGCTTTGGTGCTTTACCTGAGTTCTCTGTTTACACTGAGCACTCTGGTTTGAGCCAAGGCTTACAAGTCTGGGCCAGCAAACAGCAGGCTCCTGGACAGAACCAGCTCAGCGGCAGCTGCAACAGCCTTCTGTCAGCTAATATCCATTCTCTTCTGAGGAATATCAAGGCTGAGTCCCTTATCAGTGATTCTAGCTGTCAAATTCCCCAATATTTTCTAAGTCATGAAATGTAATCACTGCTTTGACAATATTTAGCTAAATGTTCTCCACAGGTTTTCTGATTCAAGTCAGAAGCATTCCAGACCTCCAAAAAGGGAAGTGATTATTAGCATGTAGTGGTGACCTATATAAAAGTTTAAAGTCACAACACACTTCAGAAGTGCTTTGAACAACCTCCAAATCACTCGAGCTTCTGCCAATTCAGCAAGCATTGCCTGAGTGTCCACAGGCCTGTTCTGGTGCAAGAACAGCACGTGTTCCCTCTGTAGCAGTGGCTGAGAAGTCCCAGCAGTGCATTTGCAGGTGCTAGAATGAGTCTCTCAAGCACTTGTCTCTAATATAAGAGTAGCACCTAGAGCATGTGCTGGTGTCAGGAACAGAAACAGCAAGGTTTGGCAGATCCCACCCCCCCACAGACAAACTCCAGGGTAAAAGGGGTGGGAAAAGATGTTTTTCTGCCAGTCACAGGAACAGTAGCTTCATTTTCTACATCACATCCCATTCTGATACACAAAATTTGTTCTCAGTTCTTTATGACTACTTCCATTTTCTTCTTTAAAGAGAATGAAGAGCACAGATACAAATCCTGAAGTGATACCTTGTCAATAATTCCACTGAAAACAAAGATTTTAAAAGAGGTCACCTTGTACACCTGTATGATGCAGATCCCTTTGGTTACAGCAAGCTGCTGCTCCCACTGTTTTATCTGTGGTAAATAACCCTCACAACACCACATTTTTTTAGGTTTAAATTAAGGAACAACAAATTATATTTCCCTAGGAAAAAAATCCCAACCTGATACTTCTGGCAAAAAGATGAAATTATGGGCCAGATCATAATAAAATAAGTATTCAAAAATTCTAAGTTGAAAGACCAAGAAGTACAAAGAAGTATTGTATGAACACAAGTCAAAACTATTTTCAGATAATGTAATTTAAGAAAACCAGTCTCATAGCAATGCAGTGAAGGCCACAGAGAATACATGAATTTTCTCTACAATCCAAAAAAATCTACTGTAAAATTCCTAACTTGAAAATAAGTTCAAAGAATGAAAAGGAGGTGGAACTGAAACGAGTAAGAAATAAGTACTTAATTACAGATTTAAGCCATAGGCATAATGAAATTCATATTGTGAGAAAGTGAGATTTTGGTGGTGGTGGTTTTGGGGTTTGAGTTTTCAAAGACAAAAATTCAAACCTGAAATTTTTAAGCAGTTAAATTTAATCTGCTTAAGCAGATTCAAAATGCAACACAGCATCCAGGTAAATTTCACCATTGTACCAAGTTCTGTCCCAGCACGTTGCAGGACTATTATTCTTTATTTGTTAGGGGTGTGTATGCAGTTATGAACATGAAATGCCCTAAAGGTTACCTACTGTGCAAGGGGATTCTCAGAAAAATGGCATTAACTCAAATAAGAAGCTACTTTGTCTGCAAAAAATGTTTTACTTTCTTTTTCTGAATGGAAACTGAAAGGTTAAAAATTTGTTTTTACAAATTTTCTTTTGACTTTGCCAAAATGATGAAAATACACTATTTTATAATCGCAACACTACTGCAAAATTTGTTCTGAAACAGCACAAATACTTACTTGAGAAAGAAGATAGAGAGAAACCTGGAGACTTATTTTCGGACGCTCTCCACCCTACAGAAAAAGTTATGAAAAATGCTTATTTATGTATATAAAGAATTTATATGACTTAATGTTTTAAATAAAAACAAAACTTGTGTTGTTCCACATTCTGCTACAAAATATTCAGAAAGCATCATGCTTTTTGACATTCACTGCTTGTAAACCATTTGAAATAGAGACTCTGTGAATAAGCATATCCCTCATTCCTTGGTTAAAAAATTGCAATTAATTAATTACTGTCTCTCATGGCCACTTCAGTAACTTAAACAGGTGAGCATCTGAGAAGTACATTGGTTTTCACTATGCTACTATTCATTCAAAAATTTTTCTCAGTTAACGTTCATTAAAGACTGCTTTGAAAATTAACTATTCAGACAGCATGAAATATTACCCACAATAGACAACACAGGAACCTGTGCAGGTTTAAAAAAATAGCTTCTATTTCACTAAAAACCAGTTTTCCACTTAACTTAAAGGCTATGCTTTAAAAAACAAATCAGCTACATCACATTAAAACCCAGCTTCTCAACAACTAGAAGAAATAACTATCAAACCCAAAAGTGTGTATTTTCTACCTGGACAGATTTTTACATCACAGCAAATGTGCTTTTTCTGCTTTTGCCAGAAAACAAGTTACCTTAACAGAAAAGGAAATCACACATCTCCCAACGTTGCAGAAATTTCAACCCTGTTCCAAATTTGCAGTTCTTCTTGGTCTCACCTACTGTGAGTTTTTAACCACCATGTCACCCAAACCAGCATTTCTTTGGTGAATAAAATTTGATTTGCTGTGCTCTTGAATTCTGTCTCAGGGTGTTTCCTCTACAGCCACCTTACTTAAGCTGTTTCATGTAAACCACACAGAGATACCAGGAGTATCACACACCTACTGCCCAAATCACTTTGCACACTGAAAGCAAGCAGCACCTTTGAGAATTAACTGTTTGCAGGTATTAGCTTACCTTGTCTTGATTTACTAATGAATACACGTAGAGTGGAAGAAAGAGCCTATTAAGTAGGTGGTCTGTCAGCACATCATTTAAAAATTCACAGTTAATGATAAGGATATCATTAAGGTAATGCAGATGATCAAGATGTTCTGCTACCAGGTCACTCAGTTTGCCCCTATTTCTGTGCCTGGAAAGAGAGCAGAAATAAAAAATGTGATCAATTGTGAAAGTCTTAAAAACCTAGGAAAAAAATTAATGTGCATCCCTGCCACAGATCAGCTGGCTCAGGCAGACTGCCCAAAGCAGATGTTTCTGTGAAGTCAACTAAAGCAACTGTTAAACAGTTGCCTGTATTTTCTTCAGGAGACACATATCAAGTTTTTCCCCCAAGTTTTCAGGAGACCTGTTTTGCCAAAGCTTTTCATTGCCTGTCTTTTCACAAGCCAACTACAAAAAAGAGAACATTTTTTTCCAAAAATGAAAGAAGAATTTGGTGTTGTATTTAACACCTACCTCTTCACTTTAGGAAAGCAAGAAACACACGCCCACTCTAAGGTAGGGGTGGCAAGACAAACCAAGAACAACCTGAACCAACAAAGTATTTCTACAGTTGATAGTGGAATATTACACTGCCAGGTCTGACAGCTCACTTATAAAGGTCATTTTTCTAGTTTAAATCTTTTTCCTAGAATCTTTTCAGAAAGTTCTTCTAGTGAGATGACACATAGAAAAAGAATGTTTAAAAGACAAAGTTTGTAAGATTGAAAAGCACAAAATACCTGTTGTATCTTCTGGATATCTGCTATTTTTAGCAGAACAAAACAAAGATAAAAAAAGGCTTGTTGCAAACACTAATTTACTTGTAGGGATATCAGCACAGATCAGGCACAGAGCAGTGTTCCCATGAAAAATCACTAAAAAACTTTAAAGACTGAGAAGTCTGAACTGTCTAAAAGGGAACATATCTAGAAACTAACTTAACTGGACCACTACAGACAAAACAAGGACACCACTGACATCTGGGCAAAGCATTCCATTCAACAGGCAGCATTTGTAAAAGCTTACTCTTCATCAGTCTGCACGCAGTTATCCAGTTCTATCACGTGGCTGCCAATAAACCAGACCAGGTTGGAGAAATAAGGAACTGCAGTTTTATCTCGAATGTAATGCAGCATAGGCTGGTTGTCCACTGAAGAGAAATCAGTAAAAAGTAAAATCAGTTGCCAACATTTTCTATTGCTTTTTAAGAAACACAACAAAATATCTTCTTAATTTGATTACATGCTAGTTTTCCATATGAGTATACACCTGACACAATCTTAGGCATGAAATGGAAATTATAAAAATGTCACATCAGTTCTTAGCTGGCTTGAATGAGCCTAATGTTGATATATTTACAGATGTCTGAAAAGAAGCAAATCTAGTGGAATTCAGAAAGGTTCTTTTAGCATATTATTTATCAAAAAGAAGAGAGAAGCGCAAGAATAAAGCAGTAATGCTGAGAGTCAAGCTAGTTAGACTTACATGACACTGCATTAAGGAACACAGGAATCATCAGTGAAGGGAGGGCAAAAGAAACAGACAACAGTTAACAGGATTAGGAACTGGGATAGTGACATCCTCTAAAAGGGTTTAAAATGCTAAAGCACAAAGCATCTAAACTAAAACATTCAGGGTAGGTGTTAGAGCAGAATAAATGCAAGCAGGTAGTCAGAAAATTATCAAACCTGAACATCTGAGCTCTGCTTTTTCAACTCTAACCATTATATCACTTTAACATTCAATGAAAATTCTAGACAAGTAAATTTTTTTCATAAAAATACTTAGTTGCATAAATGTATCTCAAAAAGGATACAAAGCCTATAATCTCTTTTTTGTGAGCTCATATTTGCATTTACAGCTCCTTGAAGTAGAAGGCAAGTATCAAGTGCCCATTTCTCAACATACATGAAGAAAAAGTGTTCCAGCCAACATTGTAAAGACCCTATTTGCTATGCAGGCTATCCAGTCATTTGCAAAGCAAACTGCTCATATACTTCCATGAGGACTGTCAAACCCATTCTTCTCTTAACTGACAGAAAACTGTATAAATTCAACATGTAATTTAACTTAAAATGGACTAAAGAACAAGAAGTCCTGCATGATATTGCATAGTACATACTACCTTACAGCATGATGATTTCAGAGGTAGAAGTTCAGAATAAACAACTTTTTTTTTTTTACAGAGAACACTCTGATATTTTCAGTTTAGTAAAAATGTTATACACCCCGAGAACAATTTAGGGGGAAGTGACTTTTGGACATTGGGTTTAGAGTAGACATTCCCAAAGTCGTGTTAAATTCAAAGTTCAGCCAGGTTGCTGAGGTCCCTGCTGACTTTTGAAGACCTCAGACAATGCAGATGCCTCAGTTTCTCTGGGACACCCTTGCAGTGCTCAGCTACTCTCACAGTGAAGCTTTAGGTTTTTTCCTTATGTCCTGGCCAACACAGGAGTTTGAGACTGCAGCCTCCAAGTCTTCACTGAGCACCTCTGGGAATGGTCCAGCTCCTCTTGAGACTGGAATGACTGCAGCACCTAACAGTTCTACAGCCATTTTAATGCACTTCCAGCCAAAAGGGAGTGATTTTGGTTACTGCTTCATACACTAGAAAGCTCAATTTCATCAAAAAGGTAATTTATATTCTTAAAATGCTCTAGTTTGGGGGTTTTGTTTGTTTACTTTTTAAATACAGTCACACATTGACCTCTCTTGGAAGGGAAGCTAAAGTTCTTTCACTTCTGAAGTCCAACACTTCTGGGGTTTTCTTTTAAACTAGTTTTATTGGTGAGAAAATAATACTATTTACAAGTACATACTGCAGGTTTGGAATGGTAGTCACAAAAGTCAAAATGTGCATCTGAAACTTGTCAACATGGTAAGCTTTTCAATCTCATAAAACAGACAGAAAACCCTCACAAGTAAATAATTGAAAATTAAATTACAATAAAACAAGATTTGCACACATGCCTTTTTTAATATATAAAAAGCATACCTTTGTAGACATTTAAAGTTATAGTCCTAACAGCAATCCTGACCATGCTTTCGGGGTGGTTAAAAAACTTAATAGCTTCAGTGTACAAAGCAAAGTCGTTAGTGTGCTGTAACAAGAGAAAAGAAAATATTTATTCATTAAACATCTACAGAATATGGGTTGGGATTCTGTGTAAATTCTGTTCTGTGTATCAGCATGGTATCTTTACCTTCTACTTAAGTAATCAGAATGATTTTACAATGCATATTCAGCTGCATTTGTAGCTCTGCATTAAAATAAACTGCTTTAAGCATCAGAGCTGCTTAGGACAGCTGTGCACATACTCAGTGCTTTCATGCCCTCTTCTGGCAGAGAGTGGAGTGCAGAGAGGAAAAACCCATTTCAACTTTGCCCTTTGGACTTTGACTAAACCTCTTAGAACCAAGTGATGCAACAGAAAAGATCCTGTTTATGAAAGCACAAGACAACAAGGCACAAACAAGTTGAATTCTCAAGGAACTAGACTTAAGAACTACTGAAATTATCCAATATAACACTAACTTCCAGATTTTTTGTTTTTTATAGTTGTAAGAGGACAAAGCCGTGCTTGTGCACAGACTCTCACAAATTCACAATCACTGGTATGGCCATTATAAAAATAAAAGCAAGACATTATGAGACAAGAGACTAAACAGAGTATGTGCCACACTCTTATCAATTTCTAATTCCAGTCCTCTGATCATTATACTACAACTGTCTTTACTTACCTCATTATAAAAGAAATGTACAGTATGATTATTGAGTTTCAGGGAAAGAGTTTTCAAAAATGATATGTAATAGGCCATGATCTCCTCATCAGAAAAGTCAAATTTGTGGACAATGATAGAATTCACATAGTTATTAGACAGCAGGTAGTCTGAAAAAAAAGAAGTATTTACACAGGTTAACTAAAAAAAATCACTGTGGTATAGGTTGTACTTAAAGTAATACATCTACAAAGCAACAACCTGATGCTTGAAGATCACAGCTTTGAGCCAAACAGCTCCAGTGATGCCTTTGAGCATTAATAGAAAGGATTTGCTCCCTACAAAGTCTTTGCTCCTAAGAACAAGACAACTGAGAATATACTTCATCTTCCTCAATTCAGGTAAATTCTGCAGATTATTCTGTTCTAATAACACCTAACTCTTTTCCTCCCAAAGTCCCAACTCTCCAAGGCTTGCTGATGACTTTTGTAACAGTTGTGGAATACTTCAAATTATTAATTCTCCATCCTCTACATATTTTGCTAAAAATCTTGAAGGAACCCTCCTGTGGCTGACTGCCAGCATCAATAATGCCAGAACAGTTACAGTACAAATCACACATCAGAGTTCCACCATGTGACCTGTGGCAGCAAGCGAACATCTCAGATCACAAATAATTTGACTTAACCTCTTGAAACATGCTAAATCCTTGTTGTACCAAAAAACTACTTTTGCACCACTGAAAATTGACATGAAAAGGTACTGTGGAGTCAGTTTAGACAGTATTTTTGGTAGTGTTCAATTTAAAAGATTGTTAGTAATTCATACAGTTCTGTGCAGGGGTACTAGGACTAAATTTCATTGAATGAAGGGGAATCCAATCACATCTTGATCCCTTCATCCTAAGCAGTCTGGAAGTGTGTCCTTACACAGGGATGTTTCATGGCTGATGTTCTCAAAAAGGATGTTCAGAGTCTGCAGCAGCTGCACGCACACATAACGACCAGACTTCTGACGCAGGATGTTCAGGAAGAACACAAACATGTTCTTCTCCAGGAAAAAGCTGAAATAAAATAAAGATGCCATTAAGTCACACGCTGTAAGTAACAGGAACATAATTTGGCTGGGAGCAGGGATGATTCAGGGCAACTTTGACAAACAGCGTGCTCTGCTTTTATGAAGAATTACTTTGTGAAGTTGTATCTGTATTAACAAAATAGTATCTTTCAAAAACTTTAAATACCAAACAAGAGGGCTTATAAATTCAAATGATGCAGAAAAAGGATACCAAGAAATTAGGGTCTTACTTACTGTATTTTTAGTATTTTCAATTTAACAGGCAGCTCTAAATACCACAGCTAAAACAAGACATTTCTTTGTGGTATCTTAGGTAAATTGAAGCAACGTTATATTAATAAATGTATTGAGTAAATCCGGACCCCAAAATAGAGTTTGTATTTATAGCAAAAGAATGGAGAGTCAAACAAAAGCAGTAGCTGAAAGAGGCTCAGGAGCCCAAACACCTTTTAGAAGCAGCAAATTCCTGCATGACTTGAATATGAACCTGTTCACACATCTGCTACAGGACATAGCTTTTTACATACAGTCATGAAATACAGTCCTGGAGGAGTTAACAGTAATGGTGTACAGAACTCTGTACCACTCCAAGCATTCTTCAAACACAAAAGCAGAGTCTGAGAGATCTGGCTCAGGAGTACTCACTCAAACACTGAGCTGTCATTCTGGTCCCCCCAGATCAGGATCTCGGTGATGGAACGAATGGTCTCCACCAGCAGGTTGCGGTTGTGATCTGTTACTGTTGTATTTTTAGTCAAAATATGATACATGTACCTAAAAGAGAACAGAAGCACAGGTGATGTGCTGTCCTTTCACATGCACCATGTTTGTCTTTCATCGCGGGTACCAATGCAGGCACCCATATTTGCACACTAAGTCTAATCATTGTACAGTTTTAAAACTCTAAAAATTCCTTTAATACTGATGCAGAGAGAAAAGTAATTGTTAAACAAAGTGACATAGGAAACAAATTCTCCCAGCCAGGTGAGTTATGAGTGCTTATGCATATGTTAACACTGAACTAGAGACTGCAGCTGGACCCAAGGTGCTTCTTCTATGAATTTCTTTGGAATATTTTGAAGTCAAACGAGTGATGAGCAAAAAAATAGAAATAGAAGAATCAGGTAAGCTGATATGGGAAAGTGGCACACGAGGTCTAACCAGGGATGTTCAATCCCCTCTCTTGCCTGCAGAGCCCCCTTACAGACTCATGTCAATTCTGATGTTTAATATCAAACATGGGACTCTCAAAGACAATTCATTCACCTTCGCAAAGCTTCACCATCAGGTCTGTGGTATCTTGCCATAGATAGTGGAGTTACTGTGAAAATAGCATGTGTCCTGACCCTGGGGTAGTCTTCAGTATTGTTTTGGATTCCATGAAAGTTTGTTCAGTGATTCAGGTTGAAATTTTAAGATTCTCATTAATAGAGTTTTGCAAAGCTTCTGTAAGGTTCCAAAAAACACAGTGCATAGCTAAAACAAAATTCTGGGGTGTCTGGTTTATGGCTTAAAATAAGATGTTTAAACCAAAAAACAGACTTGAAATCACATTTCAAAAAACAGGATTCCCATCAATTTTATCAACACTAAAAACTGAATCACTGCATTGGGTAAGCATGCAGCCAGAGACTAAAATGCCATTTAACTGAACACTCCAGTGAGGCTGTTCCAAATGTTTATCAGACTTACAAAGACAAGACAAGATATTACCTATTTTCAGAACCTTTTGCCTGAATTCAAAAAACCTCCCCGAAACAAACAAGAACTTTGATCATATCTAGTTTACTTAAAATCTGTCAAATTTGGTTTTGGGAGTCTTCTTAAACTATTGAGCTGCCACTGAGTTGGGCAGAGTTTCACAGGACTTGCTGCAAGACACAGCCTGTCCTCAAAAGCCATGCAGGGAACGGGTGCTATTTCAGAGAGGTTGATAAAATGCTTGGTGCTGTCATGGTAAAACACTGTGTGCTTGCTTGTCCTGGTATTATTTAACCATCAAACAACAATTCTGCTGTGCTGAGTACTCAAGGACACAAGAAGTAAACAGCCCTCAGAAGTTCACAGCTTTCACAAACTCGATATACCACATGCTCCCTTCCTTCACCCCCCAGTCAGCAATGTGACAAAGCCTGCACCACATTACCAAAGCCATTATCATATTATATACATCACCAGACAGCAGAGAGGAGGAAAAGGGGAATAGGTGGAAGGGGGGGAGAGGGGGAGGCGGAAATGTCTTTTTTCAATCTTTCTCTTCAGTAAAAAAAAATTCTCTCCTTCTTGGTGGTCCCCCCCTCCAAAAAATCAACACTCATTTTCAAATCTAAAACTGTCACTGATCACACTGAAACCACTCCAGGAAAAGTTGATTCTCAGCTATAACCTACAATCAACTCCCTGGTCAGGTGCTGTACCATAACAGCCATTTAACAGCAAGTCAGAGAGCACCTGGCAATCCTCTTCCACTAATCTGAGGGTCACAGCTCAAGATTCCTTCTGTGGAGACTTCACTGGCTCCCAGTGAAGATGTGAGAGCTTAGGGCTGACCATCTGCGAGAACTCCCAGGGTTTCTCAAACACCACACAAGCCCTGGAAAGCCTTCCCATTAGGGCACGATGTGCACTATAAGGACAGTGAATCAAAAGACAGAGCACAAACTCAGTCCCCGCTCTGAGGATGCAGCAGTTAATGGAGCAGAGAACATCTGAAGAGATGGCAATTAGATCAGTTCATTCCACAATCATTCAAACAACTTCCTGAGACAGTTAGTAATTAATACTAGATTACTTCACAGATTTTAGCCTATTTATTTGAAGTCCTGTGGAAGTTATTGCATCTGTGAACATGTATTCCACTTTGGTAAGTTACATTAAACAAACTTGGGATTAAAGTTTACTCCAACAGTAGAATTTTGGGTATGGGATGCAGTGGGAAGAATAACAAGCTATTAGCTCATTTTGGGAGCCTATGGAATACAGAGCATTACAAACATAAAACCCAAGAAGCATTTAACAGTCAGGAATATATTACCTTTGAATTTATTGACTTAGTAGCAGCATTACTGCAAAATTTCTTCATTTGCTAAGGCACTGATGCACTTAGAGGAAACCTGGGCTTCACCTTCAAGCTATTCCTTTTTATTTCATTTTTTATTTATCTTATTTGCTTGAAAATGAACAAGAAAGCATACACCTAATTGTTTCCCTTTACAGATACCTGAAATACCATATTATGAGCACATGAAGTGTCACACAAACCCAGTATTTTTGTATTTAGACAAATCCTTAAAGGCTGTCTCTAAATGCTGATTACAGAGGGGTCAGGTTTGTGCTTCAAAACACAAAACTATCAAAGAGGAGACTTTTGTCATCTCTATATCTGAAGACCAAGTTGAAAAAAACACATAATACAGGAAGTGTCAAAGCACCCAATACTATCAAAATCAGTGGGAGATGTTGCCAGCAACTTAACAAACCAAACAAAATTCTGGTTAGAACCCATGCTCAAAGGACTAACATGGTAACTCAGGAATATTTTAAGTGCATATTAATGACTTTCCTACTTATTACTTACAAAAATACATTAAATCAGGTAAAAGTTTAGGAAGTCAAGCACTGAAATTTTAAAAGCCCGGACTTGACCATAACAGGCTTGCTCCTTCACTCTGCCTGTAACCAGGTAATTCCATACTGTTCTCACAGAGGAAACCTGATGCACAGCAGGGACAGTGCCTCAGGAAATGAATCACCCATGAAAAACGACTTCAAGCACACCTTTATGGACACTGCATCTGACCAAGGCATGGGAAATGTTCAGCACCCAACTCTAATGGCATGGAACCTTTTGTGCAATCACAATGCAATTAAAATACCAAGTGCAGAAGCAACAATGGGAAATGTGCTTGATGACTGGGCTATGTAAAATACCATAGAAAAGTAGGGGGAAAATCTGACTTAGAAACAAAAACACACAGAAATATCAAGTTCTCTGAGAAGCACCCAGGCAGTGAGTAGCACTGTTTCATCCTTCTCTGGATTGCATTTCAGAAGTTGGATTAAATTTTAACTGTTCTCACTAGATCAAGAGGCTGTATGAAAACACTTCACACAAACAGCCTTGCAATTTTCCTTCAGCCAGTCCATTCTCTGGTGTGTTTGCAGGAAGACTGAATAGCACACTTCAAAAGCAAGGCTCAAACAAACTGCATTAAAGCTGATGGGAAGGATCCAGCATTTACTGACAAAAAGCAGTAATGCTGCTGGTATCATAAGCACGTGTGTTGTTTACAATTGAGACTAAACTCTACCTTATGTAAGTTTAAATATAAAAATGTTCCCACAAGGCCAGCCCAGGCTCATTTCACCCCTGTAACACAGCATAATATACCTTTTACAGTCTGAGCTAACCTGTAACAGCAAGGCAGGTGTGTTGTACTCAGCTCCTTCATATGGAACACAAAATGGCGATTTGATGAGTTGAAAGGATGAGAAGATAAATAGCTTATCAAGAGAGCTTACTGAGACTTTCTTTCATGACCTCAAAACAAAGGCTCTCTGCCCCTTTTCCTTGAGTTACTTTACCCACTTCAATACTGGGAAAAGACCTAAATTTCACCTTTCCTGATGGCATCTAGCTAGAAGCTGAAATTCACGCAGCCTGGCTACACAAACACCTAAAATATACATAACCTAAACAGATCAAAGGTCACATCTGTCCTTTACATACAACCATTTCAGATTCATAATCACAGAAATCACATGCAATAAAGCAAACAGACTAAAGCTCACACTTTAGTAGATAATTATATACTTCACCTCTCAGATAACAAGTCAAGCATAACCCACAACACTAACAGCCGAATTCCCTTTTGCTACAAATGAGGGAAGGTGTCATTTTTCTATTCTCTGTGGCCCCAAGAGAACATATGGACACATTTTTCTTGCCTGAAAGTCAGCCTCAGGTCTCCCTCTCACCAGCCATTTTTTTTTTCCTAAACTTCAATTCCATTTCTTCAAATTTCATCACACATCAACATTCTTGCTCTATCTTCAAGTCAAATATCAAAGCCAGACAGTGCTAAAGCTCCACTAATGTTGAGTAGTACACAGTAACTACTCCTTGTGTGCTCAACAGAACATTCCTACGTTCACACCTGAGCGTGACTTTTCCCCCTTTTCCTGTAAACCCAGACTACATTACTAGTCTGACCTACAATGCTTTCAAAATTACTTCTGCAGTGCTACTGCCTCATTAGTTTTGTATTCACGGACTTGATTTCTGTGTCTTTGGTAAAATGCATTGCATTTCAGTTATTCTTGCTCATTTTGAATGTTTTTCCAGTTTAGAGACAAGGACCGGAATCTGTAAGTCATCTTGATAAAGCAAGTGCAAGATCCAAATCTGGTGCAGGGCGTCCTGCTCGTTACCGTCAGAACATTCATGTCCTCCTTGTAAGATGACTGAAAACTATCAGGCACTTTTTCTCAATGAGCTACATATTCACAAGTGATTTCATTTAGAAAGTGCTTCGTCTCTTAATGGCCTTCTTTCCTCGTTCAGTACCAAAAGAAGCTATCAAGACAGCTCTCATTTTTCTTGCAATAGTGGAACACTTAAAATGGAACAGAGAAATTAAATTTTTTATCCCTTGCCACCCTTCCAACTCTCCAGTGGCAGAGCTAGGAAAAAGCTGTTCCACCTCCCGCAGCCAGCAGTAACTCAGGGCTGTGGGCTCCGGAGCACAGGTTAGAGCTCTCCACTCACAGCGCTCCTCCTGCAGCGGCCGTGCGTCCTGCGGCCCGGGGCACATCCCGGCCGTGACTCACCGCTGCCTACCGACATCCCCACACACCCAGCCTGCCGCCTCCCCGCCTCAGGCGCCACCAGGAAACAAAGTTCTCCCTCACGAGGAATGGGGTATTTTTGTATTTATCACGCCTCGCACTCTACTCCACCGAAGACTCTGTGGCATTACTAAAAACAAAACAAAGACGTACGGCAGCCCAGAGTGTGACATTACATGACGAACTGCGTCTGCCCTGAAGACCTTCTGGGCCGGAAAGGCCGGTTTCCGTGGGGCAGACACCACACCACGGGGGCTCCGCCGCCGGGGATCGCCCCGGGCGCTTTCCTCCCGGAGAGCTGCGGCAAAACGCCCCGGCCAGGGCAGCGAGCGCCCGGGGAGCGTCGCCCGCCGAGCCGCCCCCTCCGCTCCCGACCCCGCAGCCGTCTCCGAGGGGACCTGCCCCGAGCAGCTCCGCGGACGGACCCCGACCGCAACCATCCCCTCCGAGCCCCTCACAGCCGCACCACCCTCCACCCTCACCGCCGGCCCGAG